>NC_133456.1:32434336-33058169 GCF_048565385.1 Saimiri boliviensis | reverse complement strand
ACAGTTTTCAACTCTCCTCATGGCATAGGGCCTCTTTTCAAACAATTATACCTCTCATAGATTCGCTAGAATAATACAGATATGAAAGTTAAGGAAAAACGTATTACGTTAACTTTGATTCAGGTCTTGGTCTGAGATTAGCTTAACATTACCAGGACACAGAGCTACACAACACCAATCCGCCCAACTTCTCAGCACATCTGCTTGGAATAGTAAATGTGGACGCTTTATTGAAAACTCCTAAGAAATTTATTGACAGTTTTCCATAGGATTAATCATGGCAAGTACCTGAAGGAACTCACTTTAACAGTTCTAGAACCAGAGAAATCACCATTATACAAAGAGATTTTGGTTTACTGACTTTCTTACTTCTTATATATGAATTACCTAGACATAAACAATACCAGCAACATCAGAATAATTTCTATGTGTGAGGGTGTGTGTGAGTACAAGTATACATTTGATGTCATCTTTGTCATAAAATTTAAGTTATAATAAATCATATTTTCTGGTTTCTCTTTTTCCAAGTGTTTATTTGCACATGACGGCCTCCAGACCACCTCTTCTTTTCTCCCATCAATACGTAATGCTGGCAACCATAGTGTGAGGTTAGCATGTCTTTTCCCCTGATTATTTCTGTAGGAAAAGCAGTACATGAATCTGTAGGATAAATGTAGCACATTTTCCTGGGGGTTATCAACTTTGCTACAGATTTGGAGGAAAAATGAATGTTACCAAATAACTGGTGACAATTTTAAAACGCAATTTTTGTCTCTTCCCGGGCCTCTTGTTACCCTTATCTGCTACTTCTACTCATTCCCCGCCACCTCTGACTTTCATTTTTACTGCTTTTATTCTTTCTTGCCACCCACTAAGAAATCTCCTCACACTAAACTTCTAGCTCACTGATTTGTCAGCTATATTTATCCCGCTGTTTACATCAGCTATTGTGTTCTTGATTTCCACTACCACTTTTCAGACCTACAATTTCTGCTTGATTTTTTGTATGACATTTTCTGCTTCTGAGCCTTCTATAGTTCATTAAGCATATTATTTTGCTTATTGAAAATTATTGGTTAATAAGTTTCAATAATTCTGTTTGGTGTTATATATAATCTTTTGTTGTTCCTCTTTGTAGTTCAACTTTTTTTTTTTTTTTTTTTTTTTTGAGACAGAGTCTCACTCTGTCACCAGGCACTAGGCTGGAGTGCAGTGGCACAATCTCGGCTCACTGCAACCTCCGCCTCCTGGGTTCAAGTAATTCTCTTGCCTCAGCCTCCCAAGTAGCTGGGACTACAGGCGCACGCCACCATGCCCAGCTAATTTTTTGTATTTTTAGTAGAGACGGGGTTTCACCATGTTGGCCAGGATGGTCTCGATCTCTTGACCTTGTGATCCACCCGCCTCGGCCTCCCAAAGTGCTGGGATTACAGGCTTGAGCCACCGCGCCCGGCTGTAGTTCAACTTCTAAAAGATCTAGTTGTGTTGATAATTGGGATTGTGTTCCCATGAGTAGATCAGCTATTATGTCAGGTAATATGTAAGGGGCTACGTCTTAGTCTGTGTTTCTGGTGAGTTGCAAAAGAAGTGAAGGAATGAGCTTTGGGGAATATTCCAACATAGGCTGCATTTATTGCTCCCATTTGTTGCCACTTTTACTAACTAGCGATCCATTTTCTAACTACTGGTAAAAAAAAAAAAAAAAAAAAAAAAAAACATAGCAGTGGATAAAGTAGCCACTGTAGTAATTATGCAACAGCCCTGAGGATTTGGAGATTAAGATGTTAGAGTGAATATCATAGAGTAGCCAGTTAGCTATGCCATTGGTCATCTACTATGCAACACCAACAGATTTCTTTATATTGCTTGATATTGTATTTCAAGGCCAGGTAGCCTGCGTTATTGCTGAGATGTTGGAGTCAGCAATTATTGTCCAACTCAGTATGGAGAAAAAGTAAGAGCATAACTTCAAAAACACCTCCATCCATTCTTCCACTGGCTGACCTCTACTCCAAGCTACTGAAACCCCCATTCCTTTCCCTAAATGTCAGCTCAAAGTTTCTTTTTATTTTTGTGTTAGTTTCCAGATTTGAGATTCTCTAGAGAAGGAGTTTTTGCTACCTCACTTTTTTGAGGAACCAAAATTCAAAATATAATTTATCTCCTGAAGCAAGTATTATTATGGAATAGAATGCAATATTTCACATGCACATATCATAAAAGTCAAAAGCAAATACACATTTTGTTTTTGCAACAGACTTTTTCAAAATATGCCCCTCAACTCTCAGGTTGCACCTGTTCAATCTACTCTGCCATTATTAGTCTTCTCTGAGAAAGTCTCAAAAGTGCTAGCTTCAGTGATTAGTAAAATGATGTTTTGTTAAAACCCTGTCCACGTATACAACAAAGAATGAGACTTCCTGGTCTGTAACTCCTGTGTCCCTAGGTAACCCTTTTTACTCATGCTTGGGAGTTGCCTTAACAATCACACAGCAGAGTGGCCTGTTTATGGAAGCTTGCATATTTATGCCAATGAATCCACAATTTTACCCCTGAGTACCTTTAAAACTCGCGCTACACATCACTAACAGCAGAGAGCCCAGGGGACCTGAGAGATGCTGGAGCCACAGAGCAGGAGAGGAGGGGGAAAAAGTAGATCCCTTACTCGAAACACTAGGATCTTGACAAAGTCATGGGCCAGATATGCAACAGGTCTCGAGTACATAGATCTATATGGAGCGAATAAGAGCAATTCTAAAGTCCAGAAGGCCAGCGCCTATGTATACAGGGAGACAGTCTGAAATGGTTTGAAAATTATGGAAGAAATAGGAATAGAGCACAAAGCAGAAGGAAAACCAGGGCCCTGGCTGGATCACGGAAGCACTGATCAGCTGCATTTATGTTCTTCTCACATAGGTGTGAGCCAGTCTGTAGTGAACTCGACCATGGGGAAATGCTTGCAAACAGCTGCCATGTTGGGCAGTGAGTATAAAGTTAAGTGGAACAAAATCAATTTCTTGACAAAAATTTAAAATGGATGGATGATAGCACTTGAAGTTACTTACCTTCATTTAGTTTTTCAATTACATATAGAATATATGTAGTACTGGCATTTGATCTAGTATCTCTGATCAGTCTTTATTAAAAGATAATTTGGGAGTGGAGGTTTCTTTACAGCCTTTCTCAGAAAACTCTCAAGCAAATAATTCACTACTCCTCCTGCTCTCTCCCTTTCACTCTCAAGCACATCCTCACACCACCACTGCCAAGTGCTTTTGTGTATGAGTGGGTTTTTTTTTTTTTTTTTTTTTTTTTTTTTTTTTTTTTTTTTTTTAGATGGAGTTTTGCTCTTGTTGCCCAGGCTGGAATGCAATGGTGCAATCTCAGCTCAAGAAATTCTCCTGTTCAGCCTCCTGAGTAGCTGGGATTACAGGCACGGGCAACCATGCCCAGCTAATTTTTTGTATTTTTAGTAGAGATGGGGTTTCATCATGTGTGGCCAGGCTGGTCTTGAACTCCGGATCTCAGGTGATCCACCTGCCTCAGCCTCCCAAAGTGCTAGGATTACAGGGGTGAGCCATCTTGCCTAGCCATGCCAAGTGGTTTTCTATTTGGTTTTGTGCCTTTTATGTGCTTAAATAAGTTACTACTGGCATTAGAGTCTCTTACGGGTTTTCCTCAAATTATTTTTTCAGTCTGCCTAATGTTTACTATGCCCTTGAGCTGCCATAATTCTGAATCACCCTGTTCTTATGTCTTACCTGATCTTCTCCTTTTTGAAAAGACAATTTTCCTCTTTGCAGGGATCCTTTTTAAAAACTTGACTTTCAGGCTTCCAGTGAGTTATTTGCTTTCAATTTTATTCCTTTCATGGTGTCTCTAACATCTTATTTTGTTATTTTTCACTCCTAAATTTCAATGTTAGGATGCATGTCTCTTCACTTGTTTATTTTCTATTGAACATATGATCATTGTGTTGAATTTTGGCACTTCTACAGATAAATAAGGTACAAATTTTTGTTACCTATAAGCGTCAATATAGCTTTTCTTTGTGAATTTTAAGATGGCCTGTTCTAGAAGGTAGACAGGCCTCATACACAGACCTGTTTTAAACAGTATTTCATCCTGGCTCAGTCTCCATCAGGTGGACACCTGCAATCTTCTGAGTTATTATTCCATCTAATTTGGTTGCCAAATCCCAATGAACTTTTCTTTTAGTTTCCATCTTAAATATAAGATGTGTATTCTATTGCTTTTACATGTTTTTCACTAGGTTGAGGATTGTTTGCTGGTCAAGCCTTACATACAACACTGCCTCCTTCTCTTATCCCATTAAGTATCCTATACCATTGCAGGATTTTTTAATTCTGGAAGCCCCACATTTTCCTAACAGTGATTAACTGAGTAGTCAGTATATGCCAGGCACTATGCCAGGCCCAGGGAAACCTGGCAGTTACCAAGAAAGAGATCATTCCAATTTTACGAAGCTGAGAAGTCTTTAAGGTTTTCAATCATTGTCAGACTCAATAGAAGAATTTATAAATCATAAAGTAGTTTTATTCCTTTCAAATTATCTTTGCTATTTGATATTGTCAGTGGTTATTTTGTCATATTTATTTTCCTCAAATAGGGCACTATCTGAAGAGTCTACATAGATAAGGGTAGGAAGAGAAGATGAGGCGTAGTCAAATTCTTATGAAATCCTATGTGCTACACAATAGCATTCACTTAGATTTTAGTTTAAGAGAAAAGAAAAAAACCATCCTGTGGCTTCTGGTCCAAAATCTTGATAATAACCTTGAGGCAGCCTCTGTCACGTCCCACTAAAATATCTGCAAAAACCATAAGCAAGAGAAAATACCCAAAACAACAAAAAATTTAGAAGTTTAAAGAAGTTATTTCTATCTAAGAGAAACTTCTGCTAACTATCTATGATTTATCTTTATTTCAACAGAGCCACCACACCCTCTTAAACTAAACCACAATGACACATTGCTTATTCTTCACTTTCTTATCTCTAATTCAAAATCCCTCAAACTAGCAGCTGATATCATGTCTTAAAATTGTGGTAAACAAACACATCATAAAATTTATCATCTTAACCACTTTTAAGTGTACAGGTCAGTAGTATTTCATTATCATTAAATTGTTCAGATATATATCTCCAGAATTTTCTCATCTTGTAGAACCAAAACTCTATAGCCATTAAACAAATATTTCCCTTATTCCTTTCTCCTTATTCTTGCTAATCACCAATATGCTTTCTATTTCTATGAATTCAACTACATTAGATATTTCCTATTAGTGAATTATTTTCTTAGCATAGTATTTTCAAGTTTATTAATGTTTTAGCATGTGACAGGATTCCCTTCCTTTTTAAGATTGCAAAATAATCCATTGTATGTTTGTATGTATCACATTTTTTAAAGTCTATGTATCTATCAATGGACATTTGAGTTGTTTTAACCTCTCGGTGCTGGATTACATAAGAGTTCTATTTTTAATTTTTTTTTTAACTACTGTACTGTTTCCATAGTAGTTGCACCATTTTACAATCCTACCAACACTTCTGAAGTTTTTCAAGTTTTTCACATTCCTATCAGCACTTATTATTTTCTGCTTTTTATCTTTGATAGTAAAAGCCTAATATGGTTTGGCTCTGTGTTGCCATCCAAATCTCATCTTGAATTGTAACCCGCATGTGTTGAGGGAGGGACCCAGTGGAAGATGAATGGATCATGGGATCAGTTCCCCCCTTGATGTTTTTGTGATAGTGAGTGAGTTCTCAGGAGAACTGATGGTTTTAAAGAGGGGCACGTCCCCCCTTACTATTTCTCTCTCTCCTGCCACCGTGTAAAACAGGCCTTGCTCTCCCTTTGCCTTCTGCCATGCTTTTAAGTTTCCTGAGGTCTCCCAAGCCATGCAGAACTGTAAGTCAATTAAACCTCTTTTGTTTATAAATTGCCCAGGCTCAGGTAGTTTCTTTATAGCAGTGTAAAAAGGAACTAATAGAATACCCTAGTGGGTGTGAAGTTATATTTATTATATTTCATTGTGATTTTTGGCTTGTATTTCTCTGATGATTAGTGATGTTGAGCATCTTTTCATATGCTTCTTGACTCTTTGTATATCATCTTTAGAGAAATGTATACTCAAGTCTTTTTACCATTTTAAAATTAGGACATTTGGTATTTGCTGTTGAGTTGTAGGGGTTCTTTATATTTTCTGGATATAACTCCTTATCAGATATATGAATTTTAAATATTTTCTCCCATTCCATAGGTTACCTTTTCACTACGTTGTTTGTGGTCTTTGATTTAAAAAGAAAATTGATTTTGAAGAATCCTCATTTGTATATTTCTGCTTTTATTGCCTGTGATTTTGTGTGTGTGTGTGTGTGTGTGTGTGTGTCATATCTAAGAAATAATTGCCAAATTCAATGTCATGAAGATTTTTTTTCTATATTTTCTTTTAGAAATTTATAGCTTTGGGTTTTATGTTTAAGTATGGAATACATTTTGAGTTGAGTTTTGTGTATGGTGTAAGATAAAGGTCCACTCTCATTCTTTTCATGTGAATATTCAATTTTCCCAACACTATTTACTGAAGACACTATCTTTTCCCCATCAAATAACATAGGTACCCTTGTTGATGATCATTGAACCACATATACTTGAGTTTATGTCTGGACTCTATTATAATCCATTGGCAAATATGTCTGTATTCATATCAGTACCACACAGCTTCAATTATTGTAGCTTTGTAATATGTGTCAAATCCAGGAAGTATGAGTCAACTGACTTTATTCTTCTTTAAACTATTTTGGCTATTGACAGTCTCTTTATACATGAATTTTAGAAAAAGTTACTTTTGCTTCTGCAAAAAATGCAATTAGGATTTTGATAAGGACTTTGTTGAATCTGTTGATTGCTTTGGGCAATATTAACATTTTTTTTTAAATGTTCTCTTCCAATCCGTGAACATGGCATGTATTTCCAGTTATTTGCATGTTTTTTGATTACAGCAATATTTTGTAGTTTCAGTATACAAGGTTTTACCTCTTTGGTTAGTTTTACATTTAAACATTTTATTCTTCTAGATACTAATGTAAATTGTTTTTTCTTAAAGTTCCCTTTTCGATAACTCATTTTCTAGTGCCAAATGCAACCAATTTTTGTGTTGTTTTATATCCTAAACATTGCTAAATTTATCAGTTCTGTTTTATATTTTGTGTGTGTGTGATGCAGTACCTTTCTAAATGAGCATAATCATCCTTATCCCACCCTATAAGGGAACTCTCCTACTTTCATTTTGATATTCTGAGAAGGAAAATATATCAAAGTATAAGCACCCATAATAAGAGCTAATATTTATAGATTATTCTGTGCAAGGCTTGGTTTTTCTGAGCACCTTGCATACATTATTTAATCTTACAACTACCCTATAAGAAATATTATTCTCATTTTACAAGTGAAAAAACTGAGGAACAGAGGTTCAGTAGCTATTATAAGGTTATTACTAAGTGCTACAGTCTGATTGTTTGCATTTCCTCAAATTCATATGTTGAAGCCTAATCCCCATATGACAACATTAGAAGGTGAAGGCTTTAAGAAGATTAGATCTGTCCTTGTGAATGAGATTAATGCCCTATAAAGGTGGCCCCAGATTTATGGGTTCCCTGATTCCAAGATGTGGCCCTGAACTAAAGAGGAGTCTACTACCCTAAAAGGAGAGACCTGAAACTGGAAGCTTTCACCACTAAAGACTCAAAAACTCTTAGCCCTTGAATGAATATCAGTAGTAACTAGGCAGTATTTGCCACAGGCCTGGAACATTGGAGGCCATGGGGATAGATGGCCCTGCTTGAGAAAATGAAAAGGAAGAGTAAAAAGGATTTTGTCTTGCAGCTTGAGTGCCAGCTCAGCAGCAGTAAAACAGATCATCAAGAAGATTCCTAAAGTTTCTGACTCTAGACTCTGGCTTACGGACAGCATCTCTGGACACACCTGGGACCAGGGAAACTTGCCGTACCAAAGGGAAAAATACAAAAGTGTGACTAGATTTTCCACCTTTTAATTGTAGAGTTCTTGGGCCTTGAGTGAACATAGATGGTAGCCATGCAGTGGTCATCACAGGGTTTGGGTGAGACACAGTACCGTGTAGGCTTGCTCTGACCCAATGTGATATCAGCAATGGTGGTTACAGGAGTACTATGTCATCCCTCTTCCAGCTCCAGGAAGCTCAACACAGAGAGACTCTGCTTGGTTGAGAAAAGTAAAAAAAGAAAAACAGTCTCAGACTGGTAATCCACGGAATTCACCTGGATCCTATACAGAACCACCAAGGCAGTACCTGTATTAATCTGCAAGAGCCACAGTTTTACTGGGCTTGGGATGCCCACCAATGTAGATATGGCTGAAGTGACTAAAGACTTAGATTGCCACACCCAAGTCCCTTTGAATACTTACAAAATCTTCCCAAGAAGGATGGGTAAAAATAAGCCCAGACTGTGAAGACTGAAATAAATAACTAACTTCAATGGTCAGATACCAGCGAACAACCACAAGCATGAAGACCATCTAAAAAAGCATGACCTTACCAAGTGAATTAAGTAAGGCACCAAGAACAAATCCTGTAGACAGAGGGAAAGTCTACTTTCAGGTAGAGAACTCAAAATAGCTAGTTTGAGGAAGTTAAACAAAATTCAAGATAACACATAGAAGGAATTCAGAATCCTATCAGATAAATTTAACAAAGAGGTTGAAAACTCTTAAAGAATAAAGCAGAAATTCTGGAGTTGAAAAATGTAACAGACATACCAAATATACATCAGAATCTCTTAGTAGCTGAACTGATTAAGCAGAAGAATGAATTAGTGCACTTGAGAAGAGGGTATTTGAAAATACAGACAGAAGAGACAAAATTAAAAAGAATAATAAAAGAGTGAAGCGTGCCCATAAGATCTAAATAAATAACCTCAAAAAGGCAAACCTAAGAGTCATTGACTATAAAGAAGAGACGGAGATCAGAGTAGCAAGTTTATTCAAAGAGATATCAGAGAACTTCCAGAACCTAGAAAAGGATATCAATATTAAAATACGAGAAGGTTACAGGGCACCATATAGATTTAGCCCAAATAAGACTACTTCAAGACATTTAATAAACTCCCAAGATCAAGGAAGAAGAAAGTATCCTAAAAGCAGAAAAAGAAACAAATAACATAAAAAGGAGCTCCAATATCTCCTGGGGAATCTTACAGGCCAGTAGGGAGTGGCATGACATATTTAAAATGTTGAAGGAAAAAAAGGTTTATCACAAAATAGTATATTCAGTGAAAATAATTCATTATTTATTTTACATTAAGGAGAAATAAAGACTTTCCCAGAGAATCAAAACCTAAGAGATTTCACTAATACCAGACTTATCCAGCAAGAAATGCTAAAGTGAGTTCTTCAGTCTGAAACAAAAGGATATTAATGAGCCATAAAAAAGTATCTGAAGGTATAAAACTCACGGGTAATAGTAAGAAAATGGATAAATGCAGAATATTATAACACTGTAATTATGGGATATAAGTAACTCAGATCTTGAGTAGAAAGAATAAATGATATGCCTATCAAAAATAATAACTACAACAACATTTCAATACATAGAAAGTATAATAAGATATAAATAGAAACAAGAAAAAGTTGAAAAATGAGAAGTGATATTAAACTGTAGGGTATTAGTTTTCTCTTTGCTTGGTTGTTAATTTGTTACACGATCAGCATTGACATCAGATTAAAATAATGACTTATGAAACATTATTTGCAAGCCTCATTGTAACCTAAAATCAAAATATCTTCAACAGATACACAAAAAGAAAAGAAAAAAAAATGAAAACACATCACCAGAGAAAATCTCTTTCACTAAAAAGAAGATAGGAAGGAAGGAAAGGAGAAATTTGCAAAACAACCAGAAAATAACAAAATGGCAAAAGTAAGTTCTTACTTATCAATAATAACACTAAATATATATAGACTAAACTCTCTAATCAAAAGATAGAGTGACTAAATAAATTTTTAAAAAGATTCAATGATCTGTTGCCTATAAGAAAAACATTTCACCTGTAATGACACATATAGATACATAATAAAGGGATGGATAAACATATTCCTGCAAATGGACACAAAAAGATGCAGAATTATTATATTAAAATCAAGCAAAACAAATTTAAAGATAAAAACTATAAAGAGACGAAGAAGAATATATAATAATAAAGGAGTAAACTCAGCAAGAAGATGTAGCAGTTTTAAACATATATGAACTCAGTACTAGAGCTCCCAGATACCTAAAGCAAATATTAAAGAGCTAAAGAGAGAGTTCTCTGACTGCAATGGAATAAAACTAGAAATCAATAATAAGAGGAATTTTGGCAACTATATAAACATATGGAAATTAAACAACATCCTCAAATTGACCAAAGGGTAAATTAAGAAATTAAGAAAGAAAGAAATAAATGAAATTAAAATGAAGAAAAAAAACTTGAAAGATCAATTAAACAAAACGTTGGTTTTGTAAAAAGATAAAATTGACAAGTCTTTAGCTAGACTAAGAAAAAAAGAAGATACAAATAAAATCAGAGATGAAAACAGAGAAATTACAATTAAAAACACATAAATTCAAAGGATTATTAGTGGCTACTATGAGCAACTATATGCCAATAATTTGGAAAATCTAGAAGAAATGAATAAATTTTTAGACACATACAACCTAAAAATATTAAACTATTAAGAAATTTAAAAACTGAGCAGATCAATAATAACTAACAAGATTAAAGCTGTAATAAACTGTCTTCTAGCAAAGAAAAGTCCAGGATACAATGACTTCACTGCTGAATTTTACCAAACATTTAAAGAAGTGATGGAAATTCTGCTCAAAATATTCTATAAAATAGAGAAGAGAATACTTCTATTCATTATATGAGGCCAGTATTACCTTGATACCAAAACCAAACAAAGGCACATCCAAAACAAAACAAAGCAAATAAAACTACATAAACATTGATGCATAAATTATCAATAAAATACTGGGAAACCAAACTGAACAATATATTAAAAGATCATTTATCATGACCACATAGTATTTATCTCAGAATGTAAAGATGGTTCAACATATGCAAATCAATCAATGTAATACATCATATCAACAGAATGAAGGACAAAATATTATGATCATTTCAATTGAGGCTGAAAAAGCATATAACAAAACTCAACATCTCTTCATAACGAATACTCTCAGAAACTGAGTATAGAAAGTATATACTTCAATATAATAAAAACTGTATATGACAGACTGACAGCTTGTATCATTCTGAATGGGGAAAAACTGAAATCCTTTCCGCTAAAATCTGGAATAAAACAAGAATGCCCACTTTCACCACTTTATTCAGCAAAGTACTGGAAGTCCTATTTAGAACAATCAGACAAGAAAAGAAAACTAAAGGACATCAAAATTCAAAATAAAAAGAAGTCAAATTATCCTTGTTTCCAAATGACACACTCTTATATTTGGAAAATCCTAAAGACTCGACCAAAAATCTATTAGAACTGGTAAACATAGTAGAGTTATACAATACAAAATCAGCATGCAAAAGTCAGTAGCATTTCTATATGCCAACTGTGAATAATCTGAAAAAGAAATCGAGAAATTAATATCATTTACAATAAATACAAATAAAATAAAATACCTAGGAATAAACTTAACCAAAGAAGTGAAATTACAAAACATAAAATATTGATGCAAGAAATTGAAGAAACACAAAAACTGGAAAGATATTTTAGGTTCATGGATTAGAAGAATCAATATTGTTAAAATGTTCATACTGCACAAATTAATCTACATATTTAACACAACCCCTATCAAAATACTAGTGACATTCTTCACAGGAGAAAAAAAAAATCTTAAAATTCATGTGTAAACACAAAAGAACGAAATAGCCAAAGCTACCCTAAGCAAAAAGAACAAAACTGGAAGAATCACATTATCTGACTTCAAATTATATTACAGAACTATTGTTACCAAAACAGCATGACATTGGCATAAAAACAGACACATGGACTAATGGAAAAGAACAGAGAACCCAGAAATAAATGTACACACTTGCAGCTCACTCGTCTTTAACAAAAGTGCAAAGAACATACTTTGGACAAAATAGTTTCTTCAATAAATTGTGCTGAGAAAACTGGAAAACCATACACAGGAAAATGAAGCAAAACCCCATCTGCCATTATATACAAAACATCTAATAAAATGGATTAAAGACTTAAACGTAGAACATGAAGCTATGAAGTTACTGAAAGTAAACTTTGGGGAAATGCTACAGGACATTGGTCTAGGCAAAAAAAATCTTGAATAATACCCCACAAACAGGTAATGAAAGGAAAAATGGACAAATTGTATCACATCAGATTAAAATGTTTCTGCACAGTAAAGAAAACAATCAACAAAATGAAGGAACCCACAGAATGGGATAAAATACATGTAAACTAGCCATCTAACAAGAAATTAATAATCAGACTCCAAAAGAAGCTCAAACAACTCAACAGAAAAAAATCTAATAATCTGATGTTAAAATGGCCAAAGATCTGAATAGACATTTCTCAAATGATGACATAAAATGGCAAACAGGCATATGAAAAAGGTGCTCAACATTACTGATAACCAGAGAAAAATGTGAATAAAAACTACAATGGGATATTGTCTCACCCCAGTTAAAATGGTTTTTATCTGAAAGACAGGAAATAATGAATGCTGGTGAGAATCTGGAGAAAAGAGAACTCTCATATACTGTTGGTGGGAATGTAAATTTGTACAGTCTTTACGGAAATCATTTTGGAGGTTCTTCAAAAAACGAAAAGTAGCTCTACCATATGATCCAGCAATACCACTGCTATTATACATCAAAAAGAAAGGAAATCAGCATATCAAAAACATATCTGTATTTTCATGTTTACTGTAGAACTATTCACAATCTCTAAGATTTGGAAACATCCTGTGTCCCTCAACAGATGAATGGTTAAATAAAATGTGGTACATATACACAATGGAGTGCTATTCAGCCATAAAAATGTATTGAGATCTTGTCATTTTGCAACAACATAAACGGAAGTGGTGAACATTGTGTTAAGTAAAAGGAACCAGGTACACATGGAGGGGAAAGGAAACATATCCTTCTTCACATGGAAGCAGGAAGGAGAAAATGCAAACAAACAGGGAAAAGCCCCTTATAAAACCATCAGATCTCATGAAAATTCACTCACTATCACAAGAACAGCATGAGAGTAACTGCACCCATGATTAAATTACCTCCACAGAGTCCTTCTCATGACACATAGGGATATGGGAACCACAATTTAAGGTGAGATTAGGGTAAAAACACAGAGTCAAACCATATCACCCTTAAACACATACACCTATCATATACCTCCAGAATTATCTTAAGTGGCCTCAGAGAGCTGCCTTGCTTTTTCACTATGTGAGAACACATAGAAGATGCAATCTATGCAGAATGGGCTGTCACCAAACATTCAATCTGCTGGTTTCTCAATTTTGGACTTCCCAGCCTCCAGAATGGTGAGCAATAATTTTTTTATTATTTAAAAGTAACCCGTCTAAGGCATTTTTATAGCAGCCTGAATAAACTAAGACACTAAGACAGATGCAAGAATAGGAAATAAATAAATATAGCTGTAGGTACATTAGCATAAAGTAGAACAATACCCAAATCATGTATCAGGAGTCTCTTGGCCTAAGAGGTTATTTGGTCCTGCACTGAATACAATTTCTGTCCATATTGTCTATGGAAGACAATGTGCCAATGTAATTATTATATATGATGATGTGTCAGAGTTAAGTTTTCAAGGAAGGAGGTCAATGCATACAAAGAAGTGCTTATAAGCTGGAGAAAATATAGTTGAGCTTTATTTCTCCAGTTTATCTGTGTTTCATTTTTTCTTCTTTTTCCAAATAAATCTGAAGTCACCTTCTGGGTTCATTATTTTTACAAGAATCATGGGTGGTCATTTCTACTGCTAATTTTAACTTTTGTTTAATCTGGGGAAGGGTATTTACCCTCTTTAAACTTCAGTTTTCATTTATTTCTCTTTTAATTACTCAAATAATAATAGTTTGCAACAGATGCTGGAGAGGATGTGGAGAAATAGGAACACTTTTACACTGTTGGTGGGAATGTAAATTAATTCAACCATTGTGGAAGACAGTGTGGCGATTCCTCAAGGACCTAAAAATAGAAATCCCATTTGACCCAGCAATCCCATTACTGGGTATATATCCAAAGGATTATAAATCATTCTACTACAAGGACACGTGCACACGAATGTTCATTGCAGCACTGTTAACAATAGCAAAGACCTGGAACCAACCCAAATGCCCAACGATGATAGACTGGATAGGGAAAATGTGGTACATATACACCATGGAATATTACGCAGCCATCAAAAACGATGAGTTCACGTCCTTTGTAGGGACATGGATGAACCTGGAAACCATCATTCTCAGCAAACTGACACAAGAGCAGAAAATCAAACACCGTATATTCTCACTCATAGGTGGGTGTTGAACAATGAGAACACATGGACACAGGGAGGGGAGCACTACACACTGGGGTCCGTTGGGGGGAAATGGGGGAGGGGCGGAGGGGTGGGGAGGTGGGAAGAGATAGCATGGGGAGAAATGACAGATACAGGTGAGGGGACGGAAGGCAGCAAACCACACTGCCAAGTGTGTACCTATGCAACAATCTTGCATGTTCATCACATGTACCCCAAAACCTAAAATGTAATAAAAAAAAATAGTTTGAAACAATATTATTATTGAGCTTCATAGTCATTATTAATTTTTTTTAATGTTTGTAACTAAAATCTTTTTGCAAACATTAGCAGTGGTTTACTCCTCTTCATACTCTAACTTCCGAGCATAGTATTAATTACATTTCAAGTATTCAAAACACATTAATAAAAACATTACACTTAATGATCAAACTATAAATTTGCTAAAGACTATCTCATATACACAGAGTAAGGAACAGTTGATTGCTCAAAAGATAATACTTCTAACAGCACAGCTGTTATTCTCCTGTCACAGAATATGTGCCCATGGCAATGGTGCCACTATATGATAACTGTATGCCCTTGAATAGAGACAGTGAAGAAAAATTTGTCCAAAGTTGACTTCACAAAGTCATCATATATGTTAGTCCTAAAATGATATTGTTTGATATTAAACATGGAAAAAATTCCCTCAGCTTCCCTATGCAATAATTAAAATTTTAAGCTAATTCATGAGTACCTGTAGAACCAAAAATTATATCAAGAGAAGCAAGAACACAGATTCTTAGCACCATTGATAAGCAAGAATCTGTAGTACTCATGCATTCTGAGAAAAAGAACTTGACAAGTTAATTAGTCTTTTTTCTTACTTATGCTCCTCTACCATTCAAATCCTCCCCAACATTTTGAAGTTTGTTTTTCTCTCTGAAATGTAAGCAGTAGCACAACTCACAAATCTTCAAACCACTCAGATGTAGTTGTCTTTTGTTGTAAAGCAAGAGAAATAGAGGTGTTTTCCTAGAGCTAGAAAATTATTAGTTACAAGAGCAGATGTTCAAGGTAATAGATTTTGCCATGGTAAAGTTATGTGCTTACTAATTGTCACCCATATTTTCTTCAATAAATTTATCTCATGTATTGTGACATGGGGATATCAAGAGAATGCGAAGCCCAGGATACAACCGCTTTTGCCCAGGTCTATGAGTGATACCAGTTCCAGTCCCATCATGGTCCAAATTATTTTCACATGAATATTTTAAGAATTTAGGAAAAAAACAAAACAAAACAAAACATAATATTAGTCTCTCCAACTAAGGCTTGTCAGAAATCAGCCAATACATGAATGAACACTGGCCTAGAACAAAGATCAAATTAGTGTTAAGATGAAAAAAAAAGCATGGAGAAAGAAAAAAAGGCATAAAAATACTGTGTATTAAGCTTATGGGATACTACAAAAGCAGATGTGGTGAGTTCTTCCCTCACAATAAAACCACACAAAAAAAACTAAAAGAAAAAGAAAACTACCCAACAATATTTATTATAAACATAGATGCAAAAATCTCAACAAAATGCTAACAGAACCTATCACTTTAAAATAATTTAAAATAATAATTTAAAATAATTTATGCTATGACCAAATGGGATTTATTCTGACTATGAATCAGTTTAACATCTCAAAATCAGTCAGTGTAACAGACCATATTTATAGATTAAACGATCAAAAACACATGATTATAAAAATAGACGTTAAAAAAATAGACATTAAAGAAAAACATTTGGGAGAGTTTTGTCACCAAAATGAATGAGTAGAAGCTTCAATTCCTGCCCCAACCCCAAGAAAGCCAAAAACAAATACCCAGCACCAAGATTATCACTGGCAATATCTCAGAACTCAAGTTAAGGATGAGACAATCCCTAGGACCACAGAGAAATGATAAAACTCCAAGCAGATGCTAAGAGTTTTAGGCTTCTATATTGATGATGCCCCTTGTTTAACATATTAGGTGCTGCACATGGAAAATCTTGCCCAGACTCATAGTTTCTGCACTGGAAAAAGTAAGATTGAGGTAGACAACCAACTTCCCCACCATCTGATGTTGACTTTCAGGAGAACCATTCTGCCTCACTCAAGGAAAGCATTGAAAGTTCCTACAGGGGAAAAAAATCTTTTAGGGCAGCCAGAGACAAAGAGAGGAGGCAGAACTCTCATCCCCAGCCCATAAAATTCTGCTCTGTATCTCCAAAAGAGCTGTTCAAAATGAGCTGTTCATCAGCATCGTGCTATAGTAGACATGCTCCATTGGTCCCTGGGCACAAACCCTTAGATAGCCCTCCCACACAGCTGGGGTATCCTCTATGGGACCTCCCCCATATAGGACAGACATTATTCCAAAAATTTTCTACTGCCAAGGCAAACTGGAGCTTAAGATGCCATCCAGTGGCAAAAAGGATATAGTAATTTAGCACAAAGGAGATTCAACAGGTAAATTGCAAAGAATTTCTAAATAAATATATCCAAGAAAAATATAACAAGCCAGATAGAGAAGACTTGAATAAATAACTATTCAATATGAATATATGCCCACAAGAAACAGCAACAAGTAGGTAACCATGACCTCCCCAAATGAACAAAGCAAGGAGTCAGTGACTGACCCTAATGAGATAGCAATGTGTGAGTCCCAGATCAGGAATTCCAAATAGCAATTTCAAGAAAACTCATAGAACTCCAAGATAACATAGAACAACAACTTGGAAAACTATCAGATAAATTGAACAAAGAGGTGGAAATAAAGTAGGTAAACAAATCTCTGAAGTGAGGAATACGTTAGCTGAACTGAAAAATGCATTAGTGGCATCAACAGCAAAATGGATCAAGCTAAGAAAGAAAACAATGAGCTCAAAAATAGGCCATTTGAAAATACATAGAAGATAAAATAGAAAAGAAGGATGAAAAGGAATGAAGAAAGGATTATCTCAAAATAGGAAATCTAGGAATCATTAATGTTCAAGAGGGAGTTGAGAAAGAAGAAGGGGTATAAAGATTATTCAAAGAAATAGCAGAAAACTTCCCAAACATAAAAATAGAAATATTCAGTACAAGAAAAGTCAGAAATCAAAACAGCATCAACCCATATAAGACTATCCCAAGGCATATAATAGTCAAATTCTCAAAAGTCAAGGACAAAGAGATAATCCCAAAAGCAGTGAAGGAAAAGAAATAAATAACATATAAAGGATCTCAGATTCACCTGGCAATAGACTTCTCAACAGAAACCATACAGGCCAGGAAGGAGGGGTATAGTATATTTTTTTTCCAAAGGGAAAAAAAAAGCCAAGAAAGAATATTAACTTAACACAGCTATCCTTCTTTTCATTATTATACTAGAAGTTCTGGGGTACATGTGCAGGATGTACAGGTTTGTTACATAGGTATACACATGCCATGGTGGTTTGCTGCATCCATCACTCCATCATTTCTCCTAATGCTATCCTTCCCCTATCCCCCACCCCATGCTATCCTTCCCCTAGCCTGCTACCTCCCAACAGGCCATGGTGTGTGATATTCCCCCTTCCTGTGTCCACGTGTTCTCATTGCTCAACACCCACTTAGGAGTGAGAACATACAGTGTTTGGTTTTCTGTTCTTGTGACAGTTTTTTGAGAATGATGGTTTGCAGCTTTACCCATGTATGGCTGCAGAGTATTCCATGGTGTATATGTGTTACATTTTCTTTAACTAGTCTATCATTGATGGGCATTTGGGTTGGGTCCAAGTCTTTGCTATTATGAGCAGTCTCACAATAAATATGTGTGTGCATGTGGCTTTATATTAGAATGTTTCCTAGGTATTTTATTCTCTTTGTAGCAATTGTGGCAGTTCACTCATGATTTGGCTCTCTGTTTGCCTGTTATTGGTGTATAGAAATGCTTGTGATTTTTACACATTTGATTTTGTATCCTGAGACTGCAGAAGTTGCTTATCAGCTTAAGGAGATTTTGGGGTGAGATGATGGGGTCTTCTAAATATACAATTAGGTCATCTGTAAATAGACAAAATTTTACTTCCTCTTTTCCTAATTGAATATCCTTTATTTCTTTTTCTTGCCTGATTGCCCTAGCCAGAACTTCCAATACCATGTTAAATAGGAGTGGTTTGAGAGGGCACCCTTGTCTTGTGCCAGTTTTCAAAGGGAATGCTTCCATCTTTTGCCCATTCAGTATGATATTGGCTGTGGGTCTGTTATAAATAGCCCTAATTATTTTGAGATATGTTCCGTCAATACCTCGTTTATTGAGAGTCTTTAGCATAAAGAGCTGTTGAAGTTTGTCAAAGGCCTTCTCTGCATCCATTGAGATAATCATGTGGTTTTGTCTTTGGTTCTGTTGATGTGATAGATTACATTTATAGATTTGCATATGTTGAACCAGCCTTGCATCCCAGGGATGAAGCCAACTTGATCATAATGGACAAGCCTTTTGGATGTGTTGCTGGATTCAGTTTGCCGGTATTTGATTGAGGATTTTCACATCAATGTTCCTCATGAATATCGGCCTATAATTTTCTTTTTTAGCTGTGTCTCTGCCAGATATGGCATTAGGATGATATGGGTCATATAAAATGAGTTAGAGAAGCTTCCCTCTTTTTCTATTGTTTGGAATAGTTTCAGAAGGAATGGTACCAGCTCCTCTTTGTACCTCTGGTAGAATTCAATTATGAACCCATCTTGTCCTGGACTTTTTTTGGTTGGTAGGCTATTAATTACTGCATCAATTTCAGACCTTGTTATTGGTCTATTCAGGGATTAGACTTCTTCCTGGTTTAGTCTTGTGGGAGGTGCAGTTAGTGTCCAGGAATTTATCCATTTCTTCTAGATTTACTGGCTTATTTGCATAGATGTGTTTATAGTGTTCTCTGATGGTAGTTTTTAGACTCCCACACAATAATAGTCATACATTTTAACACCCCACTGTCAATATTAGACAGATGAACAAGATAGAAAATTAACAAAGATATCTAGGACTTGAGCTCAAATCTGAACCAAGCAGACCTAGTAGACATCTACAGAGCTCTCCACCCCAAGTCCACAGAATATACATTCTTCTCAGCACCACATCACATTTATTCTAAAACTGACCACATAATTGGAAGCAAATTACTCCTCAGCAAATGCAAAAGACCGGAAATCATAACAAACAGTCTCTCAGACCATAGTGCAATCAAATTAGAACTCAGGATTAAGAATTTCACTCAGAACCACACTACTACATGAAAACAAAACAATCTGCTCCTGAATGACTACTGAATAAATAATGAAATGAAGGCAGAAATAAAGATGTCCTTCAAAACCAGTGAGAATGAAGACACAATGTACCAGAATCTCTGGGACACATTTAAAGCAGTGTATAGAGGGAAATTTATAGTACTAAATGCCCACAAAAGAAATAAGAAAAGATCTAAAATCAACACCCTAACATCACAATAAGAGAACTAGAGGAGCAAGATCAAACAAATTTAAAGGCTAGCAGAAGAAATACCTAAGATCAGAGCAGAACTGAAGGAGATAGAGACACAAAACATCCTTAAAAAAAATCAATAAATCCAGGAGCTGGTTTTTTGAAAAAATCAGCAAAATAGATAAATTGCTAGCCAGACTAATAAAGAATAGAAGAGAAAAATCAAATAGATGCAATATCCTTCCAATATGAAGGAGATATAAAGTCTTTCCCAAGCAAATAACAACTAAGGGAATTAATCCCACAAAGCCTGTCTTACAAGTAATCCTAAAGAAAATTCTTTGATGTGAAGGAAAAAACAGTAATTTTCAAAAAGAAAACATTTGAAGGTATAACATCCACTGATAAAAACAAGCATACAGACCAACTCAGAATAATCTAATACTGTAATTGTGGTGTGTGATCCACTCATAGGTTCAGTATGAAGATGAAAAGGTAAATGTCTTAAAAATAATAGTAACTACAGCAACTGTAAATGTCTTAAAAATAATAGTAACTACAGCAACTGTTAAGAAGTAGGCCATATAAAATCCAAACAGAAAACAAAAAGTCAAAATGTGGGAGGACGGAGCTATGGTGAAGTGGTTTTTAGTTTTTTTCTTTGTTTCTTTTCCTATTCTGTAATCAAGGATAAATTTTCATGTGTTTTAAAACACTCAACAACTCAACAAACTGGATATAAAAGAAACATACCTCAAAACAATAAAGGATATATATGACAAACCCAAAGTTAACATCATACTGAATAAGAAAAAATTGAAGGCCTTTTCTCTAAGATCTGGAACAAGACAAGGATGCTGATTTTCATTGCCTTTATTCAACAAAATAGTGGAAGCCCTTGCCAGAGCAATCAGACAAGAGAAAGAATAAAGGACATCCAAATTAGAAAAGAAGAAATCAAATTATCATTGTTCATAGATGACATAATCTTATATTTAGAAAAACTTAAGGATGCCATCAAAAATGATTAGAACTGATAAATTTAGTATTGCAGAATACAAAATTAGCACACAAAAATTCTTAACATTTAAATCTGCTAACAGCGAAAAATCTGAAAAAGAAATCAAGAAACCAATTCTATTTATAATTGATACAAAAATTATAAAATACCTAGGAATATATTTAACCAAAGAAGTGGAAGTTCTCTACACTGAAAAGTATAAAACATTGATGAAAGAAATTGAAGAGGCTACAAGAAAAAGGAGATTTAATGCTCATAGACTGAAAACTAATATTTTTAAATGCCAATACGATCCAAAATGATTTACAAATTTAATACAACCCCTATCAAAATATCAGTGATATTCTTCACAGAAAAAAAAAATTCCTAAAATTTGCATGAAACCGTGAAAGACTCCAAATAGTCAAAGTAATCCTGAGCCAAAAGAACAAACTGGAGGCATCATACAACTAGATTTCAAAATATACTACACACCCATAATAACCAACTTGCATGATATTGGTATGAAAACAAACACGTAGACAAATGAACAGAACAAAGAACCCAGAAATAAATCCACACATTTACATCTCACTCATTTTCAACAAAACTGCCAATAATGTACATTGGGGAAAAGAGAATCTCTTCAATAAATGGTGCTAGGAAAACCAGATAACCATATGTAGAAAAAAAGAAATGAGACTCTCTTCTTCACCACATACATAAATCTAATCAAAATGAATTACAGACTTAATTAAATGTAAGACAGGAAGCTATGAATCTAGTAAAAGCAATCTTTTTGAAATGCTATAGGACATTGGTCAGAGTTAAGATTTTTTGGGGGGTAAGACCCCAAAAGCACAGAATACAAAAGGAAAAACAGACAAATGAGATTACGTTAAGCTAAATAGCTTCTGAACAGCAAAGAAAACCATCACAAAGTAAAGAGACAATTTACAGACTATGAGAAAATATTTGCAAACTATTCATCTGATAAGGGATTAATAACCAGAATATATAAATAATTCAAACACATATTTAAAAAATGGTCTGATTTAAAAACAGGCAAAAAGACCTAAATAGATATTTATCAAAAAAAAATGTATACAAACGGCCAAGAAGTATATGGAAAAAAAAAAAAAGTACAACATCACTAATCATCAGGGGAATGCAAACTAAAACCACAGTAAGGTATCTCCAGCTAAAATGGCTATTATCGAAAAGTCAAAAAATAACAAATTCTGAAGAGAATGCAGAATAAGCATAATGCTTGTATATCATTGGTGGGAAGGCAAACCAGTGTAGCCATTAGAGAAAGATATGGAGTTTCTTTAAAAACTAAGAACTACCACATGATCCAGCAATCCCACCACAGGGTTTATATTCAAAAGTAAGGAGAGCAGTATATCAGATATCTGCACTCCCACATTTATTGCAGCACTCCCATGTTTATCACAGTCTCCAGGACACAGAACAAACCTAAGTGTCCATCAGGTGTGAATGGATAAAGAAACTATAGTATGTATACACAATGGAATATTATTCAGCGAAGAAAAGAATAAAATCTTGTCATTTGCAGCAATAAAAATGGAACTGGAGGTCATTGTCAGCACAAGGAGACAAATATTACATGTTCTCACTCATAAGTGGGAGCTAAAACACTGGATCTCATGGAGGTAGAAAATAGAATGGTGGTTATTAGAGGCTGGAAAGAAAAAGGGAGAGGAGAAGATAAAGAGAAGTTGGCTAAATGGTACAAAAATACAATTAGATAGAAAAAAATAAGTTCCATTATTTGAAAATATAGTAGGAAAATAATGATTTATTCTACATTTCAAAATAGCTAGAAGAGAAGAATTCTAATGTTTCCAACACAAAAGATAAATGCTTCAGCTGATCAATATCTCAGTTTTCCTGATTTGACCATTGCACATTGTATACAGATATAAAAATATCATATGTAACCCATAAATATGTATAACTATTATAAATCAATTTTAAAAAGAATGAACTTGGACTCCTACCACACGTGATGCACAAATATTAACTAATAATAATACACATACATGTAAATACTAAAAATATAAATGTCTTAAGAAAAAATAATAGGAAAATTTGTGACCTTGGGGTAGACAGTACTTTCTTAGACAAAACACTAAAAGTACAAATAGAAGAAAAAAATAGATTAATTGAAATTCATTATAATTAAAAATTATTTTATCTTTAAAGAATACCATAAAGTGAAAACACACAAAAGAGAGAAAATATTCATGAATCATATATCTACTAATAGCTTGTATTCAGAAAAATATATAAGGAACTTTTGCAACTCCATAATGAGACAAATGATACAACTGACAAATAGGTCAAGCATCTGGATAAACATTTCCCCAAATAAGACACATAAATGGTCTGTAAACACCCAGGAATATGCCTCATCATTTAGGCTAGGCTATACAGAAATACAAATGAGTATCACAATGATATACTACTTTATATCTACTAGGATGACTAAAATTAAAAGCACAGACAATAACAAGCATTGGTAAGTATGTGAAAAAATTGAAAAACTTTATATTGTGGGCAGGAATGTAAAATTGTATAATTGCTTTGCAAAACAGTTTGAGTTCTTCAAAAAAGTAAACATAGAGTTGCCCTATAACCCAGCAATTCCACTCCTATGTATATACCCAAGAGAAATAAAAACACACATCTGCCAAAAATAAAATTTGTATACAAATCTTCATAATAACATGATTCATAATAACCAAAAAGTGAGATCAGCCCAAATATTCATTAACTGAACAAGGACAAAACAAAATGGGGCATAGCTATACAAAGCAATATTATTTGGAAATAAAAAGAATGAAGCACTGATTCATGCTCTAAAGTGAGTATACTTGAAAAGCATTATGCTAAGTAAAAGAAGCCTGTCACAAACACCACATATCACATGATTTCATTTCAAATATAGATAATCATATAATATGTGGCAATACAAAGTGACCGAGAATAGATTAGCAGTTTCTATGAGGTAGAGGGAGGAAATATTAGGAAATGACTACTAATGGAAAGGGGATTTCCTTTCGGAGTGAAGAAATGTTCTAAAACTGGACAGAAGTAATGGTGGCATAACCTTGTAAACATACTTAAATGACCAAGTTGTACATTTTTAACAGGTATGTTTTATAGTACAAAAATTGTATCTTAACTTTTTTATGCAAAAAAATGCATTGTTAAATAAAACTATCTGGAAAAGGAATCAGGGAGAAAAAGAAGGTAAGAAATAAGGCTAAGTTTGAA
The DNA here is from genome assembly GCF_048565385.1 of Saimiri boliviensis. Lineage (NCBI taxonomy): Eukaryota > Metazoa > Chordata > Mammalia > Primates > Cebidae > Saimiri > Saimiri boliviensis. The sequence goes on along the minus strand of NC_133456.1, from coordinate 33,033,804 downwards.
ACTGAATGCCACTGGTTCACATTTTTCATTCATAATTTAAGATGTACAAGAAAGAATTCTGATGTGAATATTTGATAAATAAGTTTTTAGAAAAATGAAAGAGAGTGCAATTTTGGAGTGTTCTTTCAAATTTTCCATCTGTTCAACCACATAGACTGTCTCTTTAATTTTTCATGGAAGTTTATTAACAGCCTCTTCTAAAATTAAAATCATGTTGGAATATATAGAATTAAATTCTGACATTGATCACAATAAATAGATCCATCATCAATACATACTTTGACTTAAAGTTTAGCAAAATCCCTCAATCAGTTTTCTATGTCATAATAATTAAATGTTTGTGGTGTTTTGTGATTTTAAAAAAATATAATGTCTGGTAAATTACCTTCAAAGGACTCTGTTATTTTTCTTTCTAACAATGGCCAGTCACTGCCCATATGTTGGAAACACTCAAAAATGTTGGAGTGCTATAGTCCCAGCTACTCGGGAGGCTGAGGCAGGAGAATTGCTGGAACCTGGGAGGTAGCAGTTGCAGTGAGTCAAGATTGCACCACTGTACTCCAGCCTGGGTGACAGAGCAAGACTCTATCTCAAAAAAAAAGTGTTGGAGTGGAGGAAGTCAAGAAGAATGAAGGTGGAAAAAATAATTACTTTACTGGCTATTTTTTCAAATCATATTCTTCATCATTGTCAATTTGACTTCCTGTAGAAGTCCCAGAACTGATTTGGTGAAATGAAGAACACTAGTGCAATGATAAATTATTTTATACCTGTAGCACAAAACAGAACAAATATTTTTCCCTCAAATGAATTCACTATGTTTAAGTTGCAGTGTCAGAAAGCAAGAAAACTAAAGCCATAATCCTCCAAAGTTACTGGTTTAAATATTCTCCAAACCCTGACAGTTAAGGCAAATGGTGTCTGACTTTGAGCTTAGTCAGTAATAATGGCCACTGTCTTGGTCACAGGAGTAATTTCTTGCTGAGACACCAAGAGAGAAGGAAGGGCATGATAAAAATGATGGCAAAATCAGTAACAGACATGTACCAGCAATCACATTATATTACTCCATTCTCTTAGGCAAAAATGTTTTTGCTGATTTTTTTGGTTTGTAAATTTTACCATTTTTGTGTAAACAGTAAGACACTTTTTAAATCTTAGGGAAAGATGTTACTTAGTAGGCAAAACAGAAATAGGGGAAAATGTCAGACCATCTCCTAAACTTTTCATACTTTATCAATGATCGGTTCCTAAATACTTGCCTTTAGGGATTCTATTTCCTTCCCTATGGGGAAGGTAATACTAGTGCATTGAGTAGACATTTTGTTTGTACTAATGTTGTCTTACATCTACTGAACTGATAAAGATATTGTGTCAAATCCATATAAGTAATATGGATATATGCCTAATAATGTATGCAAAAACAAGCATGCAAGAATAGAAAGGAAACACCAAAAAAGAAAATCACAAGAGTAGCTTTGCCGTATTGCATATTTTAAAATACTGTAAAACTTACACAATCAATATTATGTTACTAATACACAAATAAACAAACATGCCAGGAAATAGCATAAAACAGCCCAGAAATAATCCCAACTACATATGAAAAGTTAGAATGTTCTAAAAGTAGCATCTCAAACCACTGGGACAAAGATAGACACTAAATTGTCCTGGAACAACTAGTTAACTATTTAGAAAAAGATAAAATCGTATTTTTACTTCAAACCACAAACTAGAAAAAGTTCCAATTGGATCAGGGACTTAATTGAAATAAATTAAACTGACTAAGCTCACAGTCAGACACTCACTATTGGTCTCCTTAACTGGAGGGTATGTAGAAATTACAGTTGAATTTATTTTAACTTTTGCATAGAGAAAGGCTTTTTTTTTTTCCTTTTTTCCTTCTTTCTTTTCTTTTCTTTTTTTCTGAGATAGGATTTTGCTCTGTTGCCCAGGCCAGAGTGCAGTGGTGCAATCTCAGCTTACTGCAACCTCTGCTTCCCAGGCTCAAGCAACCCTCTGACCTCAGCCTCCTGAGTAGATAGGACTGTTCGTGCACACCATCAGGATCAGCTAAATTTTTAAATTTTTTGTAGAGGAAAAGATCTTATTATATTTCCCAGGCTGGTCTTGAACTCCTGGGCTCAATTGATCCTTCCACCTTGGCCTCCAAAACTGTTGAGATCACAGGCATGAGCAACTGCACCTTTCTAATTAGGATTCAAAATCCAGAAGGAACAAAAGATTGCTATATTTGACTACATACGTTGTTTAAAGTATTTGAATGACAAAATAAGCATAAAATAAAATAAATATAAAAGTAAAAAGACATGGACAAACTGGGAGAAAATCTTCGTAAAATATAACACAAATAAGTAATATCCCCAATATATATATAGAACTCTTAAAAACTGAGAGACAAAGAGCCATGTATCTGATGGAAAAATGGAAGAAAGGTAGAAAAACAATTCAAATACAAAGTGAAAAGCAGCCCTTTAAACATGCGAAAAGATATTCAAACTTACTTATAATTAAAGAAACATTAAGCCAGGAGCTGTGAGTTATGTCTGTAATCCCAGCACTTTGGGAATGAGGAGGGCAGATCCCTCAAGCCCAAGAGTCAGAGACCAGCCACAGCGAAACCCCATCTCTTAAAAAAAAATACAAAAAATTAGCCCTGCGTGGTGGCGCATTTCGGTAGTCCCAGCTACCTAGTAGGTTGCTTAGTAGTAGTTACAGTGAGCTGTGATCAGCCTGGAAAACAGGAGTAAGACCGTGTCTCAAAAAAAAAAAAAAAGAAAGAAAGAAAGAAAGAAAAGAAAAAGAAATGTTAATTAACACTTAAATATTAATTTTGCACCTATCAGACAATTGAAAATTGTATAAGTATGACAATTCATTCTGTTGGTGAGGTTGTGAAGAAACAAGTACTCTTATACATTTCTAAGAAGGAAAACTGCTATAATTTTTTTTCGAGGCGGAGTCTCACCTTGCTGCCCAGGCTGGAGTGCAATGGCACTATCTGGGCTCACTGCAACCTCTGCCTCCTGGGTTCAAGCGATTCTCCTACCTCAGCCTCCCGCTTAGCTGTGATGGTAGGCGCGCCATCATGCCCAGCTAATTTTTTGTATCTTTAGTAGAGACAGGGTTTCACCATGTTGGCCAGGCTGGTCTTGAACTCCTGGCCTCATGATCCTCCCGCCTCAGCCTCCCAAAGTGCTGGGATTGATTATAGGCGTGGGCCACTGCACCAAGCCTGGTATAACTTTTAAAAGAGGATTTAGCAATATCTAATAAAACAATTTATGCACTTACTGTTGACTCCTGAAATTATCCTGCACTTACACTTCCAACAATATGAAAAAATATATATAATATTATTCATTAAAGCACTGTTTGTAACGTACTTGGAAAACAATCTAAATGCTTATATGAGGAGAATGGGTGAGTAAACTATGGCACCCACAAAGTACAATGCTAAACAGCTATAAAAAATTATGAGGCAAAATTCCACGAACTGATAGGGAGTGATTTCCAAGATGTACAATCAAATGGAAAAGCAAAAAACAAAGTGCAAAAGTGTACCTATAGTATATGCTGTCATTTATATAACAAATAAAAGGATACAACAAAATATATAGGTATCTGCTCATTTGTGCGAAATTGTACACTAAAATAATAAACTAGAATCTAATGAGCAAGCTCAACTGTAGAGAGTAGGTAGAAGCAGGTGGGGAAAACTGGGAAATGAGAATGAAGGAGGAGCAAGAATGGGATGGGGAATGGCACTTCTCTGAGTATACCTTCTCCTGGATTGGAGCATTTGACCCCAACTACCTCATTGCTAAATTTTATCATTCGATGCTTCCATTTTTTTATATGTATATATAATTTATCTCACTGAAAGAACTGATTTGTTTTTAACTTTTTATTTTAGGTTCAAGCACACATGTGCAAGTTTGTTATACAGGCAAATTGTGTGTTATGGGGGTTTTGTGTACAGATTATTCCATCACCTAGGTAGTAAGTATAGTACCTAATAGTGGAATCCAGCTCTATCCAGGTTGCTGCAAAAGACAGAACCTCATTTTTCTATGGCTGCATAGTATTTCATACTATATATGTACCACATTTTCTTTATTCGATCTACCATTGGTGGGCATTTATACTGATTCCATGTCTTTGCTATTGTGAATAGTGCTGTGATGAACATATGTGTACATGTGTCTTTATGGTAGAATGATTTATATTCATTTGGGTATATACCCAATGATGAGATTGCTAGTCAAATGGTAATTGTTTTAAGTTATTTAACAAATTGCCATACTGCTTTCCCTAATGGTGGAAATAATTTACATTCTCACCAGCAGTGTGAAAGTGTTCCCTTTTCTCTGCAACCTCACCAGCATCTGTGATTTTTTGAATTTTTAATAATAGCCAATCTAACTGGTGTGAGATAATATCTCACTGTGGTTTCAATTTGCATTTCTTCAATGATTAGTGATGCTTGACACTTTTTAAATATCTTTTGGGCCATGTATATGTGTTCTTTCAGAAATTATTCAAAACATTGTCTACTTTTTTTTTTTCCCCGAGATGGGGTGGTCTCCCTTTGCCGCCCAGACTGGAGTGCAGTGGCACAATCTAAGCTCGCTGCAACCTCCACCTCCCAGGGTCAAGCAATTCTCCTGCCTCAGCCTCCCCAGTAGCTGGGATTACAGGGCCCACCACCACACCTGGCTAATTTTTGTATTTTTAGTAGAGACGGGTTTCACTATATTGGCCAGGCTGGTCTTGAACTCCTGACCTCAAGTGATCTTCTTGCAGTGGCCTCCCAAAGTGTTGGGATTACAGGCATGAGAAACCATGCCTGGGCTGTTTGTCTAGTTTTTAATAGGGTGTTTTGTTTTTTTGCTTGTTGTTTAAGTTCTTATATATTCTGGATATTAGAGATTTGTTGGATGCATAGTTTGCAAATATTTTCTCCCATTCTGTGGGTCATCTATTTACTCTGTTGATAGTTTATTTTGCTGTGTAGAAGCTCTTTAGTTTAATTAGGTCTCATTTGTCTATTTTTTATTTTGTTGCAAGTGCTTTTGGCATCTTAGTCATGAAATCTTTGCCAAGGCCTATGTCCAGAATGGTATTTCCCAGGTTATCTTCCAGGATTTTTACAGTTTTAGGTTTTACATTTACGCTTTTAATCCATCTTGAACTAATTTTTATATATGGTATAAGAAAGTCTAGTTTCAGTCTTCTGCTAGCCAGTTACCCCAACACAATTCACCGAATAGGGAGTTCTTTCCCCATTTTGCTTTGTTTTGGTTGTGTAACTTTGTCAAAGATAGTTGTACATGTTTGGCATTATTCTGGGCTTTCTATTCTGTTCCATCTGTCTGTCTGTTTTTGTACCAGTATCATGCTGCTTTGATTACTGTAACCTTGTAGTATAGTTTGAAGTTAGGTAATATAATGCCTCCAGCTTTGTTCTTTTTGCTTAGGATTGCTTTGGGTATTCAGGCTCTTTTTTGGTTCCAAATGAATTTTAAAACAGTTTTTTGTTTCTAATTATCTGAAGAATGTCATTGGTAGTTTGATACAAGTAGCAATGAATCTGTAATTACTTTGGGTAGTAGTTCATTTTAACAATGCTGATTCTTTTTACCTATAATCATTGAAAGTTTTTACATTCACTTGTATCATCTTTGATATCTTTGAGGAGTGTTTTGTAATTCTCATTGCAGAGATCTTTTACGTACCTGGTTAGCTGTATTCCTAGGTATCATATTCTTTTTGTGGCTATTGTGAATGGGAGTGTGGGAAGAACAAATCTTTATTGCGTATTATCAATGTTCTAAGAAGGACCCAGAAAGGATTTGTTTATCTAACTGATTCTTATACAGATTTCCATATAGTTATCCTGTTTTACCTCACCTGACCCTTCCCCAATACTTTCAGAGGTATTTGATGCCTGGAACCCTGAGGCCTCTGTGGTTCTGTCCTACAATTCATCTGGGGCACTTTCTCTTAACTTAGGTTCTAGTTTTCTTGTTTGCTATGTGCATCTATTTTCTGGCCTCAAAAAAATTTATCTTCTCTTCTGTACTTTTTGTTCATGTGAGTTTACGTATATCTTATCCCTCAGGCATGACTCTAATGGAGCTTTGGAAAAAGTGGAGATTAATCTGAATTTTTTATTTCTTTCTGATGGGCTCAGAGGTGGACCAATGACAGAGATTCTGAGATAAGGAAATTCCACTGATTTCTTGAGTTTACAGTGTTCCTTTTGCGAGACAGTAGAGCTTAGTGTTTCAGAGAATGGGCTCTGCAGTTTCCAAACTGCATAGCCTCTATGCCTAAACTGCCTAAGAATTTAAATGGATATAATTATGATATATACCTGATAATAGCTGTCAAAAACACTTAGAGGAGTCCCAGCCACAAAATAATTATTCAATAAGTATTAGTTTTTATTACTTTTGCCATAAAGCTCAAAGAACAGCAGCAATTACATCTATCCTCAACCAGCCCAACCAACCAACCCAGTGAAACCAAGACAGTGTCATGAGGTTTACTGTCATTTGTGCTGTGAAGTGTTAAACACCCACGGCCATCTCACCAGTTTTCAATTTGGTGCCTAATTTTCTCATATTGATGGTGATATATTTAACTGCTATGAGGAAAATATATATAGTCCATTTTCTGCTTATTTAGTTAATTTGTTTCTAATCAATTCACTCTGTATTCATCGATTATACAAAGCACTGAGTTAAGTATATTGGGGGATAGAAAAATTTATAATTGTTGCTGCTTTCTAGGAGCACATAAAAAATGATAACATAATAAATGAAAAACTACATTTTATAAAAGATTTGAATAATAGTAAATGGGTAAATATAGAATAAATAGTTAGAGGAAATATAGGATTATTGAAAACTATTTGGAAAACTGAGTCATACTATTTCCATTAAAACCTTTCCAGAATTTTTTGAATAAATTATCCATTGCCAGAGATGGATTTGTCATGAGATGAATGGAACTTTAGGACTCAGGGACCCTCACTTGCATGGAGCTCTTAAAAAGCCCTAGAAGAAGTTCCAAAAATGTGTTCACATGTTCACACATTGATGGAAAATTTGGAAAAGAAAGATAGTTTAACCTTAATCAGTAAACACCCCTGTCTCTCTACACTCTTACATCCCTTTCATCACTCTTCCCTTGTGACAGATGGCATTAGAGTGACTGTTGGCATTTTGGCGATCTTGCACAGGAGAATTTCAGAGGAGGATATATGGGTTTAATAGGATATGTATTATGTGGTTCACAATCGGTACTGTGTATAGTGAGCTTATTGTTAACCATCCAGGTATAGAAACGGATTTCAGGACACTTGTACCTCTCACTGTTTGAACTCACCCTGTGCCATGAAACAAAAGGTATTAGAGTTCCTATTATATGAACATGCCCTACATCTCTCAGTACTAGAAGTCAGAATAATGGAGGAGAAATAATGTTTGAAATGTGCATAATCAGGAGGCAACCTGTAAAAATTTCTTACAGTCATTAGTGGTATAAAATTATAAGCAGTGCATTTAAATCTCATGGAGCCTAGCCAAAACAAAAATTACTACCTGTCTGAAATACACTCAATAACACAGCATATTCAATTATAAACATATCACACATTTATAAATGAGAGTTGCACACATGACTGAACTACCCCAAATTATTTTGTTTATAGAGCACATGTCTCTAAATGTACCACAAAGACCCAGAATATCAGAATTTGAAGTTGTCTGTAAGATGCATCTCAAGGTATTGGACTACATCTTAGCATATCTGATGCATCTTGGCCTGAGCTCTCTGGCACACTCAGACAAATCAGTGAGTGAAATTGCTACTAAGGCAACAAAACAGCCGGAAGAACCAAGTGTTCCAGTAACAAAAACTCCCATACATATTGATCAGTAAGGCAATGTATGCAATTTAAGAGTAATGTGATTACACAATTATGTAGCTCAACACAAAATAGCCACCATTTGTAAATGCATTTAATTTCCTTTTGTGTCTTGATTTTAGATTAAATACACATTTTTATACTTACTGATCATATCAAAAGTCTAAGACTTGCAGAGGTGTGCAAGGCAACTATGCAGTTAATTAATAAACATACTCCTTTTTAAATGTTGTGATATTTGTGGTGTTTGTTGCATTTTGTGATTTGTAAAACTTTGTGACTTTTTCTCTTTCTAAATATAGGTTTACACTCACCCACACATAATTGTGTAGTCATAATTTGCTATTCTTCTTCAAACCTACAGTTTAGAGTCATTGTGAGGTTAGAATATTTTAAACATGCATAGCCCTTAGTGCAATGCCTACCTCGCAAGTTCTCAGTATTTTCTAGCTCTAAGCATTGTGTATAAGTAACCAGCAGCGTGCCTGTCATACAGTAGATTCTAAGGGCTATCGTCTTTTTTCTTCACTCTCTTGAAAAACTCATGTGATTGGTTTATATCTCAGTCGCTCCATTGAATTACAATAACTGGCTTTAACCAAGAAGCTGGACTATGTGATATTTTAATGTTTTTCAGCACTAAGATACCACTAATGTATATCTGGTCAAGGTTGCAAGCTGGAAGAGTCATATATCACTCTAGTTATCAGAACACTAGGATAAGAAGCATAGCCTCAAAACTTTACAGGAACTTGAAGTGTATAATACATAAAACTTGAATACAGTGATCCAAAAAGATTAAAGAAGCAACCAATATTCTATTATTTATTCAAAATCTGCTTTTCTTTTTTAAAGCTTTTCCCTTTCTTCCTTCTATCCATGTCCATGCTAGTTCTAATATCTCTTTTACATTATTTTGAAATACTAGTATTATTTTGTGCTTTAGAAATACTTTTCTAAATTTTTACAATAATATTTTAAAATCCTAAAATGTGCTTCATTTTTCTCTATATACACCTCTGTAGTTCCTCTCCTTACTGAGCTACTTACGGTATCTTTGTAATCTTTTTTTATCTTTCACTCCAAGTCTTTCATAACTGCCTTTTTATTCTTCCCTCTCTCCTGTGTGTAATTCTCCCCATGTCATTTCTACTCCATTGTCTAACAACATCGGCTGCACTATTAAATAGAAACACCCTCTAGGAAAAGCTAATTGCTTGGGGAATTTCTATTCCCTAAAGCCAATGGGAAAATTTTGGAATCTCCTATTCATCTCAAGACTGAAATCCTACCTCAATCAGAGATAATTATTAAACTAAGCAAGATAATTTCAATAGTCTTCTCAAACTGATCCCAAAGATGCCACCTGCAACGTTGCTGCCTCATTCAGCTTTAGCCACTTTCAATTAACTGAAGAGCATAAAGCACTCCCGAGGGACCAGGAACAAACAAAATCCAAATTACAAACAAGCAGAGATATCTGAAGCAATTAAGCCCTTGGTGGTTTAACTCCAGGGTGCCCAGAACTCTTGTTCAAGGCCAAGGACCCAACTGGAGTAGGTATATTAAGTCAGCTCCATCCAGAGAAGAATCTAATATCTATTAATTTCAGGTGGTGTAGACAATTACCTTTCATAATTGATGAGAGGAAAAAAAAATACCTGTGGCCTGAATGATCTGATTTAGCACTCTCTATAGTCCAGTTCTATAAGGTAATGTACAAATTTCCACTTCACTTTGCAAACGTGACCTCATTTACTTTCTAGCTTAATACAATACTGCAAAACTGCACTTGATAATGTCTAGAGACCCCATCAAATACTCTAGACCAAGCATTCCTTTAAATGCATGTGTCACCAGAAGAACTAAGCCGTTCCCTTACATGTAATTTGGCAAATTTAAAGAAGGTCAGTGGAGAGAAGGGGATGAAAAGCAGAGCAGCAGTTGGAAAAAATAAACAGAAAATGAAACAAAGAATATATGCCTGTAAGTGGTTGAAGTAATGAAGTGACTAAAAAAAAAAAATAGTCCTCAGAGTGAATCCTAAGAGCTGTGCATATCTGAAGATAGGAGTCAGGGAAGCATTTCAAAGGTGCTTATGTTTTGACTGTGCACTGGATTACAGAAGTCTCCTGCCAAGATTCAGGGAGGGAGGCAGATGTGAAGTCCCAATTCCTCCTCCCTCTCACTCTTCCCCCTCCCATCCCCATGTTCTCATTGGTGAAGCAGCAGCAACAGAGGGAGAGTTCTGGGACTGAAGAGGCTTATCTGTAATAGCAGCTTATCTATGGCAAGCACTAAACCTTGAAGTTAAAACTAAAGGAATTTTAGCCTTCCTGCCATTTCTCTTTTTTTTTTTTAACCCTGTTTCAGTTTCTTACTAGCCTCTTCCCCCTATTTTGAGTACTTCAATCAATCAAGCAAGTAATAAGAACATTCTCAGGCCCTACTGTGCTTCTGGAACCATGTGAGTCCTGAGGGCATGAAGATAGAGAGGGTACTCTCTCTGATAACAAAACTTACATCAGGTACACATTGAGTTCTAGTACAGATAAGTAGACTCTGAGTTCAAAGGAAAAAGTTTCAAGGGCACAAGGGTTGAGCCCTGTAGTGGACCAAGAAAATAGATATAGTTTAATAGATGGAGTTAAGGAGGATGAGCAACTGTAAAAAAGTACATAGCATGGGCAAAGACACTAAAAAATATAGGGGTGGATTTTGGATGAAGTAAATCTGCCTAGTGTGAGGAAAGACCCAAGGCAAATTCAGCTCAAAATTTGGAAAGGAATTTTCCAAATTTTCCTGAAAAGGAAAATTCAGCTCAAATTCTGGAAGCCTTTGAATATCAATCTAAAGAATGTGGACCTTATTCTGATAGATGTGAGAAAACAACTAAATCTTTAAGGAAGAACACGCCTGCTTGGTTGTTTGCTCATGGCTGTATGCAGGCATGCATGTGAATTCTTTCATTAATGTTTCATTTATTCCCTATCTTACCTCTGCAAAGGATCTGAGGCTTATAAGAACAGAAATCTATAGCATCTGAAAGAACAGACAGGTAAGAATGTCAAAGTTAATTTTGAGGAGTACAAGAAACTAGACTTATGAAATGATAATTCATATTATCAAGCCAAAATAATTTCAAATATAGTGAAGGTATAAGAATAAACATAAATTGGTGGTTAAGAACAAAGAGCAAAAAGTAGATCTTAATAAGCATAACAATTTAATATATAAGGAGTTATAATGATAAATATGATTTGAATATAATTTATAAATACATACATTTATAAATGAGTACAATAATTATATAGAAAGTTAATCACATTAGGCAATGCCACACAGTTAACAGTGATCCATGCCAAAGCTACCCAGTCTGTCTGCAGGCAGACAGTTAAAATGATAAGGCTATGCTGTCTGCATGGAGGGCCCTGGCATGTGTCACCATTACAGGTCTTAGTCTTAATGCTGCCTAAAATCAGAGTAGGTAGCCCTAGCACATCTGCTTTGGAACACTGCCATCAATGAGCTACAGAGACGATAATGGAAAAAAACCTTGGTTTTCAATCTTTTATTTATTGCAGCCTCCTCAACAATGAGCCAGCAAAAAGAAAGTGAGAGATTTGTTATATTCAGAATCTTCCCTCCTTTTTGACAACTGTCCTTGAGCCATTGCGGCCTCTTCTCTCACTCTCTTTCTCTTTTTCTCTCTCTCTTTTTTAAAAAAACTTAGTGCTCAAAAAGACTCGGAAGTAAGGTCTGCTAAGGTGGGAGCCTGACTTTGTGATGGCCTATACGTAAGATTGAATTGAGAACTTGCTATGAAAGGAAAGCTGGACCAAAGTAAAAGTATACACACTTCGATTTCTGAAAGTGGAATGGGCACCTTTATGTTTGAGAAACAGTCACATAGCAAATAGTTACAGACGATGGCACAGAATGTAAGCTTTCTGGCACATCCTTTTCTGTTTTCTAATGATTATAATAAAGAAAAATTCTGCTGAATCCAGAGCCTGTAGTCATGGTGCCTGGAATCCAAGTCAATGTGGACAATGACAATAGTTTAGCAAACCTAATGTTAGTTTTAAAGGAAGATTATTTTGAAGTTATATTAGTCATTAGAATCCTCCATGTTACAGAAGTGGAAGGTCACACACACACACCTGCATTCCCATTAGCTGTGGCAATACCTTCACTAGGCATTCCATCAGTAGTAAAAAGCCCATGTTTCTAACTTCCCCAAACTTACTTCCCAGGATACACATAAGGGAATAATTGTCTAATGACTAATTTTGGTGGAGACAGAGCAAATAGGTGATGTGACTCAATGATTTCCCTGGAAAACAAAATTTAAAAGGCAAGGCTGTTTATAAAATAGAAAAGTGTTGACTCCAGCTCCGTATCATTAGTAATTCAGTCTCACTATCTCACTATTCTAAATATGAGAAAAACAGGCAAAAAGAGAATTCTATTGAAGTTCATAATAACACAGAAACATCTTCACATAAGACTTCCTTCTCTAATATGATGATAAGCAAAATGAAGCCAGTTAGTCAATGAACAAAATGTATCCATGACCATTTGTCGAAATGAAAGGTGTATGTTCCACCTATGTGTCCTCCTAAGTTGCTTTTTAATTCTATTAGGGAATGCTCACAGATGGACCAATTAAAGTAGGCATTTTCTTACATTCTTTGCATTCAGCTATCCCTCTAAGAGTGGGTGCATAAAGAATCTTGCAAATTAGATGTCCTAGAGGTAAAAAATGTTAGTACCATAGCCAGTCCTAGCATTTAGAATTCATAAAATTATTGTGTCAGATAATAGGAGCAGGGACTATAAAGTTCAAGAGACTGTCAAGTTGAAATTCGACATGTAAAGAATCTGCATGCCCTTAGCACAGGAATATAAACATAAAGACATAGAAGGTCAGTCTTTCTCAGTAGCTGAATCAAACTCAAACGACATACAATTTTAGGAATAACTCAAAAAGCTTCCCTGACATTAACTGCCATCATATGGTTAGTGCGCTTTTACCTCAACTAAATTATTTTGCTTCATGGCCAGAACAGCAAATAACAGCAAATAAGTCAAATCTCTGAACTTGAGAAACTTTGTGTCCTAGAAGCTTGATACGTAATGCTAAGTTCCAATAAGTTGGTGATCAGATCAGAGCAGTCTTTGCATTCAGAACCTGCATCTTTCCACATTTCAGATTCGTAGTCATCAGAATAGGGAAAGGGAAAATGTAGACTTTTTGTTTTCTGGCATTTGTGGTAAATTTAATTTAATTTACAGTTCCTGTATTAGTAACATCATCAGGAAAAAATAGTCCTGTATTATCTGGGGTAATAAGCAATATAATGATTGGTCTCAGAAAAAAAAAATGTTTTCTAGAACCGTGCACAAAAAGAATAGGGCTCAATCCACACGTTTTCTCCAGTAAATGATCCTGTTGCAGGCACTCAAAGAAAGCATGATCATGGTGGTGGTGGTGATCACAAGTCTTGTTATTGGGATTGTATGTGTAATGCCATTTACAGATTATTTTATTTTTGTAGCCAAAATCTCATTTCGGTTTGTTCTATTTCTACATTTAGTGTGACTTAGCTAAATCATCTCAGAACAGTTTATGCCCTAAAGAATATTCTCTCAGTTTCAATAGTAACTTAAGGTAAAAATGGGATTGTCTGAGCTCAATTGGCAGAATATATTAACAGAAAAAAAAAAAGCATTAGAAATCAATTAACAAGAACATTCCTATTTCATATGCAAACTCAGGCAGAAACAGAGAGTCCAACATAATTGTTATTAAAGCTCCTGATACAAGGAAGTGACCATTTCTGTACAGAATATTAACAGGGCAGAGGCCATGCATGAGAACATGTGAGCAAGAGAGGAGATTCATAAGGTCCCAAAAAGGAAGGATTCAGTTGGCAACATCTAGCTAAAGGTCTTATTAATGAAAAAGATCCTAAAGAGGGAAAAGTCAAAATTAATGCTAGAACTCCATTTCATATTATTTTGTAACTGGAGCTGTTATTAGTCAGTGATGAGAAAATATAATTTAAAAGAGTAGACATTAAAATAATAATGTTTATGTGTCTGGTATGCCTAATTTTCATGTAAAATATTTAAATGTACATAAAAATAAAATATTTTGACATAAGAGCAGAGCTTTTATTGACGGTTGGTTAGCTGCATTCTGGGTCATCCTTCTTTCATAAACCACAGCCATATGCATTGTTTCCTATTTCAGCATCTTAAAGTAAAACAATAAGCTAATTATGGGTACTTATAAATCAATGTAAATGTAAAATCCTAGTTTTATATTTCTTTAGTATCTGTTGTCTCACCCACCCCTGTGTCTATACATTTTTAATAACTCTGTTCTATCAAGTCTTACCTAAGCATTTCACTGTTTTTATAAAATCAATAATCCCTTTCTTTTCACATCTGTGCATTATCAGTTTATGTATTATTCTATTGGACTTTTAAAAAATTAAGCAATAAAAAAGTTTAGGGATAAACACAACAGATCCTTTACTGGCACACAAGTTGACTCGTGAGAACAAGCATGTCTGAGCCTATTAGACAAGACATGGTAGCTGTAACACCAAGCCTAACATGAAGACTCTTCAGTGTGTCTGACCAAATGAATGAAATATTGCAGTTAATTGGAGCTCATAGAATATGAGAGGTGTTGACCATGTTTCGCATAAATTTTTGTACACTAACTTCATAGTAAAGAGGTTAATTTACACGTCTATAATCCCAGCATCTTGAGAGGCCAAGGTGAGAGAATTGCTTGAGTACAGGAGATTGAGACCAGCCTAGGCAACATGGCAAGAACTCGTCTCTCCAAAAAAATTTTTAAAATTAGCTGGACAAGCTGGCATGCACCTGTGGTCCTAACTACTCAGAATTTGAGGCAAGAGGATTATTTGAGCCAGGGAAGTCGAGGCTGCAGTGAGCAGTGGTCATGCCACTGCATTCCAGCCTGGATGAAAGGGCAAGACTCTGTGCCCCAATCCCCTTTCCAAAACAAGAGTTTTCTTTTAATCTCCCTTCATTTTTTAATGAAAACTTATCCCTATTCATGCAACCCATTCTGAGACACACCACCTGTGAGAGATATACAAGTAACAAAATGGGCTTTCTCTGGTTTGGCCTCACTAACTGAAATTATGGATGATAAGCCCCATTGAATTCCTCTTGACTCTGGAAATTCCCAGAAGGTTACCTGGGTTCCTTACTCATAAATACAGCCTTTCTGGATCTTGCTGCTGCCTTCAGCAATCACTAGGAGAGTTCCAGATTGTTGAGAAGGTCCTGTGATGTTTCCTAGTTATTCAATTCTGTCCTTAGCATGACTTATCTACTGCTTCTGGCCCTAATCACAATGGTGCAGCTTTCATTTCTTGCATTACATCTTTGATTTTGAATCCTTCACCAATGAACTTTTGAGTCAGGAGGAAGCTCTTTCCATCCAGAGTCATATTTATCATGACGCTGACAAAATTTGAGTTTTAGGACCCCTCATTTGCTTCATCTCTTTCAGGCCCATATACCTGATTCTGTTTTTTTAAATAAACTCCTCTCAAATGTGTAAGACTCTGCTTCAACCCATATCTTTTATTCTAATTCATTTAGAAAGCACAAAACTGTCTAATCTTAAGATTCTATCATCCTACAGAGATTAGAACAATAATTTTTTATTTTTTATTTTCCTATCACCTGACAGAAGTCTCAGGGGAAATGGTAAAACAGAACAATCTGAGTTCCCTTCACTTTTCTTCAAAATTCTCCTCGCCTCATTTGTGAGGACTCACTGGTCTCCTGATAAGGGAATCAGCCCCTGCTTCCTTTCCTCACCACAGAGTAAGCTCCTTCTCTTGAAACTGCTTGATCTCTAAAGGAAACAGAACATTTTAGTGAACTTTCCTTCCCTCCATCATCCATGAACAACGGAGAGCACAACATGTTTCACAGATTTATCTCTTCTCACTTTTCTCAATCAACCTTTCTGTGATCCTTATAAATTCTTGAGTTAAATTGGCTGTGAGAACTGAAAACTGTGTCAAGGGTCACTGAGCCTGGCTTCTGGTAGGAGAAAGTTTCACTTGTATTCAAAATGGATGGTGAAGCAAAATAAAATTATAAGAATTCACTACAGGCTCCTTGGAACCTGTCTAGAGTTTGGTTAAGAAGAGAAACCTCATGAATAGTTAGTCTTCTCCCAGGAACTGCCTTAACTTGGTATATTCCTATTTAGGTGAGCTGCAGAATGCATTTATAAACAGATTATCTATGAAACCAACATAAAAATCAATTATTATCTTATTCTGAAGCTTCACTAATTTAGCAATAAGCAAATCAGGAAAGGCTAAGTAAGGCTAATAATCAAAAATTTCTTAGGTTAATGCAAGCCTTTACAAAGTGTAAAAGAAAGAGAGAAAATAATTTATCTGATTCAGACTCAGCAACATTAAGATGAGACTTCTGAATGCAGAGGGCTGGTCAGAACAAAGGTACATTTTAGGTAAAACAAGAGAATCCATGACCTGGAGAGCAGCAACACACTGCTAGTGAGAAGAAAGGCATTTCCCATGGAATAAGCAGCTACTAGGCCTGGCTAACCTTATTAAATTTTGAATTTCATGAACTCTAAAGTTGCTCCCAAATCAGTTAAATCCATACATAAAAAATGAGAAACTGGAAATGTTGGGCCTTAGTAGGATAATCAGTAACTCTCAGATCTGGAGGCGATGTTTCAACAACACAGAAACAATAGTTATTTTTTAATTGCTTGGGAACTTTGCTGGAGATCAGAGATAAACCAATACTGTCAAGTAGCACAATACTGAGATCCATAAACCACAGCTATGATGCACTATGGAAATGTCTCCAAGAAGGTGGTGGCAGGCTTCACAGTGGCCTGTTGGCCTGGTGCCACACAATGGAAAGGAGAGGAGTAGCTGGATCACTAGTGACCCTATAAGGAAGTGGTTCTTCATGGGTGGCAATTCTGCCCCTAGAAGACCATTGTCAATATCTGAGACATTTTTGGTTTGGGAGAAGGGTGCTAATAATATTTAATAGGCAGCGGCCAGTGATACTGAAACAGGAGGTTTCCCTTATCCCCCTCACTGGTGATGCAACAAGGGTTGGCTTGCTTCTTTGGTACCCCACTGCTCAAACCCCTAGGGGGAGCATGCAGATGGGCAGGTGCATAGGTGGTGGGGAGTGTTTTGGGGATCCAACCCCACAGCAGCTCTAGGGGCGAGTGTTTACAACTCCTGAAGCCCACGTGGGCATGAGTTAGTGTGCCCTTTCTGCTTTGCTGTCTGCAGGTGGCTTGTGTTAATCAGCTCAATTAGACCTTCTGCCTTGTTGCAAGGACAGAGGGCTTTACGTATCCCAGGTTCTTGCCCTAGTGTACCAGAAAAATTGGATCACATCTAGCTTGGAGGATAAGTGCAAGGTTTTACTGAGTGGTGGAGGTAGCTCTCGGTGAGATAAATGGGGAGCCACAAGGGGCATGGAGTGGGAAGGTGGTCTTCCCCTGGAGTCGGGCTGCCCAGCGGCTGGACTCCCCTTCTATTACCCCCAGCCAAATTTCCCTCGGCATCCACCTCATTCCAATTGCTGGTCTGCCAGTGTTTGCTGGTGTCTGTCAGTGTGTTCTTTTGCTCCTCTTGATGTCCAGCTACTGTATCCATGCCCACTAGGGTCTTAGGCTTTTATGGGCACAGGATGGAGGCATGGCAGGCCAAAAGGCAAATTTTGGGGTGTGAAAACAGAAATACCTGTCCTCATTTAGGTTCATGGACACAGGCCTGAGGGTGGAGCCTTTGCCAGGAACCCTACCTTTCTCTACCCAGCATTTCCCTGCCCCACTCCCCTATCAATACTACTAAAAATCCTACAAGGAAGCTTCCTCCAACGAAGAAGTAATAAGCCCAAAATGTCAATAGTGCCAAAATTGAGACATCCTATTAGTCCGTTTACACACTTCTGATAAAGACATACCCAAGACTGGGGAAAAAAAAGAAGTTTAATTGGACTTACAGTTCCATATAGCTGAAGAGTCCTCTGAATCATGGTGAGAGGTGAAAGGCACTTCTTACCCGGCAGTGGCAAAACAAAATAAGAAAGATGCAAAAGCAGAAACACCTGGCAAAACCACCAGACCTCATGATTTGTCTTCACTATCACGAGAGCACTATGGGAGAAACCACCCCTATGATTCAAATTACCTCCCATCAGGTACCTCCCACAACAGGTGGGAATTATGGGAGTACAATTAAAGACGAGCTTTTGGTGAGGACACAGCTAAACCATATCACCCTGTTACAATGCTATTAAGGAGAGACAAGCTACCCAGTAGCCTATCTGCCTAATCTCAGGTGGTGACAACAACCAATAATCTGCTCTAATCAAAGCCATCATTTAAGAGAGAAAAGGTGGACACATTCAAATATATTATGATGATAAAGGAAGCAAATGGATAATAAACATTTTCTATTTCTAGATTTCTATTGGTTGGTATAATTTTTATTCCAGAGTCTTATCCCTTTATGCTCTTTGATGTTTTCTACACTTCCTTTCTTCAACCCCTCCCTCTCCTCTTCCAACACTAACTTACGAGACCACATTAGACACACCTGAGACGTTATTTAAAATGTTTTGCAGTATGGAAACCTCAGTGGATATCTGAGGATATTCTGAGGTAGTTGTGGCCATTCTAATCATAGACAGGAGATAGCCTGTCTGATGTGGGAATTATTTATCAAGATTTAAGAAGTTACAGTCACCTCAAACATAGTTTGAGATATTTAAGCAAAGAACCTAAAATGAAAACAGTTTTATAAAATTTGTCTTTAAGCTTGTATTTCCTTTAACTTATTCTTTACTTTTTTATTTTTCTCTTTGAAATCATAAAATGTATCTTGTCTACAAATTATAGGTATATTTGACCCATGTTTTCCAGACCACGTCATTCTGCAGATTACATCAAGGTAAATAATGAATAAGGCCATGATAAATGCAAATATTCTATTTTCAGGTTGCTGTTGGGAATGTCAACTCCCCTCAAAATCTCTCCCAATAATTGCATCTCCTAGTGCACATGAGTGCATGTTCACTCTTGCCAAACTCCCAGTCAAGGGCCTGCCCAGCAAAGCAGCTTCCCTATGACAATACTGCCACACTGCAGCAGCCCATTCCTGTCCGTGGCACTACAGTGATTGTGGTGATGTGGGCCTCTGTGTGGCAAGACTGAGTGGGATTTCCTGCAAGCATGTCTTTTTTCCACTTCAGGGTTACTTTCTATTATACTATACTAGATTTTCCCAAATAGCATATATTAATTTTTTAACTGTGCCACTTCCATACCAATGGATTCAAAGTCTCTGAGGACATAGTCAAAACTATGCATTTTTTCATGCTTCCCAGATGATCCTTATGTGCATTAAAGTTTAAGAATATGTGCTCCAACACACCTCACAGGCTTTTAAATAAAGTCATTTCCCTGTCTTTATTTGTAGGACTCTCCCCTTCAGACTCAGAACTGAGTCCTACAAATGTTGATGATGATGGTTACAATAACAACATAACTCTGAGCCACAGGCATTAGCTGTGTTGCTTAAAGTAACATATCTAGTAATTGATGATATAAGGATTAAAACAGCTTTTGAACTAAAGACTGGGTAGGGAGGTCAAACCTGAGTAAAAAGATACTAAGCTTTACTCACAGCTAATCCTTTATAATGACAGGGCATTGCAATTGGTCCAGCCTCCTGTGTTTTCCTTAAGTCATTCCTCATTATGAGACTTCACTCCTGACTCTCAAGGGCTCCTCTTGGTCCTATACATGTGCCTCACCTTTTCTGTATCCCAGGATTGCTCATGGCTTAGGTTCAAGCTGGGATATGACTATTTTGCTCTATTGGTCTGCATACCAGCCCATATCCATTCTTGTCACATAACAATCCTGACATACACATGTACAAATACAGAATAGATTATCTCACCCATTCAGACTGTAATGCAAGATATTCCTTTGAGGCCGGTCATCCCTCTTAATACTGCTTTCAAGTGCTTCATTACATCAGCAAATGAGTCCAAGGAAGTAATTAGAGGACTGTCTCTGAAATCAGGTTGTCTGGGTTCAAACCCCGTTTCTCCCTCTATTTGGCTATGGCCTTGAGATTTAAAATAGTTTGTTTCTCAGTTGCCTTGACTTTAAAATTGAAATAATATTACCTACCTCATTGAACTGTGGTGAATATTTTTTTATGTGATGCAAATAGAACTCTGTCTTATTGAAAGCATCACCTAAGTGCCAGCTGTTATAATTTAAATTGTAAGCTTTAAATTTCACCAGAAAATAATAGATCATATATTTTTTATTATAACCCACAGAAAGAAATATAGTATACAAATATATAGGCCTTGTATTAGTCTATTCTCATGCTGCTAATAAAGACATACCTGAGACTGGGTAATTTGCAAAGGAAAGAGGTTTAATTGGTTCAGTTCAGCACAGCTGCAAAAGCGTCAGGAAACACAATCATGGTGGAAGGGGAAGCAAATACGTCTTTCTTCACATGGCTGCAGCAAGGAAAAGTGCCAAGCAAAAGAGAGAAAAGCCTCCTATAAAACCATCAGATTTCATGAGAATTCACTCACCATCACGAGAACAGCATGAGGGCAACCACTTCAATGATTAAATTACTTCCCACCAGGTCCCTCCCACGACACGTAGGGATTATGGGAACTACAATACAAGATGAGATTTGGGTGGGAACACAGCCAAACTGTATCAGGCATACTCATATCACTGAAGTAAAAGACTCACAAATGTTACCATTATTATATGCAATATATTCTAGTGTTCATTTATCCATTGTATTTTATTTTTTTAAGAAGCATGGGTCAAAATTCATGAAATTATTTTTAAAATCCACTACTGAGGTTAACACACAGTTTATAGAACACTATGCTAGACTGAAACTTCATGAAGAAAGTCATCATACCTGTTTTGTTCAACATTGTATCTGACTTCCTGGAACAAGACATGACACATAATTGGTGCTTATTTATATGTGTTGGATAATTGAGTTATCTTTTATTATCAGTTAGCATAGAAATAAGAATTTACTTGACCTTCTCTGATGTTGATGTCTGAAGCTGTGAAAGAATGTTTTCTACTCATTACTTGCTGAGATTCTTAGTAAAAGTCCTAGAAAATAATTAAAAACAGCATTTTAGAAGCTTATCTTAATAGAATTGGTCCCATTGTTAAAATGGGAGACAAAATCTTGTCTGGATCATTAATTTTTAATTTTCTTGAAGAGATGGCAATTCTTGTCATAATTTTTGTTGTTATCCTGTGTATGTGTGTGTGTGCACATGTGTGTGCATGTGTTTGTGTGTGTGTGTTTGTGTTTGTGTGCATGTGTTTGTGTGCATGCATTTCATTTCCAACTTTTAAGTTCAGGGGTACATGCTCAGGATGTGCAGGTTTGTTATGTAAGTAAACTTGTGCCATCATGGTTTGCTGCACAGATCATACTATTACCACCATCCACTAGTTATTCTTTCTGACCCCAGCATCCACCAGTTATTTTTTCTGATCCTCTCCCTCCTCCCACCCCTTACCTCTACCTCTGACAGGCCCCAGTGTGTGTTCCCCCACCATGTGTCCATGTATTTGCATCATTTAGCTTCCACTTATAAGTGAGAACATGTGGCATTTGGTTTTTTGTTCCTGTGTTAGTTTTCTGATCATAATGCCCTCTAACTTTATCCAGACCCCCGCAATGGATATGATCTCATTCCAATACAGGCTGCATAGTATTCCATGATATATGTGTACCACATTCTCTTTATTGAGTCTATCATTGGTGGTCCTTTAGTTTGATTCCATGTCTTTTCTATTGTGAATAGTGCTGCAATGAACTTATGCATGCACGTGTTTTTAATAAAAGATTAGTTTATATTTCTTTGGGTATATACCCAGTAATGGGATTGCTGAGTTGAATAATATTTCTGTCTCTAGGTCTTTAAGGAATTGCCACACTGTCTTCCATAATGGTTGAACTAATTTACACTCCCACCAGCAGTGTATAAATGTTGCTTTTTCTCCACAACCTCACCAGCATCTGTTAATTTTTGACTTTTTAATAATAACCATTCTGACTGGTGTGAATGGTATCTCACTGTGGTTTTGATTTGCATTTCTCTAATAATCAGTGATGTTGAGCTTTTCTCCATATGTATTTTTTGTCCACATGTTTGCCTTCTTTTGAGAAGTGGTTCTTTGGCCACTTTTTAATAGAGTTATTTTTATTTTTCTTATAAATTTAAGTTCCTTATAGATGCTACATATTAGAACTTTGTCAGATGGATAGATTGCAAAAATTTTCTCCCATTCTATAGGTTGTCTGTTTACTCTGTTGCTGGCTGTGCAAGTTCTGTAGTTTAATTACATCCCATTTGTCAATTTTGGCTTTTCTTGCAATTGGCTTTGGTATCTTCTACATGAAATCTTTGCCTAACCCTATTTGCTGAATGGTATTACCTAGGTTTTCTTCCAGGGTTTTTAAGGTTTGGGTATTACATTTAAGTCTTTAATTCATCTTGACTTGACTTTTGTACATGGTATAAGGAAGGGGTCCAGTTTCCATTTTTTGCATATGGCTAGCCAGTTCTCCCAACACCATTTATTAAATAGGGAATCTTTTCTCACATTGCTTGTTTTGTTCAAGTTTATCAAAGATCAAATAGCTGTAAGTCTGTTGTCCCATTTCTGGGTTCTCCATTCTATTCCATTGGTCTGTGTGTCTGTTCTTGTACCAGTACCATGCTGTTTGGTTACTGTAGCTCTGTAAAGTTGGGTAGGATGATGCCTCCTACTTTGTTCTTCTTGCTTAGGATTGTTTTGGCTCTTTAGGTTCTTTTTTGGTTCCATATAAATTTCAAAATATGTTTTTATAAGATCTGTGAGGAATGTCAATAGTAGTTTAATGGAAATAGCATTGCATATATAAATTACTTTGGGCAATATGGCCATTTTTACAATATTGATTCCTCCTATCCATGAGCATGGAATTTTTTTTATTTGTTTGTGTCATCTCTGATTTTTCTTTTTTTTTTTTTTTTTTTTTTGAGCAGTGGTTGGTGGTCCTCCATGAAGAGGTCCTTCACTTCCCTTGTTAGCTGTAGTCCTAGGAATTTTATTCTTTTCATGGCAGTTGTAAATGGGAGCTTGTGATTCAGCTTTTGGCTTGCATGTTTTTGAGGTATAAAAATGCTAACAATTTTTGCACATTGATTTTGTATTCTGAGACTTTGCTGAAGTTGCTTATCACCTTAAGAAGCTCTGGGGCTGAGAAAATGGGGTTTTCTAGATATAGCATTATGTCATCTGTAAACAAAGGTAGCTTGATTTCTTCTCTTCCTATTTGAATATCCTTTATATCTTTCTTTTGTCTGATTGCCCTGGCCAGAACTTCCAATATTATGTTGAATAGGAGTGGTGAAAGGGCATCCTTGTCTTGTACCAGTTTTCAAATGGAATGCTTCTAGCTTTTTTCATGCAGTATGATGGGCTTTACTTTGTAAGTGGCCTGACCTCTCTGGCTCTCCTTAACATTTTTTCTTTCATTTTGACCTTGGAGAATCTGATGATTATGTGTCTTGGAGATGAATTTCTCATGGAGTATCTTATAGGGTGATACAGTTTGCCTCTCTGTCCCCACCCAAATCTCATCTTGAATTGTAATCTCTACATGTCAAGGGAGGGACCTGGTGATTGAATCATGGCAACGGTTCCATTCTTCCTGTCTCTTTCAGGTACTCCAATCAGTTGTAGATTCAGTTTCTTTGCATAATCCTATATTTCTCAGAGGTTTTATTCATTCATTTTTATTATTTTTTTCTCTATTCTTATCTCCCTGTCTTATTTCAGAAAGACAGACTTCAAGCTCTGAGATCCTTTCCTCTGTTTGGTATATTCTGCTATTAATATTTGTGATTGCACTGTGAAGTTCTTGTAATGTGTTTTCAGCTCTATTAGGTTGATTATGTTCCTCTCTATACTTGCTATTAATATTTTTTCTGTCAGCTCCTGCATTGTTTTATCATGATTGTTAGCTTCTTTACATTGGGTTACAACATGCTCCTTTAGGCTCAGCAAAGTTTGTTTTTATCTACATTCTGAAGCCCACCTCTGTCATTTCAGCCAACTCAGCCTTAACATAGTTCTAACCATTGCTGGAGAAGTGTTGCATTCATTTCAAGGAAAAAATGCACTCTTGCTTTTTCAGTTTTCAATGTTTTGGCACTGATTCTTTCTCATCTTTGTGGGCTTATCTACCTCCTATCTTTGAGGTTGATAAACTTTGGATGAGGTTTTATGAGGTTGTTTGTTGCTGTTGTTGTTTGCTTGCTTTCTTTTAACAGTCTGGCCACTCATCAGTAGGGCTACTGTAGTTTGCTGGAGGTCCATTCCAGACCCTAGTTGCCTTGGTTTTTCTGGTAGTTGGAGGTGTCACCAGTGAAGGCTACAAAACAGTAAAGAGGGCAGCCTGCCCATTCCTCTGGGAGCTCTGTCCCAGGGGGGTCCTAACCTGTTCCCAGCCCAGATGTGCCTAAAGGTGGTGACTAAAGATCCCAGTTGGGAGGGCTTACCCAGTCAGAAGGAATGAGATCAGGGATCCTCTTTAAAAAGTAGCCTGGCGGCTCATGCCTGCAATCCCAGCACTTTGGGAGGCCGAGGCGGGTGGATCACAAGGTTAAGAGATTGAGACCATCCTGGTTGGCATGGTGAAACCCCATCTCTACTAAAAATACAAAAGATTAGCTGGGCATGGTGGTGCATGCCTGTAATCCCAGCTACTCAGGAGGCTGAGGCAGGAGAATTGCCTGAACCCAGGAGATGGAGGTTGCGGTGAGTCAAGATCATGCCCTTGCACTCCAGCCTGGGTAACAAGAACGAAACTCTGTCTCGAAAAAAAAAAAAAAAAAAAAAAAAAGTAGACTGGCTACCTTTTGGTAGAGCAGCTGTGCTATGTTGGAGATCCTTTCAGCTCCTGATCAGTTTGGGCTCTCCAAGGCCCACAGGCTGCACCAGCTGAAATGCCCAAACAGCAAAGGTAGTGGACCTCCCTGCCCCATGGGCACTCTGTTCCAGGGAAAAATTAGAACTCTGTTGGCTGTATAACACAGGTGGGGGTGACCAGAGGCCCTAGCTGGGAGGACCCACCCAGTGAGGAGAAATAGATTGGGGTCCCATTTAAAAAAGCAATCTGGCCATACCTCAACAAAACAGCTGAGCCATACTGTGGAACAACTCTGCACCAGTTGGCTTGGACTTTCCAAAACTCACCAGCTGGAAGGGTCAAGTTGCCCAATTATCAAAGGAGTCCACCCACCCCTCCTGCTGAGCACTCCATCCTAGGGAGAAATTAGAACTCTGTCCATAGAATACAGATGAGGGTGGCTAGAGGCCCCAGCTTGGGGGTCCTGCTCAGTGAGAAAGAATGGAATGTATCTGGGTCCCATTTAAAGAAGGAGTATGTTTACATTTTGGTAAAACAGCTGTGCTGTGCTGAGGGAACCCTTCCTCATCCAGACTGTTTGGACTTTCCAAAGCCCACAGTTTCGAAGAACTGAGTTGTCCAACAGCAAAGATGGTGACTTACACTCCTCCTCCCCCAGGGCTCTGTCCCATCTCAGGCAGGCTCTATCCTGTTGCCAGTGGCTGGCTGGAATTCCAAGCCAGTCAGTCTTACTTGTGAGGTGCCATGGAAATGGGACCTGTAGTCCAATGCTGCTTGTTTCTCTGGATTTAGCCCCCTTCCTAGGGTATGTACAGACTTCCTGCCTTGCCTGAGTTGCAGTCACCTTTGCCAGGGATCTTAAGGCCAAAGTATGTAAACTCCTGGGTCTCTCTGCATACCTGAGCAGCTGCTCTGCCAAGACTCCACATGGCTCTGTGCATCAGACACAAGGCCTGGTGGAGTGGGCTCACAAGGTGATCTCCTGATCTGAGGGTTGCAAAGATCCATGGGAGAAGAATGGTTCCACAGGGTCACACATTCCCTCACCACTTCCCTTGGCTGGGGTGGGGGTGGCTGCATATCACTCCCAGGTTGGCCATCGCCCTGCCCTGCTTTTCTCTTTTCCCTCCCTTGGGTTGAGTTTCCCTAATCAGTCCCAGTGTGAGTATGTGGATGTTTCTGTTGAAGGTTCTGTACTTACTCACCCCTTTCATTCTTCTCTGTGAGTGCCACCCACCATAGCTGTTTCCACATGGCCCTGATGGCTCCTCTCCCCCACCTTGTTGTTATCATTAATTGAAGCTTTTCTTTCTATATAAATCATTACGTTTGGTATTGTAGACATTTCTGTTATTGATTCTTGAATATTTCACTAATGATGACTAAAGAGGACAAGAATTCCCATTCTCATAGATTTTTAACATACTTAAAATTTTACCAATCAGTTCAATGTAGTTCAGTTAAATCTTTTAGTTTTACTGGGAGCTGTATCTATGTAGCAAGTAAACTTAAAGAGATATAGCTAATGAAAGAAATGCTAATTTTTACTTTGTTGTTTTTTAAGGAATTTCTAGTTTCTTGCACCCCGCCCTATACACTGTAAAGCGTAAAATAAATGTAAAAAATAGTAGGAAAGCTTCATGGTGTTTATAATATTATAATGCAAAACTACCCAAACTACTGTTATGCTTTGTAATGATATTTGTGTTTAAAAATAGTGACATCAAAGAGGCAATATTGTATAATAGAAAGCAAAAAAATAAAGAAATAAGAAAAACTTATTTCCATGGGTATTGGAATCAGGCAGATCAAGGTTCAAATCTTGTCCACCATTTTCTAGTAAGATTTCTAGTCTGCAACATGGGGCTAAGATGTGTGTGTCTATGTCACAGGGTAGATATGAGGATTCAATAGGCTAAAATATTTAAAGAAACTACTATAGAAAAACAGCAATTGTTCATTGCAAAAGTGAACTCCTTCTTCCTCTATGAGCAGGTGACCTGGTCTATAGGTCTTACGATCTGGTTTAGAGATCAGCTTGCTCATTTCTAAATATACTGGTGCAGTTTGACATTAAGTTCAATTCAATAAACATCTAGTAAGTACCTCTTGTATACACAGTGCTGTAGTTATTTGTTATGGAAAATGGAGACAATAAACAAAATGAATGAAAACTTTTTCTGCTCTGAAAAGCATCAAATTTACTGGGAAAACGGGGATATAATTAATTTTCAAACACAGTAAATACAAATAGGACAGCTACAACAGGGAAGCAATTAAATCTAACAGGGTTGGGGGAGCAGTCTACAAAAGCTAGCAAGGAGATAGTATTTGAACTATGGTTGAAGAATTAGCATGGCTTTTTTTTTTTTAGGTTGTGATAGTAGCAAGGGATTTTCAATTTAAAGCTGTGTTAGGACTTTCTTGCATTGCAACAAATAAATATCTGAGACTGGATAATTTATTTAAAAAAGATGTTAAATTGGCTCATGGTTCTGCAGACTATACAGGAAGCATGGCACCAACATTTACTCAGCTTCTGGGGAAATCTCAGGGAGATTTTACTCATGGAGAAAGGCAAGGAGGAAACAGTTCACATAGCGAGAGCAGGAGGAAGAAGAGAGAGTAGGGAGGCACCACATACTTTAAACAGATTCCATGAGAACTCAGTCACTGTCACAAGGCTAGCACCAAGCCATGGGGGATCCAACCCATGACTCAAACACTTCTCACCAGGCCCCATTTCTAACACTGGAAACCACATTTCCACATGAGATTTGGATGGGACAAATATTCAAACCGTATCAACAGCTATATCATGAGTAAACACTGGTAATCCAACTAAATGGTGATAATCCAGGCAAGAAACCATGATAGTCTGGACAAGAATAATGGCAATGGAAATGAGAATGAGAAAGAGAGTGTGGGAAACAGTTTCAGAGTTTAAACCAATTAATTAAAAAATAAGACAAGCTGAAGAGACCAGCAACACACTTTTCAGTGACATCTGTGAGTGCTTTGAGTTTTTACATAGATCTATTTTGCCTATTAAAGCCATTTTTCTTTCCAAATAACTGCCTTCATTTTCTGACTAGTTGGCTTTATTGTCTAAATATGTTTCATAGACTAGCTACCCTCCAAATTTTAAGAATAAACTTTGTTACTGCTTCCCATTTCATTTTCTTCTTTGCTTTAAATAAAAACTTTTGCAGCTCAAATCACGTTGACCTTTTTTGTTTCAATATTGCATTATGAATTTATTTTTATTTAGCTACCCTCTTGCTCAGTGTCATTTCACATACCAGATTTCTCAGGAGGACTCTGATTCTGAGTCAATTTCTTCCCAGATGTACTAGTTTACATCCTCCCAATTTAATCTCATTTTGATTTGAGTCCACATTTATAACCTTTCAAGTTCCAGATAAGTAGTTTCTAAGTCATTATCCATATTTACAACATTGCCTAATATAGCATTGTTTCAAGATATATTAATGTGCTGCTTATTTCTGCAGATATTAATTGAGTTGAAAAAGAGAAGGAGAAACAGTATTTTTTCCCATAGCATCTGTAATACCCTCTATTCCCTTTGCAGTTTATCAAATTGTATAGTCTACTATTCTGTGAATAACTGTTATTATTTATGATTTCTTTATTCAATCTCCTTTGAACTACATTTCAAGAAAAATGTTTTAAAATGTGGCTTATACATCAAAGAAATATATGACCATGTGAAAAGACCAAATCAATGTTTGATTGGTGTACCTGAAAGTGATAGGGAGAATAGAACCAAGTTGAAAAACACCATTCAGGATATTATCTAGGAGAACTTCCCCAACCCAGCAAGGCAGGCCAACATTCACATTCAGGAAATACAGAGAACACCACAAAGATACTCCTTGAGAAGAGCAACCCAAAGACACATAATCATCAGAATCACAAAGTTGAAATCAAAGAAAAATTATTAAGGGCAGCCAGAAAGAAAGGTTGGGTTACCTACAAAGGGAAGCCCATTAGACTAACAGTGGATCTCTCTGAGAAACCCTACAAACCAGAAGAGAGTAGGATCTAATATTCAACATTCTTAAAAAATTTTCAAGCCAGAATTTCATATGCAACCAAACTAAGCTTCATAAGCAAAGGAGAAATAAAATCCTTTACAGACAAGCAAATGCTGAGAGATTCTTTCACCACCAAGCCTGCCTTACAAGAGCTCCTGAAGGAAGCACTAAATATGGAAATAAACAACTGGTACCAAAAACATACCAATTGTTAAGGCCATGGACACTAAAAAGAAACTGTGTCAACTAACAGGCAAAATAACCAGCTAGCATCATAATGACAGGATCAAATTCACACTATAACAATATTAACTTTAAAGGTAAATGGTCTAAATGCCCCAATTAAAAGACACAGACTGACAAATTGAATAAAGAGTCAAGATCCATCAGTGTGCTGTATTCAGGAGAGCCATCTCATGTGCAAAGACACACATAGGCTCAAAATAAAGGAATGGATAAAGATTTACCAAACAAATGGAAAGCAAAAAAAAAAAAAAAGCAGGGGATGCAATCCTAGTCTCTGATAAGACAGACTTTAAACCAACAAAGATCAAAGAGACAAAGAAGTGCATTACATAATGGCAAAGGGATCAATATAACAAGAAGCCCTAACTACTGTAAATATATACGTATCCAATATGAGAGCATGCAGATTCATAAAACAAGTTCTTAGAGACTACAAAGAGACTTAAACTCCCACACAACAATAATGGGAGAATTTAATACCCCACTGTCAACATTAGACAGATCAACGAGACAGAAAATTAACAAGGATATTCAGGACTTGAACTCAGCTCTGGACCAAGCAAACCTAATCAACTTCTATGGAACTCTCCACCCCAAATCAACAGAATATACATTTTTCTCTGCCCCACATCACACTTATTCTAAAATTGACCACATAATTGGAAGTGAAACACTCCTCAGCAAATGCAAAAGAACAGAAATTATAACAATCTCTCAGACCACAGGGCATTCAAACTAGAACTCAGAATTAAGAAACTCACTCAAAACTGCACAACTACATAGAAACCAAGCAACCTGCTCCTGAATGACTGCTAGGTAAATAACAAAATTAAGGCAGAAATAAATAAGTTCTTTGAAACCAATGAGAACAAAGATACAATGTACCAGAATCCCTGGGACACAGCTAAAGGAGTATTTAAAAGAAAATTTATAGTACTAAATGCCCACAGGAAAAAGTGGGAAAAGTCTAAAATCAACATGTAATATCACAGTTAAAAAATCAGAGTTGCAAGAGTGAACAAATTCAAAAGCTAGCAGAAGACAAGAAATAACTAAAATCAGAACACAACTCAAAGAGATAGAGAAAACCGTTCAAAAAAAATCAATGAATCCAGGAGCTGGCTTTTTGAAAATATTAACAAAATAGATAGCCTGCTAGCCAGACTAATAAAGAAGATAAGAGAGAAGAATCAAACACAATAAAAAATAATGAAGGGGATATCACCACTGATCCCACAGAAATACAAACTATCATAGATAATACCATAAACACCTCTACACAAATAAACTAGAAAATCTAGGAGAAATTGATAAATTCCTGGACACATAAATCATCCCAAGACTTAACCAGGAAGAAGTTGAATCCCTGAATAGACCAATAACAAGTTCTGAAATTGAGGCAGTAATTAATAACCTACCAAACCAAAAAAGTCCAGGACCAGACAGATTCACAGCCGAATTCTACCAGAGGTACAAAGAAGAGCTTGTACCATTCCTTCTGTAACTATTACAAACAATAGAAAAAGAGGGACTCCTCCTTAACTCATTTTATGAGGCCAGCATCATCCTGATACCAAAACCTGGCAGAGACACGACAGAAAAGGAAAATTTCAGGCCAATGTCCCTGATGAATATCAATGAGAAAATCCTCAATAAAATGCTGGCAAACAGAATCCAGCAGCACATCAAAAAAGCTTGTCAACCACGATCAAGTTGGCTTCATCTCTGGGATGCAAATCTTAAGTTTATGCAAATCTTAAGTTTAATTAGATTTCATTTGTTAAGTGTGCCTTTTGTTGCCATTGCTTTTGGTGTTTTAGTCACTAAGTCCTTGCTCATGTCTATGTCCTGAATGGTATTGCCTAGGTTTTCTTCTAGAGTTTTTATGGTGTTAGGTCTCATGTTTAAATCTTTAATCCAACTAGAGTTAATTTTTGTATAAGGTGTAAGGAAGGGATCCAGTTTCAGCTTTCTGCTTACGGCCAGCCAGTTTTCCAAGTACCATTTATTTCATAGGGAATCCTTTCCTCATTGCTTGTTTTGTCAGGTTTGTCAAAGATCAGCTGGTTGTAGTTGTGTGGTGTTCTTTCTGAGGCCTCTTTTCTGTTCCATTGGTCTATGTCTCTGTTTTGGTACCAGTATCATGCTATTTTGATTACAGTAGCCTTGTAATATAGTTTGAAATCAGGTAGCGTGATGCCTCCAGCTTTTCTTTTTTCTTTTATTTTATTTTATTTTTATTTTATTTATTTATTTATTTTTTGCTTATGATTGTCTTGGCTATGCAAGCTCTTTTTGGTACCATATGAAGTTTAAGTTTTTTGTTTTTTGTTTGTTTGTTTGTTTTTTGTTTTTTTCCCAATTCTGCAAAGAAAGTCATTGGTAGCTTGATGGAGATAGCACTGAATCTATAAATTACTTTGGGCAGTTTGGCCATTTTCACAATATTGATTCTTCCTAATTATGAGCATGGAATGTTTTTCCATCTGTTTGTCTCCTCTCCTATTTCCTTGATCAGTGGTTTGTAGTAAACTTAAGAGTTTCTGCACCACAAAAGAAACTATTCATAGAGTGAACTGTCAACCAACGAAGTGGGAAAAAATGTTTGCAACCTACCCATCTGAGAAAAGGCTAATATCCAGAATCTACAAATAACTTAAGCAAATTTACAAGAAAAAAACAAACAACCCCATTTAAAAATGGGTAAAGGATATGAACAGACACTTATCAAATGAAGACATTTATGCAGCCAACAAACATATGAAAAAAAAGCTCACTGTCACTAGTCATTAGAGAAATGCAAATCAAAACCACATTGAGATACCACCTCACAAGAGTTAGAATGGTGATCATTAAAAAATCAGGAGACAACAGATGCTGGAGAGGATGTAGAGAAACAGGAACACTTTTACACTTTTGGTAGAAGTGTAAATTAATTCAACCATCGTGAAAGACAGTGTGGTGATTCCTCAAGCATGTAGAACTAGAATTATCATTCGACCCAGCAATCCCTTTACTAGGTATATACCCAAAGGATTATAAATCATTCTATTATAAAGACACATGCACATATATGTTTATTGTGACACTATTCACAATAGCAAAGACTTGGAACCAACCCAAATGCCCATCAAAGATAGACTGGATAAAGAAAATGTGGCACATATACACCATGGAATACTATGCAGCCATAAAAAAGTATGAGTTCCATGTACTTTGCAGGGACCTGGATTAAACTGGAAACTGTCATTCTCAACAAACTGATACAAGAACAGAAAACCAAACACTGCATGTTCTCACTCATAAGTGGGAGTTGAACAATGAGAAGACATGGACACAGGGTGGGGAACATCACATACCAGGGCCTGTCAGGGGTTGGGAGTTAGGGACAAAATAGCATTTGGGGAAATACCTGATATAGATGATGGGTTGATGGGTGCAACAAACCACCATGGAACGTGTATACCTATGTAACCAACCTGCACGTTCTTCACATGTATTCCAGAACTTAAAGTACAAAGAATAAAATAAAAAATAAAATGTGGCTTATATTCATTTAAAAACAAGGTTTCTAATTATTTATTTGAAAGTTCTATTATAAAAGATTCCAAAATATCTTTCTCTCTTTGATGTTCTTTATAGTTCCCAGTAGATGTTCCAAATAGTCATACAGTGAAAATATCTCTGCTAGAAGACTAACTTGCTCACCAAGAGACGTACAGACCTGCTTAAAAATCATGAACGCAGCATGACCCTGTGTTTATACTTATTGTATTTCATCTCGTTGCCGTTTAGATATTTTCATACTTTTTCCTGATTTATAATCAATTTTATTAGAAATATATTTGATGGATCTAGACTTTATGATTTTATTAACTGAAGAGTTCAGATACACCAATAAGAAAAGATAATAAAATAAACAAATGAAAAGATAATTCACAAAAGAGGAAATACAACTGGTTGACAAAGGAAAAGCAATCAACAGTTTTAAGAAACATGAGACACTATTTTCTACTTAACACAGGAGAATATTTATTATAATTAAATGACAATATTTATTACTGGGAAGAATTCATAGATGCTGTTATATTCAGATTTTGGTTTTGACAATAGCAATTAGAACAACTGTTTTATAAACAACTTGGTACTCTGCATCAAAATTTGCAAAAAAAAATGTCATACTTTTGTCAGTGATTCATTCCACTTCTGGGACTCTATCCTACAAATATGAGGTGGGAAATACATTCAATGACTATTTAAATTATATACTTTATTTATATTAGTGAAAATGCTAAAAGTACCAGAATATCCAACAGTAAGTGAATGAGAAGATAAATTATAAAGCATCCACTGAAAGGAATAGTCTATAAAAGGTGTTAAGATGAATATCAATGTAGACTAAAAAAGTCAGAAAACATTAATTTAAAATATATTTTAAGAACTCAATGTAACAAGTTTAGTGCTACCACACAATTATAGAAAAGAAAAATGCGCTTATAAAACAAAATTTTGAAACAAATCATAAAAAATGTTAAAGTAATTTTTCAGGTTTGCAGATGATGCTTTTTGCTGTTTTTTGGTCTATGTTCTAGTTTTCCTTATTTGTGCTTATTTGTAATAATAAAATTTTAAGTGTGTGAATACTTACTGGGTATTCACTATGTGTTGGACACTAGAAATATAGTGGTAAGAAAGACAGCCATGGTGACTGCCCTCACAGAACACAAGATTAACAGGATTTAGATACTTGGAATCAGCCTTAACTCATCTCTCTTCCATACTCAAATCTAATCTATTAGGAAATGTCATTGGCTTTACTTTCAAACCAATATCTAAAACTCAACCATTCTCTACTATCTTCATGTAACATCCTGGTACAAATCACCATCATCTCCTTCCAGGTTACTAGAACAGCCTTGTGGTAGAATAATGCCCCCTCCCCTCCAAAAAAGATGTCTGTGTCCTAATTCTCAGAACCTGTGACTATGTTACCTGATATGACTTTGCAGATGTGATTAAGTTAAGAACCTTAAGACTGGGGAGATTATCCGTGGAGATTATCTGGGTGGAGATTTATGTTGGCTCATGGATCTTCAGGCTGAATGAAAAGCATGCATGGTGTCAGCGTTAGCTTCTAATGGGGGCCTCAGACTGCTTCCACTCATAACAGAAGATAAATGTTGAAGAGGCATGTCACAAGATTAGGAGCAAGGTGGGGTAGGGCAAATGCCACACTCTTTTAAACAGTCAGTTCTTCCATGAACTACCAGAGCAAGAACTCATTCATGACCATGGAGATGGCACCAAGTCATTCATAAGGGATCCACCCCCATGACCCAAACACTTCCCGCTAGGCCCACCTCCAATACTGAAGGTCACATTTTAACATGACATTTGGAGAGGTCATACATGAAAACTGTATCAGAAGCAGAAGTTGGAGTGATACAATTTCTGTAATTGAACCACTAGCCAAGGAATGCAGAAAGCCTCCAGGAGGAGCTATAAAACACGAGGGAATGGAT
The DNA here is from genome assembly GCF_048565385.1 of Saimiri boliviensis. Taxonomy (NCBI): domain Eukaryota; kingdom Metazoa; phylum Chordata; class Mammalia; order Primates; family Cebidae; genus Saimiri; species Saimiri boliviensis. The sequence continues at coordinate 32,998,952 of NC_133456.1, read as the reverse complement.
TCTCCCCAGAGCCTCTAGAATGAATGTAGCCCTGTCAACTTCTTGATTCCAGCCCAGTGAGAACCATTTCAGACTGCTGACATCTAGAAATATGAAGTCAAAAACTTATGTTGTTTGAAGCCACTATGTTTGTGGTCATTTGTTGTAACAGCCATAGGAAACTAATCCTAGCCCCTACTTGATTTCTTTGCCCTAATCCATTCTTCTCTATAATCTGTTATCAATCTAACAGCCAGAATGACCCTAGTAAAACCTAAGGCATATCATTCTACTGTTTCTGTTTCACTCAGAAGAAAAACAGAAGTCCTTACAACCACCTGTGAGGTCCCACGTAACTGATCTCCTTTTCTCTTTGACTTCATTCCTTAAAATTCTCACCTAGTCCATACCAGTTATCCTGGCCTCTGTGATGCTTCTCAAGATTACCAGGGATGCTCCTGCCATAGGACCTTTGCACAGGTAACTTCTTCCACCTAGAATATCTTATCTCAGACACATGACTTTGTCCTGTCCTCTTCAGGCCTTTGTTCAAATGTTATCCACCAATAAAACTACCTCAGCTACCATACTTAGTAATGCAATCTGAACCACCTACCTTCCTCAAGCACTCTACCCTTGCTTTGTTTTTCTATTTTTTACAACACCTTCTAACTATTTGATTTACTTATTTGCTTGCTGTTTATTTGCTATGAACTTTCCACCTACACACACACACACACACACACACACACACACACACACACACAGAGAGAGAGAGAGAAAGCGAGAGAGAGAGAGAGAGAGAGGAATATAAGCTCCACAAGCACAGGGATTTGCTCTGTCTCATTTACTGATATATTCCAAGTGCCTAGAATAGTACCCAGCATATAATAGGTGCTTAGTTAATATTTTCTTAAAAAATAAATTATTTAAAAATTAATTCTTTTGATACGTATTCAGTTTCTCAAATGGAAAATTTAAAGCATTTTCATTAAATAAATACCTTATTCAAATCATTAAGAAAAATATTATGTCCAGAATAGGAAAATGGTAAGTTTATAATTTACAAAATAAAATATATAACTAATCAACAAACATTTGGACAATAATTCAGATTGCTAAAACGTCAGTAAACACCGTTTTTGCTTATTTATGTCCATATACAATAGAAAGTTACTAAAGACAATTTAGAGTATATGATAATTTCAAGTTTCTGACAAATTATTCTGGTTTTATATGGAAAAACTGAGGCTTTGCTTGTGCTCTATAGAGCCCTTTTGCATCAGCTTTTGGCTGGTCAGTTATTGCATTGTTCTTTAGCTTTTCTTTTCAGGTTTTATGGCTTTGGGTAAGGTTTCCAGCTCCTTCTTTGGTAGATTGGGATGGGATTCTCCTCCCAGACTTTTGCTGTCCTTTTCTGGTGGCGGGTGGAAATGGAGTCTCACTCTGTCACCCAGGCTGGAATGCAGTGGCACACCCCCTTCATTGCACCTCTGTCTCCTGGGTTCAAGTGATTCTCTTGCCACAGCCTCCTGAGTAGCTGAGATTACAGGCATGCACCACCACACCCGGCCAATTTTTAATATTTATTAATTTATTTAGGAGTTTTTATTTATTTGAGATGGAGTTTTGCTCTTGTCACCCAGGCTGGAGTGCAATGGCGTGATCTCAGCTCACTCAACCTCCACCTCCCGGGTTCAAGCAATTCTCCTGCCTCAGCCTCCCAAGTAGCTGGGATTACAGGCACCTGCCGCCAGGCTTGGCTAATTTTTTGTATTTTTAGTAGAGATGGGGTTTCAACATGTTGGTCAGGCTGATCTTGAACTCCTGACCTCGTGATCCACCCACATCGGTCTCCCAAAGTGCTGGGATTACAGGCATGAGCCACCACTCCCAGCCCCAACTTTTATATTTTTAGAGATGGGTTTTCACCATGTTGTTAAGCTGGTCTCAAACTCCTGACTTCAAATGATTTGCCTGCCACAGCCCCACAAAATGCTGGGATTAAAGGCATGGGCCACCATGCCCAGCCTCTGTTCTCTTTTAGACGTGATTTATGAACCCATTCTAGCAGCCAAACATTCACATGCTGCCTCTGGAAAAGTGTTTGAAATTTGCTTTTCTGTTCGCTTTATTTTTCATTTCATCTTGTTCCTTTTCATCTCTTCAGTGTCATCAGTACCATTGGAAGGATAATGAAGACCATATAACTTAACATTATCAAAAGCTGCTTGAATCCCATGCACTGCCGTGAGCTCTCCAGAGCTTATGACAGGTCCCCAGGCAGGTGTCTGAGCTATCACTCCACACATGATTTAGTAATAAGTTTGATGACAGGGGAAAGAATTGCTCCTTTCCATGTCAGATGATAAAAAAGAATGAGCCCTTGGGCATGCAAGGATATACTTCAATCATCTGATTAGAATGCTGATGTTTCCATTTTTTCAATTCTGACCACTCTCCTTGTAAGTCTAATCACAGCAAAGGCTGCTTAGTTCAGAGAAACAAATAAACCTGGACAATTAGTCTCTCTAGTCTAGTGTCAAATAATCTAGACTGTTGACTACATCCATCCATTCTCACTGTAAAACCAAAACCATCACAACCCACTTTTGGGGGACAAGGAGGAGAATGTCTGATAGTTTATTCAACAAACCTTTAATTGAATTCAATTAAGAGCCCTGTATTAGGCCATTCTTGCATTACTATTAAAAAATACCTGAGACTGGGTAATTTATTTTTTAAAAGGGGTTTAATTGGCTCACGTTTCTGCAGGCTGTATAGGAAACACGTAATCTCCCTCTGGGAAGCCTCAGAGAGCTTTTACTCATGGCAGAAGGCAAAGTGGGAGCAGGCACTTCACATAGTAAAAGCAAGAGCAAGAAAGAGAGGAGAGTGGGGAGAAGGTGCCATAGATGTTTAAATAACCAGAACTTGCAATAACTCACTATCACGAAGACAGCACCAAGTGATGAGGGATCCATTTCCATGATAAAAACACTTCTCACCAGGCCCCACTTCCAGCATAGGAGGTTACAATTCAATATAGGATTTGGGTGGGGACAAATACCCAACATATATCACGCCCCAAACATGGTGATAACAAGAAGCGTAAGAAGCAATCTCAACCCTGATTTCTACTCTCAGAGTCTAGTAGATGAGACCAAGTGTCTACCAGGCAACCAGATAAAAAGGAACAGCAATAAAGATCAGCATTAAAAAGAGAATGAGAGACTTTATGTAACCTGGAAGTCATGGAGAAGAAAGAAAAAACAATCCAAATGGTAGAGTAGGGCAAGGGGACAAGACAAAGGAAATAGAAATTGAATACATCAAGACAAATCAAACTTGGCAATGGGCTGAGAAGGAAAAGGAGATGAAAAGGGGGAGAAATATAAGGGATCTAAGAATAAGCTGAGAGTGGGAGAAAATGTGGAACCAGTCAGAGCCATGGAACTGTAATTTGGTATGGCTTGAGTAGAGGGCAAAGGAGATGGGTTGGACACATAAGCAGACACCAAATTATGGAGGCATATATGCCATGCTAAATATTTGTTTGTTTTTTTTTTTTATTTAGAAGGTACTTTTTCTTTAATGTTTATAAATAACTGAATTTTCCTCTTGTTTATATCATATTAGAAACATGGAGGTTGATGTATAATGTTCAGTCGAGAGAGTTTATGTCTGAGCATAATTTTAAAATGTCCTTTCTAACCCTGAGATATTTATTCAATTTTTCCAATCAATCTTCATAAATAGTTGCTTTGCTAATACATATTTGCTAATTATAGTAGTTGCAGATAAATAATGCTTTGACTTGATGATGTGCACGTGTTCAAATATTCTACATACTCTTTTGCATTCTTTAGGTCAATAGTTCCTTTATTATTTCTCACTATTTATATAGTGAGTTTAGATAAGCTATAGTTTTCTTCCTGAGGACACATTTAAAAATGAGTTTAGCCTAACAAAGTATTTTAATCGACATTAAATTTTATGTCCTACTCCATTTATTAGCAGATATTTTTTAGTGAGGGTTTTCTTCTCCTCTGGCTAAAATGTATTTTTGCAAGGGAGAGGAGAGGTTTCCAATTATTTATCTTTTTATTATTGTTGTATATTTTTGCCTAGGATTCACTCATCCAGTTTCTTTATTGACCATTTAATCTGCTATAACAATACACTGAGCTAGGGTTAGCCCTTTTGACTCTAATCTTCCCTAGCTGAATGACTAGCTATTTGACCCTGAGCAATTTACCTAAAATGAGAGAGTTAGAATGGATTATCCCCAAATGCCCTTCCAGCATCCAGAGATTTAATTCTCGTGACTAAGCATTAATGTATATAATGGATCTCATTACAGTTCCTTCCTTTGCTTATCTCATCTATACATTTCTTGAATTATAAATCTGTGTACTTCACTTGTTTGCTCTCTTTATGTACAGAGTTGGGTACTTGGAAGCCAGGACTGAGTCATCTCTTTTCCTTAGGTTCCCACCAGAAACACCACTGAAGGTATTTGGCTTGCAGAAGTTACTCAGTGAACCTTTGTCATGACAAAGGCACATTAGGGGTTATTACCTGTGCTGTTGTGTTTCTTGTTGAGTGCTTCAGTGCTATGTATTTTATTTCAAAGGAAACAGTCTTGTTTCTGTTTTATTATAAAACCTATCACAGAATGTTCTGTTTCCAAGACATACAAGCTGATGGCTCTATATCAGCAGCTTCCAAATATCTAGAAAAGGTTGGCTCACACTGACCCTAGGATTTAATTTGCTTGGCCTACTACTATGACCCAAATGGTGTGGTCTTTGTTAATGAAACCTGTGTTACTTTTGAGCCAGCCCACATGCAAGTGCAAAAACAAAACATACCTTACGTCTCTCGTAACAACATTTGAGGGTTTAGATGATTTCCTCATTAGATTATCTTCATCATTGCCTTCTTCAATCTGTTTCCCTCTTATGCTGGCCTGCTAAATTTAATCTTATTCAGGAACCACTAAGGCAGCAGCTTCTTGCTATGACATAAGATAGTTTTACTATTATGTCATCAAACATAAACTTTCTTGTCTTTATTCCAAAATGTGTTCTCTAATTTCTCATTATTAAACTCCCCATCTTAGTCTGTCTGTGTTGCTATAACAGAATACCTGAGACTGAATAATTTATAAAGGACAGAAATTTATTTTCTCACAATTCTGGAAGCTGGGAAATCTAAGATCAAGGTGTCAGGTGGTCTGTGGTCTGGTGATTGCTGCCTCCTCCAAAAAGGAGGACTGCTGTGTCTTCATGTGGCAAAATGTGGAAGGGTAAGAAAGTCAAATCCTGCATGAAGCCGTGTTTATACAAGTGTTAATTTCATTCATGAGGGAGGATCCTCACGAATCCTCCCTCATGAGGGCCTAAAGGTCCCTCTTCTTAATACTATCACATTAGCAACATCTGAATTGTAGAGGGTACATAATCAAACCATAGCATTCTGCCCTTGGTCCCCCCAAATGTATGTTCTTCTCACATAGAAAAAAACATTAATTCCATGCAAAATAGCTCCAAAATCTTAACTTGTTTCAGTATCAACTCAAAAGTTTAAAGTCAAGAGTCTCATCTAAATTAGATATGGGTAAAATTCAAAGCATGATTCATCCTGAGGCAAAATTTCCCTCCAGCTGTGAGTTTATAAAATCAAACAAGTTATGTGCTTCCAAAATACAATGGGACAGACATAGGATACCAAAAGGAAGGAACAGCAAAGAAGAAAAGAGTAACAAGTCCCAAGTAAGTTCCAAACCCAACAAGGCAAAGATTAGATATTAAGACTTGAAAATAATAGTTTCTGACCGTACATTCCATCCTCTGGACACACTGAGGTGGGATTTGGATCCCAAAAGTCCCCATGGCTTTGCTGGGCACAGCTCATATCACAACTCTCATGGGTTGAAGTGAATGCCTGTGGCTTTCCCTCGCTAGAGCTGCACGCTGGTGGCTTTATATATCTGGTGTCTTAACAGAGACCCTGACCCATGGCTCTGCTGAGCATTGCCTTAGTGAAGGTTTTCTTCCTTACCCTAACCCCACAATTACACTGGATATTGCCCTTACTGAGGGCTCTCTACAGTGACTCTACCCTGTGGCAGGTCATCCTAGGGCTATCTACAGCATTCTTTGAATTCAGGTGGAGGAAGTTGTGCCTCCACAGCTCTTGCACTCTGAAATTTTGAAGCATTAGCAGCATGTGGACTCTGCCAAGGTTCACTGCTTGTACCCTCTGGAGCTGTGGCCTGAACTGTACCTAGGCCTGCCTGAGCCACAAGGGGTAACCAAGGAGCATTCTATCAGAATATGGGGAGGAAAGACCTGACATAGCCCTTGGAAGTGAGTCCAGATATCCCACAGGCATCTTGATCCACTATCCCAAAACCCTTCTACCCCCAAGGTCTAGCACTCTGGGCCTGTGATGTGCATGGTAGCACCAAAAATCTCTGATATGCCTTGGGGGACATGCTTCCATTTCCTTGATGAAAAACACCTGGCCTCCTTCTATATAGTAAATCTACTTATCAAACAGTTGTTTAGTTGCACCTTTGATTTTCTCTCCTAAACATTCCTTTTATTCTTTGCATGGCCAGGCTGAAAAATTTCCAAATCTTTATGTTCTGTTTCCTTTTAATTATGAATTCTATCTTCAAATAATTTCTTTTTCCATTTTACTATAAGCCATTAAGAGAAGTTATGCAGCATCCTGAACACTTTGCTAGAGATTTCTATCACCATATATCCTAGTTCATTGTTCTTAAGATCTACTTTTCACAAAGTCCTAAGACCCAGACAACATCCAGCCAACTTACTTGCCAACTTATAACAATACCTTTTCCCCAGTTGCCGATACTTTGTTCCTCATGTCCATCTGAGACCACATCAAATAGTCTTCACTGTCCATATTTCTATCAGCATTCTGATTACAACCAGTTAGATAATCACCAAGAAAACTGAGGTTCTCCCTACAGTCTTCCTCTTCTTCTAAGCCCTCACCTTTAATTTTACCTTTAATGATTCATTTACAACAATCTAGACTTTTTCCAGCATTCACTTCAGAACTGTTCTATCCCTTAAACATTATCCAGTTCCGAAGACATTTCCACATTTTTAGGTATTTGTTATAGCAGTACTCCACTCTTGGTACTGATTTCTTTCTTAGTTTTCTTTGTGGTGGTGTAACAGAATAACTGGGACTGAGTAATTTGTAAAAAATAAAGAGATGTATTTTCTCACAGTTCTGGAGACTGGCAAGTTCAGAATCAAGGCACCAGCAGATTCAGTTGTCTGGTGATGCTGCATGCTCTAGAAATGAGGAAAACTGTGTTATCACATGGCCGAAGATGGAAGAGCAAGCTAGCTAAACACTAAGGGAAGCCTCTTTTATAAAGGTGTCAATCCCATTTGTGAAGGAGAATCTCTCAGGACCTAATCTCTTCAAGGCCTCACCTCTTAATACTATCACATTGACAAATTTCCCCCTGTGAATCTTAAAGAGGACACATTCAAACCATAGCACTCCCTTCCTCCTTGCTTTTTCCTGGTCAGACACTTGCTTTGTCTGAAAGCCAATTCCTTGCAGAGGACCTGATGGGCTGGTATACAGTTGCCACGGAGAACCTGATTGGGGGAGCCTCGGGGGACTCATGAAAGAGAGCAGCAACCTGAAAGTAGAGTGTTTCAATTAAGGGAAAAGAATCATTCCCAAACTGTAAGGAGTAAATTTTGGCTTTGAGGTGATTTTATGTGCATCTAGATCTAGAAACATTTCTTCATATTTCCACTCAAGTGAGACCAAGCAAATATCTTGGTCAATTTAAGAAATCAATAGTCCCAAGAATCAGTGCCTCAGACATACAGCAATATTTCTTAACAAAGTAGAGGACCAAAAGTAGAGGCACATGGCTAAACAACATGAATATCCTCCTGGGTTCAATCAGAAGTCCAGGGAGGTAAGAAGTGTGCTAGCTTGCAAACGTCCCTCTGGCCGTGATCTGGATTTAAACACTCGTTTATTTAGGCTATTGTTGGCTTTGTTTATAGAGACAGAAACTAAACGTGATATGTGATCTGTGGCTGATACAAACTGCTGAAGTTAAGCAAGAGATGCATGTTTGGTATGAGTCATCACAATCAGGCCACCCAAAGAAACTGCCTCCCAGAGACAGGCTGTATATCAGGATAGCAAATGGGAGGTTGTCTGAATTTAGGATTAATTTTTGTAACCCCTCTCCCGGCATTCTCTCTCACTTAGTGATCAATAAATCTTATGAGAAAAACAAAAATAAATAAAAATAAATAAATAAAAGAGGTAGTATAGAAAAATGGGGTTGATTTTAATATAATTATTTCACATATTGGCCTAGATGGGTAGAATCTATCTACAGCTTCTGTTTTAGACAAAAGCAGAATATGTTAGCGACTATGGGGTAATTAAAGTCAATGTAATAGTGGGCTTTGAAGAACCTGAACGTCGAATAATCTCATTCTAGCCTGTTGATCAGCATACCCACTACTGCCACCACCGTAAGTTTAACAAGGGAGACACTAAGATACATTACAGCATTGCCTTCTTACTAGCTGCACCAGCGTCCAATAAATTCTAATTCGGACCACTGATCAGATCAAATCTGAGCTGTTGCACGGGGTTCTAGGCCGTAATTGCCCTACTCAACTCTAATCTAAATTTTTGTTTTTAATTTACCACTATGCAACAAGGTCAACAGAGATGAAAAAGCAAAAGACAAGATGGAAAAGATAAGCTGTCCAGGCTTCCCTGAGAAGCCAAGCTTTAAGCCCAGTAACTAGTGGGCTGTATTGCCATGTACAAAACCATGATGTCCAGATGCTCATGATACAACAATTCCCTGGGAGCACCTGATTTCAGGCCAGCCCTGCTGAAGCTCATGCTCATTGACAATATACCACATCAAGCACAAACCACCCAACCACATGCAATCGCAACTTAAAAGTGTAGGGGAGCTTTATCCTAAATAGAGAATAGGAGCTGGTAGATAAATGGTCTAGCCTTTCCATCTCCCGGCCTGATAATTCTAAAGCAAGTCCTAGAAGAGTATAGAACTTGTCAAATAGCAATTTGGCAGAGCTGAGCTCATATTACCCTCATGTATTAGTTTGCTAAAGGGGCCATAACAAAATACTACAAACTAGATGCCTTAAATAACAGAAATGTATTCTTTCACAGCTTTAGATTCTAGAAGTCCAAGATTAAGGTGTCAGCAGGATTGGTTTCTTCTGAGGCTTTTCTCTTTGGTTTACAGAAGGCTGCATTCTTGCTGTTTTCAGCCTTTCCTCTGTGTGTGCACATGCCTGTGTTTTAATCTTCTCTTCTTAAAAGGACATCAGTTGTATCATATTAGGGCCCATCTCTTTGACCTCATTTTGCCTTAATTACCTCTTTGAATGGCTCTATCTCCAAGTACAGTCTTATTCTCAGGGACAAGGGGTTAGGACTTCAACATATGAATATAGAGGACATAATTCAGCTGATAACATCCCAGTAACTAAATGTATGCTTTACTGGCATTTCATCTTTCTTTGCCTGACTTTCCCCCTGCCCCACATGTCTGCTACTATGGATTACTTCCAAAACAAAATACAAAAATCTATCTTTGTCTCAAGGTCTGTCTTCAGAGGAACACAATCAACTACCTTAAACTGACCAAAAGAATTAATTGTTCCACGGGAGAGTTAGAAAAATGTTGGGCCTAGACGGGTCTTGCTTGTGATTCATCATCAATGGTGCCTATCCCCTCAAACCTAATATTCTTCGTACTTTGATCTAAATTTAGGAAACTCCAAGAACCAGATAAGGTAAAGGCATGCGCAGAAATCCACTGTCTGCCTCAAACCTGGCAATAAAATTAGGTATGATGCAAAATGTAAAGAGATATTTAAATGTCTTCTCAAAAGGGTAGGTTGACTGTATTTAGCAGCACATGGCTGTGATACTCCCCTGTGGGGTACAGCAAAGTGCCTGCAAAACACTGAGCACTGAGTCATCTAGGCATGTGTGTGCATTTTCCCAAAAGGGAAAAGTAGGATTCATCACCTCTTGGATCCAGAATATTTTTCTCTTTACTTTGAATTCTTCTCATTTGAATTTTAAAATGATAGACATCTCAGTTGAAATGCTGTGGATATCTTTTTCATTGCCCTTTATCCTGCCATGAGTTCCCAGTTTCTTTATTTGAATTCTGTAAGCTAGAAACTAAAAGAGGCCATTTTATCTCTAAAAAGCTACTTAAGTTGACCTTTTAAAATAATCTACTAAACTACTATGAATGACCTATGTGTGTATCTCAGTTAATGAAGATAAAAGCAAACAAACTAAAACTTAAATAATCATAATAGTTGCATTTCATCACCAATGAACTTAGCATATTCCATGCTTGTAATGGACTTAAATAAAATAAAAATAGCTATGATTTAATGAGCTTCTAATCTGTGTCTGTCTCTTTAAGTAATTATCACAGGTCATACTCCAAAAAACCTTGGAATATAGATATTACTATTCTCGATGTTTTTAATATGAGAAAAGGGATTTAGAAAATTATGATTATGCTGACAAATAACATAAATTAGATTTGTGCGCAAATCTGATTCTAAACATTTTTACTTCTGGTGATTCTCAACAAGGAATGGCCATTAAAATTTATTGGAGAGTTTTTAAAAGTTACAGGTTCTGCTATACACTCAAGAATATTTTTAGATATATCATGGACTTAAATAAAAAAGCTGAAAAGAATCAAGATTATAGAATAAAACATAGAAAACTATTATCATTACCATTGGCTAGGAAGATTTTTTTAAACAAGGTTAAAAAATAACTGAAGAAAAAAATAATAAATTGGACTTCACTAAAAGTAAGATATTTTAATAAAAGTCACCATGAAGAGAATAAAAAGTTGAGCTACAGACTGAAAAAAAAAGTCATCAATACATTTTATATATGTATGTATGTATGTATGTATGTATGTATGTATGTATTTTTGAGACAGAGTCTCTCTCTGTCACCCAGGCTGGAGTGCAGTTGGGTTCAAGAGATTCTCCTGCCTCAACTTCCTGAGTATCTGGGACTATAGGCATGTGCCTCCATACTTGGCTATTTTTTGTATTTTTAGTAAAGACAGGGTTTCACCATGTTGGCCAAGATGGTCTCAATCTCCTGACCCCATGATCCACCCGCCTCAGCCTCCCAAAGTACAGGGGTTACAGGTGTAAGCCACTGTGCTCAGCAATACATTTATTTTTAAAAGTTTGATTCAGAAAATAGACATTTCATAAAGTGTTTGACTTTAATCACCAGAGGAGAGCAAATTAAAGTCACTATACACTTACTCAAATGACAAACATTTAAAAGTCTGACAATACCAAGGTTTGGTGATATTGTAGTATAACACAAACACTCCCTTTAATTGCTGGTGGGAGGGCTAATTGCTAGATCACTTTGAAAAACTGTATCTCAGTAACGTTGAAAAATAAACATCTATATGTCCTAATGACATAGCAATTCTACTCATGGATATATACCAAACAGATATAAGTGCTCTATACATCCAAAAAGACATAGATAAGAATGCTCAAAGCAGCTGTCTTCATAAAAACTAAAAATTATACGTAACCCTGGTGTTCATCAACAGTAGAATAAAGTATGATACATTCACACAACAGAATACTACATAGCAATGAGACAGAACAACTACTGAAAAATAAAACATGGTCAAATCTGACAGATATAACATTGAGTGGAAGAAATAAAACACAAAAGAGTACTCATATATAATTCCATTTATATAAATTTCAAAAACAGGAAAATAACCTATGGGGAAAGAAGTAAATGCAGTTATCCTTGGAGGAAGGGGTCTATAGACTGAAAAGGATAACATGGTTTTCCAGAATCTGAATATCTTAATTTATTTTTACTTTAGCACGCAGGTCACACAGATGTGTGGATGTATATGGTTATATATGCTTATGTGTGTGCATTAAAAAATCATGACATTTACACTTAAGATTTATGTATTTACTCTATGTAAATTATACTGCAATCTTTAAGTATAATTGCTGGATATCCCTCTGAGGCCTATAGAACCAGAAAGAGATGTGAAGAATAAATATACACAAGTATACATATTTTGAAAAAGGTTCCCAGGTGATCCAAGTGATTTTGGTACACATCCTTGATTTCAAATCACTTTATCCCTAGACTCAAGTAATTCAAGAACTATGCGAAAAGTCAGTCCTCATGAGTAAAAGTTCTGGCTCTGCAAAATAACAAGCTGTGTAACCTTGGGTAATGCAGTCATAAAAAGAAGAGTCTAGACTACATGAGCTTTCTGGTTCTTTCCAACACTGATGGTGTAAATCTTATGACAGAAATCCATATCAATCAGCCAATACCCACAATAAGCCTAGCATTAAATCCTACGACGAGTAGGTGGTTGACTAATGTGATCTAGTTTCAATTACAGCTACCCAAAAGTTCTTTCATTATAAGTGTGTTTTACACACTGTCTTTACAAATTCATTCTTCCATATTGTGCTTAGGTGCTGATTGAATGGCAAATTCTTAAAAGATGATAACACATTAAGCTATTATCAATCATTAATACCTCTTTATGGATGTGACAATAGACCACTTTCAATGTGATAGTCACTAAAACTTTACCCTTTAAGAACAGGATGTAGAATCAAACTACAAAAAAATATAGTTTGATATATAGCAGAAAGAGCATAGAACTGAGTAAAAAGAATCTGCTTTCTGCTTACACTTATACCACTAATTATTTCTATGCATACTTATGTCCTAATTAACAGTGCGTCTTTGAATAGGTTGTTTTTTCCCTCTGATCAACCAGAGTGAAACATGAGGACTGGAATACCTCATCTCTTAAGGGTCATGAAGATTCTCTGAATCTTTTGCAGTTCTGATACGGGGAAAGTGAAAGGTAATCTTGAGTTCTCAAGTGAAGGCACTGCCATTCTGGAATTTTGAGAAAGAGCCACAATAACTAGGGACAGTGGCAGGAAGCTGATGGAGAACACTGAAATCAGGTTGTTTTTCTTTGGTGCCAGTTTCAGCCCTTGGGTGACAGCAGGGACAATAATCAATTACATTAGCTTTGTGCTTATGCTGCTCAAAGTGTTTGCCACTTAGAATATACTGGCTGTCTCGGAGGAGAGAAATGCACTGTGTATTTTGTTCCTTAGGACACTCCACGTTGTATTTACATATAATAAAAATATGAGTTGTATTTATAAAGTGCTATAAAAGTGCAGAGGGCAGAACCCACTGACCAGCCTCCAGAAGCACGTGTAAGGACTGTACTGAACTGTCCTCCTGCCCTTACCCAACACCGCTCAGTCCCTCCACAAGGAGTCCTAAGACTGGGACCAGCAGAGAGAAGCCAGCCTTTCACATGGCCTGGGGGAGGCTTGTAGCATTGTATGTAAGCTTCTAGGGCTTCAAGGGTAAGACAGCAGCTCGGCTAAGGGGAATCAGAAGGCCACCTAAAAGTAACACTGGAGGAAAACATTTGAGAGGAAGGAAAAAAGTGTGAGAATCACAGAGGTCCTTTAATGTGAGAAAGAGAAAATGAAACTCAATCAAATGAAAGCCATTCAATTGGGAAGCAGATGAACTTTTCATTCAAAGAACAATATCATTCCCATTTTCCTAATGAGACTGGGGTAAACCATGTTTCTAATAAAGAGCTGATGCAAAATTAGGTGTTTTGACTTCTTTTTCCAGGTACACAATCTCAAGACAATGGCTGAAATTTCAAGTCTTGATAACAGAAAGAATTATAAAGAACAACCTATCTTTCCCACTGTACCTTTCAATCTGAGTGAGACAACCAGATGGGAAGGATTCCCTGGCAGAACCTCCAACAGACCTGTGCACTGAGAGGAATGTGCACTGGGGTGGAGCCTTTGAAAGTCTGTGACATTTGCAGCCTGGAGAACCCTGGCTCCTTGTCTTCCAGGGTGGTACCTGCGATTCAGTTTGTGAGGTGAGAAACTGGCTAGCAGGACTCTCGTTTTGCTGAGAGTCCCTGCTTCCCTTTTTTTCTTTTCACCCAATAAATTCCATTTTTCTCAGCCTTCAAAGTGTTTGCAAGCCTAACTCTAATGGTCATGTGACAAGAACCTGGCTTTTAGCTGAACTAAGGAGAAAGTCCTACAAGAGCAGGAAGTCAGCCACTACTTTATTTTTCATGACCCTTTCCAGGAGTAAATACTGCTAACTCACAAGTTATTGTGTCAGAGGTGTTTGAACCAGAGAAACTCCACCTTGAATACGAGCTGGGTAAAACAAGACTCAGACCTAATGGGCTGCATTCCCAGGAGGTTAGGCATTCTGTCACAGGATGGCTTAGGTCAGCACAAGATACAGGTCACAAAGACCTTGCTGATAAAACAAGTCATGGTAAAGAAGCCAACCAAAACCCACCAAAACCAAGGTGGCGATGCAGCCACTTCGGATTGTCCTCACTGCTCATTGTACACTAATTATACTGCATTAGTATGCTAAAGGACACTCATACCAGCGCCATGGCAGTTTACAAATGCCATGGCAACATCCAGAAGTTACCTTATTATACGGTCTAGAAGGAGGGGGAACCCTCAGTTCAGGGAATTGGCCACTCAGTTCCAAAAAAACTCATGAATAATCCGCCCCTTGTTTAGCATGTAATCAAGAAATATCCGTGAAAACAGCCAACCACCAGCCCTCAGGGCTGCTCTACTTACGGAGTAGCCATTTTTTATTCCTTTACTTTCTTAATAAATCTGCTTTTACTTTACTCTATGGATTCACCCTGAATTCTTTATTGCACAAGATCCAAAAACCCTCTCTTGAGTGTTATAGTGGGACCCCTTCCCAGTAACAATTAGACTAGAAAATATAATTGTGTGAACCCGTGTTTCCTAAAAATTGAATGCAAACCCACATTTCAAATAGTCTAGGAAACAACCATTCAACCAATAATGATAACAGGTTGCTGCTGATCTCAGTCGAATAGAGGCTTACCTAAAACTGTAGGGGGAAAGAAAAACCTCCCATTTTAGAAATCTGCCTCATTCTCAGTTACTCTTAAGTGTTCTTTCTTTCTCTCTCTCTTTCCCCCTTCCCTCCCTCCCTCTTCCTCTCTCTTCCTCCCACCCTCTTAAAGAAATATTTAGCTTATACTTGTAATGAGCCTTAGGAAGCTCACTGGGGCCCTGCCTGAACATTGCCTGTAATTTAGGGTGAGTTATGTTTCAATTACCTCTATGCTATAGCATACTGGTAAGGGCAGGCATTATGTCATGTCAGGGATACAGGCGAGAGAAAATACGGACGCCCCCGTTACAGGCGGTGATAGAGCAGTTTTAATAATATGGGAGGGAAATGGACCATAAATGCCTTTCCAGCTGTACCATTACTGCACATTAGCAATACCATGTGCTCAATGTGGAGGAAGGAGGCTGAAGGCAGGAAGAGGTTACAGGTATGTTGGGTACTGGGGTTTGTTTTCTGCATTTAGAAAAGAGGCAAAAAGTCCTATAAAAACCATAGAAATGTCTGGGATTTTTCTGTGAGTAATGATGTTACCAAAGATATAAAACACTAACTTTTAAATTTAAAAATATCTAATTTCTACTGTTTCCCCATTCTCTGCAAGAAACATAACTTACTTGTGCTCTCACCCTCCCTCCCATTCCCTCTCCCTCATTTTCCCTGCCTCTTTATTTTCTTGACACAAATAGCAGTCATTGCTCAGAGAATGTGCAGGATTAGGCTGCTTTGTAATTCAAACCTTTTATTCAGGTTACCCCTTATGTTCTAAAGAGGAAAATATGTATGGGCTAATGGCCTTGTTATGGATATTTCCAATTGTGAATGGGAGGGTGGCTCCCCACACACAAACCTTTCCAAACCATTACTCCATTTATCACCTACAATGGAATTTAGCTAATGCTAACTTCCCCCCTTTTTTTTTTCAAATAGGGGGAAGCATATATATAGTTTTTTTTTCTTTGGCATGATTGGTCCTTGGTTCTTTTTTTGCATGTGCGTGATTGGTTCTTTTTCTTTTCTTTTCTTTTCTTTTCTTTTCTTTTCTTTTCTTTTCTTTTCTTTTCTTTTTGAGACAGAGTCTCGCTCTTGCTGTCCAGGCTGGAGTGCAATGGCACAATCTCAGCTCACTGCAAACTCCACCTCCAGGGTTCAAGCGATTCTCCTGCCTCAGCCTCACAAGTAGCTAGGATTACAGGCATGTGCCACCACACCCAGCTAATTTTGTATTTTTAGTGGAGATGGAATTTCTCCATGTTGGTCAGGCTGGTCTCGAACTCCCAACCTCAGGTGATCCACCTGCCTCGGCCTGGGATTACAGGCAATGAGCCACCGCACCCAGCCAACTGGTTCTTTTAAAAAGAGGACGTGGCAAAAATGAGCAGTCACAGCCAGATGATGACCTGTTCTTTGAGGATTTGTGGTTTGCAGGTGTTGAGCCCCATGAAATACAGTAAGAAAGATGAGGATGTGGTTGATTAGTGCATCCAACAGCTGTTTAACTTTGTTTGGTTAAAACAAATACATTCAATCTGAAGTGCCTCTTATTTAATCAAGGAGAAATGAGTTCAGTATCTAAAATAAATAGTATGCATGGCTGGTCTAACTTTCCTCGAATGAAAATGACAGTGTAAGCCTAAAATAAAAAGGAAAATATGAAACTTGACAATATGAAAACCGGAAAATACAGAAAATTTTAAACCAGCTGTGGTTGGCAGAGATACACACTAAAGAAAGATAATTGTCGATGTGTGGTTAATAAGTATTTTTTTCTTGTTGTAGATACAATTTGGACTTATTGGAGAATATTCAAAAATTTCACATAAACATAAAAAACACCTCTGTTACTATTTCAGTTATTTCTACATTTTTAATGATTCTATCTAATGTATTGACAAAACCATGTATTTATTCATTCATTCATTTATTGAACAATTATTCATTGAGTATCTACGATGCAATGAACACTGTTCTGCTCCATACGAAATGAAGACATCTAGTGAACATCATACATACGGTAAATATCTTCCTGGAGTTACCATGCTATTGGGAGAATTAGACAATAAATCAAACACATGCAGTTTGTGCTGCATGCTATCAAGCAAATGTTATCCCAGAACAACTTTACAAAGTCTCCAGAGAAATCAGAATTGTATAGCATATACAACTTTGCATTGTGCTTTGTTCACTTAAAAGTGCTGGAAATGAGCTTATGTCATTAAATATTCTTGAAAAACGTTTTTAATGGCTGGGTAGTCTCTCTTTTTAATAAACCTTAATTTATCAATTTATGACTTCTATTGTATATTTGTTTTTTTTTTAATTTTGGAGTATTTGAATTGTTTTCAATTATTCACATTTGTAAATAATAACAAGGACCATCTATTGCATACATGTTTGCCAGCATTTCTTATTAGATTGAGTAAAGAGCTTCTAAGAAGCAGAATCACTAGGTTGAAAGGTATGAATATTTTAAAGGCTCTTGATACAAACCGATAAATTGTTTTTCAAAAAATTTTACTAATCTATGCTCTCACTGAATGTCCTCCTGGTAATAGCTAATATTCAAAGCATATTGACTGTTTCCCCAGATCCTGTTCTAAGACCATTACATGGAATAACTCATTTAACTCTCCCCTATAAAGAATATATACTGCATTACTGACCCCCATTTATTGCTGAAGATTCTAAGGCACAAAGTAGTTTGTTCAAGACCACATGGTAGTAAACAACAGTGTAAAGATTTGAAGTCAGGCAGACCAGCTCCAGAGTTCTATTTCTAATTGACTAGGCATTATTGTTTCTGACCCTCTCATCAACATTCTGTATTATCTTCCTTATTCTTATTATTTTGAAAATAAATTTTTATGTTTTTCTGGTACATATGAAAATTGTATTTATACTGTAGTCTATTAAGTGTACAATAGCATTTCTTTAAATATATATATACCTTATTTAAAAGATATTTTATTGCTAAATATTGCTTACACAGAGATATGAAGTGAGCACAGCTGGTTTGTAAACATGGTGCCAATACACTTGCTTATAACAGGGTTGCCGCAAATCTTCAATTTGTAAAAACTGCAATATCTGTAAATCGTAATAATATAAAGTGCAATAAAATGAGGTATTCTTGTGTAATGTTGTATCTTATCATGTTTAGCAATGTCCTGTAAGAGTTGTGATGAAATGAGTGTTGAACGTAATCAGAAGCCTATTTAATATTTCATGAGTAATCATTTTTCTCTTTTGGTCATTTGATCTCATTAGTACATTTCTTAATATTAATTCACCATTATATTCTCTTGACAAATTCCATATTGTGTTTTTTGGTTATATTAGAAATATAATATGATTCAATTTACTTGTTGGTTATTTACTTTTTATCTCTCTATTTAAATAAGATTTCATTTAAAGACAAAAATACAAAAAGCAACGTGGTTTAGATATATTTTATTTCTGTTGCCATTATGAGGTTTTTGTATCTGAATCTAGTAATTTTATATGAAATTGATAGTTATATTTTTTAAATTTTTTTCTGAATTATATTCCCTAAATCTTTGAAAAAAACTGGTCTGTACATAAACATGGAAGCCCCAAATTTTAAAAATACAATTCTATAATTAATTTCCAGTTACTTTAAAGGGTCCCAGATTTCTCCTGGGCCATTTTGATCATTAACATTTTTGGATATCACTCATTACATTTGTATTTTTAAATTTATTTTCATTTATTAGAAATAGTATTATTTGCTAATTTAAACAAAACTTTAATTTTAAAATTTAATTTTAAATTTTCTTTCTCATGTCAAATTTGGTTTATTTTATTTTTGTTATTATTAATTAGTTTTTCAAGGAGCTTTTCCATTATTGTTTGTTTTCCAAATGACCACGTCTATTTTGGGAGAAGGGCTTAAAGAATTCTTTTGTGAATAGTTGAGGACATTCTTTAATGAAGAAGGCGTGAGCGTGGAGGGGAAGATGAAATCCAAGAACAGCAGGACCCAAACTCAAGGTGATGAAGACAGCGTTCTGAGTCAGAAGGGGAAGCTGGCAGGCTTGTTTCTCTGGAGGAACAGAGGCAGTAGATGAAGCATAGCATGCCCCGTTATGAAATGTGGTCAGGAGCTGGCATTTATAATGATGATAAATGGTGTGCCACTATAAAATTTTGGGCAAGATATGGAAAGACCAAAATTATGCAGTTTTTAAGTGATTTTTAGGAGAAATTCATGAAAAGGCTTAAATATTGAGGCAGGAAGACTTTGCAGGAGGCTATTAATGTCCTGTTCAAAGGGATGAGTAAGAACAAAAGGATTAAAGCTTTCATGGTTCTAGTGAAAATATAATGCTCACCTAAGAAGGAGGCATTCATTCTGACAAATATAAAAGTACTTATGGCAATGTCTGGGCAGACTATTTGAAGGTGTACCTATCCCCAAAATCTAGGATAAATATTCCTCTTTGGGCCCCTGACATATGAGAAGTCAAAATGAAACAGCTTCTCAAGCAGAATTTGAGAAGTCCTGTTCAATACAAGCAGTGGAGTGGCATGCAGAAATTCTGCATCAGAAGCATGGCAGGTTTGAGGAAGAAAAAGGCCACCATGTAGCTGGTGCTCAAAGCAAGGAGAGAGTCATATGAGATGTGACTGGACAGGAGATGATACAAGGCCTTGGAGGCCACATTAAGGAATTCACTTTTTATTCTAAAAGCAATGGAAAGCGATTGAAAATTTTTCATCAAAACAATGTGTTCGAACTTGAGTATCAAAAAGATCTGTGTTCCTTTAATATAGAGAAAGGACAGGAAGAGGGCCTGAGTGTAGGCGTCATTGCGGTGTCTACTGAAGAACGCAGGTGAGAGGTGACAGCAGCCAGGACCAGAGGGATACATATGCTGACTGAAAGGGAAAGAAAGGACAGATTTCAGAGACATTCAGAAGAAAAACTCAGAAGAATTTAATGATAGTTTAGCTAAAACAGCATGGTGAAATGAAAAGGCCATATCTAAGAAGACTAGTTTTGTGACTTATAAAAACTGGATGGCTAATGTGCCATTCTCAAGGTAAAGAATACATTCTTGAATACTTATTAAGAACCAAAGATCTTATTAAATTTTTTTTTCACTTTCCTGGACCTCAGTTGCACAGAACTGTATTGATATTATAAATTCTCATGGTAAGCACATTATACCCTTTAAGCCTCACCATCCCATCTCCCTCCCCAAGGAAATCCCACCACTGTAAGGTAAGCAACATTATTATCCCCATTATACAGATGAGACACTAGAAGAGAGAGATAAAAATCACTTGCTCAGTCACAAGTTGGGAATGATGGAGATTTGTCTGATGCAGGGAACACAGTCTTAATTATACTCTTTATTGTTCCTGAACATAATTAAAGGCAACTTTATTGGTTCTGGCTTGACCCCCAAGAGAGAGGTGTCAAGGAGAAAGAAATCAGTAAAAATAACCTGGTCAGGTAGGCGATGGGACTAGGTTAGTGGGCACAAAGAAAATTACAGACCAAAGATAAATAAGTAAATAGATGTTATTTAATAAAACACATGGGGGTGGGTTAACTCTAATTGTAGTCAACTTTTACAGTAATTTTGAAACTTTTTAGCAAGTTTTAAATAAGTCCTTCAGAAATCAGGCTTTCAATGATTGATTTCTATTCCTTCCCTAAAGTCTCACTTGAAAGGATCTCTTGATATCAAATACGGTTGTTTTGGTCATATGAAGAAAAAAAAGTAACATAAAACAGGTTCTAATCCTTCTAGAAGATATTTTTCAAAGCTTTTTTCACTTACAAATCATGTCTCTATATTTACGTGTTTATTCCTCGCTGAATATTCCTTTTCTCCCCTCACTGTTCTCTACCAGAGCCTGTATTCCCAGGAGCCCTCCCCCAGTGAAGCTTCTGAAAACCTGCTTATCACTGTCACACAGATAAGGAAAGATTTGGGCCATTTCTTTGGGCCATTTCTCCATCATTTTCCCCTTCTCTTCCGAGAAAACCAAGTCCTATCTGTACTAGTTCACTCGTCTCTAGTCTGAGGTGGGGCACAGCAAGGCAATAACACATTCTCGTCAAGGCTCAAGCACAATCGTGCTCTGGGGAATTTGTGTATAATCTAATTTAGGGGAAGCTGCTTCCAAGGGAGATCATGGAACTTCTGGTTTAATTGGGGTGATCTGGAACGTTCAGCATCTGCCAGTAAGTAAGGAGATGATGGTGCATAAATAGAAATAGAAATTGCTCTGCACTCTCTCCTTACCTACATACTATTTCTCTGTAGCTCCTAGCTGTGATAATTCTTACTGATTTCCTATTCTTCTTTTTCTATATTTTAATCTTTATGGAATTATCTCTTATTCTTTAGTAAACAGGTATATGTAGGGAGGGGTGGACCCCTTCCTGGAAGAGAGTAGGAGTCATCCCTTATCCATGTAACCTTCTCCATCCTCTCCAAGAAAAGCCCCAGTGGGATTAGATAGATGGCAATGGGCTTGATGACATGGTGATATTGCCTTCACCAACTAAAAAACAGCTTTACTTATGTCTATAACTCTAACTAATTCAGTGCACATTTATTAAATGTTTACCACATGGTAGGCACTCTTCCAGGCACTGAGGATATAGAAGTGAATAACCTTACAGTGAGGAAATCATGAAAGCAGAATTAAAAAGTAAAACATAGAGTATGTTCTTTGGTGACAACTGGTACACAGAAAAAGGATGAAAGGAGGAAGAGAATAATGGAATGATAAGGTTCATTCGTTTTTTTGTTGTTTGTTTGATAGGCCTTACATTAAGAATGTTTGCAACACGTCTCCTATGCCCTGGGTGTTAGGTAGTGTCACAATGGAAGCTTTATTCTGAAAGAGAATCTCATAGCTTTTATAAGCTCTAGAAGGAGAATGACATTCCAGTTTTCTCCTAATTCTATTGGAAGGTCAATTTCAAATGTTCTATAGGAATATTTCATTGAGAAGGTATCATTTGAGCAAAGATGTAAAACAAGGTTGGGAATGAGTCAGTGGCTATATAGGGAAAGTGTCCTAGGCAGAGGAAACAGTTTCTGCAAAAGTCCTGAAGCAAGAGAATGTTTGAAGTGTTCAGGAATAACAGGGGACGCAGAGTGAGTGGAATTGAGAGTGACTGAGGCAGTTGGATACAAGGCATGTGAGGTGAGGAGGGTGGGGTACAGATAACAGAGGGCCTATTATTGAGCAAAAGGAGCTCGTTGCCCTATGCACCAGAAGCTAATGCTATGAGACCAGGCTGGTCTCAAAACACCGGGTTTTGAGAAAAGAAAAACTGTGTATTTAAAGGCAACTCTCAAGGAGATAGGAGTCAAGCTCAAATCTTCCTATGCTGGCTTCAAGGCAGTACTTTTTTTTTTTTTTTTAACTAGAAAAGGTTCGGGGAGTGGAATTTGAGATTAGTAAGTGATTGGTGGAAGGAAAAGAGAGCTGTGGAAAGGCCCTGGGCATGTGCAGTTATCTCTTCTCATGCTACCTCTGGGTTGCATGTGCAAATTCAGGGGGAGTTAGTAGAAAACGTGGTGTGGTGTTAATTCGGGCTGTGACATCAGCAAGATCGCTCTGCACAGACTCCAGTAGACCACATTGGCTCCAAAGGATTTCAGCCAGTTCTTACACCTCATAAGCAAAGGAGTTTCAGTGTTTCCACAAGTTGCTTTTTTTCTTTTCTTTTTTTGAGACGGAGTCTTGCTCCATCATCCAAGCTGGAGTGCAGTGGTGCCATCTTGGCTGACTGCAATCTCCTCCTCCCAGGTTCCAGTGATTCTCCTGCCTCAGCCTCTCAAGTAGCTGGGATTACAGATGCCTGAGACCACCCTGGCTACTTTTTTGTTATTTTTAGTAGAGACAGAGTTTCGCCATGTTGTCCAGGCTGGTCTCAAACTCCTGACCTTGTTGTTTTTTTTCTTATCTGTTATTCTGGAAACTCAGTAATTTCTGTTACTTATTGGTTTATTAAATTCTTTGGGGCATGGTTTCACTCTGGAGCCACTATAAGGACTTTTTTGGCTGTTACTCTGAGCGAGATGGGAACCATTGCATATTTTGAGTACAGATGTGACATAATTTGACTGATATCTGAACAGAGCCAATATAAACTAAGTATATTCCCAAGGTCAAGTAAGTATATTTATTCATATTGAAGTTTTAGAATATTCTTTGTACTAGATACTTTGTGGGAGACAACACTATTTAAGAAACTATTCACTTTTTCAGGGAGTTAGAAATCTCCTAGAAGAAATGGGCCAAATATTTGGAAAGCAGTTAGTGCTTCAGACAGATGAAAGATTATGATCCTAGGTAAAGGACTTTGAACCATTAAGAAGAACATTAGTAGAAATTTTCCAGAATAGTTTCACAGAGAGGAAGGGACAGAAAAAAAGAAATGAAAAACTGAGAGAAGAGTTTTGAAGGATTAGGAAAATATTGTTATTTTAATGATGTGCCCACAAATTCTCTGATATTCCTCCACTCAAAAAGTGAATCTTGGCTTATAATCAAAAGGCAGGCAATAACAAATGCTGGTGAGGATGTGGAGAAAAAGTAACCCTTGTACACTCTTGGTGGAAATGTAAATTAGTACAACCACTATGGAAGTCAGTTTGGAGGGTCCTGAACAAACTAAAAATTGAGCTACCATATGATCCAGCAATCCTTCTGCTGGGTATATATGCAAAAGAAAGGACATCTGTATATTGAAGATATATCTGTACTCTTATGTTTGTTGCAGCACTGTTTACAATAGCTAAGATTTAGAAACAACTTAAGCATCCATCAACAGATGAATGGATAAAGAAAATGTAGTACATATACACAACAGATAGGTACTATTCAGTCATAAAAAAGTTTGAGATCCAATCATTTGCAACAACATGGGTGAAACTGGAGATCATCATGTTAAGTGAAATAAGGCAGGCACAGAAAGACAAATGTCACATGTTCTCACTTATTTGTGGTATCAAAAAATCAAAACAACTGAACTCATGGAAATAGAGTGTAGAAGAATGGTTGCCATAGGCTGGGAAGGGCAATGGGGGTGCCAAGGGGAGGTAGAGATGGTTAACAAGTACAAAAAAAAAAAAAATAGAAAGAGTAAGATGTACTATCTGATAGCACAATAAGGTGACTATAGTCAATAACAACATAATTATATATTTTTAATTAACTTAAATAGTATAATTGGATTGTTTATAACTCAACGGATAAATGCTTGTGGGGATGGATATCCCATTATTCATCATGTGCTTATTTCACATTGTATGACTATATCAAAACATCTCATGTACCCATAAATATATACACCTACTGTGTACCCCCCAAAAATAAATTGTTTTTAATAAATGAATCTTAGTCCACTTCTTGAATATAGAATGGACTCAATGATTCACTGCTAGCAAATAGAATATGGATGATGTGATGGAGGTAAAATCTGAGATTGGGTCATAAAAAGACTGCAGCTGCTGGCTTGTGTGCACTTTCTGACTTGACATTACTCTCTCTCTCTCTTTCTTCCCAACTCTTCCTCTCATCACTCTGAAAAAAGCCATTTGTTGATCTTTTTCATAGAGAGACTAATGTGGGGCAGCAATGAAGACTGCTGACAGCTGCCACATAAGTGAGCTCTAAGCGAACACAACTGTTCAAAGGCTGCAGCCATGGCAGACAGCCTGACTGCAATGTCATCACGATGCTGAGGCAGAACCATGCAGCAAACTCATTCCCAGATTCCTGAAAATGTGTGAGATAATAAATGTTGTTATTTTAAGCTGCTAAATTTTGGTGAAATTTGTTATTCAGCTCAGCAGTAGATACCTAACACAAGGTATATTCATGAACAGAATGAAGATAGACAAAAGCTGAAAGAGTATTAACTTTTGGTATGTCTGCTGCTCTTTTTTTTTTCTCTTTTTTTTTTTTTTTTGAGACTAAGTCTGGCTCTGTGGGCTGGAGTGCAGTGGCATAATCTCGGCTCAATGCAACCTCTGCCTCCCAGGCTCAAGTGATACTCCTGCCTCAGGCTTCCAAGTAGCTAAGACTACAGGTACGCACTATAACACCTGGCTAATTTTTGTATTTTTAATAGAGACACAGTTTCTCCATGTTAGCCAGGCTGGTCTTCAACTGGCCTTGAGTAATCCACCTGCCTCAGCCTCCAAAAGGACTGAGATTACAGGTGTAAGCCACCACGCTTGGCATGTTTGCTTTTTAAATATGGGAGCCTTTGTCCTAGTCATTAATTTATCTCAATTGCAAGTAATAAATATGTATGAAATGCCCAAAATAGCTTAGGCACTGTTGCACCAGTTAATGCAGGAGAATTATAAAATCTTTCAAAGTTCTCTATAAGCTGAACTCTGTATCCTCATCCATTAAAATATGAGTGTCTATCCCAGAAACTGAAAGTATGTAGTAAATTCTAACGGCAGGGACAATATTTGCATCATAGATTTGCCTTTCATAGCAAAATGGTCTCTCTGTCTTTTGCCAAATATGGGAATTATACTTAATTTCCTCTCCATTAAATAATAATATTTGCAATTTAAAAGTAAAGACTAAACTGTTATGTAAAGTTGTATTCTTTAACTGAGTAAACAGCTGTATTACGACTGAGATAGCACTTTGCAAGTTTCCTTTTCTTCTTTGTTTAGGTTAATAATATTTATATAAAATTACATATACATCTTTTAAAGAAGTTAAGCACAGTTCAGATAAGAATTTTAACATTTACACTTACCCCATCATCCAGTAGTTATCATTTTTAATATAACATAAATATCATTTTAGACAGAGATAGAAGACTAGATGGAAAGATGGGTGAGGGATGGATGTATAGATAAATTAATCCATTAATATGGAAATAATTATACAAAAATTATATCATACCATAATGTGTTGCTTTTTCATCTTTATTTTAAAATAAGCTTAAAAAAGATATAGGAAAAACTGCTGGATTTTATATAAATATATGACTCAAGATAGGAAATATTTTTTCTAAAAAGATAAAATGAAATTTAAGAAATAATTGAAGAAATATTAAGGAGTTGGAGTCATTATAGTTCTTTTTTCACTAAATGTGACTAATTTAGTCAATAATGATTGATTGCTTGTTCTGAAAAATGAGGAAATTAGCACTCCCACCCACCTCCCCTGTCCCATCTCCAGATTTTATTATGTTATTTTAATAACATCAAGTTATATAGCATTTGCCTTCTGTTCTGAAATATTTACAAGTTTTCTCTTAGTTTTGTATTAGTGTGGATTTGGTATTCATACGAATACCTCTACCATAACTCTCCCATTTCTAAGTTTAAAAGAGTTTATATTTCAATTGGCTGCATTTTTTCAACTACTTTTTAAAAAATAATAATATGTTCCTCAAGTTCTTGCAGGTTTAGGGATATCTGTCTAGTCCTTTCATATGTAAACAACAACTTGAAAGTTTATAAAATTCATACATCACTTTTCTCCCTTAGAATCTCATAGATTTTTTTTTCTTTCTTTTCTCTTTCTCTCTATCTCTTTTTTTTTTCTCTTTCTTTGTATTTAGTGTTGCTTTAGAGAAGTCTGAACTTGCCCTTTTTTTCATCTTTATGCCTGAGGAAATTTTTCTTTATCATCAAAGAACTCTGTGAATTGATGGGCGCTGTGTTAGAGCAAGCGGGAAGTATAGACAGAGCTTCCCATGTTAAGCACCAGCAAGATGAAAATAATTTGCATGGAAACTATTCAAATATATCACAGTGATCAAAGATTTAAAAGTTGATAAAAAGAGACAGATAAAGAACCCAATTTAGAAGACAGCATAGCTCAGAGTAAGTGATGAAGTTAGCCACATCTACAAATACTTTTGCTGTTGTTCTTTCCTGTGTTCTGCCATTTGGGCAGTTTTGCTCTATGACAGTCACCTGACTCTAAAAGCAGGACACGGTTGAGAAACAAAAAATTTAATATTTTTGTCACTATGTTTGTAGGTGTTTCAAGGTTTGGGGAAGATAAAGCTCAGGTTAAAGATTAGATTAAGTTTCAGGTCTCTGGGGACATTTCATAGCATCCCCTGAAAAACATGTATACCATGCTCCCTGCCTCACTGTGCTAGACAAAAGACAGACCATCCCCCTGCAAAGAGGGCCACACCAGGCTAGACTTATTCAGAAGCAAAGGGAACACAGTGTGTGAATTGATAACCTAGCCAGAGCTTTCTCTTCTAGTGGGCTCTGCTGATGAAGCCTGTGTTATCAGTCTTGGGGTGACAGCTAGTCACCTAGTGAGTAGTGACATAGCTAGTCACAGTGCTATGTCACAATTATTTGTGATCAGCATCGGTTGAGATAGGCTAATGCCCACTAGTCTAATTATTAAGTATTTCAGATAGCTCCCTGTATTAATTTTCCATTGTTGTATAACAGATTAGCACACATTTAACAGTTTAAAATAGTACCCAACATGTGTTTAGGTGAAGTTCGGGTGAGCTTAAATAGGTTCTCTGCTCAGAATCTCGTAAGGTTTAAATCAAAGTATCAGCCAGATTCAGCTCTCATCTGGAGCTCTGGGTTCTCTGCCAAGCTCATTCAGATTGTTGGCAGAATTTAGTTCCTTGTGGTGTAGGACTGTGGCTCCCATTTTGTTGCCAATCGTCTGATGGGAGTTGCTCTCACCTCCTAGAGGTCCTAGCCATAAGGACCTCCCATAACATGGCAGCTTCTTTCTTCAAAGCCAGCAGAAGACTCTCTAGTCAGAATATATTTATATCTTTAGTAAGAAGACTATATCGAGAATATCTACGTAGTCTTAAAAAGTAATATAATCACAAGAATGATTACTTTATCATGTTCAGAGTCCCCATCCACACTCAGGGAAGGTGATTATACAAGGCGTATACAACAGTGAGAAGGAATCCCGGAGGACATCTGAGAATTCTACCTACCACACCCTCTACTATACTGCCTGTTTTGATTTCCTGACTGCCTAAACTTTTAGGATCATCTAAACCATTCATATTTAGATCGACTTTTGTCTCTGACACCTTCCTAGTTAGCTCTGTTCTATAGGATGGCTACTCACAGGCATGACAATTTTACTTGGTACATATTTTGAAGAAACATCAATAAAAGTGTGTTTAAAAATAGTATAGAATAGTTAGGGGAAAAACAAAAGAAGATGAGCTGATAATACAAAAATGAGTATAGTTGTATTATTGGCTCATCTTCTTTTGTTTTTTTTACACATACTATGACTACCACTTTACACCTACTATGATGGCTATAATTTTTAATAGAAATTAAATGTTTGCAAGGATGTGGAGAATGTGGAAACCTTGTACACTGCTGATGGGAATGTAAAATATTTCAGCCACTATAGAAAATAGTTTGACAGTTCCTCAAATGTTAGACACAGAATTATCATAGGCCTAGCAATTCTACTTCTAGGTATATATTCAAAAGAATGGAAAACTGGAACTCAAACAAATACATATAAATTCATATTCATAGCAGCACTATTCACAATGACCAGAAAGTGAAAACAACCCAAATGTTCATCAATAGGCAAATAGATAAACAAATTGTGGCATATATATATATTATATATATATATATATATAAATATATAATATATATATACAATAGAATATTATGTATTTATAAGAAATGAAATAGTGATACATGCTACAACATGGATGAACCTCAAAAATATTTGAAGTAAAAAAAAGTCAGTCATGAAAGACCAAGCATTGTAGAATTTCACATACATGAAATATTTAGAACAGGCAAATTCATAAAAACAGAAAGCATATTGGTGGTTACCAGAGACCAGAGGGAGAAGAATGAATATGGGACGCAACTGCTTCATGAGTACAAGATTTCTTTTGGTGATGATGAAATGTTTTGACAGTAGATAGATGTGGTGGTTGTATAACATTGTGAATGTACTAAATGTCACTGAATTGTTTAATATGGTCAATTTTATGTTATGTGTTTTGTAACACATAACACTGTCTTCTCCATGTACACTAGGAGAAATTCTAATAAGCATTTAGGTCTACATTGTTGGAAAACAGCAATTTTTTGTACCCCTTCTTCCTAGCATAAACATGATTCAGCAGATGCAAAGTCCAAGAAGAACCGAGATTAAGAGGATCATAGAAATTCTAATATGTCTAAAAAAGACACTCATGAATAGAGTGAAAATAGAAATAATGAGCAATTAAAGTCAGAGCAAAGACAATCAATGATACCTAAGTGTGGCATTTGTGTTTCTCTCATAACATAACTGGCCTTCTGTAAGGTAATATGCAAATAGAGATGATCAGATCAGTGCTTACTGAAATGTATACTATCTTAATGATATTCTCTAACAGGAAAAAAACAAAACTATGTTGGCCAGATATACTTTAAACATTTATGTTGACTTTTAACCCTGTATATATTATTTGTGGGCTTTTCTAAATTAGTTGCGCAATAAGCATTTCAAAAGATCAGCATAGAAGGGACGCTTATGCACCAAGAGTCCTGTTTCGCCACTGTCATGTCTATGCCTCTACACAATAAAGTTTGAAAACAACTGCAATGGCATATTCTAACAATTGCACTCTATTCCACAAAGGTCTAGGGTTTCTTGGGAGCCATTATTAAGGTGAAGAACAGAGAAGGCTTCTTAGCACCAGAATTCCAGGTACTCCCAACCCACACTCACCCACACAGCAGCTCCCCTTTGTATCTCAGGAAGCATAGTATGCTTCCTGAAAAGATGTTACCTGAAAAGGGGCTTAAAAAATGTGCAATTTATAAAAACGCATGGAAAATAAGAAAATACACATATTGAATCTTTATTCAAAAACACATATAATCTTTAACATTTATTAAAATACTGAGACAAATACATAAGTCATAAGATGTTGAAAGCAGTGTCTCTTTAGTTTCAATTGGATGCTTATTAGATTAAATGTCATCAGAGAGTACAACCAATGAAAGAAGAGAAGTGTATTAGATTTTTATATAAAATATTGAAAATATTTCAATGAAAATTACGCCTAGAAGACAAGGTAAAATTAGCAATTTTATAATATTTTGTAACCCTCTCAGAACCCAAGATCGACCATAAAACATGCAGTACTTCTGCTCATCAGATCTCTAAACATATTCTCAGAAATATACTATGTACACAACCAAAGGACTAGCTTTATGTTTCTCAGTCAGAAGGAGGGAAACTATAATTACTTGATCCTCCCTCAGTTATGTAGCTTACAGAGTTGACACTACTATCCTGCATCAGCTCTGCTAATGATAAGCCTGAAACAAGTTTTTCCACATACGTGGGCCTTGCAAACTCAGCCCCCAAATATTTGTAATATCTTGGGCTGTTACTTTAATTTTGACATTTATGTGTCCTATTTCTTCAGTTAAGCTATCATATCTTTTAAAACAGGGACCATAGCCTGTTTTTCTGGGTCTTTCCCACAGCATTAGCATGTGCCTGCTTCTGAATGAATGACCATGAAACATCAGTAGGTAATGTGCTGATGTCAGTGATCCTGATCACAATAGCCATCATAATGGAAAGTGCAAACACCCAGGACTCTTGGTACCAACTCGAATAGGGACAAAGTGCTGAATATGTATGAATGTACAACCTGACATCAGCAGGAAACCCACAAACTTAAGCAAAAAATAAATCTCTTTGAAAGAACAAACATGTGATGCTATGAGGATTAAAAACTTTATCCCTAAAAGTCCCAAAGCAGTCACAAATAATATAATAGACCAAGTACTGAAAGGACAATTTGTTGCTGAGAGTAAAGATTTAGAACTGGAGAGGAGCTCTGGCCAGATTTAAATAATGGCAGAAGGATCAAAAATAAGAGATGGTAGAGGATCAATTGACCGGCCTATGTGTTGATCCCTAAAGCAGAGTGACACAGATACCAACACCTGCATTTCAATCCATTTATTTTGAAAAGCACATTCAGTTCAAGCTTCTGTGTTTTCAAGGTAATTCTGAAAAGCATGTAAGGTTATTAGGGATGCAGTTTTTAAATATGGAACATGGCCTAACTAGATGGGGTAGAGGGTTTGTTCTTCATTAATATTTGATTTCTAGTAGGCTAAAATATAGGGCTGTTAGACATTTATCTACTGAATTACAAAATGTAAATGTGTTCAAGTATATATTTTTATTTAGCAAC
Source organism: Saimiri boliviensis (assembly GCF_048565385.1). Classification (NCBI taxonomy): domain Eukaryota; kingdom Metazoa; phylum Chordata; class Mammalia; order Primates; family Cebidae; genus Saimiri; species Saimiri boliviensis. The sequence continues at coordinate 32,967,628 of NC_133456.1, read as the reverse complement.
ACATTTTGAAATAAATTACTCTTTGAGAAATTGTGTCTAAACACAAATTTATGTTTGTTATTATATGACAAAGTTTACAAAACATTTCTTCAGATATTTCCATGAAACACCTAAATATGGAATCTAAGAGAATAATTAAAGAGACCTGCAAGTTAGTCAATACCAGATTAGAATAATGATGAAAATACTTAATACTTTTAATGTTTTTCCTACGGGCCAAAACAATGCTAGCAAATGAATTATTTTATATAATTATCATAATAATACAATGAGGTTCATATTTACTATCTACATGTTACAGATAGGGTATGTAGGTTTAAAGTGGTTAAGTAGCTTTCTAATCAATCAGTTAAAAAAGGAATTTGAATTTAGATTCAGGCTTTCTAATTTCAGAACTCAGATCCCTCAATACTGGTCCACCCTGGAAGTTGGAAAGAAATATCTTCACTGACAGCAGAACAACATATTTGCCTAATGTTTGTCATTTTTATTTATTTATTTATTTATTTTTATTTTATTTTATTTATTTATTTTTTTTTTTTAGATGAAGTTTCACTCTTGTTACCGAGGCTGGAGTGCAACGGCGCGATCTCGGCTCACCGCAACCTCCGCCTCCTGGGTTCAGGCAATTCTCCTTCCTCAGCCTCCCGAGTAGCTGGGATTACAGGCACACGCCACCATGCCCAGCTTATTTTTTGTATTTTTAGTAGAGACGGGGTTTCACCATGTTGACCAGGATGGTCTCGATCTCTTGACCTCGTGATCCAACTGCCTCGGCCTCCCAAAGTGCTGGGATTACAGGCTTGAGCCACCGCGCCCGGCCTGTCATTTTTATTTTTAAAAATACTTTTCCTTCATGTGTAATTTTAAAAGATTGATGTATTTAATTGGATTTTATAATATATTGAGACCCTGGTTTTTTTCTTTAAGCATAATTTCTTTTATTACCAAAAAAATAAAGTAATGAGAAAAAGAGATATTCATTCTACAAAAGAATGTTCAAGTCTAATTACTTACTGAGCCTTTATTTGCATTTGGACCCCAAAATTCGCCCATCCCTTTACTCCACATATCCTGTATTTCTAATTTTCCTCTAAGAACCAGGACTCATTTCCTGCTCCATGACCACATTTGAAACTTCACTGCTGAGTTTCTGGTTCTGCTAGAGCTTCCAAGAATGTTGGGCTAAAGTCCCTTTCCTTGGTAATCTCATTTATCATGGTTTTTTACTTGAAGCAATACTGTCTATGAAGTGCTACCTTGCTATTCCTTCTTCTGTAACCATTGCCTCTCTGGATTTTCCTTCTTCCAGGAGTCCTTTTCCCTGTTCCCTTTAACACCCCTTTCATAATTCACATCCAGAAAGTTCTCTGCAATCACCTGCCCATCCCAATTTCCATTGTTTATTTCATTTTATTACCTTTCCCAACTCATTCAGTAAATGTTACTTAGAACAGAGGCTGCTCTAGTGTTTCACTGGGTTTGTCTCATTTTATTTCTGGTCATTGAACAGCACAGTGGTATCACATGGGGTTGGCCAGAGTCCTTTTCCATCGCCATCATAAAGATTTATGAGTTTGTTTGTTTTTTGAGTTTGTTTTTTACCAGTTCACTGTCTTCCTCTAAAGATAGTCTCTCCTGTCTCATGCATAGGACACCCTAATCACTAATGTCCCACAGAAGGATATCCTGAGCTGTCCTTGGAGCCGTTTAGCCTGGAATCTTACAGAGTGGCTCTGCCCTCTGTGCCTGGCTTCCATTCTCCTGACTCTTTGTGACTTTCAGATCTTGAAACTAAAATCAGGTGCAACACTTAACCTCCAGAGGAATAATCGGTGGCTCTTACAATGAGATTATTGATAAACACTTCCTCCCTCTTTTCTTATGGTTGTTTTCTTAATTAGATTTATCGTTTTTCTGTTCTCTTCTCTCCCTCAAGGTACATGTGCACACATATCCAGTCCCCCAATGTGGCAAAGGCTGGGAAAGATATCCTTCCCAGCCTTCTTCCCCAGACCCTAACCTCTTTGAAATGGGCATGAAGAAGAAGTTCTCTTTGATGTTCATTTGAGTGTGCTTATTTCTTGATTCCTCTGTGCATTTACATCTTTTATTCATGTGCATTTTAAATACCACCATTAAATTAAATAATCATTGAGATAGGAACAGTGTCTGTGATTTCTGTTCTATTGTTCAAGATGTGGCTCTCTGCACACCGAATTCTCCTGACTTTCTTCATACAACTGACTTTAAAACTGAATGAAATGGTGGGCCTCACCTCCAGACTGTGCATACAACTAAACATGGGACTATTCAAACAACAATCATCCTCTTTGGAACAAGAAACACTTTGAGGGCTGGCACAGTGGCTCACGCCTATAATCTCCCAACACTTTGGGAAGCCAAGGCCTATGCATCACCTGAGGTTAGGAGTTGGAGACCAACCTGATAAACATGGTGAAACCCTATGTGTACTAAAAATACAAAAAATTAGCTGGAAGTGGTGGCACGCACCTGCAGTCACAGCTACTCAGGAGGCTGAGGCCAGAGAATCACTTCAGCCTGGGAGGCAGAGGTTGCAATGAGCCAAGACTGTGCCACTGTACTCCAGCCTGGGTGACAGAGCAAGACTCTGTCTGAAATAAAAAGCAAAGAAAAAAGAAATAATTTGAACTAGTGAGTTTTCTCAGATTTAAGTACCTTACACCATCACCTACCTCAAACATCTCTTTTTTAGTAAAGTTTTTAAAAATTAACCCGTAGAATGATACTCAGAAATGCAGGCAGACAGCACAGAAATCTAGACTGTAATCCTGTTTCTACCACTGCCTAAGCCCTATATCCTTGAGCAGGTTATTCAACATCTCTGGGCCTCAGTTCCCTCATGAGTTAAATAAGATAATGTAATCCAGTGCATCGTGCATGCTAGACTCTCAAAACATGTTAGCTATTTTTATAATTTATATGTACCAAAATTTATGGATCCTTTTGCCACTCTCCAATGCCCTAAATATAGTTAAGAAATCTTCCCAACAGTTGCTTTATGATTATAGGGCTCTTGTTCCAAACAATCTAGAAATCTGCAAAGACACTCATGAGTAGAATATGGTCATGTTTACATATTAAGCAGGCTTTTTGGCAATTCAGCAATAAAAAAGTGCTCTAAAAAGGGGAAGGGAAATATGAAAAGAAAAAAAAAATCCCTTTGAAATAACGATTTCATCTTTTGTTCTGGCCTGTCTCGGGGTAAAGAAATGCCAATTCATAAAGTCCCTGGAGCTAAGCGAATTCTCCACCATCAGCGCCTGGGCTGCATCAGCAAAGAGAGGTCTGCTTTCAGGAAATGTGAGCCCAGGAGTCTTCCTGAAACATTCTCCCCACCGGTGTCACTGCCTCGCTGTACTTCTGAAGGCCACAGAGGGCAATGGGACCACTGCCAGGCCCTGCCCTCCTTGGCATAAACTCAGGCAGGCTTTCGGCTTGATGAGGCAGCCCTCTCTCCTTCCCTTGTTCTCTGCCTCTCTCACTCCCTCCTGGATGTTGAACTCACTGTGGTTTCATCCACTTTATCATCTCATTTGCTTTCTGATCTGATCCCAGGCTGCCATGTGGCTGATCAAAGGCAGATGTGAGCTCTCAGTTTCACAAAGGAGCCCCTGTATTCAAACAAACATGTTAATTTATTGTCTTCTCCCTAGCAGCTCCCTTCCCTTGCTCTCTCCCACGCATTCCAGTATATTCATTCACTCTCCATGCCCCTTCCTGCTATTTACTGTTTCTTTCTACTCTCTTGTTGTGACCTTTTCATTTTCATTTCTCTTTAAAATCCCTCCCTTTTGCTCACTCATATTCTATTGTAGGTTAAAATAATAAAATTGCTTTTACTCCCATTTCATCATCCTCATACTTGAAAAAAAAAAAATCATACCAACGTTTTTTTAAACCTCGTGGAAGGTCTTATTTTCAGCAGCCAAATTTGTTTTTAATAGTGGTTTATGTTACCAAGTTTTGTTTTCTTCTGGCCTGTCTGCCCCTCTCTCTCCTTCGGTATTTCTCAGCTCCTGCTTCTCTCTGTCTCCTTGCCTGTCCCCTCCTTTCGGGGTTGCCTTTCTCTTTGCCCTTTCCTTTCCTCATCTCTCTCTTTCCTTTTTCTGTCTCTTCCCTCTGGGACAGTCGCCCCTTTACATTCTCTCCAATCCCTACTGTACTGCTGCCTTCCTCTCTGCTGACTTTCTGCTGAGTCGCTACTTTCAAGGTTTTAAAATTCAGTAAATCTTTGATAGTTTGCTCTAATTTGGAGGGAAGGTCAATCAGAAGTAATAAGCCTGAGAAACAGCATATTTTACAGAAAGCTGCCAGCTGAAGGATGTTAAGTGAACACAATGTGATTGTTGACAGAGAAAAAGGAAAGCTATTCACAGAACTACCAGTAACAACTTACTAAGTTCTCAGGGCTATGGGTGATTCAGAGATGAACATGCTTGATTCCTGTCCTTGAGGAGAGTAAATTATAGTACAGATAATACAGCACGCTTGTGTATGACCTTAATAAAGCCATAGTGTGTGAGTAGCCACTTCAGTTGACAAACATTAATCCCATGCACTGTAGTTAGAGCTGTCGAACGCTCAAATGTAAATATTATATCAACTTCACCCTCAGGACACATAGATTCTAATAGAGGATCAATTTATACATAAACAATTACCATGCAAATAAAAAAAGACAGCAAACCAACAAATAAAACCCACAGAGTAAAGATCAAGAGAAGTTCCAGGGGAACATAATTAATTTGAGCAGAAATATAGGTATGGTGTCATGGCAGAGATGCCATTCCACCTGGATCTTGCTTGACAGATAACTTGGGTTTGGTAGTTAATAAAGGGTAAAAGCCCTACAAGCCAGGTAGACTTAACACCAGTTTCCATTCACTGTGAGAGAACTGGGATCCCCTGTCTGAGGAGTCTGAGGCTGAGTCCAGGCCTGCTGGGGCACTGTGCTGTGATGCTGTGACTGATTAGCAGGCTCTCCTGTGGACCCAAGTGGAACAGTAGAATCATGCATGTCCCACTTGTGACTTCCTGTGGTAGGGAGAAAGTTCTGCACACAAGACCACAGGTTCAGAGGCAGGAAAGTGATGGGGACCTTATGGGGGCAGAAGAGTGGCCAGTGTGGCTGTTGAACAGGTTGTGAAGGGAGGTCACCAAGGTGAGACTAGAAAGGTCAGCAGGTGCCATATTGTGGAGGCCTTTGTGTAGGAGTCAAATATTTCAAGATTTCTAAGCAGGGGAAGATAGAACCAACTCTCTGCCAAATCTATTGACGAGGGAATACATTGGATGAAGAAAGACCAACTAGGAAGCTACTACAATCATTCAGCAAGTGAAGATAAAGACTTCTTTCATTAAACATGATGGCAGCAGAAAGAGGGGATTTGATTCAAACAATGTATCTATGGTAGAATCACTTGAGACATAAAAGGAGGAATTGGAAAGGAAACAGATTGGCTAGGATGATGCCAGAAATTAAGAGAGGGATGACAAAGGATGACTGTTTAGGAGATAAAGGAATATAGTTGATTTCATTCATATTCAGTTTGGGATATTGATGAATATGGCAGCAATAGTGGAGAATAAGCATAGAAGATGAGAGATCATGTTAATACATTTTGGGAGCAAAACTGTATAAGCCCAGGAGCTGAAAGCCCATTACTTCCCTTTTATTTAGCTAGTATTTATTAAGCACCTACTAACTATATGCCAATGAGAAGAAGCATGGCCCTAGAGAATAGGATATTGATGTTAAAATGTCAGCAGCCAAAAAAGCAAGAGATGTATCTTGAGTTGAGCCAGAAAAGCTGACAAATGCCTACCATGGGTAAATTGATTTCAACAGAACTGAAACCACTTTAATGTATCCTAGACTCTGTGAAAGAAAAAAACTAACTGCGGAGAGAGGGAAGAGAAAAAGGCCCAGGAAGGCACAAATGTTTCATGGAATCCAGCAATTCATTAACAAATAGATAAGAATCAGTTGTGCTTAGCAAATATATTATTTAAATGCAAATGTGCTGCTAATTGTCTTCACTCTTAAGTAGGCTAAAGAGGAGGTATCTCATGCTGAAGAGAGCAAGGAACCAGGGAGACCTGGTTTTGTAATTACTCTGCCACTTGGTAATAATAGTCCTTGGGTAAGTTACTTTATATCTCTGTGTTCCAGTTTCCTTCTCTAAAAAACAAGGAAAATAATATTCCCTTCATGGCGTTATTGTAAGGATTAAATAAAATTAATGTGCATAAAGTGCCTGAAACAATACACTTATTATCATATTTTTTTTATCTGTTAGTCTAACACCTCTTTCCCTGCTTTGGGTCAAGCTCTAAGTGTCTAAATGAGTAAACTATCTGCACATCCTAGCAAATTGTCTCTAGTAACAGAGCTTTGTTGGTCTGATTATAATACATTCTCTGCAGTGCTAGTCCCTGACCCTGTCCACCCAGCAGTAATTCTCCACTACAAATGCATGCTTACACAGTTTTCATTAGAGGAATAGATGGAAACAGTTGAACTGAGTGGCAAAGCAGAATGGTTCTTTGTTTTTACATCAAATAGCAATTGTCCATCAAATCTCACCCTGTTCTACCTCAGATAATCTAATCAACCTCCCACAGAAGTATTTCCAAATCCTTTTATGTAACCATTATCTGTCATCCCCAACCCCCACTTTCACCAACCAAATTGAGCTCTCACATACATTATTGTTGATATCGGCATGCAGCATCACAGCATCCATGTCGCCTCCTCCTCCTCATGGCTACAACCCAAAGGTCCTGTCTGTTGAATCAGGATTCCTCTCTCTACTCTCATTCTGTTTTCCTGTTCAAGACTCTCTATCTCTAACTGATTTCCAGTCTTTTCTCTATTGCGATCCACCCAACACACTGTAAGAGGTCTAATGATGGCATTCTGTCACTTACTAACTTCATTAGCTCTGTTGATTGCCCACAGGGTCAAATCTACACTTTCTAGTTGAGCATCGTGGTTCTTTATGTTCCCAGTCTAGCTGTTCAGCACATCCTTTGTTTCAGTTTCCCAAATATGTAATATCAGTTACTTATTCAAGTAATTGCACATATTGTTCCCTTCACATATGATACCCTTTCACAACTTGTTTGCCAGGTAAACTCGTACTCATCCCTCATCCTTTAAAATTTAGCTTAAACGTAACTATAAGTAACAGGATGATATTGAGTAAAGGTTCCTGAATCCTAGAGTTCTGCCCTAATGTTGCTAAGGGAACTATTACTTTGTAAGTTAAGGTCAAGCAAATAACTTCATTTTGAGCTTGAACCCCAAGCTGAAGCCCTGTGTTGGCTAACCTGAGAAAGACTGCCTTGAACTCAACTATGTACCCTAATAGTAACTGACATTTTGGGAAGACTTCATTCTAATTTCTACATGCCTTTCTTAAAGTCCAAGAGGGAAGAAGAGTGAGAGTTGGGGTAAAAGATCGCTTTTCTTATGCGAGTATCCCATAAGCCCTGACTTGTCTCCACTACCTATGGAAGAAGAGAAATAGGGCTATTTAATTTACTACAGGTTTAATTTTTTTATACCAGAAACAAAGGCCCCATCCCCTACAAAGCCCGTTCTAATAAATAACCCTGAACATAATTAATCTATACCAGTTCTCCTTCTTCTTGGGATCAAATGATATGTCAAGAACATACCAAATAATAACCCCTCCTGAAATTTCTTTCCTCTCTCCATTCCCCACCTGCACCTTCTGCCCAGTAAGAATTACTTGTTCCTTCATACATGTTCTCTTAGTAATTTGTTCATATCTCTCAGTACTAAGTACTTACAAATTTTCTATAATTGTTTATTTAATATATATTTTTCCCACTTAACTATTATTTTTAAGAAGGCAGAGTCTGTGTTTATATCATAGCCCTATTATATGTCCAGTGCCTAACATCAGAGGACTACTAGCACATATGGTGCTGTTACACAACTTACTCAAGGTGAACTTGGCCTGGGCTTGGTGGGCAGCGTGTGGACCATATTTTACCTTACCTCCTCCTCTGGTCTGGACACTAGTACAGGGAACAACTTGGATCATTGTATCCAGCAATCCTAGTGGAGCACATAAGAGGAATCTTAAGTATTTTTTGAATACGTGACTAGACCATAAAGGAATTTGCTTTGGAATGTAAAGAATGCAGTGACAATGTAAAGGCTGAGAAACTATGAGACATAAAAATTAATAGAATTTGTGGTCAGGATCATTAACAACCCATAAATTTTAGAAAGTTCTTAAATACACAAAAGCAGTAAGAGGGCCTTAAATCTCAAAGAATTTTATAACTGGAAATATAGCAGCCATATGTTCCACATTTTCTAGGATAATCCGTATTTCAAATCTCCTGTCTCATTGTCCCCATAAGTGTAATTGTACTTGTCAGAGCATATGTCCTAATTCGGGGCTCAGAAAATATAGTCACTAACTAGAAGGTGCATTGAATTTATTTTTGCTCAACCTTCTCATTTTATAGATAAGGAAACTGAGTTCCACAGAGACTAACCAGTTCACCTAAGGTCACACAGCAAATTAATTACACAAAATCTCAGTCTCCAGGCTTCTAATCTATTAGAAAAAAATAATCTATTGCCATTTTTGTATTATGTCATGTTGTAAGCTAACATAACTCCCTGAAAGCCTTTTGCTTGCAATTGAGCAGATACCTTGCTCATACTATTGCATCCTTTCCTATGCTAGGATACACTCCCCTGCCAAAATAGTCTACTGCTAGCCCTTTCATTTCTGATTTATATAGAATCTCTGATATCCTAAATTGCAAGGCACCTGGGGGCAAACTCAGCCCATGTATTTCGGCTGAGTGTTTGCTGGGTGAGATGAGGGAAGAGACAGTAGATGCCCACATCAAGGTTGCTGGTGCAAAAAAGACACAATCACTGGACAATGTCGCTTAATTACTGTATTCTGAACTTTATCACTCAAAAGCCCAGGCTTCCTGGTATCAACATCATCCAAGGTGACTTTCTGGAATAAAAGAGGAATGTGAGAACATCTGGTAGGGGATGGCTCAATAATGAAAAAGTACAGGGAATACCCAGCAGCCAATCGGAAACTGCCATTCATAAAGAACTCATCAAACTCATCACATAGGGAAAGGGCATATGGAGTTATTAAGAAAAAAGAACAGAAAGAGTGGGTAAGTTGAGAATAATTAATACGAGCATATTAAGGATACTGTGGTAATTTAAAGTGCTTAAGATCAAGGTGAACACACCAGTACTACTGACTGGAAGACTTGCGCAAGTTAAAAACTTGAAAATGGAGGATAATTAGTTTTAAAACCGATAAAGTACAGACAGAAAAGAATGTGGAGCTGTTCTAAACAGTGTCCTGGAAGAACATCAGTCAAGACTTAAATCAGACTTGATGTGAATTTGAACAAGGTAATTAGTTTCCCTGGGCCTCAGTTTCCCTATTTGTAAAGACAAGAACTGGGCTCTATGATCTCTCAGCACCTTTCTGTGATCTTTAATTTGTCATGATTCCAACTGAATCATTGCCACCTTTTGTTTATTTGCAGATGATTTTGTAATAAAATTACTAATAATGTGAAGGTTGTGTTTGCCAGATCAATGAAAAACTTCTATTTAGTGTAGGCTCCAGGCCACAAATTAGCTAACTTTTCCTGTAAAGGCCAGGTAATAAGTATTTCAGGTTTTGTGAACCATCTGGTTTCTGTCATAACTACCAATATTGGCCATTGTAGCATGAAAGTGGTCACAGACAATAGGTGAACAAATGAATGTGGCCATGTTCCAACAAATCATTATTACAATAACAGGTAGCAGGCTAGATTTAGTCTACGGACTTTAGTTTGCCAACTCAAGTCTGGGAAATAAATATTGTGTCATTTAATGTAATATTTTTATTTTACTATTTCAGGATTAATCCCCACAGATATATGTATTATATACGTAATAAGAATTTTAAAAAGCTTTTGAAAAGAAGCAAGTATGCACATCTGATAATCAATATAGACTGCCTTATTACATAATTCCAGGAGCCACCATTCATAACGACCTTATAAAACTCTCTAGAACTCTATAGGATATAATGTGAATGATAGAGGTATTCACATTATACCTCCATGGCCCTATTGATGGTATTCATACCTCAGTAACACTAACAGTTAGACAGGAAGAAGTTGGTACCAAGAGACGACAAAGGAATGGCAGTGGTATAGAATTCCTACCTGGTACTTCCTCCAGACACTCTAAGTCTGCCTCCTCCATCCTATTTCTTTCTCCCTCTGCAAAAAAAAAGCTTCTGATCTCAGAAAAGACATGGCCTATCAGTCACTTAAACTCAAGTGAATTTCACAAGTTGCCTTTCTCAGAGTGTTATTACTAAGATTCTTAACGATTGGAGTTAGTCCAAGGACCTATGAGACAATAAGTAGTGCTCCTGAAATTACATCTCATTTACTCTTTGCTGCTTGTACTACCTTCATATGGCTAATCTGTTGTTCAGATCCTTTTTTTCCAGAAATAGTATTCTTTTGTTTTATTCTGTTTTGTTTTTGGAAGTCTTATCTCACATCAAATCTAAGGTTCTGCAGGAAGTTACTAATGAGAGTACACTTATAACTAATCACAATTGATCAATTCAAGAATGGGCATGTGACCCAAGCCAGGCCAGAGTCTTTCCTAGGATATTCCAACTCAGAACTCAGGCAAAAAGGGTGTCTCTCTCTCTCTCTGTGATGGGGAAGCTGCAAAAATGAGTCCTCTGTTTGCAGCCATGTTTCCTGCCATATAGATGAAGCAGATCTGAGAGAATAAAGCTGGAATGCAGTGAGAAATTGAGAGAAGAGATAGGATTTGGGAGAGATTCTTAACAATATTGTGCCTCAGGTGCCAATGTACTCCTATCCTCCCAAAATGCAGGGATGCCCTTCAGTATCCTAATAAAGTTCACTTTTTGCCCAGAATAGTTCAAATAGTGTTTTGCCACTTGTAACCAAAATATGTCTCAAAATTATTGCCCTGTAATTCTAAGGTTTCTCCAAGATCCTACCCCCTGCCAGATCTGTACTCTTGTTCTATGTTTTTAAGCTCCTTTTCCCTTTCCTTCACTAAGATTATCCCAAATCCTGTCAAGTGAGGAAAACTTAAATTCTCTGCCACTGTATAGCATGCATCAATTACACTCTATACTTATGGCTACATGTTAATAGCATTTCTGTGGTGTGAGCATCTTTGTAGTTTGACAGAAAACTTGATCTACAGACTTTGGGTATTATAAGAAGAATTTAGTCTGCACTCCTTTCCAATAGCCCTCTGATATATAGAGAACAAAATAGCACCTAAGCATATGATGGTGCACCAATCTCACCAAAGTGCAGGGAAGAAGTATTAATACCTCAAAGGCTTCAATGAGCAAATTCTGTATCAGCCAACTATAGGAACCCCAATGTCCTAGAAAGGTCAATCCCGTCACTTTGTTTTGTTCCCACTGCTTGTTGGTTGGTTGTCATTTTGATAGACAATACATGCACCTGTCATTTTGAAAGGTTATAAAAGTGTTTGTAGTGAAAAGTAAGTCTCTCCCTACCCCTGCCTTTTCTTCTAGCCACCTATCGGCCTCTCTAATAGCACAGCTCTTTATCAGTTCCTTGAATATGTTTTCAGAGAGGTTCTGTGCATTCATAAATATATATGTACATATAAAGTTTCATACAAATGCTAGTATTAAAATGCATACTATTTTGTTCTTTGCTTTTTTAGGTAAAAATATGTCGTTCTTACCACTTGGAATGATGCATATGTAATCTAAAGAACTAAATCTTCTGGTTGCATTCACCTGGGAGCAATACATATGTAGCCACAGTTGAACAGAAAAATACACTTCCTGAGGTCTCTTTTAGACATGCTCCTTTGTTTTGCCTTTACACCAACAGTTGTCTATCTAAAGGAAGAAGCTCAAGTGTGCAAAAATAAAATATTAAACTTTGTAGAAGGGGTAAATATCTAGCTGCTCACTAAATCCTAGGTGTGAACCTTGATTCTTAAAAGTGTCCAGACAATTGAAGCAATATATTTCTTTAAACAAGTTGTGAATTTTAGTACCATGTGAAATAGAAGAAGCTATGACTGCTGGGTTCCAAATCATTTTACTAAACTAACAAAAAGACAACTAAATGATAGGTTGAAAAAAAATAGAGCGTTTACCACTAAACTTTTCTGGCTGGCATAATAGGAGAATATCCTATTTTAATTATAACCAAAACCAGGACAAAATGGACCATTAATTTATACTTATATAATCATTTATTTGTAGGTTCTCTTTAAAGGAATATAACTTCCTGCAGCTCAAAAGACTTATGAGACAGTCTGAATGACCAATTTTAAGTGATTTTTATCTCCTCTTTGGAAAGGACAGTTTGAAATCTTTCTCTTCTACTGGGTAAATCATTCCATAAAGGAGGACAGCTGTGACATTTATCATCATTTAAATAGATTGGAGTTTCAAAGCATGCACTGTCCTAGATCTAAGCCCATCATAAATTTTGCATAAGTTTCTTTGTCTGCTCTGAGGAAATAGTCTGACCCTGGGCAGTGCTGTACCTGTTCTTTCCTTTTAAATTCTTATGCCTTTCTCTCCCCTCATTTTAATAGTCATGGTTTTATTCTGATGGGTCTTACATGAACTATAGTATTTGAAGAGTCATCTTACAGCCATGGCCAAGAAAATATTCACAGCTACCTGACCTGTGCTGTCTCTATGGAACTTCTTACCAAGTCAAACCCCGGAGAAAATTATGTCCTTTGACCCTTCTTTTAAATGTCTTTCTCTCTCTTTACATCTCTCATTCTATCCAGGCAATATAATATCCTACTATTGCACTGGATTGACCAGGGTCCCTCTCTGCAGGATGTCAAAGAAGCCTGCATTCCCTCCCAGGATAGGAACTAGGGTCTAGAACAGGCGTCCCCAAACTTTTTACACAGGGGGCCAGTTCACTGTCCCTCAGACCGTTGGAGGGCCGCCACATACTGTGCTCCTCTCACTGATCACCAATGAAAGAGGTGCCCCTTCCTAAAGTGTGGTGGAGGGCCAGATAAATGGCCTCAGGGGGCCGCATGCGGCCCGAGGGCTGTAGTCTGGGGACACCTAGTCTAGAGACATCTGTCTACTTTCCTTCCTGAAATATTTATTTGTTACATAACAAACTCAACAGAGGTCTTCCTCAACATGGCTCTGTTGGCATTTTGGATCACAGAAATATTGAAGTCATGGTGTGCAGATTACTCCTCTGAAAACAACAACCATGAGATTCACAGCTTCCATCCTTTCCAGCAGTGTTGGAAAGTATAATCAGCTCAGGTGCATAAATTATGTTTACAGCATTGAGTTAAGATCTCTGTGTTAACCATAGAAAGATTATATGCCTTAGGTGAATACGGTCATGCTTCTAACTTATCTTGGCATTCATTTCAACACAAACCAGGCTTTCTATTTCATGACATTTTCTTCCCAGCAGTGGGCTCCTACTCAAGGACACCGTACTTTCTCAGATCTTTGTGCTCAAAGTCAGGCTATCTCCTTTAGCTAGCATTTGAACCAAAGAAATCAACTATCTTCCCTCTATGGGTCCCCAGATCTCTTCTTTCTGTGCCGTCTCAGAGTTATTCCCAGGTTCCCAAATGCCTTAATTCAGCTGGTACTTCTCAAATTCTGCCCAGCACAATTTGAATAGATTTTTCTCTGTCCTGGAGATGCAGCCTCCTATATGGCACTACTAAGCTCAGCCTCCAATCTCTGGGTTTCCCTTAGCCTATCTATGATGAGCTCTCTCTCCTCTCGGTTCTTTCACTAAATGCCTCCTCCATTAGGCTAGCTAAAGGTCCTCCTCTCTTAATTGGCTTCTCAGAGGTTCACTTTTCTTTCGGTAGCCCCAGGTTCTCTCTAACCCCCACTGTTCCTCGACAATAACCCAGCTCGCATCAGTAGCTCACCTGGGTACCACTTAACTGAGAACTGCCACAAGCATTAGCATGGTAAGGCACAATTATAGCTACACTCTTTTTTCCTAGAATTCCCGTTCCCTGGCAACATGTATCATTTAAAATCCCACATTTGCATTTTGTCTCAGCTGATCCAAGGCCAGGGGAAATCAAATGACTTTGGGAAAGATTAATATTTGTTTATCTAAGTTATTCCAAAAGAAGTTTGCATAATCTTTTAAAATATCTGATGAACTCGTTCATAAGAAAATGTTCATATCTGAAAACAAGCTGGAAACAGACCTGGCTTTCCATCTTGGATTAGCTAAACTTGGTTTGGACTCTGTTTAAACTTGGAGAAGTTAGGAAACTTCTCGTCTTCGAATTCATCTACTAAATGAGTGTACATATTACTTACCTTGCAGGAGTAATAGCAATTACGCTGATAATGTGTCCAGTAGATATTCAACAAATTTTATGTCCTATCTCTCCTCTTCAGGGTATTTGTGTTATTTTAAGGGGTCACAGTGTCTTCGTCCTCAAAGAGTTTATGAAGGCTTCAGGAAGATGCTGTTGGAGGACAAGCTTTGCAACAAGGCTTTGCCAAGTGTTTCTGGCATTATATTATACAGATAACATTATTCTAGCTAAGAAATGAAGATAGCTCTTCTATTAAATACTTGACTGGCCATTCTTCTCTATTATTTCTATTATTTCCTGTCATTGTTGACAAATAAATTTTTGCCATTTCATTAACTGAAGTCTATGTTTCTGATTATATGATATTTGAAAAAATATTTCAAAATGTAGAATTTGGGACTTTCTGTGGAATTGATAACAACTCATCCAGCAATCAAGCTTCACTGCAAAATGTAGAGAACTCTACTACACTGATGACTTTAATATTCTTGCAGTAATCATTGTTTTTCCCTGCTCAGGACCTACTCCATCTCTTCTAGCAATATATTTTGTGCTCTTAACCATAAAAGTGAGTATGTGAACCAAGCTGAGCAGATAATATTAATGATGAGGTGCAGGAAATTCTACCCCAAAATATGGCACCCTGGATATTGAGAGCACAGCAGAAGCAGGGAGGCCACTCTCAACGTCCCCTCTCCCTTCTTTCCTGAAGCAGGCCATAACACCTAGACAGCTTACTCTCTGACTTTCTCCCTCTCTTCTCTCCTGAAGACCCTCTTGTGACAGGTGCCCACCCTGTACCTGAAGGAAAAGAAGGTCCTTATCTCTGAAGACAGAGACACCAAGAAGAATCAGAACAAACAGGCCTTGCTATATCCCTGCCAATTTATTACCACGAGAGCTAACGCTTTTGTCCTCTAATAAAAATTCACAGGTTTCTCTGTTTCTTTGGGTCTTCTTTTCAGAAGTTTCCCATGTCACTACAACAAATAAATACGTATGCTCTTCTCTTGTTAATCTGTCTTTCATTACACCAGTCTTAGCCATGAGCATTGCAGTTTCTGCAGTAGGTAAGAAATCTTCTTTCCCCTACACTGTCCAACTCTCTGCCAACTGAGATTGGCCTGGGATATATGTATAACCATGCAGAGTTCTGCTTCAGGATATTCTAGATTAAAGGAGCAGAAATCATATTTTTCCGCTCTGATGGCAGAACTGCTGGGCAATGAGTTCAGGTCTGCAAGCAGCCATGTTTCCTGTCATATGGGAAAAAAACCTGTCTATATTAGAAAAGATCAAGTCAACATGTGGGAACAGGTAACACATGACACAGAAGTAGAGACAGGGTACTGACAACATCACAGGCCATGGATCCAATTGTCCTTGAGGCCAATGTCACCTTTTCTGTGATATGCTCCATGATCAATAAATTCTCCTTCACCTTCAGTGAGAATCTTGTTATTTTCAAGTACAAATGTTTCTTTTGGTAAAATTTTAATCTTCTTAGCTCAACTCTTCAGGAAAATTTGCCTCCATCAAAATAAACAGACTGACTTATACCATGGGAATCCACTCATAACCTTGAGGAGGAGATGACTTTCATCTTTCCTATTAATCTACTTTTTTATCCCCTTTCCTTTTTCCTGCTATTTTACTTCATTTCTGACATCTCTTTCTTTTCTTTAGGAGTTTTCATTTTTATGCTCCAACAATCTTAGTTTCATTGAGTCATGTTGAGGCTTCAACATAGCATATCATCTGGTCAAGATATGCTAGGCTTTGCTGCAGTAACATCACCATCCCAGAGGAAACAGCAAGGCTTCATTTAGTGCTCATATTAGGTGTACCACAGGGCAGGTGGTTCTCCAGAACAAAGATGTCTATGTGGCAACTCAAAATCCCATCTAGTGCATACAAACTCCACGGCTAGGGGAGGATGTAGGCATTAGATGTATAATTGTATTCTTTATATTCTTTATACCACCATACTGTAAATTATACATCTAATGCATACAATCCTCCATAGTTAGCATAAAAGGGGAAGAGAAGGATGGAGATTTGCACGCCAGCTCTGCCCAACACTAATACACATCACACTTGCAGACATTTTACCAGCAAAAATATCTCCTAAGGGCAAGGATTCTGTCTGGGGAAAAAGAAGAGAATTGGATATGGGTAAGCTTTGGATGTTTCTACCACTCTTCTCTCTTATTTGTTTTACCACTAGAATTCTTAAGAAATTAGACCATAATTGATGTTAATTTTTTCATAACCACTCAATCCTTAACTCTGCAAATTTGCTTGACTAGACTGCAGGTTGGTTATAGTTCTACTGAAAGTTGAGGCTCTGCCCCTGTGTCTTATTCTACGGGATCTAAACTAAAGAAGCAGCTCCCACACATCTGTTTAGATGTTTTATTCCTCACCTTTGCTCTCCTGCCTTTAATTAGCCAAAATATATCATGCATCCAAACCCCAAATCTATGAGGCTGTGAAGTATACTCCTCCCACAGGAGGCACACAAAGTTACACAGTCACATAGCAATGGGTGAGGACTTTCCTAGGAGAAAACAGATTTAAATAGTAGTAGGCAATAACGTAGTCTGCCCCGGACCTTGGCTGGTACTGCTCTCTTGACCCTTTCTTGTTCTGCTCACCCTGTCTTATGTAGGGCCCCTCCTTTTAAATCATCTCAACCATAACATCCATGAAAACAGCACATAATTTACATCTCTGATATAAATTATTTGTTTCTCTTATGATTTCATTAAAAATATTAGGTAATTTGCTGTAAATCCAAATTGTCTTAATTGCAATTTCCATCATCACCACACAGACATACCTTAAATACATTCCCTCAGGTAAGCACTTTTCTATAATACTGGGGCTCAGTACACAATACCCTGAAGTATGGTGCCTTAACATACTAAGTACTTGGAACTGAAGACGGCTGGAGGGTCTCAGAAGCAAGGTCATTCTGACCTTTTCCTGTCCCTCTGTCTCCTGGCCCCTCCTCCAAAGTGAAACATAGAAGCCTCCTCTTTCCCAAGGCAGGTCATAAAAACTGCAACTCTACTCCCCCAAAGCAAGTCACAAAACCTAGAGGTCACTCTCTGATCTATCTCCCCAGGAAGAAAGTCACAAGATCCTCATTCCAGAATGATCCTACCCCATACTCAGGGAAAAGGAATGCCACACAGAGAGGCCAAAACGAAATCTAAACTAACAGGCTTTGCTAACTTCACCCCAGTCTTATTATCATTAAATAATACCTTTTATTCCCCGACATTGTGTTTCCCTACAACCAACCTCTTCTTTCATCAGACAAAACTCAGTTTTCCCTGGGTCTTCAGGTCTTCATTTCTGCAGGCTCCTATGTCATATAAAACTTTGTGAAATAAATTTGTTACACTTTTCACTTGCTAACCTATCTTTCGTTATGGGACTCTCAGATATGACCCTCGTCATAGGTGAGGAACATTTTTGCCCCTACAATACATTCTCATTTCTGTCTGAGGGAGCATTATTTTCCTGAGCCATTCCTGCCATATAATCTCAGTGTCATTCTTAAATCTTACTTCTTTATCTCTCCTCACATCTTGTGAATCCTCAAGTATGATCCAATATTTCTTACTAATGTTTTGTTCTTTCCCATTATCTAGATCTACTGTGATCCAGGTACTTATCACCTAGATTATTCCAGTATTTTTCCTATTTAGATAACTTATAACCCAAAAATTTCATTCCTTGGTATATGCCCTTAAGAATTCGCACACACATGCAAAAAGAAATGACACGATTTTTCACTTAAGCATTGATTGGTAGAGCAAAAAACTGGAAAAGATGTATGTGTCCATCAACAAGAGAACTGATAAATGAATTCTGGTATATGCATACAATGAAATAATATACAACATTAAAAATGAATAAACTAAATCTCTGTATGTAAACATGGATGCTTCTCACAATAAAATATGAGCAAAGTCCAGGCGTGGTGGCTCAAGCCTATAATTTCAGCACTTTGGGAGGCCAAGATGGGCAGACCACCTGAGGTCAGGAGTTTGAGATCAGCCTGGTCAACATGACAAAACCCCAACTGCACTAAAAATACAAAAATTAGCTGGGTATGAAGGCAGGTGCCTGTAATTCCAGCTACTCAGGAGGCTAGGCAGGAGAATCACTTGAACCCAGGAGGTGGAGGTTGTAGTGAGCTAAGTTCACACTAGCACCACTACACTCCAGCCTAGGCAACAGAGCAAGACTCCATCTCAATTTAAAAAAAAAAAAAGGAGTTAAAACAGCAACCTTACTATAATATATTTAACATGATAGTCTTTTGATAAATATTTTTAAACATGCAAACAATAATTGTCATTGTGCAGTAAAACAATTTAAGAAACGTATTTTTTTGTTTTCAAGACAGGGTCTCACTCTGTTACCCAAGTTGGAGTATAATGGCATGATCAAAGCAGCCTCCACCTCCCCAGGCTCAGGTGATCCTCCCATCTCAGCCTCCCAAGTAGCTGAGGCTACAGGTGCATACCCCCATACCTGGCTACATTTTATATTTTTTGTAGAGATGAGGTCTCATTATGTTGCCCAGGCTGGTGTCAAACTTTTGGGTTCAAGCAGATTTCCTGCCTTGGCCTTCCAAAGTGCTCAGATAACAGGCATGAGCCACTGCACCCATCCTATAAAAGTATTGTTTTAAGTTTATGAATTTAAATTCATAAATGCCAAATTGTGATAACAGTTACTCAGCAGGGGATGAGCAGTGGAGGGAAAGAAGGACAGTGTACCTAGAGAAGGGTAGACAGAAGTTTTCAATTGTATTTATAATGTTCTATTTCTTCAGGGGGATTGTGGATACACAGTTTTTTATGTGTTTATTTATTTATTTTTAAATATATTTTTTATAGTAGTACTTTAGGTTCTGGGGTATATGTGCAGAACATGCAGGATTGTTGCATAAGTACATACATGGCAAGGTGGTTTGCTGCCTCCATCCCCCTGTCACCTTTATCTGGCATTTCTCCCCATGTTATCCCTCCCCAACCTCTCAACCCTCCACTGTTCTTCCCCTAGTCCCCCCCAACAGACCCCAGTGTGTGATGCTCCCCTCCCTGTGTCCATGTGTTCTCATTGTTCAACACCTGCCTATGAGTGAGAACATGCAGTGTTTGATTTTCTGTTCTTGTGTCAGTTTGCTGAGAATGATGGTTTCCAGATTCATCCATGTCCCTACAAAGGACACGAACTCATCATTTTTTTATGGCTGCATAGTATCCCATGGTGTATATATGCTTATTCTTTATGATTTTAACCTGTCAGAAATAGCCATATACTATATATTTTTTAAATGTCTCCTACCTAATGTCTCCATTCTAGACTCCGTTCACCTCAAACCATCTTGCACAGTGGCTAGACTAATATTTCTAAAGTACCATTTTGCTTTGCCTTCTATTTTCAAGATTCTGGCAATTCTATGCCACCTATAAAATAAACTAATTTCACACTTTTAGTGTGTCATTCAATGCCCCAAGAACTTGGAACCATGCTTGTCCCCATCTTTCTTAGTTCTTTGCCTGAAATATCCACTTTTCCTCCTAGCTTACTTAAGTCTTAATTGTCTCTTAATATCTGGTCCACCCAACTTTTTCTCTTCAAGCCTCCGTTGAGGGTGGAATCAATGGCCCTGTTTTTTAACGACAGCTATTCCCTTATATACTCTTGGGCCTCTTTTCTCCTATATCCTTGGGGAACACATTCTATGAATTTGCGTGCTTTCTTTTAACTTGCCTTGTCTTCTGCATTCTTTTGTCTCCTTTAAAACCTTCTTTATCAAGTCTGTCTTCCCCAATCAAACATGGGGGTTGAACATCCAGCATTTTGCATTCTCTCTCTATTTTTTAGGTACTGTCAAGAATTGTAAAGAGTCAAAGATTTCACCCAGCTTGTAAGCTAGGAAATTAGGCTGCCATAGTTTCACAGATACTGGCAGAAGGCAAGAGATTCACAAGTTAAAGACAAAGTATTATTTTCCCTCCCCACAAAAGCAGTAGCCAGAACATCAGCATTTTATTATACTGGTTCCCAAAGCCCCAGTTCCTATAAGATGATGCAGAAGGCCATGTGAGACCTGCACACACAGGGGTTTACATTACAGGAGAGAAACCCTGAGCCTAGGGAACCTGAATGCCTTATAATGGTCAGTAAGCATCCTTTCGCTTTCCTCTGGAAGGACATACTATGTTTCTCTTCCAAGGCTGTTGGTCATACAAACTTCCTTAAAAAGATATATCTGAAAAAAGACAACCAGTGCTTCTGCTCAAGAGATATGCACAAATTTGATACCCACCGAGAACTGTTTTCTAAAAGTTGCTAATCCTCTTACCCTAACTACATTGTAAAATCCTTAAGAACAGAGTTTAGCAAACATTTTATTAAAGAGCCAATGGTAAATGCTTTCTGCCTGTAGACTACACAGTCTCTGCCATTGTAGCTCAAAAGAAGCCATAAACAATTGTAAAATAATGGGTGTGACTATATTCCAATATGCCTTTAGTTACAAAAACATGAGGCTGGCCCATAGGTCACTGTATATTGACCCCTGCTTAAGAACATCAGAACAGTTCTTATTTATATGCCACACACCATTGTAGATGCAGATGATAGCTCAGTGAATAAAATAGATGAAACTGAAACTGGAGAGTTTTCTGATCCCACCTGCAGGAAGGGCAACAAGGATGTGGCTTGTCCAGGCTGCTGTGAATTCTCAAATCCCTTAGAGGAGGCAGAGCATACAGATTTGGCAAGAACAGGAGCCTCTGGGCTCCTACCTCAGAGTAGCATCTAAGGGTGAGTGCCTGTGACTCCTGAAGCCCCAGTGGGCATGCTCCAGTGCTCTTTTAGCTCTGCCATCTACAGATGGCTTAAATGTTAATCAGCTCAGTGCCCTCTTGGCACCTGGGTTCTTTTATGGAGTCCAGGAAGAACCAGATTGCACACAGACTTGAAGGATGAATGCAGGGGTTTTACTGAGTAGTGGAGGTGGCTCTCAGCAGGATAGAAAGGGGATCAGAAAGGGGATGGAGTGGTAAGATAATCTTCCCCTGGAGTTGGGTGATCTGGTGGCCAGTTTCCTCTCCATTCATCCCCAGCTGAATACCTCTCAATGTTCAGGTGCTCCTTTTCTTCTCTGCGTCTCTGCCATGCCATTATGCTGCTCCTCTGCTCTTCTATTTGTCTATTCATGGAGTCTGGGGCTTGGGGTTTATATGAGTACAGGATAGGGGTGCGCGGCAGGCCAAAAGACAACTTTTGGGTACAAACAGGAATGCCTGTTCCCATTTGGGCCACAGGTTTCCAGGCTTGAGGGTGGGGCCTTTGCCAGGGAACTACCCTCTTATACCCAGTATTTCTTTTTTCTCCTGTCTACATCAAAACCACCTCATTAACTACATATTCCACTGGAAGAACACAGCAACAAAAAATAAATTAGTAAAACATTATGAGATGATAAGTGCTATGGGCAAAAATTAAGTAATAAAGGAGGATGATACTGAGGAAAGTAAATTTTAGATAACAGGTCAGGAAAGGCATCAATCAGGTGACATAAGAGAAAAGACGTAAAGAAGTGGTGATACCTAAGAGAAGAGCATTTCAGGCAAAGGAAGCACATGCAAATATCCTGGGAAGACAGAACTTTGGGACTGTTGAAGGAACAGCAAGGAGGCTACAGTGCTGAGGCAGAGCGAGCAAGGAGGATGGTAAGAGATGAACTCGGAGAGGTAACTGGAGGATTGAACAAAGGAAAAATCTGTGCTGACTTCTAGTTTTAAATGCAAATCTATTGCTTTGGGAATAGTTTGAACTAGGGCAAGGGTGGAAGCAGGAAGGTAATTCGGGATGACTAATCAAGGCAGACTCGATTGCTGAGACCAGAGTAATTGTAGTTACATTCTGAATAAATTTTGAACATGGAACCAACAGAATTTTCTGCTGGGTTAGATGTGGTGTGGGAGAGAAAGAGTGGAGTCAAGAACTACAGCAAAATGTTTAGCCTGAGCTACTAGAAGGATGAAGTAGCCACTAAGTGAAATCAGAACACAGAGAGGAGCAGATTTAAGGACAGATCAGGAGTTCTGCTGCAGAATTTTAAGTGGCTACTCCATACATGTGTTGAGGATAACAAGCTGCCTACTTAACAAAGCTGCCTAAGGCCAACCCTGCAGCCCAGCAGTGTGTATCAGGAAACTCTAAATGCTAATAGCCAGCATCCTCCTCTCCTATCTACAGAGTCTGGCCCATGGCCTCTGTAGATGGGTCAGCTGGAGCATTAATTCAGATTGCTTCTCTAGCCAAATAGACACAGAATGATGACAAGGGTCCTTTGTCCAGACTTCATCTGATGAAGGACAAATCCAGCAAATGAAGAAGAGGCTGTCTGGCTATCAAAATGCATATTCATTAAACTCTTTATCAACTGTCAGCCCAAGAGGGAGAATGACAGATTTTTAACAAGATAATTTGAGGAACATTCCCTAAACATATTGAACTAAATTGTCCCTCTTGTTTCTGGGCTGGTGCCAGCAGTTTCTGTCCACATCTTGAATTCTCCCCCAGGCTTCTTCACAGGGTCGACTGAGGAGTCCTCTTGCACTGTTTAAAAATCAGTGTACAAAGCTCACTCAGGGAATGAGGGTTGCTCACTCTGAAACTGAAAGAATCACAACCCTACCGCTGTGCTCCCTCCAGCCCCAGCTCTCATACCACCACCGAGGTGAAAAAACTCAGAACAAAAGGCAGCTTTAAGAACTTTTTTAAAGCAAAAGCAAAGCCCTGCCTACTATATGCAAACGAAAGAATAAACACACACCTAATTTCATTCTGTTATGCAATCTTAAACATTTTTGTACATATCTTAAGTATTTCTCATGTAGGAGCAGCAGGAATAATGGTGGAAATCGTTACTACATGCAGAATTCTTCCCTCTTTCAGGTCTCAAGGTTAAAGGAGGTCAGTATAGCCTTACTACAGTGATGCTCAGTTTCAGTCAAAAGATGGGATGCCTCTGAAATATCTGAAGAGGGACAGTGTATTCATCTGGAGTTGGGGAATAAAACCTCCTTGACATACAAGGGAGACACTTGCCCAGAGTTTGACAGAAGTATAATGGTACTCAACCCAGGAGAAAACTAAGTTGACAGTTTTAGCATTGAAGACAGAGACAGAATGGACAGAAGAGAAAGGAAAGTCCAGTAAGTGCTGAAAGAGCAAAGATAGACTTGTTTCTAGAGAAAAGAAACCTTCAGAGCTCTGCCATAGGATGGGTGATTGGCTCAGACAGAGAAGTAATATGTGTACCTTAGAAATATTAAGACTTAAATTTGAAGTTTACTGTTATCCATTGGAATATGTTTTGCTGCAAGTAATATATTTTCTGATTAAAAGTGACAATAATAAGGATTCATTACCTTAAAAATCAAGAAATCTAGGGTTAGTGGGATTTAAGGGTTGGTATGGCAGATTCACGATGTCAACAAGAACCTCTGTTTAAGCGGCTTTTCTGCTCTATTGACATTCATGTGTTATTGATTTCTCCACTTATTATTACAAGCTAGCTTCAGTAACTCTTGTACCCCAACCTCGCAAAACAGTATCTCAAAAAGGAAAACGGTGGATCGGAGCATAAAGGGTATAAGCTCATGTGGCTCTCTATTTAATGGTGGTAATAAAGGAGGAGGGATTTCTTCATGTGTCCTATTGACTAGATCTAGGTTATCTGTCAGAGAAAATAGAATTGTTTTATTTGGCTTATGTTAATCAAGATCTCATCCCCTTGGGGTGAGTACATTGCTGCAAGAATAAAACTGAGGTTTTATTAGCAAAAAAAGAAATATATTTGTTGCGTAGAAAACCAAGAGCATCTCCTACATTTAGTTTCTCACATTTCCCATAGTGTATCTTTAAAATTACTTCTTGGGGCCAGGTACAGTGGCTGACACCTGTAATCCTAGCATTCTGGGAGGCCAAGGCACGTGGATCACAAGGTCAGGAGTTCAAGACCACCCTGGCCAAGATGATGAAACCCATCTCTACTATAAAAACAGAAGAAAAAAAAAATTAGCTGGGTGTGGTGGCAAGTGCCTGTAATCCCAGCTACTTGGGAATCTGAAGCCGAGAATTGCTTGAATCCAGGAGGCAGAGGTTGCAGTGAGCATAGATCATGCCACTGCACTACATCCTGGGTGACAGAGCAAGACTCCATCTCAAAAAATAATAATTACTTCTAGGAGGTAAAATCTTTTACAGTGGGAAATGTTTGAAGAACTGAGACTTATATCTAAGAAAAAAAATAGAGTGAAATAAAACTTCTGTCTCTAGTAAGATGACCTAAGTAGTTGAGATGAAACACCCAAGAGAAATAGCAACTTTAAAAACTGGACAAATTGAAATCATCTTTTTCAAACTATTTGAGAGCTAGCAAAGCAATAATCAATTTTAAGGCCACAAACTCTTAAGGTCAGGGTTCTTCTCCTGTTGTTTCTTCAGAGAAACAGAAACAATAGGAGACACAAATACAGATATGTAAATGATTTAAGAAATTGGCTTATACTGTTATGGAGGCTGACAAGTCCCAAATCCTACAGTCAACAGAATGAAGCCCCCAGAGAGCTGATTGTATAAGTCTATTTTACATTGTTGTAAAGAACTTCCCAAGACTGGGTAATTTAGAAGGGAAAGAAGTTTAATTGACTCACAATTCCACACGCTGGGGAAGCATCAAGAAATTTACAATCATGGAGGAAGGGGAAGCAGGCATATCTCACTTGGCAGCAAGTGAAAGAGAGAATGTGTGAGTGCAGGAAAAACGACCACTAATAAAACCATCAGATCTTGTGAGAACTCACTCACTATCACGAGAACAGCATGGGGAAAACCACCCCAATAATCCGGTCATTTCCCATCTGGTACCTTCCCTGACACATGGGGATTACAATTTGAGATAAGATTTGTGTGGGGACATGGAGACAAACCATAACATTGGTAGAGTAGTTCCAGTCTAAGTCTGAAGGCCTGAAAACTAGAAGCACTGATGATCTGGTTACAGTCTGTTATAGCAGGCTGGAAACCCAGATATTACAGTTCAAGTCAGAAGGCAGGGGGAAAAAAAGCAATGTTTAGTTCAAAGACAGTCAGGCAGGAAGAACTTCCCTTATTGCCAGTGTGGGAGTCAGCCTTTTCATATTCAGGTCCTCAATTCAATGAGACCCTCCCACATTAGGGAAAGCAAACTGCTTTATTCAGTCTACCAATTCAAATGTTAATCTCATCCCAAAACTCCCTCACAGACACACCCACAATAATATTTGACCAGATGTCTGGGTACTTCATGGCCCAGTCAAGTTTATACATGAAATTAACCATCATAAGAAGCAAAAGGTAACTAAAAGAGACAAAGTTAGCACTTAGGACCTCTGTACTTTAGGAATGTCTGCCAATTTGGAAATAAGTAGCTGAAAGACTTAGAAACTAAGCAGGAGCACATTTGAAGTTTAGAAACTTCCATGAGGATCCTGGTAAAATCACCACCTTTGGATTGGTGATGTGAAGGGCAAGGCCCTAGGAGTAAGTAGTAAATTAGAAATAACCTGGCTTCATGGGGTCTTCAAATCACCTATTCCCTTAAACTTCAGTAAGGGGACCTGGGACTGGTATCCCTATGGTATGACAGAAACAAATACTACTGTCTTTTAGAGGAAGATAATGTAATTTCAGCCACTAATTACTCAAATTATATACTTTATTTTTACCAATTTATACCTTTTTATGCTTTCACCTACTGGCACATGAAATATCTAGATGCATGAAGAGGTACAACAATGTGACTGATAAGCAAGAAGAACAATGGGTGATAAAAACCAATCCACTGAGCTCTAGAGAGTAAAGATATCATATATAAAATTTAACTATGCTCAATGTGTTCAAGAAAATATTGAAAATGTTAAGAGATAATCAGAAATTATTTTTTAAAAGAGTCAAAGTTGAACTCTAAAATAAACAAAAACTAACTGAAATTGTAAAGATTAATAGATTGGTTTAATAGCAAATTTGATATAACTGATTAGAGAATCAATCAACTGGAAGTTAGCTCAGAAGAAATTATCCTGAATGAAGTAAGAGACAGAAGAAAATGGGAAATATAGGAGAAATTATCCAAAATAGAGGAAATACAGAGAAAAAATATTTATTGAGTATAATTAAAATCCCAGAAGAAAAGAGAGAGAGAATATGTAAAAGCAATATTTGAAATGATAATGGCTAAGAATTTTCCAAAACAAATAAGAAATATTAAACCACAGATACATGAAGCAATATAAATAGTAAGTAGGATAAATAAGAAGAAAATTACACCTACACACAGTGTGGTAAAATTGCTAAAACCTGAAGATAAAGATAAATTCTTAAAAATAGCTAGAGAAAAATGACAAAATACTTTTAAAAAGTAACAATAATATAAAATCTGACTTAATAGCAAAAAAAGCTGTATCTTCAAATTTCTGAAAAAAAAATTGCAAATAAGAATTACATAACAAGTAAAATAAAACTGAAATAAAGGCATGTATTAGTCCATTTTCACACTGCTATAAAAAACTGCCTGGTGATTGGATAATTTAGAAAGGAAAGATTGTTCCTCATGGCTGGGGAGGTCACAGGAAACTTACAATCAAGGCAAAAGGCAAAGGGGAAAGAAGGCACCTTCTTCACAAGGCAACAGGCAGGACAATTAATTCAGGAGGAACTACCAAACTGATAAAACCATCAGATCTTGTGAGAACTCACTCACTATCATGATAATAGCATGGGAAAAACTGCCCCCATGATTCAATGACCTCCACCCTTTACATGTGGGGATTATGCAGATTATAATTCAAGATGAGATTTTGAGTAGAGACATAGCCAAACCATCTCAGAAATGTTCGCACAGGTAAAAACTAAGATAATTTTCAAGATTACTTCTTAACTAAAGGAAATATTAAAAGAAAAGAATGCTAAATATATGGACAAATATGCTTATTGGCTAAAATATGAGTAATGCCTCTGAGCTTTACTCATAGAGAATTAAAATACTTGAAATCAAAGCATACAGGTTGGAAAGGAGAACAAAGGTAAAAGAAAACTTGTAAATCCTTGCATTTTGCAGAAAGATATGAAAGTCCTGATTTGCGTTAGACATCAATAAATTATGAAAATATGTAATATGTAAGATTACCACTAAAAAATAGTAAGAAAGTACATATCACGAAGTAAATGAGATAAAATGCAATAATAAAAATAATCAGTTCAAAAAGGAACATTTCTTTGTTTTTCACCATGTAAACAAAATCAAGGAGATAAAACATTATGATCATCTCAAAAAACTTAGCAAAATACATTAGTTTTTAGTATCTATTCAGGAAGAAAAAAACCTTATCAAACTGGTGTCAGTCAAGAAGAATGACAGAGGCAAGTCTCAATCATTTTAGGAGATTTCTGCTTAAATTAAGGTTGCTTGCCCAAGAGACAGGTCTATGCCTTTCTCCAAAGATGATTTTGAGGGCTTCAGTACTTAAAACGGAAAGGATGTGAGAAGGGAGTAGGGGAAAATAGTCATTCATGCCTTTATCTGGCTCAGTGAATCTGCATTTTTACACAAGATAACATGGACAAAAGGGCAAAAGAAACAATCCGATATTCATTTGACTGAGGTGGGCCCAGGGATGACTTTGAGTTCTGTGAAGATAAGCTATCAGTTTACACTGCCAATGGTGAACTTCAACAGAAATGTTTTGGGTAAAGATCTTGGGGCCCACAAGGAAATTCCTTTTGGGCAAAACATGAGGGAGGTATATAGTTTTTCATGTTGGTAGCCATCTTATTTAGGAACAAGAATGGGAGGCAGGTTTGCATGACCCAGTTTCCAGCTTGCCTTTTTTCTTTTATTACCAGAAAGGGGTCCCAATCCAGACCCCAAGACAAGGTTTGGATTTCACACAAGAAAGAATTTGAGGCAAGTTCACTGAGTAAACTGAAAGCAAGTTTATTAAGAAAGCAAAGGAATAAAAGAATGGCTGCTCGTCAGACAGAGCAGCCCCAAGGGCTGCTGGTTGACCATTTTTATGTCAAACAAGGGGTGGGTTATTCACGAGCTTTTTGGGACAGAGGTGGGCAATTCCTGGAACTGAGGGTTTCTCCCCTTTTTAAACCATACAGGGTAAATTCCTGGTATTGTCATGGCATTTGTAAACTTGTCAAGGTGCTGATGGGAATGCTAATGCATTATAGTCAGCATATGATGAGCAGTGAGGACAACCAGAGGTTACCCTTGTGGCCATCTTGGTTTTGGGTTTTAGCCAGCTTCTTTTCTGCACCTGTTTTATCAGAAAGGTCTTTATGACCTGTATCTTGTGCTGACTTCCTATTTCATTCTTTGACTTAGAATGCCTAGCCTCCTGGGAATGCAGCCCCTTATTTTACTCAGCCTCTATACAAGATAGAGTTGCTCTTGTTTAAAATTCTCTGATACTTTGGCTTTGTGAGTCTGGGGTTCCAAGATTTATCATATTTTCACACTGGAAATGGAACTTTTTAAAAGTTTTATTGAAGTAAAGTGAACATGCACATATTGAAAGCAGATGATTTTATAAGTTTTAACATGTGCATACACCTGTGAAACTGTCACCACAGTTCAGATAATATGCGTGTCCATCATCAACAAGAAAATCCTTGAGTTCCTTTGTAATTCTTCTTTTCTACCCCTTCCCGGAGCCACCCCCAGCCCTGTGAAATATTATTTTGCTTTTGGTTATTATCATTTTGTTTGCCTTTTTTATAAATTATGTAAATGGAATCATATAGACTGTACTATTTTTTGTCTGGAATGTTTCACTCAGCCTAATTATACTGAGGATCATTCATGTTTTTTGTATCAACTGTTCAATCATTTTAATTGCTGAGTGGTATTCTATTGTATGGGTATACCATATTCATTTGTGTATTCACTTGTTGATGCTCCTTTAGATTGTTTCCAGTTTGGGTGATTACAAATAAAATCACTATGAACAATTGTGTGCAAGCCTTTGTAAAAAATATAGGCTTTTAGTTCTCTTGGATATATACCTAAGAGTAGAATGGGTAGGCCAAATGGTAAGTAATGCTTAACTTTTTAAGAAATTGGCAAACTGTTTTTCTAAAGTAGTTCCACCATTTTACATTCTCACCAGCAGTGTGTGAGAATTCCATTTTCTTCACATTTTTACCAACACTTGGTTATATTAAGACTTTTTATTTTAGCCTTTCTAATAGATATGTAGTGGTTTTAATTTCCCTAATGACTAAAAATGTTTAAAAAAATCATATGCACTTATTTGTGACCCTTTAAACTTCTTTGGTGAAATAACTCTAAATCCGTGCATATTTTAAAATTTGGGTCATGATATCTTATTGCTGAGTTTTGAGAGGTTTTAAAAATATATAGTCTGGGTGCCATTCCTTTGTCAGATGTATGATGTGAAAACATTTTATATCAATCTGTGCTTGTCTTTGAATTTTCTTAATTGTATACTTTAAAGAGTAGAAATTTTTAATTTTGATAAAGTTTAAATTATTTTTTCTTTTAGATATTGTGTATTTGGTATCACATCTAGGAAATTCTTGCTTAACACAAGAGCACAAAGATTTTATCTTATATTTTATCTTAAAACTTTTATGTTTTAGATTTTATCCTTAAGTCTATGATCCATTTGTAATTAATTATTGAATATGTTGTGAGGTATGGATCAAGTTTATATTTTGCACATGGATATCCAATTGTTCCAGCACCATCAATTGAAAAGACTATCCTTCCTACAATGAATTGCCTTTTTACCTAAGCCTTTGTCAACACTGAATTATCTGTATAGGTGTGGGTCTATTTCTAGATTCAGTATTGTTTTCCACTGATCATTTTTCTCTCTTGATGCTAACACTGCATTGTTTTGATTACTGTAGCTCTATAATAAATCTGAGTTTAGCCCTCCAAGCTTCTTCTTCTTTTTTTTTTTTTTTTTTTTTGGAGTTGTTTTGGCCATTCTGAGTCTTGTATATTTCTCTGTTAAATTTCAAATCAGTTTGTCAATTTGTATGAAAAATTCAGTCAAATGCAGAAAAAGTATTTAAGTGGTTTCTTCACATATCTAATTAAAGTTACTGTAGATGTAATGAGTAAAAATATCTATTATCTCATTCACTCACTCTGTGGCTTTCATGCATTCATCTTATTCTGCACAAAATTCAGATGAGTGTTTCATCAAGTTTACAAATTACTAGAGTATAATAATAAGTGCTATATATTGAGCAAATACTGTGTTCTGGGGACTATACCAATCATTTTTCTTCATTATTTAATATTCACAATAACCAGTGAGGAAAGTTCTATGATTCCTTTCTGTTAAACAAATTAAGACATTCAGACTCAGAAAGGTGATATAATTTGCCCAAGATCATGCACTCTTGATTTGATGCCAAATCTGGCTCATTGACTGTTAAGTTGCACTGCCTCTGGACCACTAGAGATTCTAATCAGATAATTATATTCATGCCTTATCTGCTCTTTGCTGGTCTATAAAACCCACGAAGACAGAAATACCAGTGCTCACAGAGCACATTGAACATAATTATATGGTAGCCATCCAAAAGATTTTTTTGAAAGTGAGTTAATGCATGAATGAATGAATGAATGAATGAGAAAAGAGGAAAATAAATGTTAACTGAGTTGAGGCATTTAGGATTTGGGTTTAGTGAATGGTGATGGATTTTTTCTCTAAGCTTTTTTGTAGTGTTTTGTGATGACTTACAAAAAGTCAAAATATGGACTGCAAGGGATTTAGTCAAAGAAGTTGCCCAAGTAGAAATGAAACCTGTCAGTACCAGCTAACACTCTGGCAAGCCCTGCAACCTAGTTATGACCACTCAACAAGTATTGTAGAATAAGCATCTGCTCAAGAAAACACAATAATTTAGAAAATACTTTTTGCTAACTATAAATCTTACTTAACTAAATGACACTATTTTATCTTAATGCCTTTAGAATTTTGAATACTAAAGAAACCTTGATTCTGCCTTTCAGTTTCAACACAAAGAAATGGAGCCTCAAAGAGATGATGGCCCTATCTAATGTTACACAGTTTGCTGTTAACAGAAATCCAAATACACTAATTCCCAGTCCAACACTCACTCCTTTACAACACATTGTCTCTGTGTATATCCAATCATAGATAATCTCACACATTTTATGACATGCAGACTAAAAAGGGATTTCCGCAGGCAGGATTAATGTCTTCCCAGTCTCTAGAGAGATGAATGGTAAAGTCAAATAAGCAGGAATCTGGAAAGCGTCAAGAACAAGCTGAATGCATGTTTTCCTCCTGTTAGCCTTCCTGACAGTTCCAATGAATGCAAAATTTCCGTTAGTATTTGCAAGAGAAGCTGAGACTTTCTCTTTAGCCTGGATGAATTCTAATTTGGAATAGTCTTCTATGGCAAACTATTGAGATATTATTTGATTTTATTTTGCACAATATTTACAACTAGGTACCAGTAATATGAAATTATATTTAATTTTCCTTTAATTTTAATTAAATACCTTTAATGAAATACCTTTAATTTTCCCTATGACCTTGAAAATTAGGTACAATTATCATTCTTGTTTAATAGATGAAGTTAAAAAAAAAAGCTCAGAATGTATAAGAATACACCTGAGGCAACACGACTAATAAGATATAGGGCCAGATATCAAATTCAGGTCCTGGTGATGTCAAAGTGTTTGTTCTTGCCACACAGTGCAAAAAGACTGATGGAGCAAAATGATGCATCCTAATCAGCACATACTATCACCAAGCTGATCAGTAAGTGTTCTGGTTTGCTAGACAGTAACAGCATCCTTTGTAGGACAAATCTACGGTTAGAAAGTCACTCATTCATAGATAGGGAAGGGATATAAAAGCAGATGAAGGAGAGTCAGAAAAAATATATAATTAAAAATAATCAATAACTTGCACAATAACTTTACAAAGTACATTCTTGTTTAATTCTTATGACAGCACTAAGAAGTGTACACTATGATCATTGTAATTAAAAGATAAGCAATAGGAGGCTTTTAGACTTAAGTGACTTACTCAAAGTCATACAGCTAGGAAATAGTGAGTCTTATTTCCAAGCCAACTTTCTTAACCTGGAGGTTAAAAATCACCTTAAAATGGAAAGAAACAGAGAAACAAAATTAAGTACCAAGTAATTGGACATCTAACAGGGTAAAGTGAACATGGTGTTAAAATTTGCAGTTTTTACTTAATGAGGATCATTATTGTTAAAGGCTAGTTTCAATAAAGTACTTTAAAGCATCTTCTACAGTTCTATAAAGCTAAAGGTGGAATGTTTTTCTTGTTGTGAGACTTAATATGTAAGTCTCCAGTTATAAGAAATTACATTGTTTGTCTCTATGCAAAACAGTTTGTTTAGCATGAAATTTAGCAGTATGATTGTGTTTACTACTGACAATTAGAAAACCAATTGTTATGTAATTCACCACAAATGATAATGGAACATGAAAAATATATATCCATTATTTAGTCTCTATCTCAAAACAAGGTTAATAACAAGAGAAAGATATAAGCCATGATGAATCTCATTTTCTGACCTGCATAGTAACTTGGGGGCTTTCAATGCCACTCCTGCCCTATCCCTTTTGAGTTCATGAGCTGCCTAAAGCCTTTGTTTAAAGAAAGCAGCCTCATGGGTCACTAAGTATATTCAGCTAAGATCATGAGTGCCTGCTATGTACCTCTGCCTCTCTTACCAAATTAAACAACTCACCATGAAAAATCTAGGAACTTAGGAAATACCTTCAGACACGAGGGCTTTAAAAGAGACAGATAAGATTTGATTCCATCCCCACCACTTAGTTGTTTATGACATTAGAGCATACAGTAACAACTTCAGGTCATTCCTTGGTATCCATTCTCACCTTTTTCTACAAAAATATAAATTTTAGTTTGGCATATTGCCACCCAGAATACCGACAATGTAGTATTCCTAGCTTTTTTTTTTTTTTTTTTTTTTTTTTCTGATTGATAGGTTTCTTTTTATTTTTTTTAAGAAAGAAAGAGAGAAAGAAAAAAAGAATAATAAAAAAAGAATAAAGAAGAGTAAGAAAGAGAAAGAGGAAGAGGGAGAGAGAATGGGGGTATTGCTTTATTGCCGGGGCTAGAATGCAGTCTAAATATGGATATGCCTATAATTGTGCTTAATAATGGAGACATGAAAAAAAATGAGGGAAGAAAATAACGAACAAGGAGCCAACCAATATTTCATTTAAACTTGTAAGTTGATATGATGTGGTACTGATAAGAGTGTATATTTTGTGTATTTAAAATGGAGAGTTCTATAAATGTTAATTAAGTTTGCTTGTTCCAGATCTGAGTTCAAGTCCTGGATATCGTTGTTAATTTTCTGTCTCATTGATCTGTCTAATATTAATGTTGAAGTCTCCCATTATGATTATGTGGGAGTCTAAGTCTCTTTATAAGTCTTATATATCTGGGTATTTCTGTATTGGGTGCTTATATATTTAGGATCTTTAGCTCTTCTCGTTGTTGCATTGATCCTTTTATCATTATATAATGTCCTTCTTTGCTTCTTTTGATCTTTGTTGCTTTAAAGACTATTTTATCAGAGGCAAAATTTGTAACTTCTGCTTTTTGATTATTTATTTATTTTTGCTCTCTGTTTGGTTGGTAAATCTTTCTCCATCCCTTTGTTTTGAGTCTTTGTGTATGCTTGCATGTGAGATGGGTCTGGATGCAGCATATCGATGAGTTTTAGGCCCATTAGTTGATGTAAATTCTTCATTATATTGATGCTCTTTACTTTTTGGTATTTTTTAGAAAGGCTGATACTGTTTGTTCCTTTCTATGTGTAGTGGTTCTTTCAGAAGCTCTTGTAAAGCAGGCCTGGTGGTGACGAAATCTCTGAGTGCTTCCTTGTTCACAAAAAAATTTATTTTTCCTTCGCTTATGAAGCTTAGTTTGGCTGGATGTGAAATTCTTGGTTGAAAGTTCTTTTCTTTGAGGATGTTGAATATTGGCCCCCACCCTCTTCTGGCTTGTAGGGTTTCTGCTGAGAGATCTGCTGTAAGTCTGATAGGTTTCCCTTTGTGGGTAAACTGACCTTTCTCTCTGGCTGCCCTTAGTATTTTCTCCTTCATTTCAACCCCAGTGAATCTGACGATTATGTGCCTTGGGGTTGCTCTTCTTGAGGAATATCTTTGTGGTGTTCTCTGTATTGCCTGGAGTTGAATATTGTCCTGCCTTGCTAGGTTGGGAAAATTTTCCTAAATAATATCCTGAAGCATATTTTCCAGCTTGGATTCATTCTCTTTGTCACATTCAGGTACACCTATCAAGTGTAGATTAGGTCTTTTCACATAGTCCCATATTTCTTGGAGACTTTGCGCGTTCCTTTTTATCCTTTTTTCTCTAATCTTGTCTTCTCATTTATTTTATTAAGCTGGTCTTCGACCTCCGATATCCTTTCTTCTGCTTGATCAATTCGGCTGTTAAAACTTGTGCATACTTCATGAAGTTCTCGTATTGTTTTTCAGCTCCATCAATTCACACATATTCCTCTCTGAATTGTGTATTCTTGTTAACAGTTCGTCAAATCTTTTTTCAAAATTCTTAGTTTCTTTGGATTGGGTTAGAACAAGTTCTTTTAATTCACAGACGTTTCTTATTATCCACATTTTGAAGCCTGCTTCTGTAATTGGAACACACTCGTTCTCCATCAAGCCTTGTTCCGTTGCTGATGAGGAGCAGTGATCCCCCGCTGAGGGACAGGCATTCTGATCTTGGGTATTCTCAGCCTTTTTTGGCTGTTTTCTTCCCTTTGTTGTAGATTTATCCATCTGTAGTCTTTATAATTACCGTCTTTGTAATTGGGTTTCTGAGTGGACATCCGACTTGTTGATTTTCAGCGCCAAAATCTGAGCAACCCACTGTGCCGGCTAAAACAGCAGTGTTAAGATTGATGGTGCTTTTCTGACTCTGCACCAAGAATCGACGCTCCGAGGCACCGGCAAAATCGCCTCGCCGGTCACAAGAGTCGTGCTGGCGACCTGTGGGGCTCCTCTGCTGGGAATCTCCTGGTGCATGAGCAACAAGAATTCATCTGAAAGTGTGGCATCCTCTCGTTCTTTGAGCTTTCACTGGGAGCTACAATCCCAAGCTGCTAGTGATCAGCCATCTTGGATCTCTCTGTATTCCTAGCTTTCTTTGCAACTAATTTCTTTGTATATCCTATATGTCTAACTCTGCCCAGTTTAAATGAAAACATCTTACAATCAATTTTTCGTAACTTCATGAAGGGTACATCTTCCAGGTGTACTCTTTGCCCCTTGTTACTCATCCTTTCCCCAATTCTGTTGCCTAAAACACAGATCCCTTCAGAGACAATGAGGCTAATAGTCAGACCCAGTAGGTGTCAGAATGGTGAACTGGTAGGAGTCTTGGCCTCTGTGGACTTGGAACAGCGCCACACTCTGCCATCCAAATCCTGGACTAACATCTCTGCATATTTACATGACAGAGAAATAAGCTTCCAAATTACTGTTATTTTAAGGTTTTCTTCTATTTGCATTCAAACCTAATCTGAACCAATGCAGTCAAGTTATATAAAATAACAATAATAGTATGTATATAGCTCAGAGGTTTATTTTGAGGATTACATGAAAAAATGCATGCAAATACAAACTCTGAATAATAGGAATTAAATGTTAATTATTATTAATATTATGATTGTATTTCTTGCCTATTGAAGACAATTTTCTTGTCAGGCCTTGTCCAGAAATTATGATTTTTGAGGCACTTCCTCAGACTAAGACATTATTAGAAAAGATATTAGTGGTCTTACCTAATTGCTGTGGTCTTCACAGCCAAGGCTATTTCTTTCTCCAGACTGAGAGAATTTTGTATAAAGAATAAAGGATTATGGTTACACTGCTGTGAAATTAGACTCAGGTTTTACTTTCCAACTTATCTTTTCCTTTATCTATTATCAGTCATTAAGTGCTCTTGTCAATTAGAATATTGTTGTATGATACTGTTCAGTTTTCAAGAATGCAGTCAGTTTTAAATTATGTCTAAATAAGTTATGCTTTAGAATTGTCACTTCCTGTCACCTTAAAGTTGTTAGCAAATTATCTCCAAATCCAAACATAAAATGAATTATTTCTGGGAAGAGTTCTAAATAAGTTTATGTTGACTCTCTCCTCTTTGTTACTAAATAATTTAGAATATAACTTTTCTCTCCACTCATCACAGAGGTATAATGTTAAGTGCAAAATGAGTAGTGCTGAATCATGGGAGAGAGAAATTGCTGAGAATTGCACAAGCCAAGGAAATTGTCACCAAAGAGGTAGAACTTGATAGAAAAGTAGGATTTAGATTTAAAAAAAGAAAAATGGAGCATTATAGTTAAGGGTACTAGTATGTACAAACGGACAGGGACAGGAACAGAGAGTAAGCCAACCTCTCTGAAGCAATGTTTATATAGAAAAGCAGTCTCGAGTGTCAAAAAGATACACTGAGATTGGAATGTAAGAGGCCTAGAATGCTAAGTGAAGCAATTTGGACTTTAGAGTTAGGAGACAGCAACGATGGGTTGTGAATGAGCAAAATGATGGACTAACTTGTGGCAGTAAACTGGATGAATCTGAAGTGAAAAAGATAAAGAGAATGACTTAGGAGACAAAAAAATAAGCTTTATTTGATACAATTCACATAACATAAAATTCACCAATTTAACGTGTACAGTTTGATGATTTTTTGTATATTCACATATTGTGCAACCATCAACACAACCTAAATTTAGAATATATTTGTTTTTTCCTAAAATAAATCTTGTACTTATTAGCAGCCAATCTCATTTTTCCCTACCTCATCAGTCATTGCAACCAATAATCAAGAGACTTAATATCTCTATATATTTGCATATTCTGGACATTTCATATAAGTGGAATCACATGACATATAGTCTTTTATGACTGGCTTCTTTCCAGTCATAATGTTTCTGAGAGTCATCCATGTAGAATGTATCAAAACTTTATTTCTTTTTATTTCCTGATAACCCATAACATGCATATACCACATTTTATTATCTATTCATCACTTGGTTGACATTTTATGCTGATTCCACTTGTAGGCAATTATAAATAATGCTGCCATGAATATTTTTGCACAAGTTTTTGTATGGACATACGTTTTTATTTCTTTTGAGTATATACATAGGATATTGCTGGGTCATATGATAACTTCCTTTAACATTTTGAGGAATGGTCTAACTGTTCCAAAGCAGCTACACCACATTGCATTTCTACCAGCAAAACATGAGGGTTTTAGTTTCTCCACATCCTTGAAAACACTTGCAATCGTCTGCTTTTCTGAATATAGCCATCTTTGCAGGTAGGTGTGAAGTGATATCTCATTGCATTTCCCTAATGACTAACAATGTTGAGCATCCATTCATGTGCTGTTGTCCCTCTGTACATCTTCTTTGGAGAAATTTCTATTCAGATCATTTTGTTGTATTTTTATTGCTGAATTGCACGAGTTATTTACTTAGTTACGTATTCTAGATGTAGGTTCCTTATTAGACATCCGATTTGCAAATATTTACTCTCATTCTGTGGACTGTATTTTTACTTTCTTGATGTAAAAAGTAAAATTTTAACTATTTTTTCTTTTGTTGCTTTTGTTTTTACTGTCTATCTCAAGCACCTATGCTTACCTTTCTTCTAGGAGTTTTATAATTTTGGCTCTTACATTTAGGTCTATAATCCTTTTTGAGTTAACTTTGTTACATACATGGTGTAAGGTAGGAATACAATTTTCTATTTTTACATGTGGATATCCAGTTGCCCTATCATCATTTGTTAAAATAGTAGACTTGCACATATAATCCAAGTATAATCATAAGGTC
Organism: Saimiri boliviensis; assembly: GCF_048565385.1. Classification (NCBI taxonomy): domain Eukaryota; kingdom Metazoa; phylum Chordata; class Mammalia; order Primates; family Cebidae; genus Saimiri; species Saimiri boliviensis. The sequence goes on along the minus strand of NC_133456.1, from coordinate 32,929,110 downwards.
CTGACAATAGTAGAGGGAACTACTAGGAAAGCTTTATAAAGAATAAAGATTACTAGTCAGGCAATGGAGGCAGGAGATGGATATAGCTCAGTAACCAGTTGAATAATGTGACCACCATTAATATGAATGGGAAAGTCAAAGGAGGAAGAATTTTGTAGAATAAGATGAGCTCTGTTTTGGACAAATGAGTTCACGTTGTCCAAGTGGAAATGTACAGAACATCTGAGAAGATGCCAAATGGTGATGTAATGCTGAGAGTATCATTCATGGAGATGCTAATTGAGTACTTTTCCAGAGGAAAAACTTAGAGATTAAACAACACCAAGAGTAATAATTTCATTAAGAGAAAAAGAAGCAGTAGAATAAAATAAATTTTTAAGTAATGTATTATATAATTTACCCATTCACTCCTTCAACAAATATTTGTGGTACCCTAACATGCACCAGAAACTATACCAAGCACCCAGTGACAAAGGAAATAACAATTGGCATGGTCCTTGTCTTCATGACACTTTCCATCTAGAGCAGCAGGACAGACAATTCACTAAACAATTGCAGTACAATGATGAATGCGTGATGAAGAAAGACCAACATGCAACAGAAAGCACTCACCCTAGTCCAAGCATGTCTTTAAAAGTGTTAGGTGAATTTTTGCCTAACCCGAAACTTAAAGGTTGAACAACAACAAAAAAAAAGCCAAAGAAAGAGCCAGAGGTGGGAGGAAGCATTCCAGGTAGAGGAAACAGAACATGTAAAGAATGGAACATAAGAGAATGTTGCTCATTGGAAAAACTGCTGAAACATGTCTGTCCTGGCCAGAGACCCAACCCCCTGGAAACAGGTGGTAGGAAGTGAGCTGGGACAGATAAGCAGCTAAATCATGAACGGCCTGATCAGCTGTCCTCACGCTTCTGGAACTTGCTCTCTCCCTTTGTCAGAAAGTTTATCACTCAGCTTGTATCTTTTCTCACTCACTGGAACCAGTGCTCAGCTTCATCCTCAGGCTCTGCCTCCTTTAACACCTGGACACCTACCCTTGGACAGGTTTCTCTGCTTGGGTCACTGACCTCACCTACTCCATTTGTTCCCCTGCTAATGCTGAAGAGTAGCATGAGAACCATTGCTAGAGTTGGACTAATTGAGCCACTGAAGGGGCTGGCCAGCTCCCCATAGCAGCGCACCTGTTGCAGTGCTGTATCTGCAACCACTACCAGAGCTTCCTCAGCTTCTCCTGAACTGCTGATCCCACTGCACCACAAACCCTTTCTCTCTGTCCTGGCAGAGATATCCACCTCTCTTTGTCCTGCATTGGATATAGTTCTAAAGGACAGAGTTGCATAGGGAAAAAAGCTTCCATTTTGAATCAGACAAGGCTGAATTCGAATACCAACTTTGCCACCCATTGGCTATGTGGGCACACATGACTGACTTAATCTGTCTTGGTTTCCTTACTTGCAAAATCAGGATAATGCTTACTGAGGAGTTAGCATTTTACATGAGAGAGATGTGCAAAGGGCATGGCATGTAGTAGGTATTTAGTTAATATTGGTTTGTTTTCATTCTGTACATGGCAAAGAGTTCCCCTTCTATGCCTCATATTTCTGCCTGGGTTCTCCAGTGTTTCCTCTCCCTAGGACTTGGATCCCTAAATTACCTACCATTCATATTTTACTCCCTATTGTGTCTTGCCCTTTAACCACATACACACAAGCTTCTCCAGTCTTGAAAATATCTCAGCCTAATGCCCACCTCCTTTTCTCTTTTCTTTCTCTCTCTACATCTCTCTCTCTCTCTCCCTCTTCTCTCCTATTTTCCTCTTTCTTCTTTATCTGTGTCTATCTTTCACTCTCTCCCTTTTCCTTCCTAATCTTCTCTGTCTCTCTCTCTCTCTCTCTCTCTCTCTCTCTCTCTCTCTCTCTGCCCTCCCCCTCTGTCACATTTCACAGCTTTTCAAATGAACTTTCTACACTCACTGCCCCTATTTCCTCACTACCACCTTTTCATTTCTGACCTTCAAGTGTCTACTCCTTTTCTTGTTCTGAAACCTTTCTTTGGGAAGTCATAAGAACATACTTACTGCCAAAAAAACAGATGACTTTTTATCTTGGTATCATACACACACCACACACAAACACAAATACATACACACACATTACAAGATATGCCTTGACATGAAGACAAATCATGGGAACAAAATCCTCTCTTTGCTTTACTATCTCGCTAAGTGGTTGTTGTCTGCTCTCAGGATACACGTTTCATGTCCAGTTTAATGAGCTGATTCGGAGATCAGAGATCTTGGGCTGCCTGTAAGAAAAATGGTCCAGCCTTGCTAGGAGGACTGATAGAAAATCCTACAAATGAGTAACAATTATAGAGCATGAATCAAAACAAATGCAAACCAAACAAAAATACCAAGTGAAATAAAATTTGCCTTGGACACACGATTTAAGAAAGAGAATGAAATAGGTGGTCGATTTAAAAGTTGAAATTGAAACACAGAGGTTCTTGACAAAGAAAGTTCAAGTTAGAAATGTCAGATTTCAGCATTATACTTTAAATTTATTTTTATGTAAAAATAATTCAAGTTGAGTTATTTGTTTTGAAAACCTGCCTCCTGCCTTCACATTCTATTTTATCTGGGACATATATATAAAAATAAGTCATTGCTACTTGCATACAAGAGGCTATGGACTTCACAGGGATGGAGCCCCTAATGTCCTCTATGTTTAAGCAGAGGATAATGGATTTCTGTACTGTGCCTTACGGAAAGGGAAAGAGGCCTGGGGGAAAGGGGAGGTTCAGGGAAAGGAAGAAGGAGGCACAAAGAGGTGCATTGTGGAGGAGGCAGATAGAGCTGGATGGGTTCTGAGTGAGTGAACTGGAGGTAAACTACTCTTGTCACATCCTGCTGGACACTTAGATAATGACTTCAAAATCAGTTATCCCCACCCCTCAAAGTTCTTATTAGCTGGGTAATGTCAAGTGAGGAGTCTGGGGCCTACCTGCTGATGCCCAGGGGAGAATGAGCTAAGACATACTCTGGGTTCAGGCTACCAGACTGGGAGAAAGGGAGAGGTCAGAAGTGCCAACATTTAAATCCAAGTGGAAGTAGACAGAGCAAGCAGACAGAGAGATCAGCAAAGGTTGTAAATCCAAAATTAAGAACATGAGCAGGGAAGTGAGAGAATTTAAGCTGTGGTCAGCATTAGAAAGAGCCATGAAATTTGTTTAGAAGAGCAATGGAATGAAGTAGAGAAAGCAAGGAACTGGGAATCTGAAGACCTAGCTTTGAACCTAGACTCTACCATGGGCTACATGTTTGATCTTGGAGAAGTCACTTAGTTAAGCCTCTCTCTCTCTGTGTCTCTCTCTCTCTCTCTCTATCTCTCTCTCTCTCTCTCTCTCTCTCTCTCTCTCTCTCTCTCTCTCCTTCTATTAAGCTTGTAACTTTTCTAAGCCAGAAAGTCTTCATCTATAAAATAGATGAAATAAAAGAACCTTTCCCATTAGCATGTTTTAATAATTAAATGGGACAACCCACAGATAGTCCCTAGCATGGAGTAAGCATTCAATAAACATTGATTGTTATTCCTTTTGTCACTCATCTTATTTTTTCTATCTCATAGAGATTCTGCGAAGTCCAGTCCTATGAGATAATATGCATGAGCTGGGACTTGGCTCCACTGGTGATATCTCGCCTTTCTAGAAGTTTATCTGAACCACCTGATCTAATCACACTCATCCCTCATTTGATGTCTGAGGAAACATCAATCGGAAACCCATGACAAGCTGCTGGCACCCCAACATTGATGTCACTCCAGTGAATTTTCTAAAAAGGGAAAGTGGTGTTCATTCCAAGAAAGAAGAAAATTGACGGAAACACTGGGGGCTATTGGGCTACCTCAGCTGGACACTAGTAACATATTCTCCCAGTTGTCCAGTTAAAACCAAACCCAGTGTGGCCAAGAGTAAAGTCTGCTAGGTTCAAGTATGAACAAAATACAACATACAAATTCATACATGCAGAAGAGAAAAGGGTGAAAAGAATTAAACCCTAACTTTGGTAATGATTACAAATGCCTTAGGGAAAACCTTTTATTTTACTCTTTATATTTTTCTGATTTCCAAATGTCCTTCAATGCACTGGTGTTAGTAAGATCATCAGAAAAAAAGTTATAAAAGACAAAACTTAAAGGCTGACTATGACGATGTAAAGAGAAGAGACATGTTTCTGTACCATTTGGGAAAAGCAGGAATGAGGAAATTTGAAGCTGTACCCAAAGTAGTTTTTTCATTGTTGCATCTTTTCTCCCTGTTTCTACAGTCACTTACCTTCCTGTTCTGAATTTGTATCACTAGATTATTTTAAACTACCTTGCAATTTATTTCCTTACTTCCAAGCTTTATTCAACACTGCCTCTCCCACACAGAAACAACACATCCTGCTGCAAACACCATCTCTGCTGTCAGCCTCCTCTTCAGTCACTTATAATGACGTCCTGTCACATCAGATTTCACTCAGAAGTTGTCTAGTATTCAGTGGCTTTTCTTAACTCTTCCTTTGCTCTATTTGCTTCTCCACTACTACTTGTCACTAAAAACTAATGAGGCCTCTGTGTTTCAGCGATTCTCAAAGTGCAGTCTCTAGATCAGCAGTGTCAGTATCACTTGGGAACTTGTTAGAAATACCCAGGCTTGGGTGCCACCCTAGACCTACTCAATCAGAAACTCTGTGTTTTACCATCCAGGTGTTTCTGGTGCACAGGAATGTTTGAAAAGCACTGAGTTGAACCAAACTGCTGGATTTCGGTTTTTTTGTTCATTTATACCTGGTTGCCTTTATTCATGGTTCGGAGGCTTGTAATGTGTCCAGTTGGGTAGGATTAACTATATTTCCCAGAATTTCCTGACCTGTAGGTTTCTGGTTAGTACAAGATTGGGAGGGTGGAAATGCCACAGTGGGCATTTATTTTGAAGCTCATATCTGGTGTCATTTCCTGCTGACTTGAGTCCTGGGTGTGGAGCAGTACCTGGGTGTCCTGCTGTTCTATGCTCCTCCGGACTCTCCTTTACCTTCTCTGACTCCTAGGCCAGGCGGACATTCAGCTTTACAACAATAGGCCCCAGCTTCTTCTGTGGATATTCAAGGTCAGAGGCACAAGCTCAGTTTATAAGTCCCAACTTGTCTTTGTTCTCCCTACTTTATAATCATATTTTCTTTCCCACTGAATGTCCCATGGACTCCAATCTCCACATCAGATGCAAAGACAATAGCCTTATAGCCTGAGCTGCAAATGAGGGAGATGTCTCCTCCTGTACACAAAAAGTGAAGGGCAGAGGCATAGGGAGTGGTTCCTTTGCCCCTCACCACAGGCCTCTGCCCAGTTTCCCTACATTGTTGCATGCTCATAGAAACTCAGCTCAAATCCAAGTTCCAGGAAGCCTTCCAGATGAACCCTATTCCAATTCTGTTCTGTCTTTTCTAATTCTGAAAGGCATGCTGCCCTCCTTTGCATTCTGTCTGGTAATTATTCTCAAGCTGTTTCACATATCTTTGTTTGTCTCCATATCTAGATTATGAGCAACTTTTGGCTATATTCTATTCATTACATTTTGTAATAAGCAACCTTCCCTTCCCAGGCTTCACATTCTTCCCGGACTTTCTCCTTCACTCCCAATGTTTCCTATCAAGGCTGATGACTTTCAAACATTTATCTTCTATACTAATCTTTTCCCCAAACTTCAAGACACACATCCAGTTGTCTGCCAGTCATCTACATATAGCTGTCCCTCAGGAACCTCATTTTCATCAACATGTCCAAATCTAAGCTTGTCAGTAGCCAATCTCAGCATTCTTGTGTTTCCAACTCAGGAGAACTGCACATCCATTCATCCAGCTGGCCAAATCCAAGATATGACCTGAGTGTTATCCTGAAGGCCTCATTCTTCTTTTTTCCCTAAACCCAATCCTATTAATAAATCATCTAGATTCTTCCTCCTTGGGCCTATTCAACCTTTTCCCTTATATCACAGACAATATGCATAATGGCTAAAACCATGGACTGAAGAGAAAGATTCAGGTGGACTTAAATTCCAGTTTTACTGGTTACCGCTTGCCAAGCCTCAGTTTCTTTACTGTAAAATGGGAAAATAATAGTACCTATCTCAAATGATTATTGTGTCTATAAATACAGACAATTTGCATGAAGCCATATATAGTCCTCCCATCACATGGCAAATAACAAACGTTAGCTATTACGATTCTTTCGGCTATTACTCTAAGCCAGACTACTCTCTCTTTCCTTGATTCTATCATAGCTTCCTAATTGGTCTCCTTGCTCTGAAACTTCCTCTTCTCTCTGAATTACAAATGTAGACTCTAATAAAATGTCATAAGCATTCTCTGAAATACCATTAATTGTTCCTTTAAGTACCACATATATTTTAGAATGGTATTTTAAGTATATGAATGTTTTAGATAGGATAAACCTGATTAACAAACTGCCAAGCACTAGTGAATTTGACACGAGGTCCAAATTTCAACCTTTGGAATTTGAAGTCTGAGAGCCACCAATACACACAGACTTCCAGGAATATCCTTGAGGATCCTCATAATTCCATGAGGTAGGTATGCAGTACTGCTACTAAGTTATAAAACAGGTCCATTTTTCTGAGGCAGCCTATGGATGTCTGTGACTTTTCTGCTTTTCTCGATCACCCAGACTGAAATGTCCTAAGGATTGCATCAGGAAGATTCACCATATTCTTGTGAAAAGATATGCCTTCCCACAGCAATAAATGACTGTGACGGAGACAGACAGACTTAACAGCTGCACAGCAGATGGCTCTCTGTTGTGTTTTAGGTGACTGCTTCTATCAAATATTATAAAATTGGATGAAATTCTGCCAATTTCCTCTCACAATTACAGAAGTATGGATTGAGGAAATAAAAAGATTTAGTATTCATTAGAGTGAACATCCTTAATAAAGTCTTCACTTTTCATTTTTTAAAAAAGCTCCATGTTTTCTTATAGCACCATAACACTTTATTTGTACCTCTAATGATCTCTGTCCTGAATTAAAATGATTTATATATGTTGCTTACATTCCCCACTAGACTGTGAGCAACTTGAAGGCAATTCGATGTCTGATCCATCTTTGTATTCCAGCACCTAGCATACTGTTTTACCCTACAGTATGTGCTCGGTGATTACTGAATTAATGAACAACCAGATGAATAAATATGCCATTACAATTTTCATAATTAAATCATACTTTATAATGAAGTGGAGCAAGTCACTATTTAGAGGTACGCTGTGGAAAATTGTTATATATAATGCCAAATCTCCTCATTGTTTATCATATATTTCACATATTAAGTTTACTTAATATAATACAATCAAAAATGCACAGATTGAGCATCTGTTACCTTTCATTGATTGCTAAGGTACTGAGATACAAAGAATAATGAGACATGGTCCCTCTGGCAAATTTTATTTTCTTCTCTTTCATTTCTTTGTTTTTTTGTGACAGAATCTTGCTCTGTTACCCGGGCTGGAGTACAGTGGTGTGATCATGGCTCACTGCAGCTTCCAACCCTTGGGCTCAAGCAATCCTTCTGCCTCAGTCTGCCACGTAGCTGGGACTACAAGTACACACCATAAAACGTGGCTATTTTTTTTCTTTTTGTAGAGATGGAGTCTTGCTATGTTGCCCAGACTGGTCTTGAACCCTTGGCCTCAAGCAGTCCTCTCGCCTTGGCCTCCCAAAGTGCTGGGCTTACAAGCATGAGCTACTGCACCCTGCCTGCCTTTTATAACATGGTTTACTGACATTCTTCCCATGGAGCAGCAGGGTCCATGTGCCCACCCCCTACACACGTGCAAATATGAGCAAGAGTTTGTGGCTATGCTGTAGAACATGCTATGTGACTTTTGAGGCTAAATTACATAAGGATTCAGCTTCTGCCTGGCTCTTTCAATCAGGACGCTCCCCACTTGGAAGCCAGCTGCCATGCTGTGAGGCATGCCTGGTGACAGGGAGAGAGAAGAGGCCACAGTAGAGAGGTCCATATGAAGAGGAGCTAAAGCCCTCAGTGAAAGAGAGGCGAAACCACCAGATAGCTAAGTGAATAGGCCTTTATATCAGGACTTCTATATCTTACCATGATTGACACTCTGGGAGGGACAATTCTTTGGGTGGGGGATGTGGTGGTGGAGTGGTGGGGATCACTATGCATTACAGGACATTTAGCAGTATCCCTCGCCTTTACTTAGCAGATGTCAGTAGCATCCTTCCCCCAAACTGTGACAACCAAAAATTATTCCAGACATTGCCAAATATTCCCTGGAGAGGAGGCAAAAAATCACACCCACTTGAGATCCACTCTAGCTTTAGATGATTCCAGCACAAATCCTTGAGCTGCCACAGCTAAGCTGAAGTGGACAACAAGCAAGCTATCTCTACTGAGAATTTCAAAGCTGAATAGACACTGTTGTTTTTGTAAGTCATTAAGATGGTTTGTCACAAAACATTACATAGTAAGATGTGTTCCTGAACTTCAAGAGGTGGTTTTTCCCTTTCAGGGTAGAAAGGAACTATATAACCAAATAATCACCATTCTACATCAGACTCTTATAAAAACTACTATAAACTTTTAATTGTGAGGCACATCCTGAATATATGTGTGTGCAAAATTTTGTGTATGGACATAGAGATACAGCACTCTGATATTGAAGTCCTGGTCTGTGGTTATACTGAGCTATTAGAGCGTGTATGTTAACCTAATTTTAGTATATGTAATTATATTGTCTTCCTAATTTGCTCATGCACTTTCAACTGGAAGTGGTCAACACCGGATTCTTAAATAACTCCACATCATTAAGGTCGCCTACAGTAACACAGAGCTTGTTTTCCTGTAAGCTACATTAGATGACTCAGTCCCAGAGTATTTGGAACAATTGTGAGATAATGTTCTGAATAGAGCTGTAGCAGGGTCATGTTTGGTCTGCATGGCACTTATAATTTATCTTCATATATCAGAGAAAAAGTCTAGAAACAAAACTGTGAATATGCAGTAGCTCAAATAGAACATATATGCTAAATCCCGAAATTCAGATTTTTTTTAAGAATTTAAAATTAAGATAAGACATGCTGTGTACCTAGAATTTATTTTATTACATAATTTACAATGAATAAATCTCCTCAAGGATGGAAGCTACATGTTCTTTATAATCATGGATATGACAATGATGTGTACTCTTGGGCCCTGCGCAGTATATGCTGTGCAGTTAATTCTTACAGCAGTTCAGCAACTGCAGCTGAAAGAGGTTAAATGGCTTGTCCATAGAGCTGGTGTGATTTGAAGTCTTATCTCTCTGACTCCTAAACTTGTTGTCTTTCCACAGCACCAACTCCCTTTATCTCTGTATACACATTATTCAACACAGTACACAGTAGATAGGCAGATAGTCAAACGAATTTTATAGTTATTGATTACAAATAGCTTTGAATCACAAATCGCAAACTGTTAATCACAAATTAACAGTTCTGGATGGAAAGGAAACAATATAGTTTATTAGGTTTATCACAAAGGTGGTCAATCCATGTTTGTTGATTGCCACACCATAGATGAGTTACTAAATAAGCAATTCTTCTAGGTGCTAAGCCAACTGAACTGGCTTAACCCTGTGCTGTATGACTGATTGCCTAGTGATCAGCCATTGAATGACAAAACCCATCTCCTAAGTAGATGCAGGCTTAAAATGGCCAACTGTACCAAGTCATTATTTTCCTTTTTAGGAAGGAAATGTTGTTTCAGGAAGGGGAAATAGAAGTCAGCATAAGCTCTTTCTCATAAGGAAAGTGATAAACTAGTTGAGAGACGCAGGCTGAATCTGATGAATCTATTCACAGAATATGCTGATGTATAAAGCTGATTTAAAAACAATCTCACTTGAATTGTGGATTGTTATTAACACAGGATGATACCCACAAAAGGTAAATGAATGAATGACTAGATAAATACACAAATAATATATAAATAAATAAAGAAAATGGTAGCCTAAAGTAGTCATAGGTATTATAAACTGATATCCAATGATATAATTGCAAAATGAACTTGTCAGGAGAATATGTACACATGAGCCAATTGTACATAATAACCATTGGTATTTCAAATTGTTCAGGATAACTGGTTGTTTAAATTGAACACTCTTTTTCCTCTGAACTGCTTTATGCTTCACATAAATTGTTGCAAACTTTGGTTTCAGACTTAAAAACCATAGTATGGATAGATGGATGACAGAGAGAGAGAGAGAAATGCTAACCTGAAGAAGTGCTTGTACAGACACCCTCTCAATTTTCCATACTCAGGCTTTTCCTGCTACTTTATGGCCCTGATTACCTAGATTGGAGCTATACAAACCAGACTGTTTTCACGCTAGCAGGAAGCAGCAGCTAGACTTCCTCAGTCTTCCTGAATAGTAAAAGGTGAAGAAAAGAGACAGGCTCAATAGTTCTCAACAGTGGGTGGGATAGCCCTCTTGGGGCTGTTTGGAAATACATGAGGGTGCTGGAGTTGCTACAGTGGTAGAAAACACCAATGGCACTGAAAGAATGATCACCATGAAGGAAAACATTCTGCAACATAGGCTTTCCAAATGGAAGAATTTTCCTGTACAAAATGACAACAGCATTGAGAAATGTTAGCTAATTCCCTTTCAGAACATCACAAGCCACTTTTTTAATATCATCAAGGAAAACTAAACTTCAGCCATGATACAAACAAAGAATATGCCAGAATTTGGCTGAAAAACATTCCCTAATTGGAAGCAAAGAAGATTCTTTATGGCAAAAAAAAAAAAAAAAAAAAAAAAAGAGAGCGAGAGAAATGAAAAGTTCTTATTGTTATTCAAACAATAACCTCTAAACTCTTCTCAGCATCAGGAACAGCACCTCTGAGTACCTGCAGGCTTCAGAAATTTCAAAAGAAACAAACGCTAAGATTCTATTTTTTCCAAGAACCATCCCTGCTCAGACAATAAGCTTGACTGAGCACACAGTCGATTAACAAAGGAATTCAGGTAGGTTGCAGGGTGCAAAGCTCACTTGAAGCTGCTGCAAAATGTCCCTTTCCTCCTACCTTCAGTCTTGGGGGAGACTGTGGTTCTTGCACATTTCTGGAAAACAATTAATGCTGTTCACTATGCAGGTGGGCTGAGGATTTTAGCAGATGGCAACAGGATGGCTGTAAAAGAGAAAAGAGCTCTTGCAGATGGTATACTTACTCCTTTCTGTGTTTTTATCTTACGGGAGGGGAAAGGAGGGAGATAGTTGCAAGACAATGCAAGAATGCTGCAAATGTCCAAAGTATTTATTTTCATACCCTCTCTGAAATCATCACATTGTTACCTTTTGTCAACATATTGCAGAGGAGAAATAAAGCAGGAAATGGAGACAGGATAGGAAGAAAAATCCTTCAACATCTACAGCTTTAAATTCACCATCCTCTAGAGTTACTTGTTGTGGACTTGAAGCTTGTTAATGCAATACATTTCCCCATATTTTTCTTTTCCAAGTGAAATAAGCTAATTACTCTAACTTTTTCTCATAGGCCATTTTTTTTCTCAGCACTGTGCGATTATTTTTGGTGCTTGACTTCTAGCTATATACATTCTGCTCATCCTGTGATTCTGAGATACTACAAGTTGGTCACAATATTCTGAAAATGGCTTGCTAGGTAGCAGCTGCCTTCACTAGTGATCTCCTGTTCGATGACAATACCATATCTCTTGGGAGTCTTATCCAAAAAAAGGAGGAAGTTAATAAAAATACTCTGATGTAGGTAGCTTCTGACACAGCGTAGGCACAGATTTTCCACCATAATGAGCAGCCACGATCATTAATTGAGCCACAGATCTGTGGGCTTCCAATCTTATTTCTTCAGCTCTTACTGACATTGAAAAGATGGCAAGGACAATTTCCCTGCAAAGTATCGTCTCCCACAGGTCCAGTCCTGGAAAGTCAATCCTCAGTGACTGATATCTGCTGCCTTTTCCTATGCTGGCTTTGGGTGAGTGTCCTCAGAGCATTTTGTCTGTCTCTGTACTTTGATATTAGAAAGCGTAGTAAATGATACAGGTCTATGAGTAAAGTTAATGCCCTTTAATTATTAGTCAGATGATTTAGTCACATTTTCATTTGTCTCTCATCAATTTCATAAATATATGAGACCCTACTGTGAGTCAATCTTGGGATGGTTACTAGTTACAAGGCAAATAGATCAAGTTGTGACCATAAAGGAGCTCAAGCAGAAGAAGATAGATAAGTCAATAATTACATGATAAGTTGGTGAAGTGATAGACATTTTAATTAGCTTGATTAAATTTTTCTATAATCTATACATAGATCAAAACATCACATTCTACCTTATAAATATATACCATTATCATTTGTCACCTAAAAATAAATTTTAGAAAAGGTAGTATAATGCAATATAATAAGTATGTTATTTTAAAAATGTATAAGGTCTTGTGAAACCACTATTTCAGCCTGGAGGGTTAGGATCAGAAAAGCTCATAGAGTAGATAACTGTTAAACAGAGTCGTGAAGAATAATTAGGAATGATCCCATAAGGGATCCAAAAATAGGAAGAGCAAACCATGGAGAAGATGGAGCCCCTGAAAACCACAGGAATATGAGCGAGCAATCCAGAAGCACCAGGTAGGTAGGAAATCTGTCGATACAGTTGCAGTGTGGCAGGCATAAAGCTGAAGAAAGAGAGAAAGGTTGAAAGTTAGGACTAAATTAGGAGCTAATTGAGAGCCAGCACAGAAACTACCACTCAAGTCTGATTCACTCAATGGCCTTAGTTTAGAAAACTTGGATGCAGAATGGGGCACTATAGTGCGATGAAGCTAACTTTACCTTCCTCACAATTTAGCGGTGGGTCTCCCTGCATGATAGTGAGACAGTATGATAAGGGCTGCTTGTGTGGTAGACAAGGAGCTTCGTTTTCAATAAAATGTTTCATTTCCTCAATTGACTAGAGAACAAACCCAAGGATTTGGGTGACACCTTGTGGAAGATATTTGTTGCTTTGGCCACCCAGCAACTATTTCTTGTCTTCTTTGATAATTATCATCTTCCATGTTTTTCAGAGAACTACCCTATACCACTTTGAGTCCATGCGTGGTTCCATTCCTACTGCCAGAGGTGAAGTCTGTTACTCGGTTAGTGTATCAGCATACCACAGGGATTGGTCAACGACTGATTCTGAGATAGGCACATGGCCCAAGCTGGTCCAAACAGGATGAATCCTGGGGCTTATTCAAGAGCTGCCAGGAAAATTTGTTCTCTCAGGTCCATAAGGGCCAGAGTTACTGCCAGCTATCTGGCTACTTTGGGAAACTTGAAAATAAAGTCGACATAATAGAAAGACAAGCCACGGCCAGGCATGTGGCTCATGCCTATAATCCCAGCACTTTGGGAGCCCAAAACAAGCAGATCACTTGAGGTCAGGAGTTCAAGATCAGCCTGGCTAACATGGTAAAACCCTGTATCTACTAAAAATGCAAAAATTAGCCTGGTGGTGGATGTCATATTCCCAGCTACTTGGAAGGCTGAGGCAAAAGAATCACTTGAACCCAAGAGACCGAGGTTTCAGTGACTCCAGCCTGGGTGACAGAGCAAGACTCTGTCTCAGAACAAACAAACAAACAAACAAACAAAACGACAACAGGGGATAAAGAAAAATGAGGCGTCTTGGATGAAGCCACAGCTGAATGCCAGATTACCCTAGAAATGTATGTCAAGAAATTTCCCATTTTATTAAAGCCACTTTGAGTTACATTTTCTGTTATTTGACAAGAAAATAATCTTTACTGATATAATGCTAAAATTCTTTTTCGAAATTTGCCTCTTTAAAAACATAGTGTCTTAAGAGACAGAATATACTAAATATTGAACAGGTGAAGACTAGCGGAACAGAATCCATAAAACCTGTATTCTAGGTTGGAATTTTCAATTACTTTATTTTGGGCAAAGTACTTCATCTTTTTTAGCCTCAACTTTTCTACATATAAAACACAGATAATAATTCTAATCTCCTTCCTATATCACAGCCTTGCTTGAGATGAAAATTAAAGAAAATTATTTTTTAAAAAGTCACCAAAGCCAAAGGGCTAAACGAATGAAATGGCTACTGAAGTATTAACATTTGGTTATTTTTTTAGTAAGCTCTCAAATATGTTAATTTTTCATCAAGAATTGTTTCCATTTTTCCTAGTAGTCTAAAATAGGTCTAAAGATGTTGATATCAGGCAGGCACGGTGGCTCACGCCTGTAATCCCAGCGCTTGGGGAGGCTGAGGCGGGCGGATCATGAGGTCAAGAGATCGAGACCATCCTGGCCAACATGGTGAAACCTCGTCTCTACTAAAAATACAAAAAAAAAAAAAAAAAATTAGCTGGGCATGGTGGCACACGCCTATAGTCCCAGCTACTCTGGAGGCTGAGGCAGGAGGATTGCTTGAACCTGGGAGGCAGAGGCTGCAGTGAGCTGAGATCGTGGGCCACTGCACTCCAGCCTGGCGCCTGGCAACAGAGAGAGACTCTCTCTCAAAAAAAAAAAAAAAAAAAAAAAAAGATGTTCAGTCAGCACACACTAAAAAGCATAAGGTTCCTAAAGCTAAATGGAAGTCAGCATTACCCCAGGTCAGGAGTCAACTAAGCTTTAAAACATGCCATGCCCACGCTAACATGTTTCCTGTTAATTGGCATTATGTTGACAGTCACTGGGGCCAAGAAAGAAAATGCTAGAAAGCTTTGTCTAGTATCTACTTTGACCCCAAAGAGGTCCTCAAAAAGCCAGCTAATAAACAAAATAAAACCAATCTAATTGATCTTCCCTTCCAAATTGTTACCATACTTCACATTGCACCTGGCTGCTGTGGTGACCTGCATGGCATGAAAAATTTGGTTGACCTACACTGAACTGACAAAGTCTTGTTTCAGTTCTCAATCTTCAGTATATACTATGTCATGAAGGACTATAAAAAGCTCATATTCATCTGCCCATTCTCTTTCTGAACAATCTACCCATCACACAGTTGATCACCTAGTCCCATCAATTCTGTTACCAGGAATCTCACAGATCCCCTACTGCTCAGCAAGTCATTCAGGCCACCTTAGTCTTCCTACACTCTGCCACCATCTCTAGCCCCACCCATTCTTCCCTCTCCACCACCCCAGTTAAAAGGTCAATATCCTAGTTTTGGTGGAATTCTTGTACATGACAGGGAATAGCCAGTTTCTTAGACTTCATATACCTTTTTATAGCTCTGGGACTATGTTCCATTAGTTTCTTCTGATTGGAATACATTTTCTCTTAATCCACCCATTGCCCTTCTCTGCCTACAAAGTCCTGCTAAGTTTTTTTTTTTTTTTCTAATAACAGAGATTTTTAAAAATGAAACTTTTATTGGGCTCTGACGGGAAACAATATGATTAAGTAAAACTGATTTTATAAGAAAAATCATATTACTATCCGAGCCTATCTTTTGCATTACCACCTCTGATAGAACCAAGGGACAAAGAAATATTTATCTATTTTTAAAAGAAATCAAACCAAGATTAATAAATGACAAGAAGTAACTAACTGTGCCTGCATGCTGAGAACACAAAAGCTATTGGCGGGGACTGCAGAGAACTGAAGATGACATATCCTTTCTGAAGGGACAGAGATCTAGACTATTGTTGCTTTCAAGTAAGCAGGCTTAATGTATTAACGGAGCTTTCGGTTTTCTCGAGAGGTCATCTGTATTGCTCTGTGATATCTCCTGAGAACTCTGGATCAACATGTTGTTGGCTATATCCAGCCCAAGGGTACAAATTCGTAAATCTCAGCCTCAAGACCTTGTTCAAATATCGGATTCTTTGCAATGGCTTCTCTTAATTCCTTAGCCCAGTAGAGTGACTCCCTACTGTCATTATGTGCTGATTAAAGATTTTAATCTGTCACTATCTTGAGGTGTCAGTGACAAGGTGGATGTACTGTGGGGCAGAGTGTGGACCGTAGCCCATGCTTCTGTGACCTGTACCCCATATCATTTGGTTGAACAATTCTTTTTCTAGTAACTTACATGCCTAACACACTACGAATGTATTTTTTTAAATTACCACTTCATATAATAAACATCATCTTTTAATGTGTAGTTCTTATCCAAATTCTTCTAGAAGACCCTACCCACTCCACAACACAGTAATGGTCAGAAAAAAAATGATGTTACTTTTACAAAACACTGTAATGATTTCTGTTGAAAATATGTTGATATAGAATGCCCTCTCTTTGCTCTCTTTGTTCTGGGCAAGATTATTTGGGTGACAGTTTTTAGTTAAGCAGCTCTAAGGCAAATACCTACACACTCTTAACTAGAAAGGTCTGTAGCCAAGTGAAGATGCTGCAAATCTTGTGTTTTTTAAGCTATCTTTTAAGCAACATCACAGTGCTTTAACTGTGAAAAAAGTGTATCTCTGAGATGCTTATTTTAATATTTATTTATTTTGTGCTTCCGCTGGTGGAAGCCCCAGACTGGGGTGAGGAAATAACTGAAATGTCGAAAACCACCCTAGGAAAGATTATAAGATCCTACAATCTGACAGTGGACAAAGGATAAGACAGAGATGGCCAGAACCCAGTAAGAGGCTGTGGACAGCAGACTTGAAAAGCTGATGTATCTAACATCCAGTTTCAAGTTTCCTTTCTCTGCCTTATATTTTACTTATATCATCCTCACATCCTTATTAAAATTCTGTTAAATGACAGCCTTTCACTGATAGATAGGAGTGAGCTGTCACTGCAAGCAGCTGTGATGTGGAGACAACTGACAACCGGGATGAAGCCAGAACAGAGGGCTGGCATGAGCAGAGCACACAGCCACACCCAGGATGGCATTTGTTATAGGTTGAAGCATGTTGCTCCCCTAAAAGAAAGTTGAAATCTTAATCCACAGTAACTGTGAATGTGATCTTATTTGAAAACAGGGTCTTTGCAGATAATTAGGTTAAAATTAGGTCCTAATACAATTAGGACCTCATATCGAGCCTTAATACAACATGAGTCATGTCCCTAGAAAAAGGGAAATTTGGACCCAGTGACAGACATTCACTGAAGGAAGATGATGTGAGGATACAGGGAGAATGTCACGTACAAATCAATGAAAACCTGAGACAGACAGAAGCTAGGTGAGAGGCATGGAACAGATTTTCCCTCGTACCCCTCAGAAAAAGCCAATCTGCCCAATATCTTGAATTTGGACTTGTGCCCTCCAGAACTGTAAGACAATAACTATTCCTCTTGCTTTAAGCCACAGAGAGTGTGGTACTTTGTTGTAACAGCCTCAGGAAACTGATACAGTATTCCTCCGGTGAACCTCAGAAAGAACTGAGCACAGAATAGATTTTTGCAGTCACACAGGAGGGAGCCTCAGATTATTATAATGTAGATATTAAAGGTAAGGGTGAAAAACTTAGGAACACTCAGATAGCAGATGACTCCATCCACATTACTTTCAGAGTGGAGCACTCTAGCTCCCTCATTATATAACAGGAGTCTACTCTGGAAACAAGCAAGTATTAAACTCCTTCACAGCATAGAATACAATAGAATACAACATAAATGCCTTGATCAGTTTCACCATTTCCTTAGTACTTTGAAGACTATTGGCACTTAAGTAAATTAATATTAAGTAAATATCCTAAGAGTTACACCTACTTCAAGGCCTTTCTATAGTTAGGACATGCAAAAACACCTAGTCCCTCTGATTCCAAGAGTTACCAAAGGTACCTGATCTCTAAGATCCAGGGAAAGGAAAATAATCTATTAACAGTCTTGGAAGAGTGTTGTTAAGAAAGGTAAGGGGTGGTTCAAAGTGCTTAGTGGTCTGGAGATAATATTGAGCACATTTTCCTGAAGCTCACTTTTTTCAGTTGACCATATATCAAGAAGTTTTGTTTGTGTCAGTAAATACTTTGGTACAACATTATTTTTACTATGTGCAAAGATTTCATCTTCAGAAAGACTTTCCATAATTCATTTAACTAACCCTCTATTTCTGAGCCAAGTCAATGGAAAATCAAAATAGTGTGCTGAGCCCAGAGGCATGCATGCCTGAGGAACGAGCTCTATGATCAATCATCTGTTTCAGATTCTTCTGTAAGTTTCTTACGTGGCACTTCCTTTATCTAAGACAGTGCCATTCTCTAGCATGTGGTCATTTCTAGAATGTTGAACAAAAGAAAATCTCTGTCACCCAATCAAGTTCCTAAACGTATCATTCATTCACTCAGTAAGCAAACATTTATTTTGTACTTAACATGTCAGACACTACTCTGGGCCTGGTGATATAGTAATGAAGAAGATAGATAGGGTTCCCTGCCTTGCTGAACTTTTAAATCTAACGGGAACACACGAATAAACAAGATAAATTAATGTAGCTGTTATGAAGGAAATAAAACAGGCAATGGGAAAGGCATTGATAGGGAGGCATGTACTTTAGATGGAGAAAGAAGTAGTAGTATGTTAACTGAAACCTGAAAAAGAGCTGTTCATGTCAAGAGCCAGGAAAAAGGTATCAGATGCAGAGGAAACAGGTAGAGTAAATGCACGATATGGGAAAAGGTGTGACAGGTCCAAACAATACAAGTTGATTAGATGATCTAAATAATTGTTACATAGTAGGTGACAGAGAGAAGAGTTCAAGAAGAAGGCAAGCATTGGTCCAGGAGATCCTTGCAGGGCATGGTAAGGCAGTAGAACAGCAAGCTGCTAGTTCAGAAGGTTTTAATCAGGGAGTGTCATACATCAGCTCTGTTTTAAGAAGATGGCTCTGGCTATGGGGTGAAGCATGCATTATAAAGAAGCATGAGAGGAAGCAGAAAGAGACCAGTTAGCAGGACACTGCGATTGCCTTGCTGAGAGAGTTGTTGGTAGTTTAGACTGAGTAGAAATAGATAAAAGGGAACTGATTAGAGATACATTTTGATGATAGAGTAGGCAGGACATACTGATGGAAATAACATGTATGGGTAAGTTAAAAGAAGAAATCAAGGATGACATCTTAATATGAAAATTTTCAAACAACAAAATAGAGATAATTGAATAATGAATACTTATATACTTATCATGTTGACTGTACAATTAAATTTTAACTATATATATTTTATTAAATAGCTTTTCATTTATCTATCCCACTATCCATGCATCAATCCATGTTATTTTTGATACCCTTAGGGTGAAAGAAAGACCATGTTACCCCCATATCCCTACTAAAGTATGCATATTATTAACTAGAATTAATGTTTTGTTTTGCTTCTTTTTTTTTATAGGAAACTTTTCATAGAGTGAAATGAAAAAAAAAAAGGCTCAATTAAAGAGTTTTGACAACTGTATGTAAAGATGTAAACCTAACTCAGGATTTTAAAACCTCAACACTATTCTGAACCTTAAATCATTATTTGTTGTGGAGGGCTATCTTTGGGCAATGTAGGATGGTTAGCAGATTCCTGGCCTCCAAACTGTGTACTTTAACAAAAATAACCTGAGGAAAGGGGAAAAATTGATAACCACTGCCCTAACTTTAATCAACACATAAAACATTATCATCATCTAGAAAGTTTTCTCATGTGCTTTCCCAGCAAATCCCCACACCTCTTTTACAAGGCAACAAATATTCTAATTTTTTGGCCACATAGATTAGTTTTGCACATTCTAGAACTTTATATAAGTGTAGTCACATTGTACATGCTCTTTTCTGGTATTTCTTACTAAATTTCACTACATTTTTGAGATTCATCCATGTCATGTATATGAGTGGTTTTTCCTTTACAGTGTTAAGCAGTATTCCATATGTGACTATACTTGAGTTTGTTTAGTCACTTGGTTGTTGATGGATAATTGAGCTGTTTCCACTTTTACCTATTATGAATAAACAATATGAACATTCTCATATAATTATTTAATGGGTATGTTTTTAATTTCTCTTTGATAGGAGTAGAATTACTGAGTCATAGAATAGTTATCTGTTGTTAGAAAATTGCCAGATGTTTTTAAAAGATAGTTATACCATGTTATATTCCAGTCAACAATGTATGAGATTTCCAGTTGTTCCATATCCTTGTCAACACTTGGTGTTGTCAGTGATTTTAATTTTAGCTATTTTGTTGGGTGTTTAGTATATCTCATTGTGATTTTAATTTGCAATGCCCTGATAATTCTAATGTTGAGTGTTGTTTCATGTATTTATTGGTCATTTATATAATTTTCCTTGCAAAGTATCCATTTAACTGCCTCTTTTTAACATGGGGTTGTAGTTTTATTATTGAGTAACCTGATTTCTTTATATATACTGAATATCAGTCCTTTGTCAGATGTATGTTTCATGAATATTTATGCAGATCTACGGTTTGCCTATAAATTTCACTAATAGTGACTTTTGATGAGCAGAAATATTTAATGTTGATAATACCAAATTGCTGATTCTCTCTTTTATGGTTACAATTTTCTGTGTCTTTTCTAGGAAACTTTTGCCTAGTCTAAAAGTCAGAAGGACATTCTACTGTGCTGTTCCTAGAATCTTTATTCTTTTAGTCTTTATGTTTAGGTTTAAGATTTATCTCAAGTTATTGTTGTGAGGTACAGATTAAGGTTTATTTTATTTTCTGTGTAGATACCCAGTTTTTATAGCACATTTTGTTGAAAATATTTTTTTATACTATATGGCATTGTTGACTGTAGAAAACCAAACAAAATTAAATCAGTATGGGTCTAATTCTGGACTTCCTAATCTCTTCCATTGACCTATTTGTAAATTCTCTTGCTAATACAATGCTTTCTTGATTATTGTAGCTCAATAGCAAATCTTACAGCCAGGTTTGGTCCCTAAAATTTGTTCTTCTTCAAGGTTACTTCTGATATTCTAGCTCCTGTGTATTTCCATGTAAATGTTAGATTAGCCTATTAATTTCTTTTTAAAATTCCTGGTGGGACAGCATTGTATTGATCCTATAGATCATTTGGAGGAGAATTAGCATATTAACAGTGGTATATATTCTAATAAATACATACATGGTATAACTCTCCATCCATTTCTCTAAATTTTTTTTAGTAATTTTTGATGTAGAAATCCTACATGGTTTTGTTAAACTTATTTCTATGTTATGCCTTTTTGCTGTATTAAAATCTGATTTTTAATTTTTTTCTTTATTATGCAGTTAAATATGGAAAATGCAGTTGATTCTTGTATATTAAACTTGTATCTTGAGACATTGCTAAATTCACATATTAGCTCTAGCTGTTTTTTTGAAGGTTGATTAGGCTTTTCTATTTTGACAGTTATGTCATCTGTAGAATGACATATTTCATTTCTCATATGTATATATTTTATTTCCTTGTCTTTTCTTATTGCACTGGCTAAGAGTTCTGATAAAATGTTGATAGAGGTAGTGAAAGTGGACATTCTTGCCTTTTTTGTGGTTTTTGGGAGAAAACATTCAATATTTCACCATTAGGAATGAGGTTAACTACTGGTTCTTATAGATGACTTTTATTAGAATAAGGAAAACCCTTCTATTCCTAGAGTGCTAAGAGATTTTATCAATAAATTGGTGTAAATTTATGTAAAATAACATTTTCTCTTTCATTCTAATAGTATGATAAACCACACTTAATTTTTTTTCTTTTGAGACAGAGTCTCACTCTGTCACCCAGGCTGGAGTGCAGTGGCACGATCTCAGCTCACTGCAACCTCCACCTCCCAGGTTCAAGCAATTCTGCCTCAGCCTCCTGAGTAGCTGGGATTACAGGTGCATGCCACCATGTCCCAAACTGAATTTTTAATATTTAACTAAACTTACATTCTAGAGATAAGCTCTATTTGGTGTTAACCATTTCATATGCTGTTGTATTTTATTTCCTAATAATTTGTTAAGAATGTTTTCTTCTATGTCCATGAGGTCCATCTGATTGTAATTTTTTTTGTAATATCTTTGTCAGATTTTCAAATCAGTGATTTTCATAACTTCTTTTTTGAAATTTTGGCGAATTACATTTTAACATTTATAGATCAGTTAAGAGAAAAAGAGACAGGAAAAAAATTGAGAAAGGACATTCTGTAAGGCAGGCATCCCCAAACTACAGCCTGTGGGCCACATGCGGCCCCGTGAGGCCATTTATCTGGCCCCCTGCCGCACTTCAGGAAGGGGCACCTCTTTCATTGGTGGTCAGTGAGAGGAGCACAGTATGTGGCGGCCCTCCAACGGTCTGAGGGACAGTGAACTGGCCCCCTGTGTAAAAAGTTTGGGGACACCTGCTGTAAGGGAAGAAGAAAAATCAGTTTGTTGATTCAAGGAATTCAAAAGACAACAGTCTTTCATATTGAATACTGCTGACAGTTAAGTAAAATGTGGAGAGAGAAGTGACAGTGAATTTGGCAATATGGAGGTAATTGGTGACACTGATATGAAACTTGGGGGTTAGAGATGGGCAAGAAAGGGGAAGCATGACTAGAGCACATCCAATTACTTTGCTTGTTAAGATAAACAAGAAAATAAGAGGGCCAGTGTAGCCAATTTGCTGTAACATTTTTTCTGTGAAGAGTAGCATATAAATAGGGCAGTAGCTGGAGAAGATGAGAAGTCAAGAAACAATGAAAAAGACATATTCGTTTAGTTTCCAAGGCATGTAAATAGGACAAAATGAAAGAGAGGAGAAATTAACCTAAAATATTTGTGATAGTCGAGAGCGCTGTTGAATAGGGAACAGACCAGGGTTCGGTTTCCAGCTTTAAAAATAACTAACTACATGAACTGGGGTAGGTCATTTCCAGTTCCCTGAGCTTTGGTTTTCTCCTGTGTAAACTGATGTCTTTCAGACTAGATATTTTAAAAGGTAGTTTAAATATTCCTCAACTTCTGTGACTTCTCTGACAAGTCTCATAATGAAACCAGTCTTTAATGTGTCATTCTTATGACTTAAAATTTATGGTAATTTTGTTTTATTGACTGTGTCTGTTACTTGAGTGGCTCACTTGCATCATGTAAGTAGTATTAAAATGGAAGGCCAAATGTATTGATTACTCTACATAAGCAGCTATATTGAGTGTGAGAATTCCAGTTATGTGAAAACAAGTTATAAAGAGGAGAAATCAGGCCAGCATGAGAAAGCTCCAGGAAGAGAGAGTGAATACAGTGCAAGGGAAATATCCTAAACAGAGGAAATGCTGCCACACATGCTTTATTAGATAGCCTATTGTCTCCTCAACAAATTGGAAGAGAGATACTAGGGGTTCTTGAAGGTTAATGACAATCATCTAATCACATCGTTGTAGATGAAACACATTTGATCAACCCTAATAAATGACTAGCGCACATCAAATTATTTTGCTTGTTAAGATAAATGTATTGGATTAACCATTTTACTAAATCCATGGATTGATGTTTAAATAATTAAACCTTTCCTTTTTTAAAAAATAAGTGATTGTGTTGATAATGTACTGTCGACAGGATAGGTTGATTTGCAGAGGAACAAAAATTAAAGCGAGTTTCCTGCAAACAATACGTATGTTTAAATGGATTCTGAAATCAAGCCATTACTATGGATGGGATGAGTTTGTAAAAATTACTAGACACTGGCCAGAAAAAAATTAAAATAAATAAATAAATGAAGAAAGAAAGAGAAAATGATACCTGCACTTAAGTAGCCTCTAATTGAACTGAAGATATTGAATAACATAACTTCATGACCAGTTTGGGAAAGACTAGAAAATTATTAGTTATGTGGAAGAAATGGAATATTATAGAGCACGAGTAGTCAAAGAAGGTTCATAGAGGATGTGTTAAAAGTAGAATTCAAAATTTGGTTTCCAGTGACAAAATCCAATATGAATATATTGTGCATAAACTAGAACTTGTAGAAGACACAAGTTGTCAAAAGAAGAATGGAGATGACAAAATTGGCAGGTACACAACTACATTTAGGACCCTTTCCCTTCTTGTTCTCATCGCTATTTCTCTTGATTTCTCAGCTTCAAGTCTTTGCATTTGTCTCCAGTAGAGGATCAGAGGAGTCATTGACATGAGTCTTTTCAGCAGGTAGAAAAAGGGTAGAACAAAGGTAGACAGAGTAAATTGAAAATAGAAAATCACAAAAGGATGCACCACACCAACAAAAGTATGCGAAGAGGCGAGAAAGGGGAAGCATGTTATTTTTCCACGTACCTCAAATTTCATTACATGGCAGAACCCCTTCCTTCACCATCGAGCTATCTGAAGGAGAATCCACAGTTAAAGAAAAAAAAGAAGTCATTAAGTACAGCATAGAAGGCACAATTAGTGAAACAGAAAAAAATATATCAATTTTAATGTATATTTACAATAGACGAGGTCAAAAGAAAGGTCACCAAATATGGGTCCAAAAGCATCAAAAAAAAAAAAATACAGAAAAGTTCAGGAATAAAATGGTCTTTTATAGCAGATTGGAGGCAATTAAAGTCAAATTGAAAAGAGATTAAGAAATAAGTGAATTAGGAGAAAATGGAAACTCATCTTCCAGCCACGATGGAAAAATTAGTACCTGACCAGCCCTAATCATTAAAGAGTGGTGTGCTGGTAATGTTTAACAATCAGTTCTTTAATCAAAAGAAAAAAAGTTATGATTTGTAACATTTGACTTTTTTTAATGATATACATATTCCCAGCTGGGCTGATTTCGACCTACAAACAGTTTAAAAACTGGCAATATTCCTAAAAATTTTAAAGTTGCTCTTCACGAGCTGAAATGAGCTGGCTCCAGCACATCATAAATTGCTACAAAACTGAGAAAAATATTAAAATAAACTATTTTTAGCCATTGGAAAGAAGAGAAGCTCACAAGGTGAGAACCATGTGTACTACCTACTACCTCCCCCTGCTTTCCACCTGGGGACAATTTCCCAAAACAGGTGGAGCTGAAGCTGGAGTCCAGTATATGGCACTCTGCCTGAGCTGAGAAGTCACCCATTAGTTTGGAGATGCAGAAGAGGATGGAATCTGAAGGGCATCATAGTCAATAGGAGGCACGGTACCTGTGCAGAAGTGAGATCCAGAACCTAATGTGGGCCCCAACCCCTGCCATGAGTCCTTGGCTAAGGGCTGAATTGCTATTGTGCAAGAAAAGACTACAGGAGTCTTACAAGAAAGTAATTGCTTATGGGGCTGAGAGCAGAACAGAGATTTTGGAAGTCAAGCAGAAGTAGGAGACTAATATTAGACTTACAGACCAGGCAGATCTAGACCGCCTTAGCACTCTGTTAACATCTCATTAGTACTCAGCATACAGCTGACACTTGAGAAAGGCCATATACTAGCCATTAGCCATAAGGAATGATGTCTTTCAAATGCTGAAAGAAAAAGATAAAAAACAATAGTCAGCCCAGAATTCTGAATCTAGCCAGCAAATGTAACTTTTGAGATGAGAATAAAATGAAGATGTTTTCTTTTAAACAAAAATCTGATCACAATTGTAATCCCAGCACTTTTGGAGGCCAAGGCGGGTGGATCAGGAGGTCAGGAGTTCAAGTCCAGCCTGGCCAAGATGGTAAAACCTGGTCTCTACTAAAAATACAAAAATTAGCTGAGCATGGTGGTGGGTACCTGTAATCCCAGCTACTAAGGAGGCTGAGGCAGAGAATTGTTTGTACCCGGCAGTCAGAGGTTGCAGTGAGCCAAGATGGCGTGACTGCACTCCATCCTGGGTGGCAGAGCAAGACTCCATCTCAAAAAAAGAAAAAAAAAAAAATCTGAGAACATCTGTTGCCTGCAGACTAGCATTCAAGAAATGCTAAAGAATAGTCTACAGAGTAAATTGAAGTAATAATACTAGATGGGAACTCATACCTACAGAAATGAAAAAATGCAAATAGTAAGTATGTGACTAAAGGTGAGAAAGTTTTCTTTTCTTAATTTTTTTAAGCAACTAACTGATTAAAGCAAAAGCAGCAAGTTTGTAAGATGTAACTCTAACATATATACAACTAAACTATTAGTGCAATGGATGTATATTCATTCTAAAGTCTAGGATCTGAAGCAGTAACATGCAAGAAAAAGAATTAAAAGGAGTAAATATTGAGGAAAAAGGAGTAATTTTTTTTTTTTGTAGACAGCATGATGATTTACATGGGATATCATAAGGAATTTACACACAAAAATACCCAGATTCAATAAATACAATTTGCATGGTCACAGGATACAATGTCAATGAACAAAAATTAATTGAATTTCTATGTACTAGAAAAATAACTGGAAATCTGTTTCTGGGGTTTCTATTCTGTTCCATTGGTCTATGTGTGTATTTTTATACTCGTATCATGATGTTTTGGTGACAATGGCCTTATAGTATAGTTTGAAATCAGGTTATGTGATACCTCCAGTTTTGTTCTTTTTGCTTAGTCTTGCTTTGGCAGTGAGGGCTGTTTTTTAGTTCCATATGAATTTCAGAATTGTTTATTCTAATTCTGTGAAGAATAATGGTGGTATTTTGATGAGGGTTGCATTGAATTTGTAGATTGCTTTTGGCAATACGATCATTTTCACAATATTGATTCTACCCACCCATGAGCCTGGAATATATATCCACTTGTTTGTGTTGTCTATGATTTCTTTCTGCAGTGTTTTGTCATCTTCCTTGTAGAGGTGTTTCGATTCTTTGGTTAGGTATATTCTAAATACTGTTTTTGTTTTGTTTTGTTTTGGGCAGCTATTGTAAAAGGGGTTGAGTTCTTGATGTGATTCTCCACTTGATTCCTGTTGGTTTGTAGAAGAGCTACTGATCTGCGTACATTAATCTTGTATCCAGAAACTTTGCTGAATTCTTTTATCAGTTCTAGGAGCTTTCTGGAGGAGTCTTCAGGATTTTCAGGGTAAACAATCATATCTTCAGCTAACAGTGACAGTTTGACTTCCTCTTTAACGATTTGGATGCCCGTTATTTCATTCTCTTGTCTGATTCCTCTGGCTAGGACTTCCAGTACTATGTTGAAGAGGAGTGTGAGAGTGGGCATCCTTGTCTTGTTCCAGCTCTCGGAGGGAATGCTTTTAACTTTTCCCCATTCAGTATTATGTTGGCTGTGGGTTTGTCATAGATGACTTTCATTACATTATGTTCCTTGTATGCCAATTTTGCTAAGAGGAAGAGATGCTGGATTTTGTTGAATGCTTTTTCTGCATCTATTGAAATAATCATGTGATTTTTCTTTTTAATTCTGTTTATGTGGTGTATCATATTTATTGACTTGTGTATGTTAAACCATCACTGCATCCCTGGTATAAAACCCACTTGATCATGGTGGATTATCTTTTTGATATGTTGCTGGATTCGCTAGTATTTTGTTAAGGATTTTTTTTGCATCTATATTTATGAGAGATTTTAGTCTAGAGTTTTCTTTTTTAGTTATATCCTTTCCTGGTTTTGGTATTAGAGCAATATTGGCTTCATGGAACAATTTAGGAAGGATTCCTTCTTTCTCTGTCTTGTGGAACAGTGTCAAAAGGATTGGTACCAGTTCTTCCTTGAATGTCTAGTAGAATTCTGCTGTGAATCTGGTATTTGACTTTTTTTTTGTTTGTTTGTTTGTTTTTGGTAATTTTAAAATTACCATTTCAATCTCACTACTTGTTATTGGTCTGTTCAGGGTATCTAATTCTTCCTGACTTAAGCTAGGAAGGTTGCCTTTTTCCAGGAATTTATCCATCTCTTCCAGGTTTTCTAGTTTATGTGCATAAAGGTGTTCATCACAGCCTTGAATGACCTTTTGCATTTCAGTGATGTCAGTTGTAATATCTCCTCATTTCTTAGTGAGGTTATTTGAATTTTCTCTCTTCTTTTCTTGCTTAATCTTACAAATGGTCTATCAATTTTATTTATCTTTTCAAGGAACCAGCTTTTGGTTTCATTTATCTTTTGCTGTTTTTCTTTTTTGTTTCTTTGTTTGTTTCAATTTCATTTAGTTCTGTTCTGATCTTGGTTATTTCCTTTCTTCCACTGGGTTTGGGTTTGGTTTGTTCTTGTTTCTCTAATTCCTTGAGGTGTGACCTTAGAATGTCAGTTTGTGCTCTTTAAGAGTTTTTGATGTAGGTGTTCAGGACTATGAACTTCTCTCTTAGCACTGCCTTTGCTGTAACCCAGAGGTTTTGATATGTTATGTCATTATTGTCATTCAGTTTGAAGAATTTTTAAATTTCCATCTTGATTTTGTTTTGACCCAATGCTCATTCAGAAGCAGGTTATTTAATTTCCGTGTGTTTGCATGATTTTGAAGGTTCCTTTCAGAGTTGATTTCCAGATTTATTTCATTGTGCTCTGAGACAGTGCAGATATAATTTCAATTTTCTTATATTTCTTAAGGCTTGTTTTGTGGCTTATCATATGTTCTATCTTGGAGAAAGTTCCATGTGCTGTTGAATAGAAAAGTGTATTATGCGGTTGTTGGTTAAAATGTTATATATATATATATATATATCTGTTAAGTCCATTTGTTCCAGGGTATAGTTTAAATTCGTTTTTCTTTGTTGACTTTCTGTCTTGATGGCCTGTCTAGTGCTATCAGTGGAGTATTGAAGTCCCCCACTATTATTGTCTTGCTGTCTGTCTCATTTCTTAGGTCTATTAGTTTTATCAATTTGGGAGATCCAGTGTTAGGTACACATATATTTAGAACTGGAATATTTTCCCGTTTTACAGGGCCTTTTATTATAATGTCTGTCTTTGTCTCTCTGTTTTTTGTCTTGTTTTGTTTTGTTTTTGTTTTGAGACAGCCTCACTCTGCTGCCCAGGCTGGAGTACAGTGGCATGATCTTGGCTCACCCCAACCTCTGTCTCCTGGGTTCAAGCGATTCTCCTGCCTCAGCCTCCCAAGTAGCTGGGATTACAGGTGTCTGCCACCACGCCTGGTTAATTTTTTAATATTTACTAAAGATGGGGTTTCATCATGTTGGCATAGCTGATCTAGAACTCCTGATCTCAGGTGATCTGTCTGCCATGGCCTCCCAAACTGCTGGGTTTAAAGGCATGAGCCACCACGCCTGGCCTCTATTTGTCTCTTTTAACTGCTGTTGCTTTAAAGTTTGTTTTGTCTGATATAAGAATAGCTAGTCCTGCTCACTTTTGGTGTCCATTTGCATGAAATGCCTTTTTCCATCACTTTATGTGAGTCCTTAGGTGTTAGGTGAGTCTCCTGAAGGGAGCAGATAGTTGGTTGGTGGGTTCTTATCCAGTCTGTGGTTCTGTATCTTAAGTGGAGCGTTCAGGCCATTTATATTCAATGTTAGTATTGAAATGTGAAGCACCATTAGATTCATCACGCTCTTTGTTTCCTGTGTACTTTGAATTTTTTGTTTTCTGTTTTTGCTTTTTAACTTGCATTTTTATTTTATAGGTCCTGTGTGATATGCTTTAAAGAGGTACTATTTTGATGTATTTCCAGGATTCATTTCAAGATTTAGAGCTCCTTTTAGCAGTTTTTGTAGTGGTGGTTGGTAATAGTGAATTATTTCAGCATTTGTTTGTCTGAAAAATACTGTAACTTTCCTTCATATGTGGTGCTTAGTTTCACTGGATACAAAATTCTTGGCTGATAATTGTTCTGTTTGAGGAGGCTGAAGATAAGTTCCCAATCCCTTCTGGCTTCTAAGGTTTCTGCTGAGAAATCTGCTGTTAATCTGATAGATTTTACTTTATTGGTTACCTGGTGCTTCCATCTCACAGCTCTTAAAATTCTTTCATTTATCTTAACTTCGGATGGCCTGATGACAAAGTGCCTACGTGATTATCTTTTTGCAGTGAATTTCCCAGAGAGTCTTTGTGCTTCCTGTATTTGGATGTCTAGGTCTCTAGCAAGACCAAGGAAGTTTTCCTCAATTACTCCCCCAAATATGTTTCCAAGCTTTTAGAATTCTCTTCTTCCTCAGAAACACTGATTATTCTTAGGCTGAGATCAGACTCTCCTTGGGCGGGTCTTGCTGAGGCTGCTGTGGGAGATGGGGATAACGTTCCCAGGTCACTGGAGTTGTGTACCTAGGAGGATTATGGCTGCCTCTACTGAGTCATGCAGGTTGTCAGGAAAGTAGGGGAAAGCCGGCAGTCACAGGCCTCACCCAGCTCCCATGCAAACTAAAGGGCCAGTCTCACTCCAACCGTGCCTTACCCCAACAGCCCTGAGTCTGTTTCCAGGCAGAGAGTGAGACAGGCTTGAAAACTTGCCACAGGCTACCCATCTCCTAGCTGCAAAATAAAAGAGCTTGGTTCTTCCCCTGCCTGTGGAGTCTGCACATGGGATCTGCACCCTCTCCTGAGTTATAGCCAGGAGGTTTCTCTCCACGTTCAAATTGTTAAAAACTTCAACTAGCGATTTTCTTTTCTCTGTGAAGTTTTACCCGATGTTCCTGGGGCTGCCCTCCTGATGGATCCCTGTGGTGCCAGGCAGGGATGGGTTGCTTGAGGACCCAGCAAGATCCCAGGGCCTTTCTGCTGCCTCTACCACCATATTTTGTTCGGCTCTGTAAATTGACTCAGTTCCAGGTAAAGTCGGAAACTTCTCCTGTAAACAGACCTTCGGTTTCTCTCCAGTCCGGGTGTGTGTTCAGGAGAGGAGGGTCTTCCTGTCCCACTTCCGCAGTTGGGGCACTCATAGTATTTGAGGTATCTCCTAGGTCCTGCAGGAGCAGTCCACTTCCCTCAGAGGGTCTCTGGGTCCTCTCAGGATTGCTGGTTTTTTCCTGCAGCCAATCTGGAGCTAAAATTCACAGTGCGAGCCTCTGCTCAGTGCTCTGTCAGGAGCTGCAATCTAGTCCTCTCTCTAAAATACGAAATTCTTAGGAAGACATTTAACAACAGATGTGCAAAATCTTGATTCTGAAAATTACATATTTCTGAGAATAAAATAAAAGAAAATTTAAATAGATATTTATATATATTACATTCATGGATCAGAGGACTCAATATTAAGATGTCCACTCTTGGGCCAGGCACAATGGCTCATGCCTGTAATCCCTGAACTTTGGGGGGCCGAGGCGGGTGAATCACGAGGTCAGCGTGGCCAGCATGGTGAAACCCCATCTCTACCAAAAATACAAAAAATTAGCTGGGCGTAGTGGTGGGCGCCTGTAATCCCAGCTACTCGGGAAGCTGAGGCAGGAGAATGACTTGAACCTGGGAGGTGAAGGTTGTAATGAGCTGAGATTGTGCCACTGCACTCCAGCCTGGCAACAGAGTGAGACTCTGTCTCAAAAAAAACAAAATAATAAAAAAAAAAAAGATGTCCACTCTTTCCAAATTGCTTGATAGATTCTATTAAATTTCAGTCAAAGTCCTATTAGGCATTTTGGTAGAAATTAGCAAGCCAATTTGAAAATTAATATGGAAACAGGACCTAGAATAGCCTAGACAATATTGTTTAAAAAAAGAAATTAGAGAATATATACTATCTAATTCTGAAACTTACTGTATAGGTATAGTATTCAAAACAGAGTAGTACCAGAACGGAACATCAGTGGAACCTATAGCACACATGTACATGAACACACACACACACACACACACACACACACACACACACACAATCTTCAATTGATTTTTGACAAAGTTTCCAAAGGAAAAGACAGTTTTATAAACAAATGATGTTGGAATAAATGTAAACAAATATAGCTAAATGGGGAAAAAGTGAAACTCAATTTCTACTTTTCAATAAATTTAAAATTAATTGAAACAGATCATAGACATAAAAACTAGATAATTTCTAGAAGAAAATATATGAGCAAATCTTCACACTGTGGGATAGGTAAAGATTTCTTAGGATACTTAAAATCACCAACCTCCCCCCCAAAAAAGTTAAATTGGACTGCATCAAAATTTAAAACTGTTTTTCCAAAGATATCATGAAGAAATGAAAAGCTAATGTACAATATCATGACTATAGTTAACAATACTATACCGTACACTTGAAATTTGCTAAGAGGGTAGAACTTAAGTGTCCTCACCTCAATAAAAAAAAAGATATAAAGAAAATGATAACTATGTGAGATGATGAACATGTGAATTAGTTTGATTGTGGTAATCATTTCACAAGGTATACAATTAGCAAAACATAAATTGTATACCTTAAATATGTACAATTTTTATTTGTCAATTATGCTTCAGTAAAGCTTAAAAAAAGAAATGAAAAGGTAAGCCACAGACTGGAAGAAAATATTTGCAATACAAACATCTACCAAAAAATATGTGTTACAACATGTTAAAGAAAATTCTTCTAACTCAATAAGAAGAAGATAAGCAAGTCAATTTATAAAACTGGGAGAAAAAAAATTAGTAGGCACTTTTCAATAGAAGATATACAAATGACCAGTAAGCACATGAAGAGAGGCTCAACCTCACTAGTCACCAGGGAAATGCAAATTATGAGCCCAGCAAAAGACCATGTCATCTGAATGGAGAAAATTAACAGCTGATAATGCTAAATGTAACATGGTTGAGGAACAACCGGGACTTTCATACATTACTGTTTGGAGTGAAAGTGGCACAGCCACTTTGAAAAACAGCTTAGCAACTTCTTAAAAAATTAAACAGATGCTAAATATATGACCCAGTAATTCTAGTCTTAAGTATTTTTCCAAGAGAAAAAATATATATTGCATGTGTGTGTATGTCCATGGAAACTCTTTTAGATGACTGTTTATAACAGCTTTATTGACAATTTCCAAAAAGCTGAAAAACCTCAAATGTCCATCAAGGGTGAAAGCATGAATACATTGTGTGTATTTACACAAAACAAATTGTATGCATTCATACAATAAAATGCTTCTCCACAACACAAAGAATGAACTACTGTGATGTTCAGCCTGGAAGAATTTTTTAAAATTATGTTGAACAAAGGAAACTAGACATGAAAAGTACATACTGAATAATTTCAATTACATGAAGTTCTAGAACACATAACATAAATCTAAAATGATAGGTGCAGATCAGGTGTTTATTTGAGCAGAGGGTGAAGGGAATTGATTATAAATGGGCATGAAAATTTTTTCTGGAGTGATAGAAATGGTCTGTTTTGATTGGGGTGGTGGTTGCAAGAGTACATATACTTAAAAACCTCATCAAATGTTACACTTAAAATCATACATTCATTTTATGTAAATTATGCCCCAATTAAGTTGATGTTTAAAAGAGAAATGTAGTAAGTAGTAAGCGTAACAATGTTATTTCTTGAGTATCTTGTGTGTTTCAGACACAGGGTGGAGAGTCTGTTTTATTACCATTCAATTCTTATAGTATACTTCAAGATAGGCATTATTATGAAAACTGAGACTGAGAGTAGTGAAGTGACTTACGCAAGGTCACACAGGAGGAAGCTGGCCCATAACACAGCACAGGGGATGAGGCAGAAACTGAAGAGGCTTAGAGGGAAGAACTAAAAGGTGTTTGTAGAGGCAAGTATATGTGAAGAAAGGAATCCAGGTAGCTATAGGGGCTTTATGTTCTATTTGCTTGGTCTTCTTAGTGGCAGAGATGGTGAGACCACCTGCTAGAGGAGGGGCTAGAGCGTGAGGGGAAATCTGGAATGGACTAAACAGAAATAATAAAAAATTGTGGGGCAGCAACAAGGTCCTTCTCTGAGGTAGGAAAAAATTACGCATGAAGTGGGCAACGTCTGTACAATTCTGCCATGTTTTCTGGCAGGTTCTGCTAACTATGAACACCAGTGATGAGAATAACGGGGTGCACAGCCCAGGTGCAAGTGTGTGAGTCTGTCCCAGGTGGGCGTGACCTAGAGGCTTCTGGGAGTGGGTTAGTAAAGCTTTCCTAGTTGAAGTAAAAAAAAAAAAAAAAAAAAAAAATGTCTGATATCTTATCTGTCCCAGCTGAGGGGAAAATTGGCAATCCACTCTCTCTTTTTTAATTATAATATTTGACTTACTATGATTCTGTCAGACTACTAAATTGGAAATGGAATAAAATATAGTAAAGTAGAAATTTTGGCTGAGCCAATTAAAATATTCCATAGGGAGTCTTTCCTGTCCAAGCAACATTATGAACGTCTGAATAAATTGGGCCTGGGCCCTGGTTTGTTATTTTTAATTTGGACTAATGGAGTGGATATAAAGGACTGAAATGTGGAGCATATTCAGTCACTGGCATCCTGATCAAAACTCCAGTATGTCAAAAATTGAAAATGCCTTCACCATCTTGATTTCCCTTTTTGATGCCAGTATTTGACCCAAGCTCTTCCTTTCCAGACTTAAAAGCAGAGAGGGATTTATTAATTTATTTTTAGTAACTTGTATCACACATATTTAAGGTATACAGCATGTTTCAAGATACATATATATATATATATATATATATATATATATATATATATGGCTACAGTAGCAGAATAAATCAACACCATTATCTCACCTTATTACTCATTTTACCCTTCCATGGCAAGAGCAGCTATAGTTTACTGTGGAGGTATTTTGACCTCAGAACTGTGCACCTTCACCCCTTGGCTGCTATCCCTTTCTTCTGTTTCTCTCTCAACACCTGACACCACACATGGGTAACAGGTGCTATGTACATGGATGTTTCTATAGTAAAATATGTTTGGGAAACATTGTGTTAAAGTCTTTGCTGCAGACCTCCCAGAGATTTTAATGTGCTCCTGTGCACTGTGAATCTCCAAGAGTGAGATAAAATATTTGATCATGGAACCCCTGTTGTTGTAGCATTACCTGCAATTCACCCTGGGAAACATTGGCCTAAATTGTAGTAACTGCCCCCAGCCATCATTTCTGCCTCAGTCTTTCTTGGAGATGGATACTAATCCATCTTTAGTATCACTGTGGGGAATTATCTCAAACCACATTTTCCTTGAAAGTCCTTAGCTGTAGAAGTAATGGTGACTGCACAGAGTACCTATTACGCCACTTCTAGCCCCTTCATCTAGCCCCCACATTGTGACCTGCAAAGCTCTCTTTAATCAAAAATGAGAAGCCTGCTCTACCTTACCAGCAGCAGCAGCAATAGCCACACGACTGATAAGGATGATAGCCACACAACTTTCCTTGCTATGAGTGGCAAAGAAATTACTGTTTCCAGAATGCATGTGTTTTCAGAGGTTCCTTGTTAAGAGGACTCAACATGGATAAACACATAGGACAAGAAAAAAAAGCCTTGATGATTCCCTACTTTTGGAGGAAGAAGAAAACTAAAGATCAGTTATATCCAATGATTGCTGACCTGATTCTAAATCCTATGGATTATACAGAAGCCAGCAGATAAGAAATGGGTCAGAGCTGGGGCTGCTGGGAATCACTTGCCAAAATCTTCTGAGCTTGCTTCAGTTTACAAGCAGCCGAGAGTAGGCTTTCTCTCGTTAACCACTTTATTTTACTCAAGAGTAAAACAGTTACCCTCCTACCTTAGGTAACTAAACCCAGGTAAGTTTCCACAATTGAGTCTTGTGGGCAGCACCAGTAGCCTCATGTGATCCCCTCAAAGAAAGGAAGACTTTTTAAAACCCCTTCACTCCCAAATATTTTGACTTAAAATTATTTGAATATGTCAGGTCAGAATGTAGTTTGGATCTCAATTATCTAGATAATTAAGTCTGTAGACAGGTTCTTGGTTTCAAGAGCATAGACTGGAATAAAAAGAGCCTGTTTCTTTAAGTAGTTTTTACAAAGGCTTTCTAAAGTCCTCTCTTGTTTTGTTGATTTATTTTTTAAAGAGAGAAAGACATGTTGATGAATGAGTTGGGCTCTACAGGATCCCAGGAGAGGAAGGAGGGGCTTGTGGGAGAGGGAGGTGTGAGCGGCTTTTTCTTCTGCTTCTCAGAGGTTCCAAAGCCTCCAGTCCTTCCTGATTACTCTCCAAGAGGTTGCACTTACTGTCTGAATTGACTTCATGCCAAGAAAACCCTTCTTTTAAACCTTGGAGAGTTATAAGCTGTGGATAAAAAGTAAACAAGAACAGAAAGGGGTGAAGGGTAGGGAGAAAAAGAAAACTGAGGAAATGAGTATATTTGCAAGCTGGGGAATTTCTGTATCCTCTGGTCTACTAGGCTCCATTGAAACAAATAAAAGGGACAACACTTATACAAAATGTCCTATTCAGAAGGGGATTTGCTTTTAGATGGGAGGTGTCCAAATAGTCTTTCTGCCTCTGTTCTGAAAAACAGCAGGTTCCTAAGAAGAGAACAAGTTAGTGGATTTGTCCTGAAAATCAACTGGGGACTAGAGCAGGCATAATATAGCTTTCTGGGGGCTTCGGGGTCCCATAGGAGCCTTTTCTCATGACTGTGTGTAATCAGAGCTGTTAAATCTCTCATTCATGCTGGGAGAGTGGACAACAGAGCAATACGATATGATCCAAATGGCAGACTTCAGGGAGCAATAAGGTACCCAGCAAAACAGGGAAACACTGTTTTTGATAGACTGTATTAATAATATTTGCTATTTAAAAAAATATATACACTTTGGGAGGCTGAGGTAGGCAGATCATGAGGTCAGGAGATCGAGACCATCCTGGCCAACATGGTGAAATCCCATCTCTACTACAAATACAAAAATTAGCTGGGCATGGTAGCACATGCCTGTAATCCCAGCTATTCGGGAGGCTGATGCAGGAGAATCGCTTGAACCAGGGACTCAGAGCTTGCAGTGAGCCCAGATGGTGTCACTACACTCCAGTCTGGGGACAGAGTGAGACTCTGTCTCAAGAAAAAAAAAAAAAAAAAAAAAAAAAAAAAAAAAAAAAAATATATATATATATATATATATATATAAAATATGTATTTGATTATATAGGATATGTAATTTGTATATAATATATAATTATATAAATGATATAAACATATGTACATATATATTTTATATATATATATATATAT
Organism: Saimiri boliviensis; assembly: GCF_048565385.1. Lineage (NCBI taxonomy): Eukaryota > Metazoa > Chordata > Mammalia > Primates > Cebidae > Saimiri > Saimiri boliviensis. The sequence goes on along the minus strand of NC_133456.1, from coordinate 32,892,158 downwards.
ATATATATATATATATATATATATATATAATCAGCACAGGAAACTGCAGAACAGTTTTCTGAGTAGCCTTGGATTGATTAATTTCTGTTCCCTTCTTTGCCTGTAGTGCTCAGGAATAACTGTAGAATCAATCTGTCTCATCTAACCTTATCTAACATCTTTAGATAAGGGGCAATGACTGTCTAGAACAGGCTGGGCTCTGTTCCAGTCACCCCCCCAATAATGGGATGTCCTTCAATGCTTTAGCCAGGTGTGTCATGTGACCCCAAGGTATGTAACCAGGGGCAGGCTACCTTTTGAGGGTCTCTCATCTGTGGTGCAAGTGAGGCATGTGCAGACTCCATCCACCCCAGGAAGCTTTCTAACCTTGGGGGACTGGTTCACAATGAATCCTAGGCTTCTGTTCTCCCTGGTTGCCTATCTGTAAGTGATAATCCATGTCACGTAGTTACCACATATGAGTGTTCTCTGTCTCACTGGCCTGAGACAAGTTGGTCATCAGCGCACATTGAAGCTGCTTTACAGTAACTAGAATAGAGTGTCTTATACTTGTGCTACACACAGTTCAGTGTGCTCTGGAACAGTTAGCATTGCTACAAAAATACCGTGTAACAAACCAGCTAAAAACTCAGTGACTTAAAATGTCAGTGACCTATAGGTCAGTCAGGTTTTGTCTCATCTAGGCTGGACTCAGCTAAGCAGCTCTGCTTCAGGCTGGGGTGGGTGGGGCAGCTCTGCTTCTTGGAATAGGACTAAAAGACAGCCAGATGGCTCTGCTACACTGTTCTCTTGCTCGGACCATCAGTCCAGCTCAGGGAAGAGAAATGAGTCGATTCAAGGCTGCCCAGAGAACTGTCCCGCAGTTTCCTATGATGAATATTCTACTCTTGGCACTGACAGACATGCAAGAGAGGGCAAGCCGCAGTATCCAAGTGCAGTTCAAGTTCCTGCTAGAATTTTGCCCACTAACATCTCATTGGACAAAGCAAGTCAAAGTGCCAAGCCCAAATTCAAGAGATAGGAAAGTATACTTCACCTTTTGAGAGACAAACTGTCAAGTTACATAGCAAAGGGTATAGATATCGGAAGGAGTGAAGAACGGGGTGAGCAATCCCACTTGCCAGAATGGACCATTATCTCTTCAGTTTTTACAGCCCCTAAAGGTCTTCTGGAGACATCACTGGTTCTTCCCTAGTTAGTAGCCAGATAGTGTGAAAATATCTTTTGGGGGCTTAGTTTCCTTATCTGTGAAATAGAAATGATATTTTCTCTGCCTACCTCATAGAGTTGGTGTGGATGCCAAATGAGATAATGGACAAGAAAGTCCTTAGATAGTGATGGTGTTACACGTGCAGGTTATTATTACAGTTATTACCAGAGGACCATACATGTACATACTGGACTTGTGAACCATAAGTTCCCTGTTGCAACTCCCCAGCTTGGCCATTGTAGCACAAAAGCAGCTGTGGACTATATGTGGATATGGGTATGGCTGTGTTCTATTACAACTTTATACACACAAAAAAGGCAGCTGGGCCAGTTGCAGTGTCTCATGCCTATAATCCCAGCACATTGGGAGGCCGAGGTAGGTGGATCACAAGGTCAGGAGTTTGAGACCAGCCTCACCAACATGGAGAAACCCCATCTCTACTAAAAATACAAAATTAGCCAGGTGTGGTGGTGCATGCCTATAATCCTAGCTGCTCAATAGGCTGAGGCAGGAGAATTGCTTGAACCTATGAAGCAGAGGTCGCAGTGAGCCGAGATCATGCTACTGCACTCCAGCCTGGGCAATACAGTGAGACTCCATCTCAAAAAAGAAAAAACTCAGGCAGCTGGCCCAAGACTGCCTTTTTATGTCATAGTTTGCCAACCATGGTATACATCCTTGAATTTCAGGAAATGGATATTAAGAGGGCTTTTTATTTATCTGTGATACTTGAGTAAATATTTATCATATTATAAAGTTCCTCACTGCACTGAAGTCCATGCTCTTTTGTTGTGCGTGGGGAATAGTGTGTTAGCTACCAGATTACTTGTGCATCATAAGTACTTCATAAAGCTAAGATTATTTGAGGATTGCCCAGATCTGAGTAGAGAAAGAAAACTTTCGCCATTTCCCCTGGGGCACTGGAAAGTCACTGGCTTCCTCCTTTCACATTGTAATCTCCTGTGCAATCCTATTTTGTAGAGACAGCAGGAAAAATGAAAATATGGGAGTTGGGACATATTTTATAGCCCCCGTTAAAGGAGTAGTCCCTTCATTTCTCCTGAAGAAACAGCTCCTGCCAAGGAAACCCTCTACAACTCTCTTTGCTGTTTTCAGAATTGTCTTTGAATTTTCATTCCCTGTCAGCCAGAGCAGTTGGCAGTGACAGCTAAGCTATTCTCTATTACAATCAGGTAGAAGCCTGGCTCAACCAGCACTCTTGGGAGACAAATGTAGGGGGAAGTTCTCTTACTTCTGTGCCCTGGGAGATCAGTAGGCCTACCTTGAAGGTGAAAATAAAATGAAAAATAAGCTGGGGGAAAATCATGAATAGTCACACAACCCCATAATTTTTACCTGAGCTCTTCATTAGGCATTCTGAAAAATCTACCTTGGAAGTAAAAACAGCTATTGAAAAGATGACAGAGGCTGGCACAACTGATTTGTTTTACTAGAAGCCAAACATACAAAACTTTTCTTAGGAATCAGGCTGAGTCTAGATCCCTAAACAGACCTACTGTGAAATATTTCACTGTCTTCAAATGGTCTTCTTCATCTGAAATGAAGGTTTCAATGATAAGTAAATAACTTGCAACTATTTAGCAAGTCAATGCAGGTAATTAGGACATTTGGGGTTACGAAGCTTCTATCCCCCCACTTGGTTCATAGTTTAGAATACAGGAGGAACCCTGTATTGATTTTGTGCCATCTCATCCACAGAACTGGAAGGGCTCTCAGGGTACATTAAACTCAATGCAGATAACATGGGTACAATCTTTGCAGTAACCCGGAGCCGTTTAAGGTCTGAGCTCCATTTAAAGTTGGCAGATACCCAGTTTTAAGAGGTTGCTCTGAGAAGCCATCCTTTGTAGTGCAGACCAGTTTCAAAGAGTTCATATTCAAAGAGAAGAGTTTCCTTCCTTGTGCTCAGCTATGAATCTATTTGTGCTAAGGAACTGCCTCCCAGAAAGCCAGAGCCCTGGATGGAGCATCCACTTACCAGGATCCTGCCACTGGCAACACAATCTCCCAGATGACTGAACCAGTCTTGCTAGCTAATGCTCTGGCTTTGCAAGCTACCTCCTATCTATCCTTCTCTCCCTATTCATCCTTCTCTCTCTTGTTCTCCTATTCATGACTTTCTAAATAATTGCTGCCTCCCTGTCACTACCTTCTCTCTTCCTACAAATTCACCTCACACACAGGGCTCTCCTTCACTTTCCTATAGCTTGACTTTAGTTTTCAAAGCCCTATTTTTTACACTGATATCCTTTACTGACCCACATGCACCCTATGTTCCAGCAAATGGAGTTACTCACTATTCCCCAAACTCATCTAACCCTTTCCTACCACTGTGTTCTCAATCTGAAATGTCCTATTCTATACCTACCCACCTATTTCAAGGCCTCATTTATATACTATTTATTCTAGACAGGCAGTCAAAAAGGATACTTTGAAGTTCCTTAAACTCTGGACTTCAATTGTATTTCTTTCATGTTAATCATATTCTCCCTTGTATTTTGAAAAATTGTCTTTTCAACCTTTGTAGAATGGAAGAACCTTTATTTCTCACTTGTCTTCTTCCTCCCAAAATAGAATTCATAATACATGCTCAATTAATGTGTGTCACTGGATTAATTGGTCAAATGCAAGACTTGAAGCTTGCCTTCCCATGGATCTCAAACATAAAGAGAAAACATTATGGAGAGTGGGGAGGAAATGTGTGTGTGTGTGTATGTATATATATATATATATATATATATATATATATATATTCCCATTTCTTATTAAAAACTAGAGAAGGCATTTTATAGCAGTTTTACCAGGTTGACTACCAAACTGTTGACTGAATCAGATCTTGTAAGCCTAACAGAAGTCTGTTAAGCTTACTTTACCCATAAAAGCAATCTTATAAAATTGGTTTCTGTTCTTAACTGAGGCCTCGTGTTCAACCTCTTTGTATGAATGGTCAAAAGCACACTATTTAATCACTTATAAATGGTGCACCTGTACACTATATCGCATAAAGCTTTCTACAGTGTATGTAAATCAATTGAACAAGGCAACATGGCAGCCAATAAAGTAAAATTTTATTTAATCAAGTCCATCATAAAGTGCTACTGTATGAAGTTTTCATCTTAAAATTTCTGATAAAATAAATCAGCATGACTTGTTTGACAGGGTCATGATTTCAGAAAAATTTCTTTCAGGAAATTTTTTAAGGCATCTTTGGAAAGCTCTGTAGAGTATTAAAGACTCCAGTGACCTTTAGATAAACTAATGCAGATATGTAGGTTTTGTTGCACTGATTTGCCCCTGACAATATCCCTACAGTGAGCATAGCTATTAGCCAGCAAGCTTGGATTTCCCTCAACATGAAAGCAGAAAGTGTGCTGCCTTTTGAATAGTCACCTCATCAGCACTCGTCATTTTCCCCTGCTACCTGATAATAACATACTTGACCAGGAACACTGCCCATCACTGAAATGAATCCATCCATTTATACCCTCATGATGGCGTCTTATTTGTCTCATTGGATAAAACATTTGGTCTAGGTTTCTTTCAGTTTGCCAGCCTGGAAGTCTATGTTGCTCACAGCCATCTCCATGTAACCCCTCCACAAGGCTATTCCTCAAGGCTGCACTTCAGAACTGAAGGTAGTGTGTCTCCATGCTACTGATCTGCAACTGACATATACAGTACTCAGGTCCCTCTCCACAGTTGTCATGTCTATGTCAGAGGTGATTAATATTGGTTACACATGAAAAATCTCATTGCTTAGGTACTCCTCCCCACCCCAAAGCCAATTAAATTAAAAAAATAAAAAGCAGCCTGTGGCTCATTCAAAACTCAAACCAATATTTAAAAGAGCACCTGGGGGGATTCAGAAATCTTAGGTTTTATACTCTACCTTGACAGTAACATCCAAATATACAACTTTGAGCAGATCACTTTCTCTCCTAAAGTTTTAGTTTCCTCATATGTAATAGAACAGTCTTTCGCATATAAAAAAATGGTGTCATTCCTCAACAAAGTACTAGCAAACCGATCTCAACAATACGCTAAAGTAATTATATACCATGACAAAGTGTGATTTATTCCTGCAATGTAAGGATGGTTCCACACACGAATATTAATCAGTATAATATCCCACATAAACAGAATAAAGAGAAAAAAACACATGAGCATTTCAATTGATGCAAAAAAAAAAAGAGCTTTTTACAAAATATAATGTCCCTTTTATGGTAAAAACTGAAGAAAGCTACCTCATTATAACAAAGAACATAAATGAAAATTCCATGGCAAATATCATGCTCAATGGTGAAGAGATGAAAGTTTTTCCTTTAAGAACTGGAACAAGACAAGAATGGCCACTTCCACCATTTCTATTCAACATTATACTGTCACCAAATTCCTGGAAGAAAGCTTCATATCAGGGAGGCATTTAAAAAAAATTCTGAGCCAAAACTCTAAGAGAGAAAGGAAGAAGAGGCTCTATGGTAAAAGCAACTAACCAGAAATTTATGTTTCCAAATTGGAGGCATATCATGAGGGTTAGATTAGCAAGATGGTTAGTTCCTCCTATCAAGTCCTTACAAGGTGAGTCTGGAGAGATTTACACTTCTCCTTCACCTGGAACTAGGGGTAAGTCTAAGATGCCTGATGTGTTCATGTAACCCTGGATACAATAAACAAAGAAATGCAGAAGCTGGAGGGCCAGACCTGAAATAACCCGCATCTCTGTTTTGGCCTTTGTTCTCCCTCAATATACAGGTCATCTTTATCCTTCCACCTCCGATTTCCTAGTGCAAATCTTCAGCTCAATTCCTGATCAAGGAAATGCAGTTATAAGAAAAGGTAGAACTAAGCACCCACAGATGGAATGCAGAATGGACAAGTTTTCCACAACAAAGAATTAGACTGAGAAGACATTGGAAGACATGACCTGGACACACAGAAATATTTCTTCCATAAAAAGAATTTCATTGATTCTCTCCTTGCTTATTGCAGTAATGTTACTTCTCTAGTCTGTGTTAAACAGCCTAATGGTTTACTCGTAGTTGACAATTTATCTGACTCTGTCTAATTAATGTATTCTAAGTATAACATTTCCAAGTAAAGCCAGTAGGGAAAGATTAATAATAAAGCAGTAATAAATGGGTTTTTGAGCACTTTTGTCACATGACCTATTATTAGTTATTGTTAATGTCCTCATTTTAATGGTGACTAAACTGAGGCACAGAGACAATAAACAATTTTCCCAAGGTTACACTTTTAGTAATATGGGATTCAAATTCAGAATTTTTAAGAGTTCTTGCTCTAAACCACTGGATATACCAAGTTACTCTCATTTTCATCTACCTCTGATAAATTTGTAGTTTCTGAACATGATCTCTGATCTAGAATGACCACTTTTTTAAGACCCGTATATTTTCAAAAGATATGTGTGTGGGAAGCATGAAAGTTAATTGTTCAGTACTGCTTCACAGTGCATAGTACAGTTATGAAGTAGAACAATGATTGGATCTTGTCTACAGGTCTGCATAGCCAAAGCAGAAGACCATGATTTGTTTTCATTTCCTTCAAACTCCCTTTTCTGTGTGAAGAAAAGTACATTTCAACCATCTCCAGAGAGAAAACCATGTGTGCTGAACAAATAACAGGCAACTCAAGTTGCCTTCAGAGAGTTTAAATACCAAGTTTTCTTGAATAACTGAAGCACACAGGCATAGGGAGACCCTTACCAATTCAGGGGAATTTCATTCCAGTTACCATGCCCTGAAAAAAAAAAACTAGAATTAGATTATGCCATGATCCATCACATACAGTTTGCTGAGAGGCACCTTACTATATCTACATTAGGTTTTCTTTAAATCTTACTCTCAAATATGTACTCTCATTAAAATATTATGTCTTGTTTGATAAGTAGAGCAGAGAAACACAATCTGTTGTTTTTGTTTTTGTTTTTTAGTTACCTACCTCTATCAGGAGTGTGGCAGAGAGAACCAGCAAGGCATTATACTGTGTGGTTGTAACTAGCTCTAACTGCTGGCAAAGAATTGAGAAAGAAAAACATAGAAATTCTAAAGCAGCAAGTCACTGCGAGAACAAGGTACATTTTATAATGACTCAAAGGCCAGAAATGAAAAGTAGGCTTTCATATAAAGAAGCTGATTAAGCAATAAGTGCATATCAAGTGCAGCTACATTCTTCATAGTATCTTAGGAGCTGAGAGTTATAGAGAAGACTACTTGCTCCCTACTCTTGAAAAATTTTATATCTCTTGAACAGAACTGTCCAAAAGAACTTTCTGCAATGATGAAAATATTCTACATCTGTCTGGCCAATGTGGGAGATAAGAGTCACATGTAGCAATTTAAAATTAAATTTAAACTAATTAAAATTAAACAAAATTAGAAACTCAGTTCCTCAGGCATGTTAGCCACATTTCATGTGCTTAGTGGCCACATGTGGCTCATGACTACCACATTAGATGTTAGACAGCACAAATATATAATGAACAGCACTGCTCTAGACAACATCAGAAAAGGAGGAAAGCATAATGGCCTTATTTCTTTTAAATGTCAATTGTATGGGCTTCAGTAAATAAAACTCTAAGTCATTATGACAAGAAAGAATGATGGGCAGGACTCTATTTAAGGAGAATCTTATCAACTGAAGGCAAACTATATATACTTAACAACATACCTATAAACAGATGGATACTTGATCTTAAATTGGCTTTGAATTCATATATGATTATAACACTGGTAAGCAATGTCTTTAGCAATTGAGAGTATAATGTTAGGCACAAAAAAGTTTCCACTTGAACAATTTTCTATGAGAAGTTAAATCCGTTAAATTCTTGACTTTCCAGTCAAAGATGATCAGCGTGGGTTGATGTAACAGACTCTTAGGAAAAAAATGAAATTCAGGATAGCAGAGATACCATTGAGATGAATTATTTTGCTCTAGCAAACTTCATGCTGATATTTATTTCTTCTTCTTGGTAATGCATAACAAAGAAAGTTGAGTGTGGGCTTGTATCAGTGGGACCATTTAAGCTGATGCATTAGAAGACTAGTAGCAGCTTTTGCCTCATTCTAGCTGTGGGCCTATTGATGTTCTCATTAAGAACTAATATTCTCAGTGATTTGAAACTCATAAATATTTAAGTGGTATTACTTCTAAAATAAGAGCTTCTTCTTTGCCCTTCATTCATGAAAGAGCTTCAACTCATTTGTGACTATGTTTCTAAAGATGAATGTAACAGGTGTACTCACAATGATATACCCTCAATATTCATGTAAATCTGATACATACTCCATGAAAATGGAGGATAGTAATTGTGAAGAGTGCATGTGTCTTCAGTGATCTTGTCTACACATCTAAATGAAGGATTTATGTATTTAAAATTGCCTTTAGCACCACTTTCAGAACTTTGGTTTTCAACGACTTAAACATGAAAAACACACAACGAAGCAATTTAATTTCTGAAAATTGGCTTCTTCACACATGATATGTTTTAACAACAATGATAATCATGTTAATTGAAGGAAAGAAAATAATTGAGCAAAACCACACTAAAGCCTGGCGTTATTTTAATCTGTTCAGAACTTGTGAATTTAACACCCCTTTTTATGGTAAAAACTGAAGAAAACTACCTCATCATAATAAAGACCATATATGAAAAGTCCATGGCAAATATCATGCTCAACGGTGAAAGGCTGAAGGCTTTTTCTCTAAGAACTAGAACAAAATAAGGATGGCCACTTCCACCACTTCTATTCAACATTATACTGTCACTAAATTCTTGGAAGAAAGCTTCATGTCAGGAAGGTTTTAAGCTTCTGGAACATTCTATTCTAGGTCAAATGGGAATATCCTGGATGAACATTACCCACTACAGGAAAGATGTCTGCTTTGGTCATGGAGGTTAGCCAAAGACTGGCACAATGCCTAACTCCAAATGACTGCCTTCCCTTTTCCACAGTCTTCATTCAAACTCCTCCTTTCCCTGGTATTTTTTGTGTTTTTGTTTGTTTGTTTTGTTATCCTTTCTTTTATTAAAAAAAAAAAGGTTTGACATATAAACAGTCCTTTTAATAATAGTCTCTCACGATTTCTTCAGTTCACCAATCCACAGTAACCCTTAGAATAAACCCTGAACCCCAACTCTAGTAATAATTTAACAATGATCCATGCTTTTATTACAACCATGAGCTGTTCATCCACTCTTGCTGCTATGCTTGTGGTTTCACTGTACTCAGTAAAGCTGTCCTGTCAGTACCTCACCCCATTGAAGTACCTGTCACCTCCTTCTCTGCTATCAGATTGGGGCTCCTCTCAGTCATGGGTAATTGGATTTAAAAGGGACACCTGAAGCAAAATAAGCCTGTCAAATTAATTCTTTCAAAAAAAATTAGAATAGGAGTTACTCAGTCTGACCTGATTTTTGAATGAAAAACTTGAAAACTTGGGAAGTTTGAGTTGGTGACCTTCTGCCAGCCATGTGATGAAGAAGTAGAAAAAAAAAATGAAGGCAATTTGCAGGAGAAAAAATAAAGTTCTGGTAGTTTTCAGTTAAAGCTACTATTTCATCTGTCCCACTCATCACAAACCTCATGGACTTGCAAAGAACCACATCCTTCTTCAAAGATTGAGATGTCTCTGACATAATCATCTCCATCTGCTATGGTTTGGATTTGGTTTCTTTGGCCCCACCAAGTCTCATGTTAAAATTTGATTCCTGATGTTGGAGATGGGGCCTAATGGGAGGCGTTTGGGTCACGGGAAAGATTGCTCATGAATAGCTTGGTGTCTTCCTCCAGGTAATGAGCAAGTTCTTGCTCTATGAATTTCCATGAGAGATCACCGCCCCCCAAAGCAAGAGCTAGTTGTTAAAAAGAGCCTGGCACCTTCCTCTGCTCTCTCTCACTTCCTCTCTCCTGCCATGTGTTCTCTGCATGCCAGCTCCCCTTCCCCCTCTACCATGAGTGGAAGCAACCTGAAGCTCTCACCAGAATCAGATGTTGGTGTCCATGCTTGTTGTACAGCCTACAGAACCATGATCCAAATAAACCCTTTTTATTTATAAATTACCTAGCCTCAGATATTCCCTTTTAAGCAACCCAGGTGGCCTAAGACACCACCTCCTCTCCTTTTTACTTTCAAATGCTTGTTTTTGTATATCCTCTTCTTCCTTCTTGCTTTCAGTATAAAGATTAATTTTCTTTTTTAAGATTAATCCTTCAACTTGAGTTGGGCCCATACATTTCTACCTCCTAAATAACCCCAATAGTTATTGTTCAATTGCCTCCTCCTCTACCCATTCTTTTATTTCTGTTTCTCTAAGGATCTCCTTTAGTCTCTAGGCAGGCACCTGTGTTCCTTCACTTTGTCACCAAACTACTAGAGAGAGGTATGCACTTAGTAAACAAGGACTGAGTTCTGGTTATCTGCAAGTCACTGTGCTGAGCATAATTATATACATTATCTCACTTAACAACGATACCACAGCTCTGCCTACTGCATTTCGCATCCAGTGTACCCTCATGCTCCATTAAGCCCAGGAAGCTGTCCTCTTCTTACATCAATTAGTAGAAGTATTTATACCAGAGAGTACCTATGGACTCCAAATCACCTAAATTATTTTATTTCTCATTCTCTTTGGCCTTTGCATTACATGACAGTAAGGATTTATCTTCTGTGGTAGGAAGAATAACAACTCTCCAAATGTGTTCATGTCTTAATCGCTGGGTCCTATAAATATGCAGTTACAGGGAAAAAGAGACTTGGCAGATGTTATTGAAGTTATAGCTCATGAGTTAGAGAGTTTCACGGATAATCCAGGTGGGAACAAAGTAATGACATGAGCCCTTTAAAGCCAAGTATCAGTAACAGATCGCCATGTATTCTCTGCATGCATGAGAAAAGAGAAGAAGAAATAGAAGAAGAAAAGAGAAGAAATAGAAGAGAAGAAGACATAGATGAGAAAAGAGAGATTTGAAATATGAGACAATCTCAAGCCACAGTTGCTGGCTTTGAAAGTGGAGAAGAAACCACAACTAAAAAATGCAGTCAGCCTCTGGAATCTGGGAATGATTCTCTGGCAACAGCCAGTGAGGAAATGGGACCTTGGCCCCACAACCACAATGAATTTTGCCAAGTCTAAGGAGCAAGGAAGCCTACACTTCTCCAAGGCCTCCAAAAAAAGAAAAATACAGCTTGGTGATACCTTGATTTTAGGCAGATGAGACCCATGCCAGAATTATGACTTAACTGGAGATAATAAATGCCTGTTGTTTAAGCTACCAAGTTGTCAGAGGCATGTAAACCAGAGCAACTCTATCTTAAGTAGGAGCTGGATAAATGAGGCTAAGACCTACTGGGCTGCATTCCCAGATGGTTAAGACATTCTAAGTCACAGGATGAGATAGGAGTTCAGCACAAGATACAGGTCATAAATACCTTGCTGATAAAATAGGCCACAGTAAAGAAGCCAACTAAAACACCACACCAAAACCAAAGTGGTGATGAGAATAATCTCTGGTCATCCTCACTGCTACACTCCCACCAGTGCCATGACAGTTTACAAATGCCATGGCAACGTCAGGAATTTACCGTATAAAAAAGGGAGTAATGAAAAATCCAGCCCTTGTTTAGCCTGTCATCAAGAAACAGCCGTAAAAATGGACAACCAGCAGCCCTTGGGGCTGCTCTGTCTATGGAATAGCCATTCTTTCATCCTTTACTTTCCTAATAAACTTGCTTTCACTTTACTCTGGGGACTCGCTCTGAATTATTTCTTGCCTGAGATCCAAGAACTCTTTCTTGGGGTCTGGATCAGGACCCCTTTCTTGTAACATCTTTCTGACAACCACAGAAGGGACCACAAAGGCTAACTTTGGGTAAGTGGTGGGGTCCAGTAATATCTTTCTAGTGACCACAGAAGGGGCTAGAGTGTGAAAACCCCTGACCCAAAGGCTAACTTTGGGTAAATGATGGGGTTCAGTAACATCTTTCTGGTGAATCATGGAAAGGACAATACTGAGGAGAATCCTGATACAAAGAAAATAGGCTACAGCACTGATTGGATGACTTTGGGTAAGTGGGGTGCATATACCCAGGTAAAGGATGGCATTGGGCTGGAGGCTCAACTTAGGGGAGTTAGAGTCTCTCCTAAGACAGTGTAGGTTAGAGGCCCCTCTTAATAAAAAGCAAAGGACACTTGACCAATCTTGGTTTAGAGGCCCAACTTAGGAGGGGTAGAGTCCTTTCTAAGATTTAGGGAACTAAAGGCCCATCTCCGTAAAGTCCCTTTCATCTAAGAATGGGTTTGGCACTATGGGATGTTAATTGCTATTCTCTTTGCCTTAATCTGTTTTATACTCTTTGCTGAGGGCCGTAGGTGACAGGATTAGGCAAGTACAGAATTGTGGGACATGGGGAGCCTTTTCTTTCCTAAAAGGGGAAGCTTGAGAGCTGCTGGAACTGCTGAAAAAGATCCCTTCACAACAGACAAGAGTCTGCCTGAACTTTTCAGTGTCACTGCAATGAGCGGGTCTTCTCTGGCCTTCTAGAGCACTTTGTCACAGAGGTAACCAAATTTATCAGCCAATTTTGTTTTTAACTGTGGTTGTCCTGAGACATTTTGTCATTTATAAACGATTGTCTTTTTGGTCCACTTTAGAAGGTGGTTTTATAATCAACTGTAGGACTTTAACAGATGCACTTAAAGGCAGGTTTTTTGATAACTTTGGAGACTGTGACATTAGAATGGAGGTAAGATTTTCAGAACTGTAGTGGAGAGCTGGAATGTTCATGAATATCAAACAGAACAGGATTGTTGCTGTTGTATTCTTTGCATAGGAATGAGGATAAGCTTACTCAATGTTTTCTTAACTAAACACTTATTAATTTCCAGGTATTGCCTTTGTTGAAACTCGGAGTTATGAATGGCCCTCACCATATTGATGCTTTCTGACTGAGCTCCTTTCTACCCTTAACACTGGGTAGAAACCGGTGAATTGGCTGAACCAACAGAAGACTAAATTAATCTTTTTAACTTTTTGCTTAAAATGTTACCAATCCTTTGTTTAGTTTTTCAGAGTCAAGAAAAGTTTTATTTTTAGGTATTGACAAATTTTAGCAATTGAATAAAGTATACTGTGAACTAAATTTGGAGCATATATGTTTCTCTCTACCCGATATCTCCAGAATTTGGCAACTATTTGTGAATATTCTTAATTTATGGCAATATAGTTATTCACATAAGTGCAATAAAAATCTGTTTTGTTTTGCAACAGGACATAATTGGAGAAATTGGTTATTTTACCAAGGCTTTGACTGGTATGGCATGCTTTCCTTTAAGGAATCAAACTTGACTTGTAAAGCCAATAAAAGCCCTTGGGGAAATACCTCATATCTTGTCTCCACAGTCCCTGTACAAGGTTCCTAACCTGTGGTAAGCAAAGAATGCCAGTTTCTCATAGGTCCAGGAGCCCCAACTTATCTTGGAACCCCAAGAGGAGAAGAATTTACTCAATTCATAGGTATTTAATGGTATAAACCCATGGCAGGGCTCAGCTCTAAAAAAGTCTTGTCTAAGATTCCTTCTATATAATGGAGTTCCATCAAAGCCCATTTAAAAAGAGCTTATGTGAAAAAAATTATTATTCTTGCTGCTCTTTATACACATAATCAGGCCAAGTATAATAAAGCAAATCAGTCTTACCATTATTTGTCTTTAGTAAATGGGAAGCTAGAAAGAGAAAAGTTACATTTCAAGAACCATGGTACACTTGTTACTAAATCATAGTCTCATCAGTTGTTTTTAAGTTTGTTTCTGCAATTTAGGCTAAACTTTCTTATTTCTGTGAACCAACCAGTGATCTCTGAGTGCTACTTAGAAGAAACAGGAGGGGAGGTAACATAAAAATCTTGATCAGTATTCTAATCCTGGGCACGTACTGAAATCATCTAGCAACCCCCTATCAGCTTAGTTTCAACAGTTGCTCAGTTCATGGACTCTTCTAATTTAGTTTACATGGAAAAATTTTACTTATTTTGCTTTACTGTTGTGGAATATATTGCTGTTGTATTCTTTGCATAGGAATGAGGATAAGCTTACTCAATGTTTTCTTAACTAAACACTTGTTAATTTCCAGGTATCGCCTTCGTTGAAACTCGGAGTTATGAATGGCCCTCACCATATTGATGCTTTCTGACTGAGCTCCTTTCTACCCTTAACACAAATAAGCGACTCTCATAGGCAGGAATATCATTGCCCCTATTCAGCCTGAAGAAGTTACAGAAGATGGATCTTTCTCCCTCTGCAACCCTTGGGATTAAAGGTTCTCCTATAAAAGGGAGTAGGGAAACGTCAAAAGTGTGTAAACCAGAGTAACTCTGTCTTAAGTAGGGCTGGGTAAAATGAGGCTGAGATTTACTAGGCTGCATTTTCAGATGGTTAAGGCATTTTAAGTCACAGGATGAGATAGGAGGTCACCACAAATACAGGTCATAAAGTCCTTGCTGATAAAACAGCTTGCAGTAAAGAAGCTGGCTAAGATCCACCAAAACGAAAATGTCAATGAGAATAACCTCTGGTAGTCCTCAGTGCTACACTCCCACCAGCTACATGACAGTTTACAAATGCCATGGCAACATCAGGAAGTTACCTTATATGGTCTAAAAAGGGGAGGAATAAATAATCTACCCCTTGTTTAGCATATCATCAAGAAATAGCCCATAAAAATGGGCAACCAGCAATCCCTGTGGCTGCTCTGTCTATGGAGCAGCCATTATTTTATTCCTTTACTTTCCTAATAAACTTGCTTTCACTTTACTCTATGGGCTTTCCCTGAATTGTTTGTTGCATGAGACCCAAGAACCCTCTGTTGGCATGAGGATCAGGACCCCTTTCCTGTAACTAAGTTTGTGATAATTTGTTATGGCAGTCATAGAAAACTAAAACAACTCCATCTTTCTGAAACTCTCTCACTGGCTTTGTAATAATACATTTTGTTATTCTACCTCTATCTCCCTGAACTCTTATTCTTTGGCTCTTATTCACTCTCATTCTCCCTGTATATCAGTCATTCCTAAATTCTGTTTTTCCTATTTATTCTCCTGGCCATCTCATAAGCTTTCATAACCTCAGCAACCACTTCAATTCATATGGTATCAAAATCTAAAACTCATGCCCCTGACCTCTCTCCCAACTGCCTAGTGGTCATCATCATCTGAATAATTCATCATGCAAAATATCTGAGCTGTCCAAAACTGAACTCCTTGCTTTTTTCTCAAAGGTTGCTTATCCTCTTCATTGTTCTATTTCTTTACTCATACTGAAATGGGAAAAGTTCCTTTGTCCCTGTCTCAGGGAGTGTGATGGGGGTCTTGCTCACTTCTTTGGTGCCCCATTGCTCAAACCTCCAGGGGGAGATCACAGACAGGCAGGCTGTGGGGCTCCAACTCCACGGCAGTGTCTAGGGGTAAATGTTTACAGCTCCCGAAGCCTCAGTGGGTGTGTGTTACAGGGTGCTGTTTTAGTTTTGCTGTCTGTAGGTGGCTTACGTTAGTCAGCTCAATTAGACCCCCTGCCTTATCACAAGGACAGAGGGATTTTTGAATCCCCTGGTTTTTTGTCTTGGTGTACTGGAAGAATTGGATCACATGTGGGCTTGGAGAATGAGTGCAAGGTTTTATTTAATGGAAGTAGCTCTCAGCAGATGGGGGAGCTAGAAGGGAGATGGAGTGGAAAGGTGGTTTTCCACTGGAGTCAGGGCGCTCAGAGGCTGGGCTCTCCTCTGACCACCCTGGTAAAACTCCATGTTGCTCCACCCAGTCAATGGCCTGAGGCCCTGCTGGTGCCTGTCAGTATGCCCTTACATGGGTGTGTTCCTCTTGACATCCAGCTGCTTGTGTCTTTTTCTGCTAGTGTGTTCCTCTCAACATCCACCCACTTGTGTCTGTGTACCCTAGGGTCTCAAGGTTTTTATAGGCACAGGATGGGATAAGCCGGGTGGTCATGGAAAATACAACATTTGGGTACAAAGGCAGAAGTGCCTGTCCTCACGTAGGTCCATGGGCACAGGCCTAAGGGTGGAGCCCTAGCCATGAATCCACCTTTCTCTACCCAGCACTTCCCTCCTCCCCTACTGTATCAATACTACCATTCTATCAGCTACCCAGATTCAAAAACTCCAAATTACCTTTGATATCTCCTTTTAAAACCACACAACTTTCCAATTATTTACCAAGTCCTTGTGTTTCTTTCTAGCTTCCTCTTTACCATTCCAGATTTCAGCCAGGAATTTTATCAGCCAGGTTTGAACAATAAAAACAGAAACTGATTACTTAAAATAGAGGAAGTGATTACTTAAAATAGAGCTAATCTCCTAAAATATAGGAGATTAGCTGCACTGATGATAGTAGGACTAAGAAACCAAACAAGTGATAGAGAGGCAACCCAGAAATTTTTATGACAGCAAATTCTACCTGCCCTACCCTGGAGAAAAAAAACACGTAAGATAGTGTTACCAAAGCTGGAGCCATGGAGAATTTATCACTTCTGCCAGAAGCATCACCTGAGGTACAGGAAGTAAAATATAATTATCCTGGCTTCTTTCTCCTCCCTCCATTCTTCCGTCAGATCCTCTCATTGGCCACACCATCAGGAAGCCAGCTGACAGCCAATGTGCAGCCTGAGAAACACAGGCTGCAATAATGAGCTTGCTTGTAATTAGCGGGAGAGAGAGGTATGGATCTGAAAGCATTTAAGCAGTTGAATGACGTATACTACAGTCCCACTCATTTCTCCTCACCTTGACTATTTGTAATAGTCTTTAATTGATCTTCTTGCCTCATATGTTTCTTCACACCATCCTATAACAATACTAAAAAATTAATCTTCCTAAAGACCAATATAATTACATTGTTTTCCTCTACAAAAATTTTAATAGCTCTCTATTACCTTCTGAAAAATGTCCTAATCCCTTAGGATGGTGTAGGAGATGATTATTTTGATGGCCTCCAGGGAACCACACCTCTCAGTATTCACGTCCTTATGTAATCTCCTACATTGACTCTAGGCCTGGCCAATGGATGGGACACAATAAGCCTCAATGTACATTTGAACATTGAGGCTTATTCTGTTGAAATGCTTGCTCTTGACATCCAGCCACTATGCAACGCATCTAAACTAGCCACATGAAAGACTGAAGTAGAGAGATAAAGGGGTTGAGGGGAAGGAGGGAGTCATAGCCTCTCACATACCCCTGTTAAACAAAAGATAAATTAGTGAAACCATCTGGACATTGCCATCTAACTACAATCTGACTACCACCATATAAGAGATTCCAATAATGACCCACAGAAGAACCATCCAACTGAGCCCTAGCCAACTCACAGAATCATAACCAGGTAAAATGGTTGTTTTTTTAAGCCACTAACTTTTGAAATTGTTTGTTACACAACAATAAAAAGCCAAAATTCTCCAGTTCCTCCCATAATTATATAAGGTCTAATACCTGCTGCTAGTGTTCACATAAGTAAACTGAGTTACTAATCACTCCTGCAGGAAGTTTTACCAGATTCAACAGGTAATAACCTCTCCTTTGAGACACCCATACATTTTATGGATTGTATTTAATGTACCTACCTTGCATAATTGTTATATCTTTTGTAAAACTGGTAGCTCCATGAGGACCAGGATGGGGTTCTTAATGTAGCTTTTTCTCTCCTCAGCACTCAAAACAGTGACTTATATAGTATGTGTGATCCTTAAATGTTTGTGAATTGACTGGCTGGCTAAATTAAATATCAGTTATTCTTGAGTGATCACCAGGAAAAAGAAAATAATTAATGGGTGTTTACAGAATAAAAACATTACTGGACACCAACAAGAAGCTCATAAAATACTAATAAATTGAATGACATATTCATGTGATTGTATATAAGCTTTATATTTCAGGAAGCATATTTTTCTTAAACATCCTGTAGCTCTCAAAATGTTTGACCATTTAAAGCTATAATTACCTTTTCTTCTTTTCCTAAGACTCATTTTTTTTCTTCCTTCCTTTGTATTACTTTCTTTTTCCAGGTCCTATTTCTTTTTTTTTTACCCAAAGGCAAGAAGCCTTTTTTAACCAGGCTGCATGCTGCCCAAACCCCCATGCCCAAATCCATGGAGAGTAGGGGTCATGACAATTATATTAATATGACCTCTTCTTTTCCATGTAGATTCATATCTGTGCCCAAAACCAACAAAATGGTATGTTTTCAGAGTCCTAACTCTTCAGGGAGTAATTTTAATTTAATCATTTAACATGCTAAGAACAACCAGATTCTTGGTTAGTACAAAATATCTGGGGGATTGTTGCAAATATTTGGCAATATTCACTAAAGAGAGAGGAAAGCATATTAGGACAAATTGATTATAAATGAAAGCTATCTTCATGGAAAATTAAAAACTACAGTCTGACAATAAACTAGTACTCCATAGCACAGTAATTCCTAAGAATGTCATTTAACAGAATTCATTTCTCAGAATGCCTTCTCTTTTTTCTTTTTATTATTCTTCATTTTAAGAAAATAAAATGGAGGCTTGTGCAAAATTCTGAATTATAAACCTGATTCATACTCCATATAATATAATGGAAAAAGCAAGTGCTTTGAACTGAGACAACAGTTTGAATCCCAGTTTTACAAGGCATTTGCTAGGTAAGTTATTTCAACTCCGTCACTTTCCAAGTGTGCTCACTTGCAAACCAGGGATAACAACCCTTACTACACAGGAAAGTTGTGAGAGCTACTTATATTAACGTAGGAAAAGCACACTGCCTGGCATGCTGCAGGCACTAAACTGCTGCAGAAATGGCAAGGTCTGGATTCTTAATGCATCTTTTTATCCCACCAGCACTCAGGACAGGATCTTACACATTGTGAAGGTTCCTTTTCCAGAGGCCCTATGGAGACATTTCCACTTTTACTTCCTTTGACTAAACTAGTTTTTCAGTTTTCTTTCTTTCTTTTTTTGTTAAATTTTATTTTAAGCTACGGGACATATGTGCAGGTTTATTACATAGGTAAATGTGGGCCATTGTGGTTTGCTGCACCTGTTAACCTAGGTATTAAGCCCCACATGCATTAGTTATTTATCCTGATGGTCTCCCTCCCTCTGCCCTGAAAAGAGGCTCCAGCGTGTGGTGTTCCCTTCCCTGTATCCGTGTGTTTTTACTTTTCAGATCCCACTTATAAGTGAGAACATTCAGTGTTTGGTTTTCTGTTCCTCTGTTAGTTCATAACAGTAAGAATGGTGATTACTAAAAAGTCAAGAAACAACAGATGCTGGTGAGGCTGTGGAGAAAAAGGAACACTTTTACACTGTTGATGTCAATGTAAATTAGTTCGATCATTGTGGAAGACAGTGTCGTGATCCCTCAAAGATCTAGAACAAGAAATACCATTTGATTGACCCAACAATCCCATTACTGGGTATATACCCAAAGGAATATAAATCATTCTGTTGTAAAGATACATGCAGACATGTGTTCACTGATGCACTATTCACAATGGCAAGGACATGGAATCAACCTGAATGCCCATCGATGACAGACTGAATAAAGAGAACATGGTATATACACACCATGGTATGCTATGCAGCCATAAAAAGGAACAAGATCATATCTTTTTCAGGGACATGGATGGAGCTGGAAGCCATTATCCTGAGCAGTTTTCTTTCTTATGTACTGACAAGACACAGTTATTGAGGTTTATAGATCATTAGTCCCTTTCAAACTCAAAAAACCCTCATAATAGTGCATATTCAGGTGGGCAGATAGGCATCCAGATCCTGGCCACAGTCTTGTTTTTGGAACTGAGAGGAATATTCAAGACCTAAGGTTCCTGATCTCAAGGAATTGATCATCTATGGACACCACAAATGTGCCTATGAAACCACACCAAACAATCAACCACACATTTAGAGCCTTTTTATAATTTCTGTGTGCTTCACATCAAACTTTATTCTACCTCCTTCAAAGCTCCCAGTGTCTTTGAGATAGGCAGGACAGGTATTCATATGACTCATAAAACTGAGGAAACATGCTCAGAAAGGCTGAGTAACTGGCCAAGACCACATAGGTGCTTAGTGGCAGCACTCAGACTAAGACCTGGGGCCCCCGTATTCTTCCCAAGAGACACTCATCTTCCTGTGCTTCCTGCCCCCACCCTCTAACTGCTTTCTTAATGTCTTTAAAATATACTACAATAAGATATCATCAGATTATTCGTTTATTCAAAAGTATTTACTGAGCGCCTATCTTGTGCAAGATTATGTGCTGGGTGCTTTGTGGGATACAGAGATGGCTACAAGAAGCCACAATACCTGAGAGAGTGGAAGTATCATGCAAGAGGAAGAGGAGAATATTTCCTTTTATTAAAGTTTAGGAAGTCTTCAGGAAAAACATAGCTTTCAAATGGGCCTTAGAAGAGTAGTCTGAAGAGCAGGTAAGTGAATTCGGGTTATTGACTCAGATCTGCAAGAAATATAGCTCAAATTTTTAATACTTTAACTCAATTTCTATTCTGAGCACCCTTTCCACATGGGATAGTAATCTATTTTCTGTCAGTCTGTGTAAGCTCAATCCATTTAGGGCATGATAGTTAATTTTAATGTGCTAACTTGGCCGGGTCATGGCATGTCCAGATATTTGATTAAACATTATTCTGGGTGTGTCTGTGAGGGTGTATCTGTATGAGATTAACATTAAAATCAGTAGACTAAGCAAAGCAGATTGCCCTCCCCAATATGGGCAGTCCTTATCCAATCCATTGAAAGCCTGAATAGAATAAAAGACTGAGTAAGAAAGAATTCTCTCTCCCTGTCTGTCTCCAAGCAGGGGAATGGGTCTTCTCCTGCTTTTAGACTCAGGCTCAGACTGGAATTGACACTACTCAGTCTTCTAGTTCTCAAGCCTTTGAACTGAGATTGGAGCTCTCCTATCAGCTCTTCTAGGTTTCTAGCTTGCCAGCTGCAGATCTTGGACTTCTCTGACTTGGTAATCATGTGAGCCAATTTGCTACAGTAAATCTCTCATATATATATATATATAATTTGTGCTATTACTATACTATATATAGTTACTATAATTTATTATACACGCACACACACATATATGCACCTATGTAATCTTGGCCAGTTTCTCAGCCTTTCTGAGCATACTTCCTCAGTTTTATGATTGGCATGCAAACACTTGTCCTGCTTATCTCAAAGACACTGGGAGTTTTGAAGGAGATAAAATAGAGTTTTATATGAAAACACACACACACACACACACACACACACACACACTATATATATATATATATATATATATATATATATATATATATATAAAGAAAATTACTGTATTTATACTTTTCTTTCTTAATTTAAGTTCTGGGGTATATGTGAAGGACATGCAGATTTTTTACATAGGTAAAGTCGGCCATCATCACTTGCTACACCTATCAATTCATCACCTGGGTATTAAACCCTGCATACATTAGCTATTTATCCTGATGTCATCCCTCATTCATACTGCCACAGTCTCCAGTGTGTGGTGTTCCCCTCCCTGTATCCATGTGTTCTCATTGTTTAGCTCCCATTTACAAGAACATGCAGTGTTTGGTTTTCTGTTCCTGTGTTAGTTAATGCCAATTAAGATGACAATTATTAAAAAATCAAGAAGCAACAGATGCTGGCAAGGCTGTGGAGAAATAGGAACACTTTTAAGTTGTTGGTGTCAATGTAAATTAGTTAAACCACTGTGGAAGACAGTGTGACCATTTTTTAAAGAACCAGAAATACCATTTGTTTAACCCAACAATCCCATTTGATTTTATATATATTTGTATTATATATATATTTATTTATTTATCTACATATCAAAGAACCATAGATTTTATGTACATCCTTTAATATAGAATGTCTGTTAATCTGGGTTCTGCTTCTCTGGAGAACCCAGATTAACACACAGGGCCTTCTTTCACCCTTCAAAGACAGGGTGTCTGTGTTTCTAGAGGTACTTAACACCAAGAGAGGAAAGGAGAAGGTAATTGATTATCATTCCTTATGATCTATGTAGCCACTAGCATATGAGGTACTCACATTCCTGGCAGGTGCCCTCCACTCACGATCCTTGCACAGGACTATTACACACTAATTGTTTAAATCATCACAGGGCCCATATTCAGCTCTTGCAGCATTATGAGATATTTGGGAAGTATCTGACTGTTCTCTTGACTATCTACACAACCAGGAAATTTGGCAAGACTGTATCAGATTCATCAGCTGAGGCACCTCACACAGCCTCATCACTGGATTGCTCCCATGACTGGGAAACTAAGGAGCTCTGCACAACTTTCATCTTCTGAGGATCTGCCTGCAACATGAGATCCAGGTCACTTCCACCTCAGATCTCCACAAGCAACTTAGTATTTCCATTGAGAAACATTGAGTATTCCACAATGCCTACTCCTTCCTAGCCTCCTTGAAACATGTTGCCTTCCTCCGTCTGTGGAAGCTTTCCACAGGCAAGGGTAGCAGTGGTAGAGCAGGAAAAACTACAGTGAACACATATTCTTACTTAGGAACGAAGCTTAGCTTTCGACCATCAAAAGCCAATAATTTGACTCACGTTCTCTGCAGATTTGGCTACTCAATTCTTGTTTGTCTTCTGTGATGCCATTCTTCCCTCAACTGACAAATACTGTTGTCCAGATAGGGAAAAAAATCTGGGGGAGAAGAAACAAGATCATATCAAGATACAGTTGGGTAATATTTAGCATTTTATCCTGCACAATGGGGTTCAGCTATGCTGACACAGCAGTGGAGGAGGACCAGCAAGGGAGCAATATGAGAGATTTTGTCAAGGTAAAATTAACAGGATTCATTATCTCCAATTTTACAAAAACCTCTCTGGTTCCTCAGGTTTTATTTCAGAAAATTAAATAAATTATTAAGCAACTTATCAAAATTGGCCATGTCTAAATAATGGAAAATTAGAAGTGGATTCTATCCCAAACTTTCACATTTTCTTCTCTTTTCATGTTTACCATGTTTTGTGTAAGCCAAATAAACTTGCTTACTTAGCATCTGATATAGCTTGGACGTTTGTCCCTACAAATCTCATGCTGAAATATAACCTCCCATGTTGGAGGTGGGGCCTGGTGGGAGGGGTCTGGGTCATGGAGGTGGATCCCTCATGAATGGCTTGGTGCCATACCCATGGTAATGAGTGAGTTCTCACTTTGGTAGTTCATGGCAGAGTTGATTGTTTCAAATAATGTGGCACCTCCCCCTTCTCTCTTGCTCCCTCTCCTGCCATGTGACACACTGGCTCCCCTTTCCTTTCACCATGATTAAAAGCTTCCTGCAGCTCTAATCAGGAGCAGATGCTGGTACCAGGCATCTTGTACAGCCTGTAGAACCAGGAGTCAAAATAAACATCTCTAAGAATAAACTACCCAGTCTCAGGTATTCCTTTATAGCAATTCAAACAGACTAATACAGTATCCTTCATGTGTTCACAGACCCGTGCCTCTATATAAGCTGTTCCCCTAAAAGCACCTGTCATGATGAGAATGGGCTTACTTGGGTGGCACTTACTAGTCCCTGAGGCCTGAGCTTAAAGAAACGAGAGTTATTCTATCAAAGGCTGTGCCTTGACATATGGCTTCATGTCCCACATTAGTGCTTAGAGGCAGAACTTATAGCTTGCAAATCAGGCAAGGAGGAGAGATAAGTATGGTCTGGTCCATTAGGCAAAGTAGGGGTTAGGAATATCCATCGCTGCTGGGGGTTTCTGGGAGAGGATGGGCACTCACAACAGCACTCTTATATGGTGCTTGTGGGAGGGAGGGCAAGATCCAAGGGAAATATCCAGTCTCCAGGAAAAGGAGCTATGCATGTTATCACCTCCTATGGGAGGTCCGGGATACGAGGTAGGATGAGATGTATGGAAGTCAGTACTTTGGATTAGATCTGCACTGGAATAGGGTATAGCTATAACTGGAAGTCTGCTACAGTGCCCAGGATTAGTCCTGCTCACAGAAGGGTGGTCTGGTTAGTGTTCTGTCTCAATCCTAGGCACCACTGGTTCATGAAGAGGGGTAGTCCTGAGATTGGGGCTATAAGGAACTTGAACCACACCCCATCCTCCACAGCAGTTGCAGCAGACCCACTTGAGAAGACTCTGAGCTCTAAGTCACCTAGCCCTGCCACCATCTGATGGTTCTTTCCTACCCACCCTGGTAGCTGAAGACAAAGGACCTATACCTTTGAGAGTTCTAGGGCCCCACCCACCACCTGATCCTCCCCATACTAACACAGCCAATACTCTCTTGAAAGCACCACCTTCCAGCAGGAGGCCAACCAGCACAAATATTGTGCATTAAACAACCAAAAATAAGTACCTTCAAGGCGGACATTTTATCCCTCTGCCACTTCCACCAGAGCAGGTACTGGTATCCACTGCTGAGAGACCCGCAGATGATTCAGATCACAGAACTCTGTGCAGACAATCCCCAGTGCCAGCCCAGAGTGTGGTATACCTGCTGGGTGGCTAGATCCTGAAGAGAGATAATAATCACTACAGTTCAGCTCTCAGAGAGCCACATACCTAGAAAATGGGGAGAGTACTGTATCAAGGGAACATCCCATGGGACAAAAAAATCTGAACAACAGCCTTGAACCCTAGACTATCCCTCTGACAGAAACTATCCAAATAAGAAAAAAATAGAAAACCAACTCTGATACTATGACAAAACAAGGTTCTTTAACACCCCCAAAAAATATCATACTAGCTCACCAGCAATGGATCCAAACCAAGAAGAAATCCTTGATTTACAAGAAAAAGAATTCAGAAGATCAGTTATTAAGCTAATCAAGGAGGCACCAGACAAAGGTAAAGCTCAACATAAGGGAATTTTTAAAAAATGATACAACAAATGCGGGGAAAAATCTTCAGTGAAAGAGACAGCATAAATAAAAAACAATCAAAACTTTAGGAAACAATGGACACCCTTATAGAAAAGCAAAATGCTCTGAAAAGTCTCAGCAATAGAACTGAATAAGCAGAATAAAACATTTCAGAGCTTGAAGACACGGTTTTCTAATTAACCCAATTCAACAAGGCAAAGTAAAAAGAATAAACAAATATGTACAAGACTCCCAGAAGTCTAGGATTGTGTTAAATTACCAAACCTAAGAATAATCAGTGTTTCTGAGGAAGAAAAGAAATCTAAAGTTTGAAAAAGTTTTGGGGAAATAATCAAGGAAAAGTTCCCCAGTTTTGCTAAAGAACTAGATATCCAAATATAAGAAGCTCAAAGAACACCTAGAAATTTCATCATAAAAAATCATTGCCTAGGCACATTGTCATCAGGTTATCTAAAGTTAAGATGAAGAAAGGAATCTTAAGAGCTGTGAGGCAAAAACATCAGGTAACATATAACCTATAAACCTATCAGATTAACAGTGGATTTCTCAGCAGAAACCTTACAAGGTAGAAGGGATTGGAGTCCTATCTTCAGCTTCCTTAAACAAAACAATTTATCAGCCAAGAATTTTGTATCCAGCAAAATTAAGCTTCATAAATGAAGGAAAGATATAGTCTTTTCAGACAAATAAATACTGAGAGATTTGCTACTAAGCCAGCACTACAAGAACTGCTAAAAGGAGCTCTTAATCGTGAAACAAATCTTGGAAACATATCAAAACATAACCTCTTTAAAGCACAAATCTCACAGGACAAAAATACAAATAAAAAAAAGAGTAACAACACACAAAGCCAAGGTATACTGGCAACAAATAGTACAATGAATGGAATAGTACCACACATCCCAATAATAGCATTGAATGTAAATGCCCTAAGTGTTGCACATAAAAGATACAGAATTGCAGAATGGATAAGAATTTACCAACGTACTACCTGCTGTCTTCAAGAGACTCACCTAACACATAAGGATTCACATAAACTTAAGGTAAGGGAGTGGAAAGACATTTCGTGGAAATAGACACCAAAAGCAAGCAGGAGTAGCCATTCTTATATCAGACAAAACAAATTTTAAAGCAACAGCAGTTAAAAAAAGACAAAGAGGGACATTATAATGATAAAAGGCCTTGTCCAACAGGAAAACATCACAAGCTTAAATATATATGCACCTAACACTAGAGCTCCCAAATTTGTAAAACAATTACTACTAGACCTAAGAAACGAGATAGATAGCAACACAATAATAGTGAAGGACTTCAATACTCCACCAACAGCACTAGACAAGTCATTAAGACAGAAAATCAACAAAGAAACAATGGATTTAATCTATACCCTGCAACAAATGGACTTAACAGATATTTACAGAACATTCTACACAAAAACTGCAGAATATCCATTCTATTCGTCAGCACATGGAACTTTCTCCAAGATGGACCATATGATAGCCCACAAAAAAAAATGTATCAATACAATTAAGAAAAGTGAATTTATATCAAGCACTCTCTCAGAGCACAGTGGAATAAAACTGGAAATCTACTCCAAAAGGAACCTTCAAAACCATACAAATATACGAAAATTAAATAACCTGCTCCTGAATGATCATTGGGTCAACGATGAAATCAAGATGGAAATTTAACAATTATTTGAACTGAACAACAACAGTGACACAATATATCAAAACCTGTGGGATACCACAAATGTGGAGCTAAGAGGAAAGTTCATAGCCCTAAACCACTATATTGAAAAGCCTGAAAGAGCACAAACAATCTCAGGTCACAACTCAAGGAACTGGAGAAACAAGAAGCAGCCAAATCCAAACCCAGCAGAAGAAAAGAAATAACCAAGATCAGAGCAGAACTAAATGAAATTGAAATAAAAACAAAAACAAAATGATAAATGAAACAAAAGTCTGGTTCTTTGAAAATATAAATAAAATTGTTAGACCATTAGCAAGATTAACCAAGAAAAGAAGAGAGAAAATCCAAATAAGCTCAATTAGAAATGAAACAGCAGACTTTACAACTGATAACACAGAAATACAAAAGATCATTCAAGACTACTATGGCCACTTTACATACGTAAACTAGAAAACCTAGAAAAGATGGATAAATTCCTGAAAAATACAACCCTCCTAGCTTAAGTCAGGAATAATTAAATACCCTGAACAGACCAATAACAAGCAGCAAGATTGAAATAATAATAATTACCACCAACAAAAAAAGTTCAGGATCAGACAGATTCAGAGTTAAATTCTACCAGACATTCAAAGAATTGGTACCAATCCTATTGACACTATTCCACAAGATAGAGAAAGAAGGAATCCTCCCTAAATCATTCTATGAAGCCAGTATCACCCCAATGTGAAAACCAGGAAAAGACATAACCAGAAAAGAAAACTATAGACCAATATGCCTGATAAACGTAGATACAAAAATCCTTAATAAAATACTAGCTAACTGAATCCAACAGCATATCTAAAAAATGATCCAACATGATCAAGTGGGTTTCATACCAGGAATGCAGGAATGGTTTAACATATACAAGTCAATAAACGTGATAAACCACGTAAACAGAATTTTTTTAAAAATCACATGATCATTTCAATAGATGCAGAAAAAGCATTCAACAACATCCAGCATCCCTTTATAATTAAAACTCTCAAAAAAATTGGCATACAAAGTACATACCTCAATGTAATAAAAGCCATCTATGACAAACCCACAGCCAACATAATACTGAATGGGGAAAAGTTGAAAGCATTCCCTCTGAGAACCAGAACACAACAATGATGCCCACTCTCACCACTTCTATTCGACATAGTACTGGAAGTCCTAGCCATAGCAATCAGACAGGAGAAAGAAACAAAGGGCATTCAAATCATTAAAGAGGAAGTCAAACTGTCATTGTTTGCTAATGACATGATTATATATCTAGAAAAACCTAATAAATCATCCAAAAAGCTCCTAGATAGGATAAAAGAATTCAGCAAAATTTCCTAACACAAAATTAATGTACATCAGCTGGATGCAGTGGTTCATGCCTCTAATCCCAGCACTCTGGGAGTCCAAGGTGGGTGGATCATCTGACATCAGTTGTTCAAGACCAGCCTGGTGAAACCCCATCTCTACTAAAATACAAAAATTAACTGGGTGTGGTGGCACATGGCACATGCCCAGCTACTCAGGAGACTGAGGCAGGAGAATTGCTTGAACCCAGGGGGTGGAGGTTGCTGTGAGCTGAGATTATGCCACTGCACCCCAGCCTGGGTGACAGAGCAAAACTCCATCTCAAAAATAGTAGGAAAATCAGTAGATCTCCTATACGCTAACAATGACCAAGTTGGATTTTCTCTCTTCTTTTCTTGGTTAATCTTGCTAATGGTCTAACAATTTTATTTATATTTTCAAAGAACCAGACTTTTGTTTCATTTATCATTTTGTTTTTGTTTTTATTTCAATTTCATTTAGTTCTGCTCTGATCTTGGTTATTTCTTTTCTTCTGCTGGGTTTGGATTTGGCTGCTTCTTGTTTCTCCAGTTCCTTGAGTTGTGACCTGAGATTGTTTGTGCTCTTTCAGGCTTTTCAATATAGTGGTTTAGGGCTATGAACTTTCCTCTTAGCTCCACATTTGTGGTATCCCACAGGTTTTGATATATTGTGTCACTGTTGTTGTTCAGTTCAAATAATTGTTAAATTTCCATCTTGATTTCATCATTGACCCAATGATCATTCAGGAGCAGGTTATTTAATTTTCGTATATTTGTATGGTTTTGAAGGTTCCTTTTGGAGTAGATTTCCAGTTTTATTCCACTGTGCTCTGAGAGAGTGCTTGATATAAATTCACTTTTCTTAATTGTATTGATACATTTTTTTTTTGTGGGCTATCATATGGTCCATCTTGGAGAAAGTTCCATGTGCTGACGAATAGAATGGATATTCTGCAGTTTTTGTGTAGAATGTTCTGTAAATATCTGTTAAGTCCATTTGTTGCAGGGTATAGATTAAATCCATTGTTTCTTTGTTGATTTTCTGTCTTAATGACTTGTCTAGTGCTGTTGGTGGAGTATTGAAGTCCTTCACTATTATTGTGTTGCTATCTATCTCGTTTCTTA
Source organism: Saimiri boliviensis (assembly GCF_048565385.1). Lineage (NCBI taxonomy): Eukaryota > Metazoa > Chordata > Mammalia > Primates > Cebidae > Saimiri > Saimiri boliviensis. The sequence goes on along the minus strand of NC_133456.1, from coordinate 32,862,793 downwards.
GGTCTAGTAGTAATTGTTTTACAAATTTGGGAGCTCTAGTGTTAGGTGCATATATATTTAAGCTTGTGATGTTTTCCTGTTGGACAAGGCCTTTTATCATTATAATGTCCCTCTTTGTCTTTTTTTAACTGCTGTTGCTTTAAAATTTGTTTTGTCTGATATAAGAATGGCTACTCCTGCTTGCTTTTGGTGTCTATTTCCATGAAATGTCTTTCCACTCCCTTACCTTAAGTTTATGTGAATCCTTATGTGTTAGGTGAGTCTCTTGAAGACAGCAGGTAGTACGTTGGTAAATTCTTATCCATTCTGCAATTCTGTATCTTTTATGTGCAACACTTAGGGCATTTACATTCAATGCTATTATTGGGATGTGTGGTACTATTCCATTCATTGTACTATTTGTTGCCAGTATACCTTGGCTTTGTGTGTTGTTACTCTTTTTTTTATTTGACAAAATGGGCTTTGGAGGCTCAGGGGGAAAGGGTGGAAGGAGGTGAGGGATAAAATACTACAAACTGAATGTAGTGTATATTGTTCAAGTGATGAGTGCACCAAAATCTTACAAATCACTACTAAATAACTTACTCATGTCATCAAACACCATCTCTTCCTCAATAACCTCTGGAAATATATATATATATATATATATATATATATATATATATATATATATATATATATATATTTTAGAAAAAAGCAGGCTGTCTCAGTTGTGCACTAGGAGGCCTGAGAGAAAGGACAAAGTGACAAGTGAGCCTAAAGAAATGGCTCTATAGGCTTCCAGAGAATAAGTTTGCTGCTTCTCCCATGCAAAAGTAAATGATTATAAATGACCATAAAGAAGAGAAATCCTCCTTCAATGACGTTTTCTGCATGGTTGCCGGTGCCAACGACTGAAGTTGGCAATCACAATACAGGTCAAACATTTTACATTAAGAGACGAATTCTACAATGTCAGAGTTGATCAGCAGCCTCAGATTTTACCCAAACCAGCAAGGTTTGGTGTCAGAGAAGAAAATTCACTCCAGATAGTTTGAGTAACATGAAATTATGATACTGTGTGCTGGGTTAAATAGTGTCCTTCCAAAATTCATGTCCACCCAGAATCCCAGAATGTGACTTGATTTAGAAATAATGTCTTGGAATATGTAATTAGTTATTTATAAAAGATCATACTGTATTAGAATGGGCCTTTAGTTCAGTGACTATGGTCCTTTTAAAGGGAAAAAGTGAAGACACAGAAACATAGATGAGAAGGAAGGTTATGTGACAACAGAGGCAAAGCTTAGGGTGATGGACCTATAAGCCAAGGACACCAGGGATTGCTAGCAAGCACCAAAAGCCAGGACGGAGAAAGGGAACAGTCTTGCTAGAGCCTTCAGAGGGAGCGTGGTCCTAAGCCTCTAGTACTATTAGAGGAGAATTTTTGTTGTTTTAATTGATACAATTTGTGGTGATTTTTGTTGTGGCAGTCCTAAAAAAACAAATACGTATCGCATTAAATGGCTCAGAGAATTATTTTTTGAGGAGAAGCTGCTGAAATAAAGACCATGGGCTTTGATTTATGGAATAATCCCAAAGCCACTGCTGCTCTTGACTCACACAGGAGGCCACCAGGAAGGTGCCACCATATCTGCCAGATCTAGAAGCATGCTTGTCTGCTACTGAGGACACTAGTAAAAGTGGATGCCTCACATCCTGCTTCTCTGCCTACCTAACTCAGTTCCTAATTTACATCTCTGGCATGTTATAAGATTCATGGAACTGAATCACAAAACCAACCTGCCAAGGAGACTGGGGAGGTAGGTTTTTGCTTTCCAGTCTATGCAGCCAGAAGAGCACAAATAGAAAGGTTAGAATCCACATTAATCACAGTGTTACACCAATGTGTCTACTCCTCACTCACGGATCCAGATTCAACTAACCTTTACTTAATAAAGGTAATACGAGGCAGGGATTATAATATATGATCCCTCCAATGTTATTTTATTTATATTTTTACCAACCTTTTAAGGCATCCATTACTGCCCTCATTTTGTAGGTGAGAAAATTGAAGTTTAATGAGTTTTTGGTCTCATTGTCTCATGACAACTTAACAGTCTACAGATATTTCTTGAATACCTACTATGTGCCAGGCTTGCTGGGAACAAACAGTACACAGGAAAGGATTCATTACTAAATCATGTTGCTTGAAGTCTAATGAGATTGCTTTAAACTTTGTCATACATAAGAATTGCCTGTTGACATAGGTGACAATCTGAACCCTAGTCCGTGAATTCTAAGCCCAGTTGCTCTAGTATCCTAAAATTTCCTTCAGGTGCCAGGCAAGTAAAATAAATACGTGGAGGGGCAGACATAGTAGGTGTTAAGTCCATTATTTATAACTGAAGCCAGCATTACAGCTGCCTGGTGAAACATAATGCATCCTGGATTATTTGGGTCTTTTGAGTAACCAGCTTGTGCACCCTGCATGTTTCCTCACCCTTTTCTTTATCTGATGTGAATCCAGGTGAGCAGGAGAATCCCCTTCTAAGTCCAGCTCCTCTCAAAGCGCCTCTTTCACCAAATCATAATTGCTTCTTGTCCGTCAGCTTTGCTGGTCTATAAGTACGGGAGGATTGGAGATTGTATTTGCCTTGTTCATGGTTTAAACTGTGGACTGAGAACTGAGCTAAGTCCTAATGCATAAGAAATATTTGTGGAAGAGAGAGAGAAAGGCAAGGAGGGAGTAACTATGTCCCTTCACTCTGAGAGAACAACTGTTCTCAAGCCTTGCCCTTCATAGAAAAGAAAGCCCCAGGGGTTCAGGGTAGGCTGCACAATGCCCTTCATTCCTGCCCCTGACCAAAGGGCTGTGGAGTCTCCTTTGTGGACTGAATGTGCAGTCAGACTCCTTGGGCCCCACGGGAGGCCCCTCTTCAACTCCAGGAGTGGCCAGAGCTCCTCTTCCTTACCTAGCAAGTTGCAGAGGCAACAGAAAGACATTTTTCTCCATTATTTAATTTAGTAAATGCTTCTTTCCTAGGCTCTGCTCCAGATGTTTGAAGTACCGAGGTGTATAAGCAAAGTTCTTGCTCTCGGAAAATGTTTATGCTAGCCAGATGATAAACAGGTGCACAAATGGGTAAACGATAATTACTGACAATGATAAGAATTAGTAAGAAAAAAGGAAGATAATGTAGTAGAGTAACAGGATGGTTACTTTAGACAGTTGGTCAGAAAACACCTTCTGTGGAGGGAAAATGTAAGTTAAAAAACCTGTAGAATGGGAAGGTAGCACGAGAAGACCTAAGATAATCGTTTTCTAAAAAAGGCCAAGTTAAAAAAAAAAAAAAACTTTATAAAAAGGAAAAGCCTGCTGTTTTAAGAACAGAAGAAATCCAGTGTGGCTGGAGCTTGGTAACAGGAAAAATCACAGGCAGCTGAAAACATAGGAACAAGCCAAACCACTTGGGCCTTTGTAAACTATGAAGAGACTACAGTTAAGTAACACCCCAAGGACCTACTCTTGGAATTTCTGAAAGGAGTCCAGGCACGTGGCATGGATGGTGGCCAGATAAAGTAGCAATTGCTCCCTTGAGGATTCCTTTGATCCATGCCCTTGAAGAGAAATCTAGATGAGTCTCCTTTGCCTTCTTGCTGACAGTGGACACATTCCCAAGGACACCAAGGGGAACTGTCATATTAGAATTAAAAACCTACTTTAAGGTAACAATAGGAAAAGTAGTATTAAAATGGCTAGACTTCTTATATTCTGCTCATATTCTCAATTCAAATGCACTTGAGTTGTAACTCAATATATAATTGTTCTTACTTTCCTTCAACCTGTTCCACTTCGGGTTTTACAATCCATCTTACTTTGATTCATCCCAGCGTTCTTTCTGTACAGGCGGGCGGGCATATACATGACCAGTCTATAGGTGGGTGGTGAGGAGAGAATGTGTGCCACCTACCAACATGCACGGGGTGTTGCTCAAAGAACCACCTAACGATGGAGGCAGCTGACAAAGTGATGCCTGGGTTGGGAGAGATTTTTAGAACATCCTTGTACATTCATTTCACCAGATAACATTTTTAAAAACCTTCGATTCTGAAATAACTTCTGACTGATAGAAGAATTGTGAGAGCAGAGTTCTTGTATGCCCTTCATCCGGTTTCCCTAATGCTAGCATCTTACATAAACATAATACAATTATCAAAACTAATACCTCAACATACCATAGACTAAACTATAAATATTGTTCTGATTTCCCCAGTTTTTCTTCAGTTTCCAAAATGGAACTGGTTTAAACTAAATGCCCACTCCCCACCAGATGCAATAGGAATAGAAGGAGGTCAGGTGGGTGGAACCCAACCGGGGACAAGGACATTCCAAGAGAGTTAAGCTGCATAGAGAGTTGAGGCTGGGCGTGGTGGCTCACACCTGTAATCACAGCACTTTGGGAGGCTGAGGTGGGTGGATCACAAGGTCAGGAGTTCAAGGCCAGCCTGGCCAATATGGTGAAACCCCATCTCTACTAAAAATACAAAAATCAACCAGGTGTGTTGGTGCTCACCTGTAGTCCCAGCTACTCAGGAGGCTGAGGCAGAAGAATCTCTTGAACCTGAAAGGTAGAGGTTGTGGTGAGCCAACATTGTGCCACTGTACCCCAGCCTGGGCAACAGAGCAAGACTCTGCCTTAAAAAAAATAAAAGAAGGAAAGAAAGTTGAACTACTATAGAAAGGAGGAGTGAGGAAGCTTACCTTCTATGTGACTGGATAGAGTAGGGGAAGAAAGAGAGGACTTTTTCAAGGGGAAAGGGTTTCCATGAGCTTCCAAAAAATAGAGACAATGAAATAGCCCCAGTGCTCACTTTTATTTGAGAGCCTAGGCCCTTGTTTACTTTTAAAGGGCTGCCTAGCCCGTGGGGATCCAGATGCAACTTTTCCAGATACAGATGCCTCCCCTTGAGTGGCTTCTGCTGCTCAAGACACTATTAGAGTCTACATTAAAAAGTCTCTCTTTAGTTCACCAGTTCAAAACCACACAATTGCACAGGATGGGAGCCAGCCCTGGCACGGGCATGGTATGCGTCATGTTTTACATCATTTGGGAAGAACAGGAAGCATCTGGGAGCAGAACTGAGTGAAGTGAAGGAAAAAAGAGGACAGTGAAACTTGCAATATATTATCCTGGCTGAGACTGGTCAAAATAACAGATTGCTTTTATTGCTGCTGGGGAGTTCATTATCCTACTAACTACCTGTATTCAGGCTTGTGGGTGGATAAGCAAGTGTCACCAACACTTTTCTGGCTTCCATTAAATCTGGAGACGTGCACCAAAAAGAGCATCAGAGTGTTTTACAGGAAGTACATTAATAGTAACTGTTCCAACCACCACTTCCACCCCACACCTACGGGGGTAGAAGCGGCTTAACAAGTTGGATTTCCCAACCTATGAATCAGAGAAAGCATATGCTAAAGGCATTCCTAACGTTTTTCCTTGAATTTGGCGATATCATGGTGGACAGGGGAGGGGTTGGAGGATGAGGTGGAAGAGAAAATAGAATTCTTTGCATTCAAGGAATGAGTTTTTTTGCCTATGTAGAGGGAGAGGCTCAAGCTGAACATTTAATATGCTGCATAAATATGTTTCTTCATCGATAAATGAAATGGAACTGAATCTGGATGATTAATTCAGTAAGGCACAATTCCTTTGTTTTTAGTGTTTGCTATTCTTTTATGTTACATGTTATATGGGGTAGAACTTTGGGGTCTCAAGCAAGCAGTTACACAAGCACTTAAAGATCCAAAGCTCTTTTGTGAAAAATAATAGTGTCTGTAGAAGCATATATCCCTGCAGCAACTGCATGTGAAGGAGGGGGTTGGACTTCTCTCTGGGTAAGACGGTGAGTCCAGTTTTTACACTTGAATGATGAAAGAGCAGTGCTGGCTCCTCTAAGAGGAGGAACACATAAAGGAATGCATTGTTAACGCCCTTCCCCGTTCCCCACCACTAGGCAGAAATGCTATTAATTTTAGTTTACCATCCTAAATACATTCTGTGCATTTACAAAGAAAGCAAAACAAATACATATATGTGTATATATATTTGTTTTATTATATATTTATATATAATATATATGATATAGATACATATATATGTAATATGTATCTATACATATATATATATATATATGTACACACAGATACACACACACACACACACACACACACACACACACACAGAGTTATGGGCTGAATTGCATTCTCCCCTTCTAAATTTATATATTGAAGCCCTAACCCACATGTGTGATGGTATTTAGAAATAGGACATCCAGGGAGGTACCTGTAATTAAAGTTAAATGAAGTCGCAAAGATGGGGCCCTAATCAGATAAAACTGGGTTCCTATGAAAAGAGAAAGAGAAGAGACACCAGAGCTCACACATTCTGCAGGAATGCAGAGGAAAGGCCATATGGGGACATGGGGAGAAGGTGACCATCTGCAAGCCCAGAAGACAGCCCTCACCAGAAACAGAATTGGCTGTCACTTTGATCATGGAACTTCCAGCTCCAGAATTGTGAGAAAATAAATTTATCCTGTTAAAGCCACTAAGTCCATGGTATTTTGTTATGGCAGCCTGAGCAGATAGATCACACACACCTACCTACACACCACATTATCTTATTCCTGTTATTTTTTTTTTAACACAATGAATGCAGCACACATCCCTGTGCTTTGATTTTTCCAGCTGACAATGTCTTTGAGATTTCCATATAAGGATATAAAGATCTCATTCTTTTCATTTTGTTTTTGACACCAGCATAATAGTTCATTGAATGGATATGCCATGATTTATTTCACTTGTCCCTTATTAGCAAACATTTAAGCTGTTTCCAGCTTGCCAGCACAAACAATTCTCCAATAAATAACCCTTATGAATATATGATTTTTCACATGCCACTTAGGATTTTTTAAAAATATGAATCAGTTGCCAATGTTTAAAAGTAAGGAGTTTTCATGTACAACCTGGATTTGTTACTTTTCTTGAAAGAGCAGATCTGAGGGTACTGGTCCACGTTCTCCCCTGGTGCTGGAGCTAAGAAGTCACTGTCTTGTTCAGATGGGGCTCACAGCTTCCTGATTGCCATTGCCACCAACCTGTCTCACTCCCTCACCACTGTTACTGATCAGGCCCCAACAGGCATGGGAGTTTTTGACCCTATTCTAGTTTCTCTGGTGCCACTGTACCTTAAATCAAATTATCAGAAACCATAGTAACAATGTACCAGCTTAGCTTATTCTCATTGCTTTCTCTAAAAAAGAAAGATGAAAAAAAATCCTTACTGAGTTAGAATTTAATATTATGCCTCCGCCTCTATAGAAGGATGAAATAAGAATTCTCTGTTTAACAAGGATTTTAATGGTTTTTATAAGGGCTGTCACTGAAGATACAGTCCACTGTGTTAAAGTTCTTTATATAAATTCTCATTCCATAAATGTCTGCTTAGGTTTGATTTTAGAATTTTCTTTTAAAAGTCTCTTTGGGCGAATGTATATAATTTCTTTTGTCAGAAAGTAGAAATGAAATAATGTACAAATGTCTACTCTTGCATTAGGAAACAATGGGAACTTTCAGCCAGACTCATGTACCTTGAGATTTACCAGCTGTTTCTTGCTGCCTTGGGAGGTTCTACCTACCACATTTTACCTGAATCCAATAGTGACCCCACCCCATCCCTTAGCCACATGCAGCCCATCAAGGTTAAGTTCCCACTCTTCAGACAATTTCAGAACAAACTTAGATATGCCCCTAAATTAACATTTTAATGGCTACAACTCAGTGCCATTTATTTCACTGACATTTTCACATTCCATAATATAGATAAACTAAGTTATAAAAACACATATTTGGCCGGGTACAGTGGCTTACGCCTGTAATCCCAGCACTTTGGGAGGCGGAGGCAGGCGAATCAGGAGGTCAAGAGTTTGAGACCAGCCTAGCCAACCTGGTGAAACCCAGTCTCTACTAAAAATGCAAAAAAATTAGCTGGGCATGGTGGCAGGAGCCTGTATTCTCAGCTACTTGGGAGGCTGAAGTTAGGCAGGAGGCCTAGGTACCTCTAGGTACACACACACACACACACACACACACACACACACGCACGCACACACACACACACATATATGGAGAGAGAAAGAGAGAGAGAGAGAGAGAGATGTAGTCTCACACTATTACCAAGGCTGGAGTGCAGTGGGACAATCTAGGCTCTCTGTAACATCTGCCTCCTGGTTTCAAGTGATTCTCCTGCCTCAGTCTCCCAAGTAGCTGGGATTACAAGCTCCTGCCACCATGCCCAGCTAATTTTTTTGCATTTTTAGTAGAGATGGGGTTTCACCAGGTTGGCTAGGCTTGTCTCAAACTCCTGACCTCCTGATTCACCTGCCTTGGCCTCCCAAAGTACTGGGATTACAGGCATGAGCTACTGCACCCGGCCAAATACGTATTTTTATAACTTGGCATATATATATATATATATATACACACATATATATATATATATACATATATATATACATATACATATATATGTGTGGAGATTTTATATATATATATATATATATATATATATATATATATAGAGAGAGAGAGAGAGAGAGAGAGAGAGATGTAGTCTTTAACTTTAATTACAGGTACCTCCCTGAATGCCCTATTTCTGAATACCCTATTTCTGTATATACACACACACACACAAAAATTTCCCCCTGAGGGAACTAATAAACCTATTTTCACTCTGCATCTTGGAAATAGGTGAGGTACAAATTTTAAATAGTAAGAATAATATTGGTTTTTATTAAAAAAAAATTAAGATTATCATCATTAAATCTAAAACTGCAACCTAGTATAGAAGTTAAGTTCACACACTTAATGACTTAATGAAACTCTTAAGACCACTTAAAAATTTTGATTACAAATCCAAAGTCTTAATTCTTAGCCAGGCAATAAGTTTGTCATGAATACTTGCTAAATAGATTGACTATTATTTAAGTCTTCAGCCTTTTTCCTCATTTCAAGAGGACAATAGTCGAAGCGTATTGGAAAGCACCCTGGACAGTAGCTTCTGTGCTGTCATGTAGTAGTTGCATGACTTTGAAGATGTGGCTGCAACAGTTTTCTTGCCCATAAAATGTGGCTCCTGCAGCTCAAGGTTGCTGAGATGATGATAATAAAAAATATAATACATAAACATCCTGGGAAAGGTGCAAGGGACACAGTAGCAATAATAATGAAAGCTAATACATACCAGGCAGCCTTCTAACTGATTTACATATGTTAATTCACCTAAGCCTTATAACAATTCTACAAGGGGCTATTATTACTGTAATCCTCATACTTTACAGATAGAAAAACTGAAGCATGGAGTGGTCATGAGATGTGCTAAGGTGACATAAGAGCCAAGATTTGAACCTAGGTTGTCTGGCTTAGAGACCCATGCTCGTAACCACAGTGCTGCCTCCCAAATGTAAGGAAATATTAGAATTAATAAATTCCCACTGAGCCCCAAAGTTAGCAAATGTTTTTCAACACATATTTTCTACCTTTTTTGCAGACATCAGATTATGCCCAGAAAGGAGAGGCAAACTTCCTTTGCATCCTTCCTACAGGACTGGTTCCTACTAAACAGGAGTGGAGAGAGGACTGATAATTCTTTAATTTGCTGTGTTGTGTTTGTCTAGTGCGTTAGAATTTTCAATGTGTTTTTCAACCTGTTATCTAAAACTAGCTTCACCAGGTCAAGGCAAAAAAATAAATAAATAAATAAATAAATTACTATTTTCATTTGACAGAAGAGGAAGTTAAGGTGGGAAGAAATGATATAAATGGCCAGGGTCTCATAGCTAGTAAAAGACCAAGTGGGGAAGAGAACTCACATTTTCCTGAGTCTAAACCCTAGGCTCCACCCACAAACACATCCAGGCTTTCACCAAACTCTCATTGAAGATGAAGCATAGTGAAGGAGTAATTAAATGGAATTCCTTAGTCCCCATGTTCATGTTTTACTTTTGTGAGGAACAGAGGCATGGTGGGACAGTCAGATTGCTATGTTGTGTCTCTTCCCTCTGTTAAACTCTTCCCAGAGAACTCTGAAATACAGATATGGTGCCTCCAGTCCCTGTGTGTATATGTTGAGGGTGGCAGGGGAGTGTATGTGTGCCTGTCAAAGAATAGGAACCCCTGCTCCACGCTGTCTGGGCAAGTACTCCTGTGAATGAAGTCCCTTCCCTTTCCCCTGGTCCCCCAAAACCTGCAGTGGAAGGTAGAAGGGAAAGAAATGCTGGGTGCCTTCTGTTGCTTTTCCAATCTTTCCCTGTAGATGGTAGAATTTTTCCTTGGAGGCAGCACCAGGGAAGCCTTTACCCATGTGGTCCACTTCCCATTTGTGGCAAAAGACGGCCAAGAGGCAGTCAGGACTAGAGAGTACAGCAGAGGCCATTAAAAAAAGACAAAGGAGGCCAGATATGGTGGCTTATGCCTGTAATCCCAATATTTTGGGAGGATGAAGTGGAAGAATCACTTGAAGCTAGGAGTTTGAGACCAGCCTGGGCAACAGAGTGAGATCCTATCTGTACAAAAAACTAAAAATAAAAGTAAGGATGATCCAGGTATGGTGCTGCCTATAGTCCTAGCTGCTTGGGCTGCTGAGGTGAGAGGATAGCTTGAGCTTAGGACTTCAAGGCTGCAGTGAGCTATGTTTGTAACATTGCCCTCCAGCCTAAGCAACAGATCCTGTCTCAAAAATAAGAATAATAATATATTTTTAAATGTTTGACACAGTGGCTCATACTTGTAATCTCAGCACTTTGAGAGGCCAAGGTGGGCAGATCACTTAAGCCCAGGAGTTCAAGACCAGCCTGGGCAACATGCTGGTCTTTTTTATTTGTTGTAGAGACAAATAAAAAATTAAAACAACAAATAAAAAATTAGCTGGGTATGGTAGTATGTGCCTGTAGTCCCAGCTACTCAGGATGCTGAGGTAGGAGGACTGCTTGAACCCAGGAAGTCGCAGGTGCCATGAGGTGTGATTGTACCACGACACTCCAGCCTGGGCAACAGAGCCAGACCCAAAAAGATAAAGAGAAGGGCATAAGGCATTCGCTTCTGAAAGCAGCAAGCAAGAATTACCACGGAAGGTATACAAAGCAACAAACATTTACCAGTGAGGAAATCCAGGCTCAGAGGAAATAAGATATTCTCTGGTGAGTCCTACAAGGGCCCACAATCTTCTTGCCTGTAAATGCAACTGAAAGTTCCTCACATTAGGCATCGCCATTGATTTGCAGGATGCCCAAACCTACTATGTTGGCTTCAAATCAAACTAGTTAGTTATGAGATAATGAAGAAAGCAGACAGAGTGAGCCTAAATGAGATGAGGGAACTGGGGCCATGATGGTCTCAGCAGGGACAGATGTATCTGTGGCAGGCATCTTTGTTTCCAGTCCTGCCTCTGCTCACCCAACAAACACACTGTCCTTCTGAGGATCTCACAAATGCTTTCAACTTTTATTAAAACTGTCATGTTTCTGATGTCTCTCTTAAAATTGCCATTTTCCATCACTTCAACATATTTATTTCAATTTTCATCATCTGATTTTTACAACACAATTTAAATGTGTCTGCCTCCCTACAGGTGTCTAAAAATGGAGGGTTTCGGCTTTAGGTAATCTACTCATTCAAGCCAAATGGATGGGGATTTTCCAGCCAGTCATGTACACCTTATCCTACAATTCCAGTTGGTAGAGTTCATAATCAGAAGCCAATGGCTGGTGGGTGGCATGTGATACAGTGAGGTGAACATCGGCATGGCCGTGAAAATCTAGATACAAGCTCTACTCTACCCATTTCTAGCTGGGTGACTTTGGGCACTGACCTATCCACTCAGAGTACTGGTTTTCTCCTCCGTAAAACAGATATCATATCTTTTTCCAGGGGACTGTTATGAAGATTAAATTAGATAACATTTATTTATTGCTAGAGATAGCATCAATCACATGGTAAGTGCCCAAGATACAATATCACTTTTATGGTTGTTAATCCCAAAATAGAGGAATAAAAGCAAGATCGAAGAAGATATTTCATAGCAAATGAAGTTTACAAGCATGCCCTCCCCAAGGAACTCAGCCAATTCCTCCTTCATGTTCTCCAAACTATTGGTACCTATCTCTACTATAAAACTTGTAACAGTACAATTATTTGTTTATGAGTCAACTTCTAAACTGGAGTATGGGTGCTGCAAAAATCAGGAAGAGTCTTCATCTTTATAATTTATGAGCTTCTCTTGATGTCTACCAAGAGTAGGAATTAGTAAATACTAAATAAGAAAATTAATAAATGAATGAAAAGCTGTCAAAAAAAAAAAACCCAAAACCAAAAACTTCCCCAGAAGAAATGTATCCTACAAGTTGATTTGGAGACGTACTGCCAAATGAGTTTATAATGCTTCCTTAAATGTCACTAGAAGGTAGCCAACCTAAACTGTAATTAATTAAAAGTAATCTGTAAACTTGTCAACTGTAAACTGTTACAAAAGAATGCTAAATGAAAAAGGGAAGGACTGATGTGACAACAAAGACAAATGACAATGGCCATCAGAGAGGAGAGCTGGCCGGGAGCAGTGGCTCACACCTGTAATCCCAGCACTTTGGAAGGTTGAGGCAGGTGGATCACCTGAGCTCAGGTGTTCAAAACCAGACTGCACAACATGGGGAAAACCCATCCCTACTAAAAATATAAAAATTAGCTGGGCACGGTGGCGGGTGCCTGTAATCCCAGCTACTCAGGAGGGTGAAGCAGGAGAATCATTTAAACCCAGGAGGCAGAGGTTGCGGTGAGCCTAGATCATGCCACTGAGTGACAAGAGCAAAACTCCATCTCAAAAAATAAAAAAAAAAAAAAATAAGGAGAGCCAAGGAGTGGGGGTTTGTCTCTCTCCTGCTCTGCTCCGGCATGAGGGTGCTTGGACTGGAAATGTTCTGGCTCTTCAGACAGCAACATCTCTCGGGAGGAGAGAGACAATTCATCAAGCTACCAAGGCTTGACAGCACTGTCCCTTGAGGACATCAGCTCTGATTCTATATTCACCAAGAAAACTTCTGAACTGTCATGCATTTTTCTGAGTAAGCTCACAGTCTCAGGCCAGGTTTTTCTCCAGCTGTAAATTAAATAAACCTGCATTCTAACTAGCATTATCAGAATGAGGGGTTAGGGTATGTTATCATGAACTAATTATGTAATGCCTAATCACGCCAGGAAAAATAATGATAAAATCAAATTGCTAGTGCTATAAAATTGTGGACTGGACATTAAAAAGGAGGTAAAAGTTAAAAGATCTGCCGGCCTTACCTGTCAAATGACTTCAGTAAGTGTAACAAAGATTACAAGGAAAAGCTAAGGGCTAGATGGAAGCCCCAACCCTCAATGTTATTATTCCCCTTGCGGTCTTTAGAGTTCAAAGAAACATGATATAGACTACACAGCAAAAACAATTTTCTTTTTCTCAATAGACACCACACATTAGATAAAAAGGAATGGGTATCTAGTACTGCAAAAACAAGAACTATTAGTTAGCTAGGAAAAAAAATAGTTTGACACAGTATTTATAAAATGCAAACTCCTAAGAATGTTCAATATAAGGTAAATATTAGCCTAATACAGTTCATATTCAAGCCTATCGTTGTAATCACTTCTAGTCTCATGACTCTTCAAATGCACTGACATGGCACAAAGATAATTCGTTAACTCAGCAGGTATAAGTCAAACTAATGGTTTCATCCTGTATGGACAAAATCACTAGCTAAAGACTTCAAAATTTCCAATGATTTGAGTCGGCATTGCATAGATTAGGTACAGGTAATCTGTAGTCTATGAGCCAAGAGAAATTCCAATTTATTTTCATCTTGATAACATGAACAGTATCAAGGGGTAATGTTACTCATATATACTTTGCTATAATTATAAAAATACAGCATGGGGCTGGGCATGGTGGCTCATCCCAGTGCTTTTGGAGGCTGAGGTGAGAGGATTACTAGAGGCCAGAAGTTGGAAACCAGCCTGAGCAACATAGTGAGACTGCATCTCTACCAAAAATTTAAAAGTTAAGCCAAGCATGGTGGTTTGTGCCTGTAGTCCTAGTTGCTTGGGAGGCTGAGATGGAAGGATTGCTTGTGCCCAGGAGTTTAAGCCTGCAGTGAGTTGTGATCATATCACTGCACTCCAGCCTGGGCTGAAGCCCTCTTTCTGAAACAAACAAAAAAAAATGGAGCATGTTTTAAAAACCATTTTCTATGGAATCGTAGAGTTCTATACATTATAACATCTTTCTGAAACTCTTCTTCTTAGTCTCTGTCTGTGTACTGCAATCTGTAGTCATACCAGTCTATCTGACTTTTATTATCCCTCTGTGTGTGTCCATCTGACTGAGAAATTCTAGACGGCTCTCTAGATTTTCTCTCTCAGCTGATCTAAACCATTGTCTGGACCCTTACCTCTCCACAGCAAATTTCCCTCCTTTTCTCTTCAGCCCCTACTAACCTTTCTTTTTATCTATCCCCGTGCTGTTTAGTAAGACTTTCTGTAATGACAGAAATGTTCTCCATCTGCATTTTCCAACATGGTAGCCACTAGTTACATGCAGCTTTTGAACCCCTGAAATATGCCTAGTGTAACAAAGAAAGTGAATTTTTAATTTTATTTAATTTTGATTCATTTAAAGTTAACTTTAAATAGTTACATATGTCTGGCAGTTACCATATTGGACAGTGCATAGAATTAATATAATTTTTAATCATATGTACAATATTTATTTCTCAGAAATAAGAAATTAAATTTATGTGAATCTCGAATAATTTCTCCCTTTTAACCCTTTGACAAACCCATGATCCCGGATGATTTTTTTAAACCCCTTATGTTTATAATCTCTAAGGACTTCAAGGAAGAAAAAGGGAAAATGAAGCAAGGAAAAAAAAAAAATTCAGGCTATAAACTTCAACAGCAATGTAACCTTATTCCTGTGAGTCTGTTTTGTCTCTGCCTATCAATAGAACTGATTGCTAATGGCTGATTAGCAAATACTGAGGATTTGTGCATTTAGCATGAGAAGATCTGTATCGGGGCTTTTCGATTAGACATCCCTGAGTGCAGATTTCACAGAACTGCACTCTGCAGTGCCCAGAGTAGAAAGCGGTCCTGCCTTGAGCCTGCAGCCGGTGATTCATCTAGAGCAAACGCTCCTCCTACAGGCCATAGAAGTTACTGCAGTCTCGCTCACACAGGGTCTTCATTCATCCTGACAAGAAGCCTATACAGTAGAAAATCTCATCTCCAAATCCTGCTACAAAATCACACGTTCATGGGGGTGTGAGGAGGTGGATAAAGTGAAGCATTTGTCAATTCCATCTCGCCAAAACACTACCTCCCTGATTCCACCACAGTGAAGCACTTCATTTCAGAACAAACAGCAGTTCATCTCCAACCTTCTTCCTACGTGCAGTTTAACTGTGCACCAGGGTCTGAAGTCCACTCACAGTCCTCCATTCTCTGTGAATGTACGTGCCACTGTACATTCTCTTCTTTTATTTGGGGATTGAACAATGCAAATGATTTCACTGACAATGAAGTACTTATTAAGGAATCTAGAGATAGAATTAGATCCTCCTACTTTCCCTTCATTTAATGACAATGAAATAATCTATTGTTATATTAAATGCATTAAAGATGAACATAATAACCCTGCTATTTTTATCACTTCACCGCCACCTTTACTGGATTTACACTTATTATAGACAATGCAGAACTGTGATTTCTAAGTTTCCTTTTTGACACTGTCTCCTTGTGGCATTTTTATCCAGATTGTCCAGGACAAAAAGCTAGCCCTGAGTCTGTGGGAAGTGAAGCTTCCTGGAAAGCTGTCTGAGGTTGCTGCCTGTTGAAAGACTAAGCTCCTGTGAAGAAAGACCATGTCAGTATTCAGGAATGGGAACAGATGGCGGTTTGATGGCATTGTCACTAGAACCCTGGCTTCTTGAACTTTTGAGGTCAAAACATGATCGGCCACTAGAGCTATGATTATGACCCCTGCTTTATCTTTCATATAAGAATTCCAGTTCCTATTTACATTGGTGACAGGGAGCAGGATATGGCAGTGTGAGGCCATGGAATTGGATCACAAAGAGCCAGTAGTTGTTCACTCATTTATTGCATATTTATTAGGCTACAGCAGACAAATATAGTGCCAAGGCTAGAGAAAGCCATATGTGATACCCTCACAGAGCTCCCACTCTGGTGGTAATCTGAAACAATGTTTTAAGCCAAAGATCATCTTGTAGCTATTTGCTATCCCAGCAATTTCATCTTCATTCATTCTTCACTCTAATATTTAAAGAGCCCCTATCATTATGAAGGCATTATGCCAGGCTTTTCACATATTCTGTGAGTAACGCAAAGGTCCTCAATTAACTCACAGGCAAAAAAAGAAAATAAGACGACACTAATTGAAAAATATACAAAAATATCATAAGAAAAAACGCCCGGATAAAATGTTAGGTGAAACCAAGGAATGGTGGGATTTCTGAAAAGATGAAGAAGGCTGGAGTACATAGAATTTGAACTGAGACTGAAAGGCAGAAAAGGATTCTAACAAGCAGAGCTTCTTCAACACAAAGATCAACAAAACACTACATTTTCCAAAATGCTGCTACATTCCCTAACTCACTGGAGCTCCCTAACTGCCCTGTAGGATAGAAACATTAATAATTGTGTGTGTGTGTGTGTGTGTGTGTGTGTGTGTGTGTGTGTGTGTGTTGCAAATGAAGAAACTAAGTCTTGGATAATTTAAATGACACTAAAAGTCACCAGGACAGCACACTGCCAGTTTCATTAACCACTCAGGAAGGCAGGATCTAAAGTGTATTCTTCCAGGTTGTGGTAGATAGAATTCCAAAATGGTCCCCAAGGTTTCTGATCCACAGCCCCGGAATAATCCCCAGGACTGTGGACTTGATGGATTTTTACTCCTTGATTGGGTTATGTTACATGGCACCATTGACTTTAGAAAAGAGATTATCCTGGTAGACCTGACCTAATCACATGAGCTTTTAAAGACAGGGAGGCCTCTTCAGCTGGTCTCAGCACAGGAGGTCAGAGAGTGTCAACTTGAGGGAGGTTTTCTGTTGCTGAGATGGGGAGAGACAAATGGCAAGGACCTCAGAGCAGCCTCGGGAGCTGAGAATGACCCCAACCAGCAGCTAGCACGGCAATGGGGACCTTATCCCACGACCAGAAAGAAAGCAATTCTGCCAAAAGTGGAGGGAGCTTAGAAACAGGTCACTGTCTCCGGATAAGGACTTCGATTTCACCCTTGAGAAAGCCTGAACAGAGGACCCAGTTAAAATATGCTGGACCTTTAGCCTACAGAAACTACAAGATAATAAATTAGTGTTGTTTTAAACCACTGAGTTTGTAGTAACTTATTACACAGTAATGGGAAACAAATACAGAGGTCACCTATAATTGTGCCATAGCATACCTAGCTAGCTTTAGTACTCTGTACTTACCAAGACAAATTTATTACTCCAAACTGAGCAGCCTTTCCTCCATGTGTGAGTGTATTTGTCCCTTGCCACCTCCTCCACTTTACTCCTACAGCTCACGACAATTTTTACCATCCCATGCCCTTCCTTCACCTACATAAATTATCCTTACAGATTTCTAAAGCATGTTGAGCCAAAAAATTCATGCCCGACTGATTGGACAAAATGATGTAGGAGATAGTATATATTTTCCAAAAATGGCCACACAAAATTTTGTTTTCACCTGCTTATCCATAGTTTACCATTCTCCCACCAAGATGTAAAGCTTATGTCCTCTTCCTTGAACATGGGAAGGTCTTTGTGACTATCTGAACTAATAGAGCACAATGGATAGGACACGCTATGACTCAACAGGACACTCTATGACTTCTGAGTTATAGAGTGTCCTGTCTGTTGTACTCTATTAGTTCAGACACGACATACAAGATGATACGGCTTCTGCCATACAAGATGACACAGCTTCTGCCTGATGAGCCCTCTGTAAAGGACGCTCGTCCTTGGAACCAGGTCACCTTGCTGTGAAGAGGCCCAGGCCGCATAGAAAGGCCCACAAAAGCTGGGTGCAGAGGTTCATGCCTGTAATCTCAGCACATTGGGAGGCCAAGGTGCGTGGATCACTTGAGGTCAGGAGTTCAACAGGCTAAAACCCCATCTCTACAGAAGGGAGGAAGGAAGGGTGGGAGGGAGGGAGGGAGGGGAGGGAGGGAAGGGAGGAGGGAAAAGAAGGAAGGAAGGAAGGAAGAAGAGGGAATGGGAGAAAGAAAAGGAAAAGAAAAAAAGAAAGAGAAAAGAAAGAAAGAAAGAACGAAAGAAAGAACAACAAAAAGCAGTTCAGAGAAAAGATAAGACAAGGCAAGACATGACAAGACAAGAAAAAAGACCACCAACAAGGAGCAATTCTGAGGCCCTGGCTCTCAACCCTAGCCAAGATCCCACTAGTGATACGCTATTAAATGTTTAACCACCAACTCTTGCTGGTGAGGTTGTGTGTTAGAGTAAGGCAGGGGAAATGTTCTGATTGGTAGCATTTCTCAGTTTCCATGGTGTAAATAAATACCTCCATTGTGACTAATTTCAGACTACAAACATGATACCATTGGAAATGAATTTGAGAAATAGATGCACACAGTTGGCTTTGTGAATCAATACAGCATACCACTGCTCACAGCCAATAGCCTTCACTCGCTTACCAACTATGTGAGTGAATCAGGTCCAAAGTGGCTACTCCAACCTTTCAGTTGAGCTGTCACGACTGACTCCACATAGACCAGAGATATGTCTTCCCTTCCAAGCCCTGCTCAAATTTTAGGTTTATGAGAAAAATAAATGATTGCTGCCATTATAAACTACCAAGTGTTGAAATAATTTGTTATAAGGCACGAAATATTAATTTAGATAAATAAATAAAGGTGTAGGAGATGAAGTAGAGAATGTCTCTGAGATGAACTTGGGGTTTTCTGAAAGATGGGAAAAACAGTTATGTATTTGAAGCTAAGGAACCTGCAGCTAAAATTTATAAGTTTGAAAACTACAATTACAGATTAAAGAAAAGTAAATAGATAATAGACATTAGGTGATTATCTGATTAAAGTAATTCAGACTAAGATGTTACTGGAACCCAGCTTAACCTGGAAGGGGATGTTCCCATTTTAAAGGAAGAGGTTAATAGAACAAATTAGCAGTTCTCAAGCAATGCTAATCCGAGGTATTTTGTTGCTGGAAGCAAATAATGGTAGCTGCTTATATCTGAATTCACAATGATAAAAGACTTCAGTGAAGAGAATTTTCTCAATTTGTTTGTTCCATGGAAAAACAGTTTTCTTAAATTTCTTATTCCTGCTACAGTTTTGCTGCTGGTGACAAGACAAACTATTAAGTACTATGTTAATACTAACAGAAAAATTTAGAATCATCATTAGTTCCTTGGCCTATGTGATTATGAAAGTGATTTCATACTGCAGTTTATGATACAGTCATATTTTCTGCTGGTTAAGTGTTCTTAGTTTGCAAATGGAATTAAGTATATCAATATTTCATGGAGTTCTTCTGAGAACACTACTTCCTCCAGGTGTTTAGCCAACTGAACAAGATTAAGAACCACTAACTTAAATGAATCTGTCATTAGTGGAATAGAAGAGTGGATATTTTTTAACAAGGCAGGAAGCCTTACTTTGCAGTGTCTCTGCTCTGAATGTCTGTCATGGCTTCACCACAGGACAGAAAGATAGTAATCAGCAACTTAGCATCTCATGTCTGAATGGCTTACTATCCCGGTCTTAAGGCAGCTGAAAAAAGCTAGATTTAGCCTGAAGACACAAAACTATGTGGTAGTCCAAAGAGATGTGTGATTAAAAGATTAAATTGCATAAACATAAAATAAAAATTATATTCAAAGTCTAGGGATGAAACCAGGGTAACTGTGAACAATTAAGAAAAGTGAGAAGAGACCTATATTAGTAACCCCAGCTCTGTCATGCTTGGCTGCTTTAAGAAAGTGTAAATGTAAGACAGAGAGAGAGAGAGAGAGTATTCTACATCAAAGTCCTAGAGAACTATTTCTCAAACAAGACTATATAAATAAACTAATCTATCATCTATATATGAAAAGTCAGCCAATTTCAGAAAAAATCACTCCCTTGATATTAGACTTATAAACAAAAATTATAAAATGAAAATGGAAGGCATAGCTCCGAATAGTGTTATAAACCTAATATACAAGCCTAAATATAATTTCCCTGGTTGATTATGATGGTTGAATTTTCCAATATCTGGACCTCCTAACAAGAATGCTAGCTAACCAGAGGATTTTGAGTTTGTAAAAAATACAAGGATAATTACTTATAGATATTTTTTGTGTTTTATATTCCACCCACTTCCAAAATGAAGTTGGGCACACTCCTTTTGTAGACCTCTCTCTCTCTCTCTCTCTCTCTCTCTCTCTCTCACACACACACACACACACACACACACACACGTGTAATATAACAAGATCAAGAAGTATCAATAGCTTCTTTCCTTTGTCACTTGATGCTCTTGAATAATTCAAGGTACGGACAAAACCAACCTCCTCTGAGTTTCATAATCCACTTCTCTTCAGTCCTATTCTAGCACATATTCATGCTATAGCTATCTTTTTTCTATCCCTGGATAGCCTTGAAGGTTCTTTTTGTTGTTGTTGTTACATGAAAAAAAATTAATTTTAGCATCAAGGCCAGGGAAAAGAAATAGAGGGTGAGGAGGAAATTGGTATCCCCTGCCTTCAAAGGAAGCCCCTGAAAAGATTTTAAAACAAAACCCCTTGTTGGCAAGGGTGAGATAATACCTGCCCCCATGCTCATGCTACTATTGGCCTTAACAGAGTTTGAAAATTGCCCTTGTCCTTAGACCCAATCACTTAAATTAAGGAATGTGGTCTGAACAAATTTTTTAAAAAACATTTTAAAAATGTAAAAGCATATTCTTATTGCTAGGTATAACATAATTTTAAAAAATAACATAATATCCAATAACATGAGAAGTTTAAATGGATTCTACTGTATATGTCATAATAATCCACAACACTCTATCTACAGTAGGATTCCATTTGTGTTTGTGTTGTGCGTGTGTGCGCACATACAGATCAGAATGGAAATAAGTAGAATTCTTAATAGCAGTTATTTCTATTTCCAGAATTGTGACATTTCTATTTTCTTGCTTACATTTTTCTATATTTTCTAAATTTTCTGCAGATTTTATTTTTATAATCACAAAAAAGGATATATAAATAAGTTGTCCATTCATGCCCTTAGAAGTCAATCAAACTACAGGAGTCTCTGAATTACTCCTGAAAGTTGCCCCTGGGTTTACTGATTTCCTTTATTTTTATTTTTCCTTTGCCACTTCTGCCTCAGTGCTGCCTGCCCCTGGGGCCTGGATCCCTGTGTGTCCCAGTGCAGAAAGCAGAAGCGCATGGTTTTCTCCCATTCATCAGAACTGCTGCACTCTGCTTTCTGCTTGTCCTTGTCCTTTATAAACCAGGTGCACTGTCTCTTTCTCTCTCTCTTCCTTTGTGCAGACTTTTCCCAAGCAAACATGCTGCCTTTAATAATGCTCTTTTTTTCTTGTCACCAGGAAACTTCTGGGAGCCAATTTTCTTCCTGGGTTCACTTTTTTGTGCATGTGGCCCTTCATCTTATATATACCAAAAGGTCAAGAACATTCATTTCTACTCTTTGACCCAAATATTGCAATTCTGGGAATACCCAACGAAAAAATTCAAAATGTGATGGTGGGAGAGGAGGATAAACTATGAGATATTTACCATAGCACAATTTATAACAGCAAAAATTAGAAGCAAACCAAGTGACCCACAATTGGGAAGTAATTAAATAAAACTAGGCCTATCCATAAAGTAATATTTTTTCAGAATGATAGCCATTAAAATTAATGACTAATGCTAGGTGTCAATTGGGTAAATATTTAAATATAATGTTAATAATAAAAAAAAAAAAACAGTACTTAAACAACTTCAAATCTAAGTGAAAGGGTAAAACAAACCTGGAAGAATAAACAGGGATTATAAAGAAATGCATTTTTATCTCCATTTAGTTACTTAATTTAGTTTGGAATATGTTCAGCCCCAGTCTAAAGGTTCATATGAACAGTTCTGAAAGTTCTGGTATTGAAGGATCTCACCGCCAGCCCACAAAATGAGATGAAGTTTCCTTCCTTCCCACTCGCCTTGTCTCTGCAGGACAGTGGTGACTTCCTTCTTGAAAGACAAAATTGGCCCAGTGCGGTGGCTCATGCCTGTAATCCCAGCACACTTTGGGAGGCTGAGGCAGGCAGATCACAAGGTCAGGAGATCAAGACCATCCTGACAAACATAGTGAAATCCCATCTCTACTAAAATACAAAAAAAATAGCCAGGGGTGGTGGTACACACCTGTAATCCCAGCTACTCAGGAGGCAGAGGCAGGGGAATTTCTTGAACTCAGGCGGCATCTTGCCGTGAGTCAAGATAGTGCCAGTGCACTCCAGCCTGGTTGACAGAGCAAGACTGTCTAAAAAAAAAAAAAAAAAAAAAAAAAAAAACAGAAAGACAAAGTTAACTCCATGTCTAAACATGCTGAAATATCTCCTTCCCTCTCATCCAAATACCTCTAAACAAAAACACCTCTGAAGACCAAAATTTAGTACAATTTCATCAGTGATTTGTGACCCAGTGCCTACCACTGGATCTGCCTGCACCCCTGGTGCTATTCCTACCCACAGTGACTTGAGCTGGCAAGTCAGGACGGACCTCTGAGTCCTAGTGGGGCAGCCCTGCAGGGACGCAGCTCGCGCTACCTCTCAGAGCTAGTACCCCTTGTCTGGCTCTTCTAGAAGCCACCACTAGAAAGGGGAGAGGGCTGAGTAAGGCTGCTCTCACTTAGAACAAGGCTATATTCTCTCTGCCACCAGAGGGGTCCCTGTATTCTCGTCACTCAGATCACTGCTGCCAGGGCCACTGCCTCCTCTGTGTTCCACTTGCTCCTTAACTTTGCTGCTCTATTCTGCCTTCCATTAAAAAGTTCTTAAAATCTTCCATGAAGGGAGCTAACCCTTTTTCTATTTCTCAAGGTGTGTGTGTCTAGGAAAAGGCAGGAGTAATTCTCTTCCCTGTTGAGGCTTCCCCCAAGTGGATGGCTGAAGAAAGGCAGTTCATTCATCCTGATAGAACTACTGAGGCTACAGCAGTGAGGTGAGCCCTCTTATTCCCTTTCTGTCAGTGTGTTCTGGGGACACTAAAGCCCCATGTAAGAGGTGTGCACCTGAACAAGCAAATCCACATGCATCATCACAAGGTCATTTTCTATGCTGCACAAATTCCCCAGCCTCCCGGCAACAGGAAAACTCCTCATTAATGAGGCTATCTTAAACTCCCAGGGGGCATATAGAAACTGCCTTGAAGGCGTTCACTGGTGACCTTACTTGCATTTTCCCCAGGGAAGGCAGCCTTCTTTGGGTCCAAGATAAGATTTTACTAAAACCCTGAGCTGTTGTAGAGTGCCAGGTTCACATATACACATTTTATTTTGAAGTTCAGAAACTACAAGTACATTAAAAAAATAGTTGGAGGAAACGTATTTAAACGGTCATACCAATTGTTAAAGTGGCGAAATCATAGATGACTTATTTCCTGAAATCTTTATTTTCCAAATTTTTATGTTTACTTTTTCAACCTAAAAACATAGAGGGTAAATAACATAAGAATGTCTCAATATCCTCTCAATTGATCAAAACTCCTTATAAAAACCAAAATATTTCTTCTATTTGATTTTTATTTCATTTTCTCCAATTTCTGTCTCTCTCCTCTCTGGTGAGAATATTTAATTGTGGGCTCATCCATCTATCTATGCATTCATCCATCCAACCGTCCATCCATCCACCCATCCATCCATACTTCCTCTTTCCATTCCTGCCTTAGAGGAGCCAAGTAGGGAAGCCATGAGCTGCCTTTAAAAAAAAAAAAAGAAAGAAAGAAATATTCAGCAGCAGCCACAGGCACTAATGTGAGAAGCTGGAGAAGGTGTCGTTTTTCACTCAAACTGACATTTAAGCTGTTTCATAAATATGAAATCAAACTTGAGGGCCCAGATGGGCTGCCGCCCCCTCTGCCTTTTGCTGGAATGACATGCTATTTACCAGCCTTACAAAGGGGGACTGAGGAATGAAACTTTCAGATGATGAGTCACTGAGGAAAATGATGGATGAGTGATGAATGAACTAGTGATTTTTTCATAGAAGAATCAGGAGAGAGTTTCTGCCCGATGGACAGTGATCACCAACGTGTAGTGTAGCCACAGTCGGACTGTGACAAGGAACAAGGTGGACACATTTCCCAGGTGCTGCACAGAGTAGAGAGCACAAGTCACAGCTTGTCACTCACTCACACATACATGGAGTCACTTCCAAGAAGGTTGCTTTAATTCCGGGTGATTCCATACCAGCCGTTGTCCCATATCATATATGCATCATAAAAAGAGTATCACATGAAGCCAAATATAAATTTTGAGTTTTGGTGACACAGGCACCTGTCAGGATCTTCAAATCCCAGAATGTTTATGATTGCACTATCCTGCCAAGTGCTTCCTAGGGCACTGTTATGGAGGTGAGCACTGCAGAATCTTGTCTGCCTCTCCAGAGCCCTGTGGAGCTGCAAGGGATGAGGAAGGCGAGGAATTTTGGAGGCTCCACAGCCACTTCCACAACATCAAGCCATGCCCTAGAAAGATACCTCCTATTGCTATGCTGCAAAGCTACAATATGCTCCCAATTTAGGGAGATGGAATGTGGTTCTCCATCATTCTGGAGGACTCTCAGGGGTGTCTTGGCATTAGTCTCTGATTCTTCCTTGCAACTCAGGAGTTTCACTTTTCTGAAGAACAAACAAAGAGACAGCTTGGCTTATTTTATAGCTATTGCTGTAAACCAAAGAAAAAACTTTTAATCCCATTTCAATTGCAGAAGGAAAATTCGGATGATGTCCATAAGTCTATATTTTCTTCATCATTTGAAAGATAAGAACTTGAGGTTGAGCAGGGCACTTTCTTCACTGAAACACAGGTGGTGATTCACAGGCATTGGCCGTAACCTGGATCCATACATTCTCATGATTGGGCAGAACAGATTTTTTGTAACAAGACAGATTCCAGCTCCAGCTTGTTTACCCTAATTCTTCGGAACCACCAGCTTTGTATGTACCTGAGCATCCAGATGAGAAGAGCTTTTGTTATATTTCAGCAGAGTGAGGTTCATGACCAGCAATACCAGAGCTGTTCTACCTCCTTCCTTCAAGTGAATTTCTGCTAAATACAGTCCTCCAGACAGAGAATTAAGGTTAGCACAATGTTAAGGGAGAAAAAACTCCCTCCCTCTGATTGTCCCCAGACCCATGATACTACTATTCTTACCAAGGAAGCATTGATGTTTCTCCTGCTCTAACTCTGGATTGTCCCACCTATTGCCACCTGATGTGATCAGGTACAAGATCCAAACTTTGCACTTAACCTCTGAGCTAACGTGTGTTTACAAACAAGGTTGGTAGGAGGGGGCATAGCTGCTGAATCACTAGAAGGATTACAAGAACCTGCAGTGAGACTCTATTCCAGTGGAATAAGGAAGTGCAGAAGTGAGTAATAGGATTTTCTGGCCTAGGCTGTGGCAGGCTTTGTCTCCCTCTCTTAGTGGCTTCAGTTATCAGTGGGTCAGTGGCACGCTGGCACATAGCATGTCTTTCTTTTGGTTGATTCCAGTGAAGAAATACATTTCCTACCTATTAGATAGAGGATAGATAGATAAGATAGGGATATATTTTAAAAGTCGAATCAGAAGATCTTTGTTATTTGACTTGATTTGATTATGGTTTATACAACTTCAGTTTTCTAGATTAAAATTTTCCTTAAACAGGCCATTGGATTTCTGGCCTGCCAGATTTACAAATTCCGAACACACTGTCTTATCCTTACATGCAGAAACCTGCAGCAGTGGACTAGAATGTCAGTAAGGCTCCATTGCAAAGATGGGAACATGCTGTCTAATTCAGGCATATAGAATCAAATGTAAAGTTGATATAAAGTCAACACACCACTTAAAGAGAACTTGTCTCTCCTCTGCTATTCAGATCCTAATAATTTCATTGAGACACTGGGTCATATTACGGTAACTTCTTCACTGGAAGAGATTCAGAGGCTTAGCAAAAGAAAGTTGTAACTCACTGGCAAATACTAAAACCTAGTTCAGTTTAATTTTAAACATTTTCTAATTGAATACTGTGAGCTTACCCCTGCACTGGACATTGAATAGGGTTTTTTAAATTTTGTGTGTTTTTCTATATCGGTGCATGTATTTTCTTATTAACAATTAAATGATAGTGAAAGTCAGTAAATAATTAAGTTCTTTATTAGATCATTTTGTAGAACAGTTTGGTGGAGTTTTTTTTTTTTTGTTTTGTTTTGTTTTGTTTTGTTTTTTTAAGTGAGTGTGGGGTAACAGGCAGGCTTCAGGGACAAGTTTACTATGATCATATTGAAGAAGATTAGAAAGTACTCTGATCATATCAGACACATCCCAAAATAGAAGAATTAGCTGCAGTGGAGAAAGATCTAAAATTAAGTGCTTCCCCAGGTGAGTAGTAAGCATTCATGGAAGATGCTGTAACCGACAACGGGTGGGAGCCAAGACAAGCAAATCACCTGAGAGAGATCCTGTGATTACAAATAAACCAGTGGGACAATGGAACAAAATGGCAGAGATTTTAGAATAAAGCTAAATGCAGAAGAGCTAATAGTAAAAATTGGGAAAAATCTGAAGGCTAGAGACAGAACCTCAGCCGTAGGGCTGGTTTACAAGGTCTCCAGGGAATACAGAAAAAAAAAAACCCTAAGGTTTCAACTATAAGAAATTGGGAACAACAGGTATTCAACATGGGGCATAAGATTTTGGAAAACAGGACGGGAACCTAGTAATCAGCCTTGGCATCCAAAGGCAGGAGGTGGTCTCAGGAATACGACAGTCTAACCCAGTAATCAAAGGGCATCAGGTTAGAGCCAGGCATGCAGAAGTAGTAACCAATATTTATGCACCATACTGCAAACTTTAGAAGTATTTTTACATTGTATGGGTTCCTGTGTAATCTATTAAATAAATTCATCTACTATGTGCCAGGAACTGTGGTGGGAAAGAAGAATCCAGAGATGAAAAAGACATAGCCCCAACACTTAGAGGCAAATGGCCAAGTGGGAAGGACTGATAGGTAAACAGACAGAACAGAATGCCATACTTCTGAACATCATACATAGACCAATAAGAGAAGGGAGGCCATCCTGCCCTCTTTCATTTTCCTTCGTCTTTGTAACTGACTGAAAAGCTCAGAAGTGACAGCCTTAGAGCTGATAATAACTTAGAATCATTTCACATACTAAAAATTGAGAATTTAAATTTCCATACAAGTGAACGTTTAATTTCTGTCCCACAGGGCTGCGCTTAGAGCAGGGGATCATTTTAAAATTCCATAGAATAGGCTCTGCCACGCAGAGAACCAGAGGACTTGGAGGTGGATGGGCTCTAATGAACCGCAATGTGAATTACTCTTGGGTAATGTAGAGCTCTGAGGAAAGACCTCATGCAAATTTTGGGTGATTAACTAAATTTTTTAAAAAGATAGAAACTTCTGTTTCAGTGAATGAGGAAAAATTGAGACAATGAAGACATGGAGGTTCAGGCAAAGGGATATCCTCGGATGCAGGGAACTTTGAATATTTTGAACCCAGTCCCCCTCCTCCCTGAGCCCTTCACCCAAATAGGGCTGTTGCTAAGACAACAGGATGCTAGCAGGCATATGCATGAGTCTGCTTCCTGCATGTGGTTGCCTAGCAACAGGACTCAGCAGAGCCTGGGCTCTCGCTCTTTACACCTACCTTGCTCCATCCATTGCCTTGACTTGCCAGTTGCCTTCCCCACCCCTAAGGCAAAGAAGCAAGAAGCACCAGCGCAAAAGGCTCAGCATCTGATCTTGTCAACAGCAGGAGAAAACCCTAGCCTGGCTTCACTCAACTTAACCCCTACACTGTGAAGTTATAAAATGTAAACTGACCATTATAGCTGACTAGAAATGACATGATGATTCGACATTCTTGATATTAGAAATCCAGTTATGGAGTCCTATCCTGTAATCACCAAAGGGATATGATGATAAGGAAAATACTGAACCACTGAGGCAACATTAATAGAAATATTTTACCCTGGGGATGAGATAACAGAAAATGGAATATTTGAGGATAAAAGGAAGAAAGGGAAGGGGAGAAAAGAAATTAAGGAGAAAGAAATAAAGAATAGAAAAGAGCAGGAAAAAAAGGAAAGCATTTTAACTCACAATAAATAATATCCCTTTGGAATTTGACAGTGTGCAAAGTGGAAAAATCTGCAAAGTTATGTAGACTAGGATCTGAAGCCTAAAATGATAACAATAGAGCTTACTGAGGTTCTTTTAAATACAGGACATTACATTAACGGCTTTACATAATTTCCACCTTCACAATAACCCTGCATGATAGAGCTTAGCAAAGATACAGCTAGGCTATACAGCTTGGACTCACAAGAGTTAATTAAGTGACTTGACCAAGGCCACACAGCTGGTAACTGTGGCAAAGCTAAAAAAAAATCAGTAGCACTCAAACCAAAATTAGTTTGACTCAAAATCCACTCACTTTCATAACATGTATTATGATAAATATCTGAGAAAATATGTGTAAACCTTGTAAAGTCACACAAATTTGTTAAATTGGGGACCTTTTAAAGAAGCTATAAATATGCCTTATATAACATTAAACAACCTTTTTTTTTCTTCAAAGCTTTAATGCAATAACATATAAAAGAAAATCATCTTGCCAAGTGGGAAAGGAAAAGCTGGCCCTTAAGTGTTCAGTAGAAAAGCTTAGAGTCCTTTTGAAGAAGCTGTAGAAAAAAACTCCAAGGTTACTCACATTGAAAAGAAAGTTCAAATTTTGGAGATGTTTATGAAATTATGGGAAACTGTATGTAGCAACAGATGTATGCAGAAAAGCAATTGCTCCAGGAAATCAAATATAAGAAAAACATAAGGTTCCTCTGAAACCTTGATGGCTTCTCATATGGAACTCCTTCCTGGCAGCCTCACACGGCCCCGGTCAGCGAACACGTAGCGAAGTGCTCACAGCAGGGATGGATACATACATATTCAGTACCCCTTTCTCAGACCTCCATGCATACAGAAGACATCCAGCACGCCAGTCTCCTCATTCAAAAAGATGTGCCTAAGCTTGCCTGACCTGGGCTTAAACTAGTAATTTTACGAGATACATTTATTCCTCATTCTAAAGGGTGAGTTTAGGCATACTTAGAAAATCCTTTTGTCATATTCATTAATTCCCAAGGTAATGGGCCCCCTCTAAATATTAATAAAGACCAGGCAGACTTGACTATTAGAGCCAAGATTCTGGGGTCCAGAGTGCACAAAATCAGGTTAACAGGTTAATGGCTTCATCCCTCCCCAAATTTAAAGCATTGTTATCATTGTATCACATTACATATGACAGCTATTCTCCAAAAATAACTTGCCTTTGCTTAAGGACCAGGGCCAAATACTTTCCTGTGAAGAGCACAAATCAGAGTAGAAACATAAAACAGGCATTTCAGCTTTTCTACACAAAGATATATAAAGTAACTGTTGCAGAGCTCTAAATAATATAAGATATAATTCATGAAGTAATGCCCACGATGTGTAAAAACACAACGGGTAAAGACTACTGTCCCATAATATCTATTCTATCTTTCTTGTATAGCCATAGATTTTTAACTACACACATGGCCACTCACTCTATAGTCTGGCCAATAAAAGTTATGTGAAATTGTCATGCGGCAGTTTTTGTAACTCTTTAAGATCAGCTATGGTACAAACTTTGCCCCTCTTCTTTTGTTTCTTCCGTTTCCCCACCTACTGCAATGCAGATGTTATCTTAGATTATAAGAGAGAGAGCCACAACTTGAAAAGACAGAGCATGGAGCCTAAAGGAGCTCAGGTCCCTGAGACACAGTGGAACAAAGCCACTGTACCACCTCAGGGCTCTGTACAGCCCTGCTTTACAGGTAGATAGAAGAGAAGTAAGCTTCTACCTTTTTTTTTTAATTGTACTTTAGGTTCTGGGGTACATGTGTAGATCATGCAGGATTGTTGCATAGGTACATACATGGCAAGGTGATTTGCTGCCTCCATCCCCCCATCACCTATACCTGGCATTTCTCCCCACATTATCCCTCCACCCCTCACTGTCCCTCCCCTAGATCCCCCCCAACAGACCCCAGTGTGTGACACTCCCCTCCCTGTGTCCATGTGTTCTCATTGTTCAACACCCCCCTGTGAGTGAGCACATGTGGTGTTTGATTTTCTATTCTTGGGTCAGTTTGCTGAGAATGATGGTTCTATCTTTCTAAAGACCCTATTTGTTGAATTGTATTGTTACTTACAGCCATATCCGACCTTAGGTAATATACAAAGATTGGGCCATGGCTCTTCTAGCCTAATTGGCTATCTAGGCAAGTAAAATAATTTGAATGATGTGTTAGTCTGTTCTTGCACTGCCATAAAGAAATACCTGAGATGAGTAATTTCTACAGAAGAGGTTTAATTTATTGGCAGTTCTGCGGGCTATAGAGGAAGCATGAAACATCTCTTGGGCTTCTAGAAAAGCCTCAGAAAACTTACACTCATGGCAGAAAGCGAAGGGAGAGTTGGCACTTCACATGGCCAGGAGCAGGAGGAAGAGAGAGGTTGGGAGGTGCTACACAGTTTTAAACAACAAGATCTCATGAGAACTCTGTCTTGAGAGCAGCACTGGGGGATGGTGCTCAACCATAAGAAATGACCCCCTTAATCCAATCACCTCCCAACAGGCCCCACCTCTAGCACTGGGGATTATATTTCAACATGAATTTGGGTGGGGACACAGATCCAAACCAAATCAAATGATTTATAGCAGAAAAGAAATCCTGAGGATCTAAATTGTCTCAAGAGAAGACTCTCTTGTTTAACTGGTAATCTAAAGAATCTAAAGAACCCCTGTCATTTTCCTTAAGGACATGATTTTTTGTTTCACAGTATACCGAATAAGATATTCTCTTCAAAAAAAGAAGATATTTTATCTACAGGCAAAAACTTGTCTTTCAAGGTTTACTTGCTGCTCCCTATATGAGAGAGCCCCATCAGATCCTCCTGAGCATATGCTCAAAATGCATGCCCAAGAGGTGCTGTTTCCAAGAAGTGACACCCAAGAGGCATTGTCACCACAGCCCTTCTACTGATAAAGCAAACCTAGGGGTCACTGGTGAAACACATCTAGTAAAATGAATGAATACAGTATATCACCTAATGTCTTTTCAATGTTTTAAAGAAATGTGTATACTGACAGTTCATAGGATCCACACCACTACTGTCTGATAGAAATATAATACCAGCTATAAATTCAAGCCACAGATGCCATTCTAAATTTTCTAGTAACTACACTTTTAAAAAGCAAAAACAAAGAACTAAATATAATTTTAATAGTATATTTTACTTAACCCAATATATCAAAAATATAATACCTATTATATACTAATATAATGCATACAAAATACCAATGTGTTTGAAATTTTCTTTTTTTTGTACAAAGCCTTCAAAACTCAGTATATGTTTTACACTTACAGCACATTTCGATTTAAGCTAGCCACACTTCAGCTAGATGTTCAGCAACCACTGTGGCTAGTGGCTACCATACTGAACAGTACCATCTGCAGTATGCCATTTATTGTTTAGTAGAATAATAACATCTTTGAATGCCTTGAGCCTCTAAAGTTTCCCAAGCCCAACCAAGGCTCCTGCCTTCTTGTCATAACTGGATCTAATGATAAAAAGTGAAAGTGACCATTTGTAAATAGCTACCAAAATGGTTATGTCGTTTGACTACAACTCACAGTCATTCAGATCTTACTGATGAAGGGGTTCTTCTCTTGTGCTAACCTTATGTCTACCGCTGCATTTAGCCCTATTCTGGTTCTGTCTTCCACAGAGAAGAAACGCAGTGACCCATAACTCCCACATTCTTTCCTTCCATGTTAGGAAGCAGAGAACTCCAGGGACATTCTCAGCTTACCAAGGTGCAAAGGTGGTGGAGATTTAGGAGAGCCAAATCTAAGTCTCAAAGCACTCAGACTCAGTTTCCTTCTGCCAGCTCACTCACAACCTCGTTCATTTCCCAGCACAGTTCGAAGGCCAGAGACACGGAAAGCTTCCCTTTAACCACAGTGCTATAGTAAGTGCAACTTCTGACTTTGGGGTCTACTTATGCTTTAGACCTCTAAAAAGAAGAATGTGAAGAAACAGCGGAATGCAAAGAGAAAGTTGAAGAGGAGGTGGAAGGAAAAGCAGCAGCAGCAGAAGAGCGAGAAGAGGAAGAAATGCCTATGTCCATGGAAGGGAGAGGCACCCGATTTGAAGGCTGACATTTGGAACGTAAATCTGAGGAAGATTTCTACCTCACTTTCCTCCCTGGTTGGAAATTCAAGTATCAGTGATATACTTTTTTTGAGATAAACTAAGAGTCCATGTGTACCCAGTTCAGATGCAAACAAACCTAGGAAGTGAAATAGCAAACCTTCAAGTCTTACTATATTTACATTTATCAAACAGGCAAATTGGTCAACTCAGCAGGTGTTGACAGGCACAATGGGAAAGATCTGGGAAACGGAAGCCTCAGGCCATCTAGGCATTGGTGTGATGACCCTGGAGACCTGGAGGAAGGGTCACCTGAAGCAAAGAGGAGGCTGACAAAAGGACAGAGATTGCCAAACCTCAACCCATCCCACTGTCCAGAGCCAGCCCTGCCCAGCACCTCCACTGTTTACTATGACTTTGTGAGTTTGGGTTATCTGTACTTCTTCAAGATATAAAGAAAGCGACATGTCCCCTGCACTTCAGTTCTTATGTTTTATTAGGATCAGCTTGTCCTCTCTGGGCCTAGTAAGCTTCTGGCCTTCCAGTTTATTTGGCCCAATCAGAGTGAAATAAACCACTAGTTCTTTGGACTTTTAAAATTCCACTAGACAGTCTATTGAAAGCCAGTGCTTGACAACAAAGCCCAGAAATTTATGAGTACCAGAAAAGGTGCAACAGTTAACAATTTAAAAAAAATAAATAAATGTTTATCACTTTCATTATCGACTTGAATTCTCGTTCTTCCCTCTTTCTTCCTCTTCTACTTTCCTTAACCTCTTTCTTTGCTTTCTGATAGGGATACATGATTGTCTATAGGTTCATGGCTGTAGGGCATTGTTTCTCTAAGAAGGCAGGGTTGGGAGAGACACCCATGGACCTACCTGTGACAAAGAAGGGGCAGAAACCCCTGGCCAGCTACATTTCCAGAAGAGGCTACTTATTCAGTCATTCAACACCAATAACTGAGTTGCTATTATGCCCAAATCCTGTGCTCAAAGAATAGCAGTAATAGACACGAGAACACATAACTGTGTTGGGTGCCATCATGGATATGTCCCCAAGGTAGTGAAGGGGGACAGAGGAAAATGTTGGTTCTGGAAATGTAGCTGGCCAGGGGTTTGTGTCCTTCCTTTATCACAGATTCAGGGCCTCTTTACCAACACTGCCTTCTTGGGGAAACAATGCTTATCAGCCGTGAACCTATAGATCACTGTGTTTCCCTATCTGAAAGCAAAAAAAAAAAAAAAGAAAAAAAATGAGGATAAGGAAGGTAGAAGAGGAAGAAAGAGCGGAGAACCAGAATCCAAACTTATTCTGCACCCCCTTTTCTAGTTATTCTCAAACAGTGAATATCCTAGAGGTAAAACAAGACAGATTTAGCTTTTTGGTGCTATGTCTTTTTCACTCAAGTGTCTTTGGAAACTGAGGCTCTGGTAGTGGCCTTTGGACCAATAGAAAGATATTGTATAACAGTAATGGTCTCAAATGTACTTATTAAAGGAATAGGTCCTCTGTGTGCTGTATCTGATTCAATTCTCTTCAGTAATTTTCAAGTTCATTTCCCACACATAGTCTTGACTATGTGTAAGTAAGTAAAAAAAAAAGTGGGGGGTGGGGCGGTGGGAGAGAAAGGTACCAGTGCATTATAAAAATCACATTTCAGAATCCTAATGTCCACTTCAAGGAGCAGACTTCTTGGGTAAACATGCAGTCTGTTTGCATTTAATTCTTCCACACAAGCCCTGCAAGAAAGTTAGCCAAATTGATAATCGATTCACATGATCTTTGCTCGCTCATTTATTAAAACACACCAAACAGTTAATTCCCTTTTCTGTTGGGAGCTATCACTGGTTCTACATTGCTTGAATGTTAAACATCCACTCAGGGCTCCAGGAAAATAGCAGAGCCATTAAATGGTAATGGTTTCAAACTGTTCAAAACAAGTCTTAGAAATTAAGGGCCTCAATGTCCCTTCAATAAAATTACTTTGGTAAATATTTATTGAACTGATAGCTGACAGATGATAAAGAAGATCTAGGCTATAATCCCAGTGCTTTGGAGGCTAAGTAGGGAGGATCACTTGAGGCCAGGAGTTTGAGACCAGCCTGAGCTAGATAGAAAGATTCCATTTCTAAAAATTAAAAAGAAAAAAAAGTTAAATTAGCCAGACATGGTAGCTACATGGAGGTTAAGGTGGAAGAATCACTTGAACCCAAGAGCTCAAGGTTACCATGAGCCATGATTACCCACTGTACTCCAGCCTGGGCAATAGAATCTGACACTGTTTCGGGAAGAAAAAAAAATGTGGATTGGTCAACTAAAGATCTTGAAAGATCTCAAAAAGCTCCAATTTAGGTGACTAATCCACTTTGTTTTTCCTACTTTTTCTACTTGAATAAAAAAAGAAAGAAGAGTTTTTGAATACCCTTCACTTCTCCAGCTATGGTATGAGCCCATAGACACATTGGCCAATACCTTACTAATACACTAATTCCCCACCAAGAGCCTCTATCTCTAGACAGGGAGATAGATATCTAGCTGATCATAGATAGATAGATAGATAGATAGATAGATAGATAGATAGATAGATAGACAGACAGATAGATGGATGATAGCTTTTATATACAGATATAGATGATATGGATATAGATAGATAGTATCCTCCTCTTTAGCCTGGTCCAGAGGCTAATATCAGGAACACTAAGTAAATTGAGGCACTGGAAAGAAACCAATAGATTATAAGATTCTATAGGCCAATCCTTTCTCTTCACCTATGAGAACTTTGGGCTTCAGTAATTATTTTCTGGCCACACTATGACTCTAACCGAAGCTTTTCAACTCCTAGGGTGATGCTCCAATTCCTCTTGCCCATGAACCTAGATGGAGTAATGAAGACATACCCTAGAGCTTTTCTAAAAAGCTTGATTTAATTTTCCTACCTCACTGCAGTAAGTGTGTTAAGCTTTTCCCTGACACTTATTTTATTTTATTATTTTATTTGTCACTCACTTGTTCATGGTACAATCATTGATGGAGGTCCTATTGTATGCCATGCATTGCTGTAAGGCCTTAGGAACATCAAAGTAAATTAATACTTTTCAGTATGACAGGGAATATAAATAGGTAATATAATTAAATTACAATTCCATAAGTGGTAACGAAGATAATTAAAGAAAAATAAAAAAGTGTATATGTGATAACTAAAGAAGAAAACACTAAAGCACCTAATAAGTGCTCAATAAACACAAGTTCATCTCCTCTATGCAGTAGTTAACAAATAATAGCTTGCAAATCAACTATCTTGGGACTTTCTGGGGAGCTTTATTTATATGCTAAAGTGCAGCTCCAGAATCTTTACTTTTATTGTTCCCTAGGATGTTCTAATACACAGTAAATTTTAGGACTCCAGCTTGAACTAACATAGCAGAAGAAACAACTCTCTGAGGAGCTTTACAGAGTCTTCATAGAGGAGGCAATACTCTAGCTTTTTAAAGATAAGCAGGGACTTCAGGCAAGTATTCACAAAGTTACAATGTAGAAAGAAATTATAATTTATCTATAGTTTTCACATGGTAGAACTAGGACCAATATATGGGAGGTGAGGATAATTAATGGATACCAAAAAATGATTAGAAAAATTGAATAAAAGTGAATATTTGCTAGCACAACAGGTGACTATAGTAAATGATAACTTAATTGTATATTTTAAAATAAAGAATGTAACTCATTTATAACTGAAAACATAAATGCTCAAGGGAATGGATACCCCATTCTCCTTGATGTGCTTATTTCACATGGCATGTTTATATTAAAACATCCTATGTACCCCATAAGTGTGTACACCTACTATGTACCTAGAAAACTTAAAAACTGCAAAGTTAAAAAATATATTTAATAAGTTTTTAGGGAGCTCTTCTGAAATGTATGACCCACCCTGGAAGCATTTAAGCTGGGTTGGTTGACAAAAGCCCCTGGGTCTTTTCCAGTTAGGTCTTTTCCATCATCTATAGTGCCCGTATTGGATTTGCCAATGAATGAATAATAAATACAATTGAGTATATGAAGAAATGAATGAAGACATGCTATCGATTGTTTTCTTTCGTAAAACTGAAGACAAACTTTAAATCTACCTCTATTATTTCTGTTTAAGAACCTGAGATCGAGGGCTTTTGAAACCTCATTCTCAACTAGCTTTTCACAAAGAATATGTTAAAAAAATGTTTACAGAGTGCTGACTGAATCTATTAAATCCCAGCTTGTTAGTTCTACCCATTGTTTAGATTTTTAGTCTCTTTTGTAGCTGAGTCTTGACAATTACAAAGGGAAAGTGTAGGGACATTGAGCTCCAAGATCTCTTCAAACTCTGAAACTAAGAATGCTATGAATGGGCAGAATTTCTATAAATTTATTAAAATTAAACTGAGTCTATTGAACACACTAACGGCAGTCCACTTGTCCTCAGAGGGAAGCTTCAGAGAGTAAAAGGGAGCCTGCATTTTTGTGGTACTTACTTCAGCTTAATAAACTGGTGCTGAGTGTCTCTTCTGTGCCAAACATGCAGAGTCCAGAGCTGAGCAAAGCATGACCTTGCCTTCAAGAGTCTGCCGTGTAGTATTAGTTATTGCTTTCCTCCATTAAATATCTACAATGCCGGCCGCGGTGGCTCACGCCTGTAATCCTAGCATTTAGGGAGGCCGAGGCGGGTGGATCACGAGGTCGAGAGATCAAGACCATCCTGGTCAACATTGTGAAACCCCGTTTCTACTAAAAATACAAAAAATTAGCTGGGCATGGTTGTGCGTGCCTGTAATCCCAGCTACTCAGGAGGCTGAGGCAAGAGAATTGCCTGAACCCAGGAGGCGGAGGTTGCTGTGAGCCGAGATCGCACCATTGCACTCCAGCCTGGGTAACAAGAGTGAAACTCCGTCTCCAAAAAAAAAAAAAAAAAAATACCTTTAGCCAATCAAACACAGGCCATATCCTTAAAGGAGAATTGTTTCCATGTTTAACTCAGATTCATCATGTGCCCAAAAAAAGTGCATGGAATTAAAATGCGATAATAAATAAATAATGAATGTTCTCCATAAAAAAGAACAGTTTTTCAGTGGTTGCCAGATTCCTTACCAATCCAAGACTTGCAACTCAAAGCAAAAAAAGAGTGTTGCTAAAGCAGAGAAAACTGAATGGCCCTTTCTCCAGAAGTCTTAAGGGTAGATGTGTACGAAAGTGACTGAGGCATGAGGAGGTAAAACATTAGGAGACTCAGGCTCTGCACTCCTGACACAGAAGCAAGGCGGCTCCACACACACCTGCTCCTCCATTGCTGAAGCAGTGGCTATTTAGAATCCTCCACTCTACCTCTCCAGCCCCAGGACAACTACCACTTGGGCACCAAAACACCACCGCCAATCATGGCCTGACAGCCCTTGTACTTTTTCTGCAAATGAACAATAAAAAGGCTTTGATTCTTTCCTTCTGCAGGTGTCTGCCCTCTACCTGAGCTCCAACTTGTATAAGTGAACATGATACTATTTGTTTCTGCACAAAATAAATGCCAAGGAAAAGTTTAAAAGAGCTACATTTTCTGTTCAGTAGGGAAGACAAGAATGATTTCTTTATTAAACAAAATTAAATATTTTCCGAGCTTTTATCCTTTTCTCTTTAACCCTCTTCAAGTTCAAATCTAATTTTTTTTTAAGGAACCACCAAATTGATTCTAAGAGAATAATTGGTAAGGCGTGAAAATACCTCCCGTATCCTGGAAACAGGCTGTGCCATGGGTCGTTTCTTAATTTTCACCCTATTAGGGTAATTTCCTACCACTGTGGGTTTTTTTTCCTGAGGCAGTTCCTGCATGCTGACATCCTGGCTCCTTCACAGCTGCTTTGTCAAAGCAGAAGGAAAGGGGACCATTAACATCTTTGTGGAAATAGTTGCAACAATGCCACTGTTCTATTAGCCTGCAATAGGGTGAGGACAAGGGAAGGCAACAAAACTGTCACATGAGAGGGCTGGTTATTTTCAAGAACTTGGCTGCTGCAGCTATTTAACTTAAGCTGCAATGACACCATTTATAAATCTAGTACCCTAAAAAGAAAATAGGCAATTCACATACAAACTAAAATACACAACATGCAAAAATGTTCAGCCTTCCCACATTAAGCAACAAAATGCAAGTTAAAATAAAAATGACACTATTCTTTGCCTCTTATCATTTTTCAAAATGATTGAATCAGATGCTGTTCAGGGTCCAGTGAAGTTGATATTTGCATACAACACTGATAGCACTGTAAATCTGAAAAATTGTTCTGGAAAGCAATTTACAATAAGTACTAATGGCCATAAAAATACTCATGCTCTTTGACCCAGTAATTCCACTTACTAAAATCTATCCTAATGAAAGTATAGAAAAAGCTGTATCTCCAAATATATGCCTTGCCCTTTTATTTATAATGGTGGAAAAATCAGAAACAATGTACATCTATAGATGAATGGTTGAGTAACTTACAGTTTATCGACTAAAAAAAACCATTAAAAACAGCCTAAATCCTCACCTCACACATAGTAGGTACTCAATGACGACTGTGTAGAAATGTGTAAAAATACCTATGAAAAAATTAAATGGAAAAAGTCAAATACAATATGCATGTATGCTTATTAATACTCTGACAATATGTATAAGGAAAAATACAGTAAATTTTCTAAATTTTCAGTAATGTATTTTTTAATACTTTCATATTGCTTAAAAAATATAAAACTAAATGAATCAACCTATTTCCCTGGATGTTAGTAAGCTGGGAAACCCCTTAGACTGCAGGGTGTAAGTATGTATTGCTACTAATCTCTTTCATTCAAATCAGCCTCATGATAAAAGGAGGGCTAAAGGTCCCACAAAGAAAGAAAGAGTGCACAAGGCTTATGAAGAGATATGGAAGACAGTTCAAAAATGTTGCATTGCAGGCGATCATGATGAAGAAGTGAGTGGGTCTTCCCTGGGACTATGCAGAACCTGCTAGTGAAAATTCCAGTTGCTTCAAATTCATTGTGAAAGCTGAGACTTTATTGTGGATGCATAGACAGCTAGGGGTGATTCCATAAGAACTAAAGATTGAATGTCAACAAGACCTTTCCTTCAGGGACTTACAATGAACTCTAGAAATGAGACACCTACTCTGGAAAAGCTTCTAGGCTAGGAAACCTGGCTAGAAGCCTGAGTTGAATCCAGTTATGTATACCATTAACTGTGACATTTCAGCAAATCATGTAATTTCTGCCTAAATCTCAATTTCCTCATTGGGTCAAATAAGCATAACAATCCCTGCCCTGGCTGCTTCACAAGGCTATCAATAAGGATGGAAGGAATATTGGAGGAACAAGTGCGCTGGTGTAGGAGAGTCCTGTGAACTTTAATGTGCCATATCCAGGTAAGGGGTGCTACTCATCCAGAAATGAGACCTCAGTTTGCCACTTTGTGGCTCATTCTGGGGTCCTAATTGTAGGGTCTACATAATCAAAAATTGAAGAAACATTCATGAATTTCCAAGTCTTTGGATAAAAACTGCAGCCCTCTTTCAATACTTTTTTATTGCCCTATGATTGTTACCTGGAAGAAAATTATATAAAACTGTAAAAATGACACAAACACACACAAATCTGTATGTAACTCATGGTATTTACTGGCAAGAGGTTCAGAAGGGCAAAGTCTCATTTTCTTCCTTCCCTTAAATCTAGAAAATCTATTAGTGCCACTATAAAGCTATTCTTTGTACCAATGGATATTAGGGCCCAGCTAATAGTAGCTCACAGTCAATGGGCATGAGTAAGCTAAATAATGAAACCCCAGAGAAGCTACAAGAAAGATAAATATCTGTTATGTGTGAGACACATGAAGTAACCTACAGCCAGCAACTTTTGCATAAAGCAGATACTCTTCAAGTATCATTCCCTGGAAATGTATTCATCCCAACAAAGATCAAGGCTGTTTACAAAGCTCCTACTACTACCACCTCTTCCCAGAACAGCTGAGAAACAAAAGACACATTCCCGGGTAATAAGAAGGACGCCTTTTGCAGAAAGTGCGCTGAAGGAGAGGAAACCTCTCTTTTGTTCATAAATACTTATTGAAAACCTACTAAGTACTGGGGACAAAGCAGAGAAGCAGACAGACAAAGTCTCTGCCTTTTGCTCTAGCACCCTTCACTTTGATGTTGTGCAATCTACATAGTAAATTAAGAACACAGAAACATAGTTTAAGAAGTTTTGCAACTAAAGTCTAAATTCTGGGTAGTCACAAAATAATAAAAATTATCTACTCTTAGAATAAAAATACCAATGGACAAGACCAAAGACTTGTTCATTCTGAGATGGGATATAAGTAGTATGGAATAAAGAAGGAATCAACAGCTGTAGGACACATTCCTGTCAGCATATATTCCCTTCTTATGATAACAAGAGTTTCCCTTGCTTAAGGATCTGCACTTCCCAACTCCAGCCTGTGTATTTTCAGTGAACCTGACTCCAACCCAAGACATCAGAGGGTAGAGCATGAACTAGATTAAGCCAATCAGCACAATCCCTCTCCATTTCCCTGGCCACAGTGACTGGTTCAGGGATGGACACTAGACCCATATGAAGTCCATTAAGTCCAGGAAGACTTAATTTCTAAGACATGCATTTGGGAATATCCAGGGAATATTTCTGATTTCTTTCCCTTTGGA
This sequence comes from Saimiri boliviensis, assembly GCF_048565385.1. Lineage (NCBI taxonomy): Eukaryota > Metazoa > Chordata > Mammalia > Primates > Cebidae > Saimiri > Saimiri boliviensis. The sequence continues at coordinate 32,821,420 of NC_133456.1, read as the reverse complement.
GATGACCTAAAGAGACACTGAGGTCTTAGATTTTAGTAACGCGTTTTTGTTTTGTTTTGTTTTGTTGTTTGTTTGTTTGTTTTTGAGACAGAGTTTCACTCTTGTTGCCCAGGCTGGAGTGTAATAGCACAATCTCAGCTCACTGTAACTTTTGCCTTCTGGATTCAAGTGATTAAGGGATTCTCCTGCCTCAGCCCCCCAAGTAGCTGGGATTACAGGTGTCTGCCACCATGCCCAGCTAATTCTTTGTATTTTTAGTAGGGACAGGGTTTCAACATGTTGTTCAGGCTGGTCTTGAACTCCTAACCTCAGGTGATCCACCTGCCTTGGCCTCCCAAAGTACTGGGATGACAGGTGTGAGCCACCGCACCTGGCCGGATTTAAGTCTTTAGTCCATTTTTATTTGATTTGGTTTTTGTATATGGCAAGTAATAGGGGTCTAGTTTCATTCTTCTGCATATGGATTCAGTTTTCCTGGCACCATTTATTGAAGACATTGTCTTTTACCCAATGTATGTTCTTGGCACCTTTGTTAGAAACGAGTTCACTGTAGGTGTGTGAATTTGTTTCTGCATTCTCTAGTTAGTTGCATTGGTCTGTGTGCCTGTTTTTATGCCAGTACCCTGCTGCTTGGGTTACTATAGCGCTGTAGCATAATTTGAAGTCAGGTAATGGGATTCCTTTAATTTGTTCTTTTTGCTTAGAATAGTTTTGGCTATTCTGGGTCTTTTGTGATTCCATATAAATTTTAGTATTTTTTTTCTATTTCTGTGAAGAATGTCATTAGATTTCCATAGGAATTACATTGAATATGTATATTACTTTGAGTAGTATGAACATTTTAACAATATATATTCTTCCCATCCATGAAGGGTGTTTAATTTTTTCAAATTCTTTTCCAGCTTCAATTGAAATGATCATATGATTTTTATCCTTCATTCTGTCGATATGGTGTATCACATTCATTGATTTGCATAAGTTGAGCCATCCTTGCATCCCTGGGAGAAATCCTTCTTGGTCATGATGACTAATCTTTCTAATACATTGTTGAATTTGGTATTTTGTTGAGAATTTTCACATCAATATTCATGCAGATATTGACCTATTATTTTCTTTTGTTGATGTGTCTTTTTCTGGTTTGGTATCAAAATAATATTAGCTTTATAAAATGAATACGGAAGTATTCCCTCATTTTCTATTTTTTGGAGTAGTTTGAATTGAATTGGTATCAGTTCTTTAAATGTTTAAATTCAGCAGCAAAGCCATGATATCCTCTTACTGGGAGACTTCTTATTATGGCTTCTATCTTGTTATTTGTGATTGGTCTGTTTGGCTTTTAGATTTCTTCCCAGTTCAATCTTGAAAGGTTGTATGTAGCTAGGAATTTGTCCATTTCTTCTAGATTTTCCAACTTATTGTTACACAGTTTCTCTGTATGACATACTGTCATACAGCCACTAATGAGAATTTGAATTTCTAAAGTATCAGTTGTAACGTCTCCCTTTTCATTTCTGATTTTATTTATTTACATCTTCTCTCTTTTTTTCTTAGTCTGGCTAAGGTTTGTCACTTTCATTTAACTTTTCTACAAACCAAATTTTTGTTTCATTGTTCCTTTAGATTTTTAAATTTCATTTCATTTTTTTTTTTGCCCTGATCTTTTTTCTTTCCTTTCTTCTACTAATTGTGAGTTTGGTTTACTTTTTCTTTGCTAGTACCTTAAGATGCATTGTCAGATTGTTCATTTGAAGTTTTTCTTCTTAAAGTGCAGACACTTGCAGCTATAAATTTCTCTGTTTTTACTGCTTTTGTTGTATCCCATAGGCTTTGATATGTTGTGTTTCCATTATCAATTTTTCAAGAAATTTTTCAATTTCCATCTCAATTTCTTCATTGACCCACTGGTCATTTAAAAGCATATTCTTTAATTTCCATGTGTTTGTATATTTTCCAAAATTCTTTCTTGTTATTTCTAGTTTTATTTCATTGTGGTCAAAGAAGATGCTTGATATTATTTTAATTTTTTGAATGTTGAAAGACTTGGTTTATAGACCTAACATATAGTCTATCCTTGAGAATATTACATGCTGAGAAAAAGAATGTATATTCTACAGCTCTTAGATGAAATGTTTTGTAAATATCCATTAGATCCATTTGGTCTTTGGTGCAGTCTGATGTTTGCTGATTTTCTGTCTGGGAGATCTAACTAATGCTGAAGGTGGGGTCTTGAACTCTTCCACTATTATTGTATTTAGTCCTATCTCTCTCTTTAGTTCTAACAATATTTCCTTTATACATATGGGTAATGTACCGAGTCTCACCTGAAACCACCAAGTCTCAGAGACTCACCCAAGGCCCTCAACATAGTACCTGGGTATCACTGCTGGTTATTCAGGGCCCAAGGGCCTTTCAGTTAGCAGGTGATGCATGCTGCTAGGACTGGGCCCTTTCATTCAAGGCAGTAGGTTCCCTTCTGGCCCAGGATGTGTCTAAAAATCTCATCTGGAATCTAGTCCTAGAATGGAGGCCTCATGACTCTACCTGGTGCCCTATCCTGCTGAGCTGGTATCCAAGATGCAAAACAAAGTCCTCCCCACTCTTCCCCCTCATCTACTGAAATGGAAAAAAAAAATAGTCTCTTTTGGACCCTCAAGCTCTGCAGCCTAGGGTTAAAGGAGGGGAGATGACAGCACTCTTTTGGCTGCCCCAGCTGGTGTCTCACTAGGTCACATTCCCTCCTCCCTGCTGTTCACTGTCCACTGTCTCTGGGTCTGGTTCATACTAGGACTTGCTTAAGAGTTTCAGTCCTCATGGGCTAGCCTTTCATGTTTACTTAGAGACAGTGCATTGTGGCGAAGTTTGCAGGCATTCAAGCTGCAGTCACTGAGATTTAAAGTTCCCCTCTGCCTAGGGCTGTTTTAAATGCTCCCTCTGTGGGCAGGCATCAGCTGAGTTTGTTCAAGTTTTTCCTTCTGCTGTAACAGGATAGCACTGAATTTAATGCCTCACAATTGCTGTGTTCTTCCTCCCTCAGTGCTCTGCACCAAGGACCCCATAGCAGAGGGTTGAGGGGGATGGCATCCATGATGACCCCAGACTGTTCTTTCTACTTCTTCAGTGCATCTTTCAATGATATGAAGTTAAAAACAGGTACTGTGAATGCTCACCAAATTTTCTGTTTTTATGAAAGTGTTTTTTTCTGTGTGGATAGTTGTTTACTCGGTGTCCTTGGGTAGGGGGTGGTCTGGGCAAGGGACAATTGGTGGAGCCTTCTATTTAGCCATCTTACTCCATCCTCTCTCATTCCAAGAAAAGGTGTTTTTTTTTTTTTTTTGGTTTTTTTTTTTTTTTTTTTAACATGTTTTGCTTACTTATCAACTTTCGAGAAATATTTTTCCTTTCTCTATCTAAAGTGCTTTCATATTTTGGAAAGCCCAAGCTCCTTGTGACCTCTCAAAAAAATGCTTGGCCATCAAAGCCCCATTATGATACTTTTTATTACTGCCTAAAATCCAGTCCATGCCTTCAAGACATGTACAATCTAGTTGTAAAAAAAAAAAACAACAACAACAAAAAACCTCACTGGAAACAATGGAGCAAATTGGTTCTAAAGTGGGGATCTGAGGCTATAAAGTCTGCTAAAGGCCAAAAGATAAGGCATTATTGAGACTGGATATTTGGGGAGGTTTTTTCCAGAGGAGGCAGGAATTTACAGTGGCCTTAAAGCATAAAGATTAGAATTAATGGAAAGAGAATTCCAGTAGGGAGAAAATAGATAAACAATAAGAGGGAGGTGGGAGTGGGCATGGCTCACAATAAGCACACAGAAGAAAAGAGAATCTGTGAAGAGTTGTGTGTGTGTAATCAGGCATTGATGCGCAGACGTTTCAGGAATTGTTGCAATGAAAACTTTATAAAATAAGAAAGCAATTTCAATGCGTAAAATATATTAGATATTGAACTAAACTCTAGTAAAGTTTTGAATTAGATTTCAGAGTAAGGAAGAATGCTTAATGTCGACAATCTCAACCTTGATTTCTGGGCAGCTAGATAGACATGAACACATTTCACAGGGTTACCTTCAAGCATGAAGCAGCATGCTTGAAAACAATAATAGTCATAATTAATGTTAAATTCACTTGTTGCCAGGAGCATTGTTAACACTTTGCATATATTATTTCACTTAATAATCTCAACAACTCTGCAAGACAAATATTATATTCTACATTTTATAGTTGAAGATATTGAGGTTCCAGAAAATTAAGGAACTTGGTCCATAGCTAGGCTGAGATTCATATATATATACTGGGTGTGTGTGTGTACACAGACACAGACACACATACACAGAGAGAGAGAGAGAGAGAGTGCTTGCATAATACCAGAAGTTATGCTTTTGACTACTAATATAATACGGATATTTGTCCCTTCTAAATCTTTTGTTGAAATGTGATCCTCAATTTTGGAAGTGAGGCCTGGTGGGAAGTGTTAGTGTTGTGGGGTGGATCCTTCATGAATGGCTTGGTGCTTCCCCTGTGGTAATGAGTTATCTGAACTTCTTAAGTTCAGATAAGAGCTGGTGATTTAAAAGAGCATGGCATCCGCCTCTTCTCTTTTTTCCTCTCTCACCATGTGACCTGCCTGCCCCACCTTCACCTTCTGCCAAGAGTAAAAGCTTCCTGAGGTCTCACCAAAAACTGAGCATATGTTGGTACCAGGCTTTTACAGCCTGCAAAACTGTGAGCCAAACAGACCTCTTTTCTTTATAGACTACCCAGTCTCAGGTATTCCTTTATAGAAATGCAAAATGAACTAAAACAACTACTCTTCTAACACATAGAAGAATTAGTTGGGTTGCCTGAAGGATAAAAAGAAATAAATAAAGTGGTTTTAAAAAGCAGTCAAAGAAGTCCTAAGGCTTCTTTTTGTTTCAGGTATCAATCCAATTGGTTTTGGGAAGGCAGGTCCAGGGTATTGCAGAGTTAGGACACAGGAATCCAGGGTGGTGGATGAAGGGAATAGCCTAATATTCAGGGGCCCTAATCAGTTGTTACTTATCACTAGTGCAAAATATTTTAGTGTTCACCAACTTGCATGGGCATTCCATTGTGTACTGGGGGAAAAAAAATTAGGTCAGTGTATGACCTCACTCATCCTCACCACACAGTCCCCAGGATTCCCACTGGTAGCTGAATACATGCAACACCAAAAGTGAGACAGTCAGAGCACCAGATGGGTTAAAGGGTCCCTGTTTATTCTCTGCTACATGACCATCTGTCTCACACCTGGCAAGGGAAAGGTGGAAACAAGAGAAAGAGAAAGAGGAAGATAAGTCAGAAAGAATAGAGTAACTGATTGTTTTATTTGATCTTAAAACAAGTCAACCAGAACATACCTCCTCCAGTTCCTAGCAGGCTGCAATTCCACATAAGAATAAACTTAGTGAGATGGTGATAATGTCACTAGAAGAGTTGCTTAAGCAGAAAAGGTTATGTTACATGGAAGTTAAAAGCAAGATGTACTCTGAGTAGATGTGCTCAGTATAAAAAATCAGTTCTTGCAAAATTAACAGTTGAATTATATTCATTGCATTTTAAAGATAAAGTATTAATAATACATTCATATAATGAAAAAAGTAAAAAATAAATTCAAATTGTCAGACAAAGCCACCATTCTTCAAACTTTGAAAAATATAAGACTGGGTTTTATTGAAATTATTTTAAATCTTAGCGATACTTTCTGGAAAAGTGAAGGCTTTAGGCAGTAACATTCTAAAAGCACAAATAAAATCTTTTCTTATGAGATTTTAAGTTCAACATGTAGGGTAAGAATTTTTTACAATTGCATTGATCATTTGAACTCTAGGGCTTCTGATCTTGAGGGCACATGTTTTGCTCCTCATTAACCAGAAAAAAGTAAGGATGGTATAGCACTTATTTTAAAAGCTATTTTCTAAAGATTGAATATGAAAAACATGGTCATTTTCCTCAATTTGGACATGATTTCTTCTATTTGCATGTAATTTCATAAAATGATTATTTTAAATGGTTCTGCTTTTAGTCATAACCTTGTAAGGGGGTAAAGCAGTGTGGGAGGGGATTTGAAAATGGTAAACTTTTATGTCAAACTGGACTTCCAATTGAAGGTTACATCTGGGTGTTGAGAATGACATCATAATCCCTTTGATGATCCATATGGATCTCATTGGCAATAATCTGTATTGATTACTAGAATGGTTTTGTTCATAGAATTATTTACTAGCCTTCTATTTTCCCTTTTGAAGAAACAGTTTTGAGAGCCCTCAGCTAAATAGGGGTTCAGAGCAGTGAACAATGTTGCCCTAATGGGAAATAAAGGGGAGCTGAATGTGGAGTTTACAGTGTGCCTTTCACAGGATCCTTCTTTTGCCTGGCAGACAGTCTAATGACTAGTTGTTCAACCTGTGACCAGACAGATTCTCACACGGGAAACTTTTTAATACTGGCAGACATCTTGTGGCTATCGTCTGACCCATGTCCAATTTATGCCTGCCTGACCATTGCTCCAGCCCAATCCTGTGTTCTTCCCAGCATCCTGAAGAAAACCTGGTCTAGGGCAGCCCTTAGTTCTTCCAGATGGAAAATACAAATTCAGTACACCACCAGAATAGGCAACAAGTTCAAGGATTTTTACTTACAGCTTCTGAACAAAGAGGATAATGAGTTGGGAGGGCAGTCCTCCATCCCTGGATCACACGAGGTGGGAATGAAGAGTCAGGCAGAGAGAGAAGGAGAAAGAAAAAGAGAGAGAGAGAGAGAGAAGCATGTGACAACTAGCAGTAGGTATAAAGGATAGATTGTGGGTCACTTTAAGTTTGAGGGCAGATGCCTAATGTTTCATTTAAAGAAAGTAGGAAAGCAGACAGCCCCAACTGCGAGGCAGGAGAGATGCCTCTAAGTTCTCTCCAGCCACTGGTTTGAGCCATTTGGCTGTGATGTGGAGTTGGAAGCTGTGTCCTGGGTGATTGAGCCCCACTTCTGATATGAGAAAATTAGGGTGCTGAGGCAGCAAAAAACTATAAAAATTCACCCTGGAGACATTTTTTTGAAATTTTTTTACTATTTGGAAAATTGTCCACAAGAGCTACCTGTGGACTTTATTTCCAGTGCCTTTGGAATACCAAGCACAGGGTGAAGTGTCACATATTTAGAAATAAGTAAGACCCAGATTTTTCCCTCAAATTCCTAACAATCTAGCTTTTCTTCCTCGATATTTCATACTGCCCCCTTTCAAGTCAGTATACTAAAAACAATAAAAATTTCCCAGCCACTCCTGCCTTCTTAGAGAAACATCTTCCCACAGCTTTGCTTATAAGATGTTCTGTTTTCACCATCTATTCATGCTGATTGAACAACTGGCCCTTGTTGAGCTTATAAGTGTCTTTCTCCCGGAAAACGGAAAATGGGAACTCAAAATAGTAAGCCTAGTGGTACTTGCTTGGAATGAGAATACCTATGAATCAGGGTGTTGGCTACATCATGCTGAAGCAAAAATGGCTCGTCTGCCAACATGGACACGCAGAGAGATGCAACAACATGAAGCTAGCAAGTTCAAGAGCAATGAGGCCAAGGCACTCAGGACTGACTTTCCAGTTCATAGGTTCCACTCCCTCAGGCAGACATGCCTCCTGCTACAGGGCTTTGTGGGGTGGAGACCCACAGTGCTGCTGGACCTTCTCAATACGTTTTCTCTTTTCAGTTTACATTGGATTAAGTTTCTGTTCCTTAGCCAAATAGCCCTTGTCTAACACACAACTTGTGGACTTAAGATTATAAAAGATAATAAATTCCAGCAAGAAAAGGCAAAAAGAGCATTAAATCAGGAGTATTCAGATGTCTGAATTTTAGTTTTTTCCACTAATACAATGGTGGTGATCACATGATCCAGATTTTCTAGGAGAATCATGATATTCAAAAATCTCATTTCATTGATAAAAGAACAATACTGTAAAAACACATGTAGGCAGTGGTATGTCAGTAAATGTTTAACAATCAGCTCTCTGGCAAAGAAAACCACGCCCTAATATTTAGCCTTTGCCAATTTCCATGGTATAAATACTTCTATTGTGGCAGATTTCAAGCTGCTAACCTGATGTCACTGAACATTGAGTTTGGAAGAGATGCTAGAAGTCATCGCTCATGATCCAGCACAAGATGGCTCCAGTACACCACTGTGTAAGGCACAAGTTTAGAACTGGACAGACTCTGGTTTACAACTTACCTTTGCTCCATTATCATGCATAAAGTAGATTTCTGTCTATGCTTCTATTATATATAGAATTAGAATAAAAAATGACCGACAACATAGAGGGTTGTTGAGAGGATCAAATAATATGTACCTTACATAATGCCTGGCAATATGTGTGTTCAAATAATAGCAGTGATTATTATTGTTTTTGTTGTTGTCATTAATGCTGTTATGAGTATTATTGTCAGATTATGGGTCTCAGTTTTAGACTGAAAAATATAGTCCCCATAATTCTTATCAATTTCCTGAATAACCTTAAATAAATTACCTGATTTTTGTATAAGTCAGTATCCTCATCTCTAAAATAAAGTTCTAAGAAAAGTCACTATCCTATTTTTTCCTTCAAATTCTGTAAAGACATAAGAGTGAAACTATGTGAGAGACAGAGAGATTTGGGTACAGAGGGAAAGGGAAGGAAAACATCAGGGTGAAACCACATCTAAAAATCAAACCCTCAGGAAGTGATGATGTCCAAGAATGTATCTTACCTCCAGTACCTTCAGAAGTACACAAACTACAACATTATCCAAAACTTCAGCCCATGCTATTTTTTTTCTTTCTTTCTTTCTTTTTGAGACAGGGTCTTACTCTCTCACCACCCAGGCTGGAGTGCAGTGGTGTAATCATGGCTCCCTGCAACCTGGACCACCTAGGCTCAAGCAATTCTCCCTCCTCTGCTTCCCAAGTAGCTGAGACCACAGACACATGGGCAACTGCATCCGGCTAATTATTTAATTTTTGTAGAAATGGGGTCTCACAGGGTCTCAAACTCCTGGCCTCTAACCATCCTCCCACCTTAGCCTCCCAAAATGCTGGGATTACAGGCATAAGCCATCACTCCTGGCCTCAGTCCCTGCTTTTAATGGAATATCTCAATGTCGTAATTAGGAGTAAGAAGATAGATTAAAACAAAAAGCAGAGAACATACAAAGAAAAGGCTAAAGTGCCTTCTCTTTGCCATTATTTAAGTTTGGCCTACAGCAGCACCTCTACATATTTAAGTATGGTCTAAAAGTTTCTCAGTACATAATGAACTATGACCTAATGTGATATGTAAAGCAGACTGTAACCTACTCTTGTAACAAGTAGCCAAGCCTCAGTCAATCACAGCAGCCAAGTTTTAGCCAATCACAGGCTGCCAAATGTTAAAATCCTGTTCAAATAAGGCAAACACCTGCCACAACCAATCCAACTGTTTCCATTTGTTTTCTGTCCATAAATGTTCTACCACCCTGTGGCAACCCTGGAGTCACTCTAAATCTTTCATGGTTCTGGGAGCTCCCTGACTTGCCAATTGTACTTTACTCAATTAAACTCTGTTAAATTTAAGTCACCTGAAGTTTTCCTTTTAATATCATTTTACCCCAAGAGCAAAATAAAAATGTTAGACTAGGGATATTAACTACCTCAAGAACTCTGACCCTTTTACTTGGTGCCCTGAGAATGTGATGTGATCAATCTGACGGTACTTTCTCTCCTTACTTTCTATTTCCCCAACACACACACACACACACACACACACACACACACACACCCTTAGATCACGTGTGATGTGCATACAAACAACAGGCTAGTCAAATGGCAAATTTATCTGCTTACTGGGCAGGGGAAGGGCACTGATTTTAAGTGAAGGTGTAAAATCAGTTCACGCTAAACCGTTAAAGTAAAACCATCTTGGTTTCTTTTTCAGGAAAAGGGAGAAATAAACTAGAGGGAAGGTGAGAATTAAAAGTTAGGGCCCAAAGAGAAGAAGCATTAACCTGAGAGAGAAAGGGAAAGTATACAGAAAAGAAAGTGTTTTTTAAAAAGAAAGAGCAGAGATAGTCAAATAAGAAAATAATGAGAAGAGGGAAGAGATTACAAATTATGAAAGGAGGGATGCGGAGAATGGAGGAAATGAACAAGAGGAAGAATTAATGGATGAATTTTTTTATCGCACTTATAAAATCACAGCATCAAAGATTTCCCAAGTTCCAACAGGGCAATATGAGTTTATTTGTGTAAAGGTAGCAATCCTCAACATTGTCTTCAGTAAGGACTGAAAAGATGCCGGCAGATACCCTTTTGTTATAAAATTTACATTCAAATTAACCTAGAAGCCAGGAGAAGGCAAGGCGCCTGCTGTATCCCATTTACAATCCTGAAACAGCCGAGTCAAGTACCCAGAATACTCTGTACAGATTAATCTTGGCCGAGGTCTACATAAAGATGAAAAAATGCAAAATTAAAGTGAGTCTGTCACTTAAAATAAAGAGTAATTACTTATGGGAGGAAGGAGACCAAATAAAGTAGGTAGGAAATTCTCTGATTTAGTGAAATTCATAGAAATGAAAAGATTTTCTATAAGATCTGTTATATGAGCTGTAATTCTCTAAGAGTGCAGACACGGGGTTTGATGGGGACCTTTGATCAACTCTTGTTAAGGCTGTTGCTCCTTCTTATCATTGCTAGCACAAAATAAAATTTCCACTTCCTGACACAGTCATATTGCACCATAAAGAAACACAGTCAACCTGTTTGAAATCAGTCTGTAGATTTAGCACCATATGATGTGAGCCTCGCCTAAACTTATCTTTGGGGTCTGAAAAGTAATATCTGTTTACTGCTTAAAACACACCATTTGCGAGTGAAATTATCATCCCTGAATCACAACGCTATAAAAATGTTCTCTCTGGGTAAAATCAAATGAAGAATTAAGTTCTTTTGCAGTGAACCTGGGACTATCCTTACAGTCAATTTAACTACTTGGATGGAGTGAGAAGGCACACACTTAAATACAGTTAAAATTAAAGCTATCTTTTGCCCGAGTTATCTGCAAATACTCAGCAACTGGAGTTTGACTTTCACTTCCTACTCTGCTATGACTACAGGGACCTATAGAATTTTCTAACCTAAGCTCACATCATACCATGGATAAGTAACAGCTAAATGATAAAATAAGAATCAAAGAAACAGAAGTCAGAAAATGAGGGGCAAGAGAAATGAAAGTGTGAAGGACATCTCTTTCATGATAGCCTATAAATCTGTTCACTCAACACATCTGGCAAGTGAATTAAGCTTTCAGAAAACATGAAAATGAAAGAGGGTTTCTTCCCCCTTCCTTTCAAATCAGATTACAATGTGCATACAAAAGGACCTGCAAATAGAAATAAGAAAATTCCATTAATGTGATAATGATATTCTGAATGACCTGAACAAACAAAGGAGATTGGAACTTTGGAAGTAATTTGTTGATCGTTTCCTCTTCCACATTTCGTGAGCTCCTGACTTAAAGGGTTTTAGAAAATACTGCTGTGTCTCTGCTAGGCCAGCTTTGTTCCATCTGCCAGAGAATGCCTGCAGGAACACTTAATTCAACAAAACACGATTTCCATTGTGATGTTAGATTGTTTTTATTTTCCATTAATTAAAATATATACATAATAAGAGTCAGCTTCAGCCACACCGTATGCATGCTAGAATAAATGTGAACTGAAGGGCAATGGGAAACATTCCTCTAACTTAATCTTTCTGAAGTCCATGTTCTGTGTAAAATATACCCATGGACCATGGCAATGCCACCATTAAAATGCTCCAGTACTTGGGAAGAAAAGAGGTGATGTGAAATTATTAACAACTTTGTTTGCATGAGACTCCAAATTTCCATCTCATCTCCCCACCTGACCCCTTCTGCCACCACTGCTTGGCACCATAGTAGACAAGAATTGGGCCCTGTGTATCTATTTGCCTGAAATGGCCCAGAATAAGAGGAGTCAGTAGGTAAATCCAAAGTCTTTACCAAGGATCAACAGGCAAATGAAGAGTACGGACTTGCATCTTCATGTCCAGAAGGCCCATCTAAAAGTTAGAAACAGACAGTAAGACCCAGAAAGAGAAGCTGGTGAACACTGGAATGGTGGAGTGGGTGACAGCAAGAGTAAAATGAGAAAACTCAGGAGTAGTAGAGCAAGGACAGGTGTAAAGATTCCTTTTTATTTGACCCAGACCCCATGGGGTAGATTTGGGGTCAAGTTTCCTAGCAGGGATGAATGTCCCAAGGAGAAAGAAGTCAGTTAAATAAGGTGATGTGGTATGCACAGTGCAGATGTTAGGTACTGTTAGTAGGTGGGTGGTAGTACAGTGGGAAAGGTCTGATTGCAGGGGCACAGGCCGGGAAGATTGGGCTCTGTGTGAGTTGCCCTGGTCATCTGGAGACAGAGGATCTCCCACCTGGCCAAGTCACAGAGAGACTCAGCACTGAGCACTAGAGCAGAAGCTACTCTGCTCCAGCAGCCAATGTTGCACAGGGGCTTACAACCCATGCTTTCAGGAAATACTTCTGCATTTGAAACCTGGATCTGACGTTTGCAGCTCTGTGACCTTGGGCAAGTAATGCAAACCTCTTTGTCCAAGAAATAATACTAGTGCTTACAGAGATGGGTTTTTGTGGAAATTAAATGAATTGCACGAATAAATAATCATATATAAGGTAATGGATATTTTAATTAACTTGATTTAGCTATTCTACAATTTATATATATATATATATTTTAATACATCATGTTGTATACCATATATATATATATATATATATGCACACACACAATTTTTATTTGTCAGTTAAAAGTAAATAAGTAAAACAGAATTATACAAAAATATTAAATTAGCAAATGTAAAGACCTTAGAATAGTGCCTAGTACATAGTGAGCAATCAATATTAGCTATTATAATTGCTTATTAATATACTTGATACTATTTTGTGAAAGATAGAAAAGAGGAAGCTCCTATCCATGGAAGCTACTCTTTTATATTGCAACGGCTAAAATCTTTTTTTTTTTCCTGTCTTGGAGCAGTCTGCTTCTCTACTTTTTTGTTGGTGATTTTATTTTAATAAACTAGAATCTCTCAATTCAAAATAATTTCTAAATATTAAATCACAATGTGTAAGTCAATCTTTAGAAATCATCATATTATGCAGTATTGATTTATTTTTGAAACAATTACATAACTATTTTAAAGAAACAAACCTTTTGCACTAAAATACTGTTTTAAATGTTACTGTGGGTTCATTTAGCCCACGGACCTTGAAAAACAAAGTATTACAAAGGATGTCTTCCTAGCATCACCTGCTTGAGAGAAGCATCACCTCATTCAGAAGGAAGGTAGTCTCTTATTTAAACATAAATGTCCTCCAGAAGTGGTTTTTTAAACCAATCTGTGAGTTAGCCTTCTGCAATATTCCTATAGCTGGGTCATGAAACAAACAGGAATCAGCCGTTTTTTCCAGTCCAACCTAAAACTGGACTATTAGCTAAAGCAGGGTCACTAGCAAAAGGCTGCTGCATCTGTTATCAGACCCTGTTCCTAGACAATCTGTATTTGGATCAGCCCTCCAAGTGATTCTGCTGCATGCTTGAGTTTGAGAAACACTGACCCAGAGAAGCTAGACCACAACCTGATTCTTAATCTCCAGGAGTAAGGAACTTGTCAAAGGTCAAATAGGTGAAAAGTGAGAGAGCTGAGGGCACTGATCCATTCTTCCCAATACACCATGCTGCTTCACCCTTCTGTACAGCACATTTAGGAAAAATAAAAAAAGAAAAGGCCTTGAAAATTTCACTATGGAAAGAGTATCAAATTCCATTTTAAAAACATTTATAGTAAAAATGACAATTTTCTGTTTCCGACAACCTAGCATATTTTGACTCCCATATCAACCAATCAAACGTTTCTTCAGAAGTATTTCCAATGCATAAAACTACAAGATACAATCTGCCTTCTCCGAAGAAAATTCAGTGCATAAAAATCCGCTTACAAAACAGATAAATCAGTTTTAACTCTACAAAAGAATTTGCCACCTATTTTTTTCTTTTAAAAAAAAAAAAAACAAAAAAAAACTAGTTTCTTGATATACTTGCAGTGATTCATTTCACAAAATTTTAATATACCTGAAAAATTTAGGAGGCATATCAACTAAGATTGTGTTGTCTCTTATAGAATTGGATTTTTCATAATCTTTCTCATTAATTCTCTGTGATTGTGTTCGTCATTTTGCAAAAATGAAAATTCCACTTCAAATTTTCAGGAGATGCTAGGAGTCACCCAATCCCTTAGCTCAGTGGTTCTGAAGACTAAAATGTATCACAGAAAGGCCTTTTTAAAACACAGATCACTGTGCCATACCCCTAGGATTTTTAATTCAGTAGGTCTGTGGTGGGCCCAAGATTTTATACTACATATCAGTATGATGGATCTCACTTTTAGGACGACTGCTAGAAAAGTTCCAGGGTAGACATGAACAAAAATGTTTCTGCAATAGTCCTCCTCATTTTTCAAGCTGTGTTAAGATATATTCTACTGACACCTGCTGATTATGATGATTCAAGACAGTTCTTTCTACAGATACACACTTTATAAGCCCTCATCACCACCCAACAGGAGATCAACTCAGACATGAATTCAGAAACAATAGCAAACCCTGACTAACAGCACCTGGTAAGTACCAAGATTAAAATAGTTGCAAGAAGTATCCTCAGTACCAGGGAAATTAGTAGCTTTTTCTGTTGTTTTTGGAAATTTTAAAGTGGTTACATTAGGCAACCTATTCCCATTATGTTTAAGAAGTTTAAGATATTGAGGTCACTAATTAACTATCAGTACTCTAATGAGGAGATTTTCCACAAAGCTATACAATTTAAAAAGAAATGCTATAAATCTATTATTAAACAGAACAAGTATCATGTTTATTGAGTACTTACTATATTTTATATATTATCTCACTTCATTTGCATGATACCCCTGCTCTGTAAATAGGACTAAACCTGTTTGGCAAATGCAGTCAAAAAGACTGAATAGAGTTGTCCCAGGTAGCACAGTTCATAAATATCAGAGCCAGGATTTAAATCCAGGTTGTGAGACCCCAAGGTTTAGGATCTTTTTTTTCACTCCATGTTAACCAGCATATAAAATAAGGCTTCGATTTTCTCATTCATTGGAGAATAAGTAGTTTCTGAGTACAGACCAGACTGGCCTCTTTGTTGCTCACCTCTCCCCAGGTTTTGATGATGCATCAGTTTTATATTGCTGCATAACAAACTACAATAAACCTAGAGACTTAAAGCAATACTCATTGATTAGCTCACAGTTCTAGCCACCAGAAATCCAGGTAGAATCTACTGGGTTCTCTGCTCAAGATATCACAAACCAAAATCAAAGTATCAGCTGGGCTGGGCTGTCTGGACACTCAGAAACAATTGCTTTCAAGCTCATTTATGTTGTTGGTAGAATCCAAACTCCTTGGGATTGCAGCATTGAGTTCCCCATTTCCTTGCTGGTTGTCAACTGGAGGCCATTCATAGCTTCTGGGGCCATCTTCATTTCTTATCCCATGGCTCCCTCCATCTTGCATCCAGCAACAGTGCATCAAATCCTTGTGCTTGTTTCTTTCTGACTTGTTGTTTTGTTCCCAGACAGAAAACACTCTCTCCTTTTAAAGGTCTTACCAGTTTGGGTCAGGCCCACCCAGATAATCTCTACTTTAAGGTCAACTGACTTGGGACTTTAATCACATCTGCAAAGTCCCTTCACAGCAGTACATAGGTTAGTGCTTGGTTACATTCATATTTGATTGACTAAGTAGGGAAAAGAATCTCGTAGGGAAGGACAGCTGTACAAGCACACTCTCCTGTCTAAACAGGAAACTCAAGGACTGTTTTCTTATCTCAGAGAACATCTTGAGGTTGACCCTGCTCCCTCCGTGCATCTCAGCCCTTGGCAAGCATTGCTCCTGAAAAGAAATCCTAGTCTGAGGAGAGGCCAGGATTCACTGTTCCACACGGACTCTGTCCATATTTTAACTTTAGAATCAGACAATAAAGCAAATGTCTGGGCTATTGAAGAAAATTATTTTCTCATAGACCATTTCCGGAGTGTCCATTTTGTTTGTGTATGGATATAATCTCATCTCATACTACCTAGAGAGATTTTTCCATGAAAAGAACTGTATCTTAAACAACTTTGTGATTACAAAAAATGCCTAGCACAATTCCTGATATACAGAAGATACTTGGTACATGTCTAATAAATTGAGTTAGTTATTTGACATTAATTAGATTGTCAGCAACATCACTTACTACTCATTAGGAATTCAATACATTTTATTTTTCTTTCCTTTACATCTGGGTTAAAAACTAAAGAAGTCTTTCTTTTTCCTAAAAAATAAAAACTTATAGATATTGTAAGGAGAGTCATTTAAGGTATATGATGAGTGTTTTATAACTGTAAAGAAAAGAGATGTCCATATAATAGGGTTTCCTTTACAGTTAATCCATAACAATCTTTAGGATGATGAGCTTAAAGTTTTGAAAGGACAGCTCAATTATTTGTCTTAAATGCAGAAAAAAACAGAACTTAGTGATTTTCTTGTCAAAGAACTTAAATCATTTAGATGAATACCAGAAAATTCTACCCATTAAGACTATTAAATAATTTAGGGGTCTCAAGTCCACAGAGAACCCCCTGGACATTAGAGAGGAAAACTGATTTGAGATGTGGCATATCTCACAGGAGCAACCATCTCTTGTGAATAAAGTTTCATAAATGTAAACTCAGGTATCCTATAATAAACTGAATATTTTATTAGGCTTTCAAAAATTCTCTGTGGTGTGTATGAGAGTGTGCTTGCTGTTCGGCAGGGAAGTGGAAGCCAACATGGCCTTAGAACCAAGTAAGCCAAGCTAGAACGTAAATCCCCAGTCTGCTGATTACTAGTTAGTAGGCTTTAGCCTGGGAACTTTACACTTCAGAACATTGGTTTCATCATCTACAAAATGGGCATAATGACACTTAATCCTTTAAAATTGTAAAAGTTAGAGATGATGAAAACAAGTCATGTGACCCAGTACTCCGCAAAATAGTAGCTGCAATTTTTATTTGCAAAGTCAGATACCTCTTCCCAATTCAGAAAAGAACGTTCCATAAATGTTAAATACACATATTTGTGAGTTTTCTCTTTCCAATCTTGGGTTTAGACATCATTTTCCTCCATATCCGCCATCCACTTAAAATCCCTCAAACTCCTAATTCAAAGAAAAATCATAGAACTTTTCAGTAGTGATGGTTGTGCATAAGTGCAACAACTGATCTCTTGTGAGCTGTGTGTTATGCTGCATTAGAGTAGAGACAACGGGAGGACACGTCACAGTGCCTTTCTGTCTCGTGTTGGTATTCAAAACGCATGTGAAAGAATAATAATGGTCATCAGGACCACTGCATACATATTCTACATGAAAGAAAAATCCAATTGGTGTTACAGAGCTCCTGGTCTTAGAATCTCTTTCTGCTTCAGCTGATATATAGTGTAAATCTAAAACTTATTTAAAAACCTGTCTGGGTAAGACAGCTTTTAATTAATCTTCTCTTAGTTTTTATACTATATGGTACCTGGAAGATGCAAGATCAATCACCACTGTATTGTAATGTCGAGTTGTGAGACAGAAAGATAAATGAGCTATCAAACTTAGCATTTTGATAGCAAAGTTAATTTAACTACCTCCAGAACATACTCTAGATGGGTGGATAAAGTTATGCACTGAGCCACTGAATGTTATAACTGTGCACGTGGTATGTTTTTAAGAAAACAGAAATTTGCTAGTTACTATCTGTCCTTTATGGAAATTTAAATCCAGGATTAGAGAGGTGTAGCTGGGTGATAAGGTCATATTGCTAGTTCTGTCAGGCCAATTAAGACAGCTTTATTAACTCAGACTTTTAATTGAGCACTTGTGACAAGGTCTGGGCTGATCTGAAGTTTCCGCCAGCTGGATGCATGAGTAAACAGTTGGGCAAGCAAATTAAACTTAATTTATGCTTAATAGTAGGCACTGAATAGACTTTCATATTTTTTAATAGAACATACAAGATTTTTAAAATTATAATTGTATTTCACAATGTGTTTTCTCGATTATAGGAATACTGATCAGATTCTCATTCTTGGGGGAGAGGGTACCCCCATCCCTGGGATATCCATTTACACAGTGATATTTCGATCAGAAACAAGAATAAGAATAAAACTACCAGCCTGGCTCTTCAAAACTACCAGTCTAAATTGTAATAAAACTTCAAACAAAAGAAAAATGCTTCAGAAGTCATTGGAGAGGTATTTAGATATGTTAATCACAGCTATTAAGAAATATCAGCTTTGGAATGTCACATCTATTCAAATAAGCAACAGTAAATGAAGCCATTTTGAAAGATTTTCTCTCTCTTAAAAGATAATAAAATCAAATTGCTATGAGGTAGAAAATCATTCTCTACCCAACTTCCATACTCATCTATCCCCAGCCTAATCTATACTACACCACTTTTTCTCATTTCTTCCATTCATACACTCATTAACTCTTTTCTAACCGTGCATTAAACACACTGTACATATAGGCCAGGTCCTTTGCTCTGTTTTAGAATCCTAGTTATTGGCAAGTAACAATTTATGTCTTCAAGAAGTCACAGAGAAAAGTGCAGTTAATTAAAAAATGGTATATACAGTGGTTAATTTCATGTGTCAAATTGACTGGGTTACAAAATGCCTGGACATCTAAGTGTCCCTATGAGAGCGTTTCTAGATAAGATTTACATTTGAATCCATAAAATGAGTAAAGCTGATTGCCCCCCGCCCCATTCCACTTCACATGTGGGTGGGCTTCATCCAGTCTGTTCAAGATCCAAATGGAACAAAAAGGTAGAGTAAGAGAAGATTCTCTTTCTCTGCCTGACTATCATTAAGCAGAGACATCAGTCTTCTCCTGTCTTTGAACTCTCTCCTGGGTCTCCAGTTTGTCAACTGCAAATCTTGAACTTCTCAGCCTCCATAATCAGGTAAGGCAATTCCCTATAATCTATCTATTTATATATAGAAATATATAATATCTTACTGGTTCTGTTTCTCTGGAGAGTTCACACTAATACTGTATGATAGGTGAAAATGGGAACAAAGGCACTCATGGGTTTTATAGTTACCACCACAGAACATCTTGTAATTCACACAACACTTATTTGTTTGTCTGGAACCTTACCTCACTGACATAGACACTTGACTTTAGAAATCAATTAAAAACCTCACTCAGTCCTCATATTCAACCCTAAGAACTTTCTGATCTCAACCCATAAACCACAAAAAACATTGCTTTCCTAACATTTCACCATTTCAAAGTTGTTCTGTGTGGTATTCTCTTCTGTTAAAGTACGTCAATGAATTTCGGTTTGCTTCTATCATAATAGGTTTCTTCAAAGAGAGGATCTTCTTTATATGTTTTAGGGTAGAAATAATTATTTTCACAAACCTGTGGATGCTTAGAGATCAAAGTTATCTTCAAAGCCTTGTGATATAACTCTTAAAACTTCCTGTCCTATATAAAGGTAAAATGATTCACCTAAAGTCTTCCAGCTGGTTGCCGGCGTAGCCAGGCAAGAATCCAAATCTTGAGATTCCCTTGCTTTCACATCAAGGATACTTAGAAAAAAAAAAAATCCTAAAAAGATATTGTCAACTTTGAACAAATCTCTGATTCATTAAACAAATATTTCTAACTGCACTTTTACCAAAAAAAAAAAAATTGTTGCTTTTGAAAGTCCTGCCAGGTAGTGTTTATTAATTAACTTACGCACACACATACACACTCACACATATATATAATTTTTTCCTGTTCTAGGAGCAGTGGGAAAGAACCTCTAATTTGAATATAGATACATATATATGTGTATGTGTGTATAAACATTATCATAAATTTACATGAAGGTTTTACAAAAGACATCCATGTAATGTTTTAAAATTCTGTTTATACTTTTATTAGTGAGTAAAAGCTTTAACTTTTAGTTCTAAAATTTAAAACCTAAAGAGCCTAAAAAATAGGCATCACCCTGAAACAAAGAAGAGGATAAAGGTTAAGAACATGGGATTTAACATTAGCTGCACCCCAGTTTGAACCCTAGGTCTGCTACTTGAAAGAGAATTGTTGGAGCTTTTTGTAACTAAAGCCATTTAATAAGGGTAGAATGGCTAAAAACAAAAGCAGATGGGTTCCTGTTTTGGAAAAATTTGTTAGGATCATTTCTCCATGTTTGAGGGCAGGAAGTGATTGGTCACGTATTGCAGGAACTAAAATCATAGGAACCATATTTAGAGCTAATATTTGGTTTTGATATATTTTAAGCTAAGAACAAATTGCTTTAAAATAAACAGTTTTTACGTAATTCACCACATAAACAGAACCAAAGACAAAAACCACATGATTATCTCGATTGATGCAGAGAAGGCTTTTGACAAAATTCAACAACCCTTTATGCTAAAAACCCTCAATAAACTAGGTATTGACGGAACGTATCTCAAAACAATAAAAGCTATTTACGACAAACCAACAGCCAATATCATACTGAATGGGCAAAAACTGGAAGCATTCCCTTTGAAATCTGGCACTAGACAAGGATGCCCTCTCTCACCACTCCTATTCAATATAGTACTGGAAGTTCTAGCCAGAGCAATCAGGCAAGAAAAAGAAATAAAGGGTATCCAAATTGGAAAGGAGGAAATCAAATTGTCTCTATTTGCAGATGACATGATTGTATATCTGGAAGACCCCATCATCTCAGCCCAAAATCTCCTGAAACTGATAAACAACTTCAGCAAAGTCTCAGGATACAAAATCAACGTGCAAAAATCACAAGCATTCCTATACACCAGTAATAGACTTCAAGAGAGCCAAATCAAGAACGAACTGCCATTCACAATTGCTACAAAGAGAATAAAGTACCTAGGAATACAACTAACAAGGAACGTAAAGGACCTCTTCAAGGAGAACTACAAGCCATTGCTCAACGAAATAAGAGAGGATACAAACAGATGGAGAAACATTCCATGTTCATGGTTAGGAAGAATCAACATCGTGAAAATGGCCATACTGCCCAAAGTAATTTACAGATTCAATGCTATTCCCATCAAGCTACCAATGACCTTCTTCACAGAACTGGAAAAAAACACCTTAAACTTCATATGGAACCAAAAGAGAGCCCGCATAGCCAAGTCAATTCTAAGCAAAAAGAACAAAGCGGGAGGCATCACACTACCTGACTTCAAACTATACTACAAGGCTACAGTAATCAAAACAGCATGGTACTGGTACCAAAACAGAGATATAGACCAATGGAACAGAACAGAGGCCTCACAGGAAATACAACATACCCACAACCATCTGATCTTCGACAAACCTGACAAAAACAAGCAATGGGGAAAGGACTCCCTGTTTAATAAATGGTGTTGGGAAAACTGGCTAGCCATGTGCAGAAAGCAGAAACAGGACCCCTTCCTGACACCTTACACCAAAATTAACTCCAGATGGATTAAAGACTTAAACATCAGACCTAATACCATAAAAACCCTAGAAGAAAATCTAGGCAAAACCATTCAGGACATAGGTGTAGGCAAGGACTTCATGACCAAAACGCCAAAAGCAATGGCAACAAAAGCCAAAATAGACAAATGGGACCTAATCAAACTCCACAGCTTCTGCACGGCAAAAGAAACAGTCAGTAGAGTGAATCGGCAACCAACAGAATGGGAAAAAATTTTTGCAGTCTACCCATCTGACAAGGGGCTGATATCCAGAATTTACAAAGAACTAAAGCAGATCTACAAGAAAAAAACAAACAAGCCCATTCAAAAATGGGCAAAGGATATGAACAGATACTTTACAAAAGAAGACATACAGGAGGCCAACAAACATATGAAAAAATGCTCATCATCACTGGTCATCAGAGAAATGCAAATCAAAACCACATTGAGATACCATCTCACACCAGTTAGAATGGCGATCATTAAAAAATCGGGAAACAACAGATGCTGGAGAGGATGTGGAGAAATAGGAACACTTTTACACTGTTGGTGGGAATGTAAATTAATTCAACCATTGTGGAAGACAGTGTGGCGATTCCTCAAGGACCTAAAAATAGAAATCCCATTTGACCCAGCAATCCCATTACTGGGTATATATCCAAAGGATTATAAATCATTCTACTACAAGGACACGTGCACACGAATGTTCATTGCAGCACTGTTTACAATAGCAAAGACCTGGAACCAACCCAAATGCCCAACGATGATAGACTGGATAGGGAAAATGTGGTACATATACACCATGGAATATTATGCAGCCATCAAAAACGATGAGTTCACGTCCTTTATAGGGACATGGATGAACCTGGAAACCATCATTCTCAGCAAACTGACACAAGAGCAGAAAATCAAACACCGTATATTCTCGCTCATAGGCGGGTGTTGAACAATGAGAACACATGGACACAGGGAGGGGAGCACTACACACTGGGGTCTGTTGGGGGGAAATGGGGGAGGGGCGGGGGGTGGGGAGGTGGGAAGAGATAGCATGGGGAGAAATGACAGATACAGGTGAGGGGACGGAAGGCAGCAAAGCACACTGCCATATGTGTACCTATGCAACAATCTTGCATGTTCATCACATGTACCCCAAAACCTAAAATGCAATAAAAAAAAAAAAAAAAAAAAAAACAGTTTTTAAAATAAAAGATAGTTGATAGCTTAAAAATAAAAAACAATTCTGCATTATCCAGCAAAACCTACTTGAAGGAATATTTGACTTCCTAAAGAGTAACAAACCCTGTCTCTATTAATAAGATAAAGGAGTCAAGCAAATAGTAATTGTTCCCATTTTTTTCTACTGCATCTTGGCAGGAAATAACGATACCAGTAAACAGCCAATGCTTCATTTTAGCAGTCTTGCTGGAGATAGACAAATGAGGGCTGCTCTGGTGGGATAGACAGGAGCTGGTGGATGCAGTGATGGAGATGCAAGTGTGGTGCCTACTATGACTGATCTGAACCTGATCACAGACACAGGCTGCAGGGATTTGTGAAACAGGCTCACTGTGCACTGGTTACTAAGGTGTCTACATCCAATGAGACAGAACACACACACACAAGTTACATGAAGTGAGTTTATCACTTACAGATAGGCACAAGAATGACATAATCCTAAGTTTCAGGGAAAACCATTCCCCCAAGCCCCAGAAAAGCTGCCCAAAATAGATGAAGGTTTGGCTACAAGTACCCCACTTGCATTATAGCTGAGGTACTCCAGACAGCAGTCTGCTCTAGGTTTTATATCCAGGGACATCATAATTCACTGAGCTAGAGTATAGAAAGACATCTTGTTTCTATGAGGGATCAGGCTATCTCAGCTGGACCTTCCTTATCTCAGGATGTGGAATTCCCAGAACATTCAACAGTTATTCTTGAGAACTACAAGTGAGAAGGGAGAGAACTGGGTTGTTTCAATGTCACCTGAAGAACTGTCCCACAGGAGTGTCCTTACACATTTTCACAGTTCAGACCACTCCTGAGACCAAACCAGCAAGCCTATTACTGCCCCTAATAATTTAGAATGAGAATAGCCAAACAATATTTCAAAAAGTGTTGACAATATTACATCTACCCTAAACCACATCTGTCCTCATGAAAAAGAAAAAAAAATGCTGACATTGACGGTATCCTTTCCTCGAAAAACAGTAGAGAATACCTGTAGTATCTGAATAGTACCACTTTCAAAGCTGTTCACAGTATTCAAAAGAAAGGCCTTTTCTTGTCTTCTTTTAGTGCTTGGGTAAACTAGTGGTAGAATCACTCAACAATAGGCATTTTCTAACTCTGGGAATTTAGGTGTGAAATAGACCCTCTCTGGGCCTCAGTTTTCCTGTTCTTAATCTAAAAAAAAAGGAAGGAGGATCCAAGATGGCGGATTACACACAACTCCAGCGCACAACACCCAGTGAGAGAGACGCAGAAACCCAGAGATCTCCTAGTTCCAACTGAGGTACCAGGCACATTTCAATGGGTCTGGTCCAAGGGTGAGCAAAGCCCACTCAAAGCAGACCAAGGTGGGGAGGGGTGCTGCTTCACCCAGAAAGTGCATCTGACTGGCGAGTGGGAGGTTCCACCTCTGGCGCTCCAGTCCAGATACAGCAATTCCCCCAAAGCCTCAGCAATACACAAAACAAGGTATCTTTGCCAGTCAAGAGCCAGGAATTATAAGTGCGGAGTTGAATAAGAGTCTGCAGACTGAGCTATTGCCCCCTCTGCCATCCCGGAGGGAGAGGGAGCTGTAAGCAGGAGCAGCTGGGCGACCCCCTCCCCCATGATCCCAGAGAGAGAGAAAGCTGAAAAGGGGAGACTGCCGGGTGTGGCTGTGTGGGTCCCTAACCTCTCCTACAAACCTCAGAGGGCTGAAGCTCTGACTCCAGTGCCTTGCATAGCCAGTACCACAGTCTCAGATAAACCCTGAATGATCTAGCCCAATGGAGGAAGGGCACAACCCACCACTAGAAAGGTGGGACTGGGCTACATGTTTTAAAAAAAAAAAAAACACAGGAAGCCTACGTAGCAACGGGTCAGCGTTCTTAACAACCCAGCAGTGCCTACAGGTCAGAGTAAGAGGCGAACCTAATCTCCCAGCATAAACAAAAAAGACACAGGAAGCTTTGCTAGTAACCTGAAGGAGTCCGTAGAAACCCAGTAGTGCCCCCACAGGCAGACAAGCGACCTCATCAAGCAGCTCTCTGACACCACAGCCAGGTAAATCCACAAAGAATCCACAAAGATGGGAAAAAAACAGTGCAAAAAAAGATGAAACCATCAAGGACCAGAACACCTCTTCTCCTTCAAGGGATCACAACTCCTCAACAACACAGGATCACAACTTGACCAAGAATAAGTGTGAAGAAATGACGGAAACAGGATTCAGAAGGTGAATAATAACAAACTTTTCAGAGCCAAATCAAGAGTGAACTCCCATTCACAATTGCTACAAAGAGAATAAAATACTTAGGAATATAACTAACAAAGGATGTAAAGGACCTCTTCAAGGAGAACTACAAACCACTGCTCAACGAAATGAGAGGACACAAACAGATGGAGAAACATTTTATGCTCATGGTTAGGAAGAATCAATATCATGAAAATGCCCACATTGCCCAAAGTAATTTAATAGATTCAATGCTATCCCCATTAAGCTACCAATGACCTTCTTCACAGGACTAGAAAAAGCCACTTTAAACTTCATATGGAATCACAAGAGACCCTGCATAACCAAGACAATCCTAAGCAAAAAGAACAAAGCTGGAGGCATCACACTGCCAGACTTCAAAGTATACTACAAGGCTACAGTAATCAAAGCAGCATAGTACTGGTACCAAAACAGAGACATAGACCAATAGAACAGAACAGAGACCCCAGAAGAAACACCACACATCTACAACCATCTGATCTTTGACAAACCCAGCAAAAACAAGCAATGGGGAAGGGACTCCATGTTTAATAAAAAGTGTTGGGAAAACTGGCTAGCAATGTGCAGAAAGCAGAAACTGGACCCCTACCTGTCACTAAATTTACACTAATTTAGTGAATTAATTACACTAAAATTAATTCCAGATGGATCAAAGATTTAAACATAAAACCTAACACCATAGAAAACATAGGCAAAACCATCCAGGACATAGGCATAGGCAAGGACTTCATGACTAAAATACCAAAAGCAATGACAATAAAAGCCAGGATAGACAAATGGGATCTAATTAAATGCCAGAGCTTCTGTGCAGCAAAAGAAACTATCATTAGAGTGAATTGGCAACCAACAGAATGGTAAATATTTTTGCAATCTACCCATCTGACAAAGGGCTAATATCCAGAATCAACAAAGAATTAAAACAGATATACAAGAAAAGAAACAAACAACCCCATTCAAAAGTGGGCAAAGGATATGAACAGACACTTTCAAAAGAGGACATATATGAAGCCAACAAACATATGAAAAAATGCTCATCATCACTGGTCATTAGAAAAATGCAAATCAAAACCACACTAAGATATCATCTCACACTCTTACACAGTTGGTGGTAGTATAAATTAGTTCAACCATTGTGGAAGGCAGTGTGGCAATTTCTCAAGGATCTAGAAATAGAAATTCCATTTGACCCAGCAATCCCATGATTGGACATATACCCAAAGATTATAAATTGTTCTGCTATAAAGACACATGCACACGTATGTTCATTGCAGCCCTGTGTACAATAGCAAAGACCTGGAATCAATCCAAATGCCCATCAATGATAGACTGGACAAAGAAAATGTACATATACACCATGGAATACTATCCAGCCATAAAAATGATGAGTTCGTGTCCTTTGTAGGGACTTGGATGAATCTGAAAACCATCATTTTCAGCAAACTGACCCAAGAACAGAAAGCCAAGCACCGTATGTTCTCACTCATAGGTGGATGCTGAACAACGAGAACACATGGACTCAGGGAGAGGAGCATCACACACAGGGGATATTTGTCGGGGGTAGGGGAGAGACAATGTGGGGTGGGGAGGGAAAACATGGGGAGAAATGCCAGATATAGTATGCATCTAAGGTAAAATAAATAAATTATTAAAAATAAGATTAAATTAGATAGTGAATAAAACAGACTTAACACAGGACCCAGAACCTAATAAGGGTTCAATAAATTGTAGTCATTACTAAATTTATTCACTCAAAGGCTTTTATTTTTTATGAAAAGCATATCTATCTTGCAGATTATATAATATTGTTGCTAAGGATGATTCAAACCAGGTATTACAATCATATTTACAAATTCAAACTCAAGCCATAAAAAAGATAAGATGAACAAATGACAAGGAGTTTCCCTTCTTTTACCCTGCTAGAGAATACAAATTCCTTTTTTTAATCATTTTCCTTTTTTTTAACTTTATTTCTTCTCCAGAAAAAAAAAAAAGTGGGATACGTGCACGGAACATGCAGGTTTGTTACATAGGTATACGTGTGCCATGGTGGTTTGCTTCACCTATTGACCTGCCTCTTAAGTTTCTTCCCTGCACCCTCCACCCCACAACAGACTCTGGTATGTGTTGTTCCTTGCTCTGTGTCCATTTGTTCTCAATAAAGTTATTTATCAGTTTAAGGAGCTTTTGGGCTGAGATGATGGTGTTTTCTAAATATAAAATCATGTTATCCACAAACAGAAATACCTTGACTTCCTCTCTTCCTATCTGAATATCCTTTATGTATTTTTCTTGCCTGATTGCCCTGGCCAGAACACCCAATACTACATTAGATAGGAGCAGTAAGAGAGGGCACCCTTGTCTTGTACAGTTTTTCAAAGGGAATGCTTTCAGCTTTTGCCTGTTCTATATGATATTGGCTGTGGGTATGTCATAAATAGCTCTTATTTGAGATATGTTCCCTCAATATCTAGTTTATTGAGTTTTTAACATGAACTGATGTTGAATTTTATCAAAGGCCTTTTCTGCATCTATTGAGTTAATGATGTGGTTTTTGTCTTTGGTTCTGTTTATGTGATGGATTACATTTATTCATTTGCAGATGTTGAACCAGCCTTGCATCACAGGGATGAAGCCAACTTGATTATGGTCCATAACTTTTTTAACGTGCTGCTGGATTCTGTTTGCCAGTATTTTATTGAGGATATCTGTATCAATGTTCATCAGGGTTATTGCAAGCTCTTAAACATCTTTTGATCTTTAATTTTGGTACAAATTTAGATATTGTTAATTTAATTTCATGTGACTCTTAATCATGCATTAGGGTAGTTTCTTATCCTGTCTGACTTTATTTGTGATTGATTAATTTCTACTACATTATGAGAGTTGGGAGATGGAGTTTATCATATGCTATAGTGTGAATGGTTTGTGTCCCCCTAAAATCGTATGTTAAAACCTAATCATCAAGGTGATAGTATTAGAAGGTGGAGCTCTGGGGATGTGGTTAGGTTATGTGGGTTCCACCTTCATGAATGTGACTAGTCCCCTTACAAAAGAGGCTCCAGAGAGCTTTCTTGCCCTTCCACAATGTGAGGACATGTAGAAGATACTGTTCATTAGGAACAGATCATCACTAGACACAGAATCTGCCAGCACCCTTAATCTGGCACTGTGCAGCCCCAGAACGATGAGTGATACATTTCTGTTGTTTAAAAATTATTCAGTCCAAAGTCCTTTGTTATAGCAGTCTGCTATGGTATACACACACACACACACACACACACACACACACACGTATGTATGTATGTATGTATGTATATGTGTGTATACATATATATATATAGGCCCCACCAAGTCTCATGTTGATATTTGATACCCAGTGTTGCAGGTGAGAGGTGTTTGGATCATGGAAGTGGGTCGCTCCTGAATAGCGTGGGGCCATTCTCATGAGAGGGAGTGAGTCCTCATCCTTAGTTTCTGGAGAACTGCTTGTTAAAATGCCTAGCACCTCCCTTGCTCTCTCACTGTGTGATGCCTGCTTCCCTTTCCCTTTACCCAGGAGTAGAAGCAGCCTGAGGCCCTCACCAGATGTAGATGCTGGCACCGTGTTTCTTATACAGTCTACAGAACTACAAGCCAAATAAACTTCTTTTCTTTATAAATTACCTAGTCTCAAACATTCCTTTATAGTAATAAAGCGGCTACGTTGTCGTGGGTATATACCTGGGGTTTGTCATCTCACTCCAGGAAAGTTTAGGACATGGACACACACAAGCAGTTTAGGAGTGGAAGGTTAACAGGAAGAAAAAAAGGGAAAGGAAAACAGCTCTCTCTATAGAGAGAGATGCATCTCCCAAGCAGAAAAGACTGGCCAGTGGTGGATGCGCTGGATTTTATTATTTATTTATTTATTTATTTATTTGTATTGCATTTTAGGTTTTGGGGTACATGTGAAGAACATGCAAGATTGTTGCATAGGTACACACATGGCAGTGTAATTTGCTGCCTTCCTCCCCTTCACCTATATCTGGCATTTCTCCCCATGCTATCTCTCCCCAACTCCCCCAACCCTCGCTGTCCCTCCCCTATTTCCCCCCAACAGACCCCAGTGTGTGATGTTTCCCTCCCTGTGTCCACGTGTTCTCATTGTTCAACACCCGCCTATGAGTGAGAACATGCGGCATTTGATTTTCTGTTCTTGTGTCAGTTTGCCGAGAATGATGGTTTCTAGGTTCATCCATGTCCTACAAAGGACACGAACTCATCGTTTTTGATGGCTGTATAATATTCCATGGTGTATATGTGCCACATTTGGGTTCCAGCTTGAGGAGGTGGTGTCCGATTAATGCAGGGTTCACAGATTGGTTCCATCAGGTACGACATTTACATAGCACGTGGGGAAGGCTGGTTGCCCCACCCTAATCTTATTATGCTAATGAATCCACCCCTTGGCCAGTGCCATCTTGTCTGCTTCTTTCTATACGCATGGCTGGCAGGGAAGTGAAAATGGAGCCACCATCTTGAACATATCTAGTCCCTAGTTCCTGCCAGCATCAACCTGTGTAAACTCCCAGCTTGTTTGTCTATGTCTGCAGCTCAACTTTACAGGCTGTTCTTTGCTAGAAAATGATTTGGAACTGCTTTTTATTAAAAAGAAAAGCCTTACCGAGGACTCCTGTACCCTTACTATCTGCCTAATTGATTTCTTCTTAACTCCTGTATCAGTAACACAAACTAAAACACAGCCTGAACAGACTAAAATAGTTTGTATGTCTGTCAAGATCACCACAAGTTCTTGCCTACCTTCTATTCTTCTGATTCTCCAGGACAGGTTATCTTCTCCTTTGTACAGAGGTTAACATGCCAATCTCAAGGAGTACTGAGTCTTCAGGCCTTGACTTTGTGTTCCCCACTCTCTTTACACCCCAGGTCAGCCTTCAACTTTCAGTAAAGCAAGTGGAGTAACTGGTTTGCTGTAGGACCCAGTGGTGACCTCTGTCTCTACTGCTCATCGCCTTAATAATATTCAACAATCGAAGATGTTCACAGTTCAGACTGGCCTGCCCTGCTCTCATTCACAAAATAGATCCTCAATACCTACATTTTGCTCTCCATTTATTCAGGACCAAACCCTCCCATCTGGTGATTGCACTCATCAGTAACTCTGTGAGTATAGGCCTCCTTCTGATCCAGGTACCCCCAAGGGAGAAAATGTTCAAAATCACTTTGCCCAGATTGTTGAGAAAAATGCCATTCAAATGTCTAATCAAAAGCACTATAGCACCAAGCCACATTATAACTTTCATGCTGTTGTTGAAAAAAGTTAGATTAGTTTGACAAGATTAGTTCTTTTAAGAGTCATTTTGATTTTCCCCCATTACCCTGTAATCCCTCTCAGACTTTGAAAATTAATCTTCCTATTATTCCTGTATTTCTAGATAGAAACATATGCCGCCTGGTTTATGGCATCTGGGTATCATGGGCCCCTCAGCAAGCCTCACAGAGTTTTCAGATGGTTTTGTTTCAGTTAATTCCTTAAGCATCCTAGGATTCAAATCGTTGTATCTTATAATTTATTTTATTAATCCTAAGTGTATCTTAAAAGAAAGGAATAGAAATTAATGAAAATAAATTAGCATTTTTGATTATAGAAGATACCTTCAAGGGCGCTCTCATTTCTTGAAAGTGATCTTGCATTGTATAGCAATGCTGGAACAGAGAAAGGCTAAATGGCCTAGATTCCCTCATAAATAGAGAGGGTCTTTTTTCCTATGGGGCCACATTAAACAGGGATTTGAGTAGTTTGAGCTAGAGATTTTAGTAGTTTGAGCCAGAGATTGTCCAGCTGTTAGAAATTTGTGTTGGTCTTTAAATAAGAGTTGGCAAACATCCAGACAGCATACCAAACCGTAGCTTAATTCTAAACCCCTCTCCTACTTCAGTGCTTCCATCCTAGTCCAAATCAATACAGCCTTTCACCTGGGCTATTACAATAATATCTCAACTAGTTTCACTGCTTCAACCCCTAGCCCTTACTATAAACCACACCACCACACAGATCAGATCAGGTTAGTTCCCTGCTTAAAATTGTTTGGGGCTTCCCATGACAGCTAGGGAAAAAGAAAAAAAAGCTAAGGCTTTTACACAGATTATAAGGCTAGGTATAAAGATAACCTCCCCAGTACAGTCAGTTCTGCTATAATGCACAATGTGTATTCCTAAAAATCTCTGCACTGTGCAAAAACTGTGTAATTAAAACCACAGCACTGTAGGAAGAATGGGGCTAGGGGAACAGCACTTAAAAACTTCATCAGTGGCAGGTTTCAAAAGAAGTAGGAAGCTAATAGAAACGGTGGTGCTGTTTTGCACATTTTAAATGGTCAAGAAATACAAAGATACTACAATAAATATGGCATTTTACCCAGAGAGACTTCAAGTTTCCTTGCAAACTTGTAAGTGAGTACCAGAAGATCTGCAGTTTGTGAATTATCAAGTTGTGAAAAGAAGATTATCTGAAATCAGAAGGAAAGTCGTGACACTAGGTGGATGGGTGGGTGTGACTCATGCACACAGTGAACTGAGATAGCTGGTAGATGTCTGAGGTATGCATATGTACATTTGGTATACTCCCACTCAGTTCAGCTGGGCACAGTTTACTGCATCCACCTAGGGCTTCTCTCAGACAAAATCACATATAAGCAAACACAAAACTGTGTTATGCTCAAACTGTTCTCCATCAACCCTGTTAGAACTAATTTGCATTTTAAAAGCAAGCTTTATGCAGATCCTACAGACCAAGCCAGCACAGTATCATTACTATCCTCTGTTCAGCATCGCCATCATGTCAATTTCTTCCCTACCTCAAAGCCTTTGTATTTGCTGTTCCCTCTGCCTGGATTGCTCTTCCTCAAGTTCCTCATGGGCTTGGCTTTGTCTCAGCCTTTGATCTTGTTTCAATGCCTCCGTTTCAGAGAACCCTAGGCCAAGATCACTGTCACTAGGGTAGGCCTCCACCCCCATTACTCTCTATTTCAGAATCCTTTTTTCATTTCTTTAGAGGTTCTTTTCAAACAGGTAAATAATTTATTTTTGTTTGTTGTTATCTCTCTTTTGCTAGAAAGTAAGCTCCATGAGATCAGAAGCCATATCTCTCTTGACACTTTTAAGTTTTCAAGCCCTTACAGGTATTGTAACCTGTACAAGATGAAATGTAGGTACTCAATATATATCTACTGAATGAATAAAAGAATGAATGAATGATTATCTCTGAGCAAATACCAAATACATACAGCAGGTTCTCACAAAATGGCCTTATTAATGCTATTATGATACTTAAGTCTGTGAAACTCCTTACAATTAAGCTCTTGTTCAGACTTAATGCTCTCATTAAAAAGAGCTTGAAGGGAAACAGTACAAAACTAATTTTTTTTTTTAAGAAAGAATAGATTATTAGAGTCACACAGCACAAAAA
The DNA here is from genome assembly GCF_048565385.1 of Saimiri boliviensis. Classification (NCBI taxonomy): domain Eukaryota; kingdom Metazoa; phylum Chordata; class Mammalia; order Primates; family Cebidae; genus Saimiri; species Saimiri boliviensis. The sequence continues at coordinate 32,788,828 of NC_133456.1, read as the reverse complement.
TAACAACAGAAAAAAATAGACTGTCAAAATGACAAAAAACAGATGATTCATGCATGCTCTTTACAAAACTGGACTCTAATTCCAATGATGTAAAAGAAAATGCTCATATTTGGCAAGTGAAAATGCATATTAAATGTTTGGTGAGGCCCTTTTTACAAATCTATGCCTAATTTTGATACCCATCTTTTAAAAGGAATCTGGGCTGGATGCAGTGCCTTATGCCTGTAAGGCCAGCACTTTGAGAGACTGAGGCAGTCGGATCACTTGAGGTCAGGAGTTCAAGACAAGCCTGGCCAACATGACAAAACCCCATCTCTACTAGAAAAGAAATTGTGACTGAGATGTCTGAATGTCTCTTAATATGCATTCCTCCCCTATTCTGTATCAGTAGAATTCTCTTGTTTTAGCTGAGCGAGTGAGCCAATTAAAGCCTCCATTACCCAGCCTCGTTTGTGGTTATGTGTAATTTTGTAACCATGGGACTAAATTCTGGCAAAGGAGATATAAGTTGGAAATTCCAGCCAATGAATGGCTTGGCAACTTCCATGAACCTTCCTTCAGAGAAAGCTGTGTCTCACTCATTGCCCCTTCTTCTTTCATTCTTTCATCTTGGAATACAGATGTAATAGCTGGAATTCAAATGCTATATTGGACCCTGGATTGACCTTGAGAATATAGATCATGTTCAGTGAAGCAATAAGACAGAAACAGCCTGGGTCTCTGAAGGCTTTGTGGAACAGGACCACCCCAGGGCCATGAACTATTTCACTACAACACCTAACATAAGAAGAAAAAATATCTATTTGGCTTAAGTGAATCTTATTTTACATTTTAGTTTTCACTAATGAGTTATAGAGATAAATGTGCCCCCCCCCCACAAAAAAAATGCTCTTCGTTTGACTAATTAGTTAAAGAAAGTACCTAGCAAGTCTTCAGAGTGGGTGCTTTAGTAAGGAAACTCAGGCTACTTGAGCATAGCCTGAAGGTAGGAATGCAATCAGAGGCTGAATGGCTCTGCCTAACCAAGTGTAAGAAATTTGAGGATTTATAAGGGAGAATGGTGGAGACAGAGATTAGAGAAATTCTTGTAATTGGAAGTGAAGGCTGGTGAAAAATTCCCTCTGATGAATATTTCTATGAGGACAATGACTCTAAAGTTGCCTTCCCTCTCAATCAGTAATTGCCCTTGACTTTTCCTAAGCCTTCAGTAACAGTTGTCTCGGAAATGAACTTGTATTAGTGATGTTCCGGTAAACGGAAGAGGAGAAAGATGAGGTTAGGTAGGCAAAGGTGGTAGTTTCAGAAGCTGAGAGCTAAGATTACTGCTTCTGCAAAAATGTCTAACCATCCCTCAGTGTGGAGTAACTCAGAAAAGAAGAAATGCCCCCATCTCACACACACACACACACACACACACACACACAGAGAGAGAGAGAGAGAGAGAGAGAGAGAGAGAGAGAGAGAATGCCAGAGTGTGGAAGACTTAGGAACATCCAAGCTGAAGACTGCTGAGCTGCGTAATGATATCAAACGTCCTTGTCCTAGTCTGCATAGTCACTCTTATCTATCCTTCAGAATTGTGCTCTAGTGTCACCTTTATTGACAGATCTTCCCCTAACCCTCCTGGATAGGATTAATCAGACCCTCTGCCATAGTAACACAGTATCTGGGACATTTATCTCTTGTACTTTTCCCACTGTGAGCTATTTGAGAACATGATATCTTATATTTGTCTTATCTCTAGTGCCTAACACATAGTGCCAAAAGAGCTTTAGAGAATTGAATTGAATTACAAGTTTTGTAATAAAAAACTGACACTGGGAAAACCTTAAAGGTAATATCAGTAAAGCTTTATTTTGCATATGATGATATCAAGGACTGGCAAGACTAACTGAATTTCCTAATGTCACACAGCTAGAAGAAGCAGAATGAGGACTAGAACCCAGGTCTGTAGATCCCAAATCACTTGCTTATTATGCCACTGTATTATGTCTATGTAACTAGAGCAAAACACTTCAGTAAACCTGGGAAAATATTCAGATGCTTGAGCTCTCTCCCAAATCAAGTGCTATTTTGCAATATGTCAAAAGCCACTTTGATTTGCTTCAACTTTCGGGAAAGAAAAGTATGAGATTTGTGCTTCCTATTTTTAAGGTTCTTCATAAGTGCTGAACGAATAATGAAGGGATAGACTTAGCAAAGTACAGATAAGTGTACAGATTCATCAGCCCTCCTGAGGCTCATGCATTTCAGAGAAAAATACGTTTTTGAACTAAAGTTCATTTTATAGCCCTAACCAAAAACAAAGAAAAAACTTTGAATGAAAAAATCAGGCAGTGCAGCAGACACGTCTGTATTATTTTCAGCCTCATACACAGAGGCAAGCTAGAGCTGTTCTCCAAGCTCTTCATATTCACCACAACATCTTATTTTATCTCCTTTGTTTTGTTCTCCTTCTCAAATCCACTCAATCATTTATTGGCTCATCGGTGCTCTAGTGCAGATTTTTCTCTGCTTTACTATCTCCCTCTTTTCACAGATAGACACTTCACACCTGGGAAACATGCCTCTAATTAGTATTAAAACTTGAAGTTTATGCCTGCCTTTGGTGTTTGCTAGGATGCATTTTGGTGAATAATAATAATCTTGACTCAGCACCATTCAACACTTAATCAAAAGTCAGTTTAATAGAGATTCTCTTGGCAGTTGCCCTGTATACCATAGTTCCAAACATACTTGCTAAATAGTGAAAGAACTGGATTTTGAACTTTGAAAGTCTTTGTTTCACAAACCACACTTTTCTGAGCTCCTGTTTTCGATAAATGGGCACATTACTTTTACAAATTCTTAATAAAATTTAAACTTTGAGGAAAAAATGAAGTTGAGGATAGAAAGATCTGAGAAATAGCAGCTACTGTAATATTTGTTAAGTGACTATGTTTCCTTTGAATGACTTGAGAAATATTTCTATTACCCATGTTATTTTGTGCTATAAGTGCAATCCATCAGAGACTGAGCATAAAACATTTAAATAGAGGACCAAAAGACCAAACCTGAGAGAAAGCTTATTCAGGGAGTAATAAAGCACCCTCCGACCAGTGCAAAAATCCTCCTGTAGGACAAACTTGATCTAGCATTCTTTGTTCTAATCAAAAAGAGAAGAATATTGTACTACCTCTATGTGACAAAATATAGAAGGATAAAGAAGAAAGTTTCATTTCCATACAAATAAAGAGGAAAATTATTTCTGGAGGAATAATTACATGATTGAAGCTAGCCATTTTATAGTGTCTTAAGAGGGAAAAAAGAAAAAAAAAAACTGGTGCAGAGAAATGTTATGCATATAAAAAGAGTTAGCCAGGGCTACAGGAAGACTTGGAAAAGACCCTACTTAAAATATAAGCTGAGAGCTGTAACAGGGCAAATGTTATATCAGTGTTCGATGCAATTAATATCAAGTGTCTTGAGTGATCACTTAAGAGTGGCTAGACTGCTACAGAAAAAAAAAAGCAGAGGACACAGAAGAGGATCAATAATTAAAAACAAACAAAAAATATACTAAGCTCATGACAAACAGTTATCTTAGCCATAATCAGTTTAGTAGAGATTCTCCCAGTATACTCTGGGTAAAGGGAATTTCCATTTCCTGGGTGTTGAAGCTGTGGACAAGTCAGATTGCCCTATGACACGATGAATGTACTTTGTCTAAGTGACTAAGGTATTAGTCAAGACTGGCTATTTTATGCTACAGTAACAAATTACCACAAATCTCATGACAAAGGTTTATCTCGTTTATGCTATCTGTCCATCACAGATTGGCCATAGTGCTGCTCCCAGTCTCAGGCCAACAGAGTAGCCTCCAACTGCAACATTGTTGGGAGTCATATCCGAGGGAAAAAAAAATATGGTAAGCCACATTTGACAGCTCATAAAGCTTTTACTCAGAAGTGACATATATCATTCATCTTGACAGCCCTGACAAGTCACATGACCACACCTGTGTTCAGCAGTGTGGGAATGTACACCTCCCCCTAAAGGAGCCTCTAAATGTGAGTCATGTAATCTACCACAGTATCCTCAAGGTAACTGTATACAGTAAATTGTATAATTTTGACTCTATACGCCACTGTTCCTGGAATAAACTTTCTTTGTAAAATCCCAAATTAAAAACCTCCAATTTTTAAATAAATAATTATCTGCATAAGGTAGCCAGTATTTTACTGTTTTAAAGTCAACAGCATTCCTTATAAAAGGATGTCTTAAATTTCAACTGTGACTGTGTATATTCATGATATTTTAGTATTCAGGTTGTCTGCTAAAGTCCTTAATGGGAAGGAACAATAAACAAATTAATTGGTTTTTTTAAAATATGTCTATTGCAAAAACTAACATCATACTTAAGAGTTTGAATGAGGTTGGGTGAGACATTTGCATATGTGAATTTTACACATTTTCTATTTCCCACCAAGCAGCCAGATCTTTAAACACTGCTCTGAAATAATGCTTTTAATAAGGACAAAGGCCTCCTTAGCCCCAGTACTTAACTTTAGAATAGAAAGCATAGATTTGACAAAAGAAGCATTCCTAATAAATTTGCTAATTATTTTTCCATGATGTGAGCTTTAACTTGCTTGGTAAACATAATGAAATGTATGCCACTTATGTTGTTATAAATCTAATCAGAAACACTTGTGTGTATGTGCCTCATCCTCCTACTGTAGAGGGTAGAATGTGTTGTGAATCTGCTTAACATCTACCGAGAGGAAGCAACAGCCCTCAGACAAGGATTTCCAGTAAATGGCTTCAAGTTAAAGTTCTCAAAAACAACATTTATCATGTCATTTCAGCATGATACTGCCTGGAGACAGGAGGAAGAAATAAAAGTGTTCTTAATGTCCCTTTTATCCTTGTAATTCTTTTTTTTTTTTTTTTTCATCTTTTCTACTATCCAGCAGAACCCTTTCTCCACAGCCCCTGGAATTATTATAATGAAGACACTTCATAATTTCAGAGAGCTGAGACTTGCTCCCTCTACTCAGAATCCCAGAAAATAGTGTTTAATATTACACAATTTTAATGAATTCTAATCTTCAATGATACATCATATTTCCTTCCTTAAGTGTTGACTAAGGAGAGGAAAGGTAACAGAGTTAGCTGACTGACCAATGGATTAAAGAAAGAGATAAACTGAGGTGTGTGCCCTAAGGATACTTTCAATGGCATTGTCAAACTCAAGTCTTAAAATATGAGAAAGAGGGCTTAGAAAAGATCTTTACCATCTCTTCCCCTTTTTTGAACCACCTCCTTCATTTATCCTCTAGTCAATCCCAATCCCACTTACAGTTAGCTTCCTATACCACCATTCCTCTTGACCTCGGCCCTTGAACTTGACTCTGATCTTGCTTAACTACTCATTTGTTTCAGGCCTCCTCTTCAGTGCTCATAGACATCCTCATCAGAAAAGGCACCATTGTGAATTGGAATAAACAGATGTGACTGTGACTGGAGGTGAAAAACCTGCTTGCTTAGTGTTTGATGAAGATGAGTTAAGATACAAGTTTGAAAGAGGTCAGAGTCAAATTTTAGGTACCTTGGAACTTATGCAAGAGTGGCATCATCACTCCAAGTTGTTGCCCTCCATATCCGTGTTATAAGTTGCTTCCTGACACATCCTGAGAACCGCAATTTGACTTGCTTAAATTCTTCTCACATGGAAAAGCATGACTCAAACACCTTTCTCTTGGAAGGATTCCTGTCTCCTGTACCTGCCTTTAGCAATATTAATTATTCCTCCTTCCATAGTCTTAAAGTACTTAATTCATAAACGAATAGTAGCATTTTTACAAGTTATACTATTTAGTTCTGTTCTCTGCAAGAGAGTAATTTCCCAAGGGCAGGATTAAATCCTGTTCATCTTTACATCTATGATGCCAAACAGATCATCAGACACATAGTAGGTGCTAAAGGAGTGTCGCTGACTGAACTGAAAATTGATTGCGGGTCAGCATCATGAGTAGCAGAAGCTACCTTCAGAGAGGTAATGAAAGATGCAGTGGGAAAGGCGTGGGCTTTAGCACAGCAGAAACCCAAGGTCAAATCTCAACTCTGCCACCTGCTAACTATGCAATCCTAGACAATGTTATCTAACTGCTCAAAAACTGTTTGTACCTGTAAAATGGAGACAATTACCCCACCTCACTAGATTGCAGTATAAATTAACTAAGAACACTGCACAGTGTATGATACATGTTAAGCTGCTGTGAACATAGTAGTTACTCCACCCAGATGACCTTGGACGCCTCTTACTTTTTTCTGTGCACCTGTCTCCCACCTTCTGTGTGCTTCAGTCTTAAAAGCTGACACCCACAATCTCTCTGAGAACTGCCTTTGCGTTACTGGAGCTGCTTTGGCCCAAGCACAGACAGTCCAGAAATGTAAGTCCTCAGAGACATGGCTGCAGTCACTGGCTGACTGGAAGAGTGCAAGCCCAACTCCCTTTGCCTGTGGGTGACAGTAACTCGGAAGGAGAACGTATGCTTCCAAGCTCCCTGCACTCTTCCCCTACTCTCTTTCTGTTTTTTCCTGAGATTTCTGACTTACTAACATATTCGACATGAATCCTTATCTTAGGGTTTGCTTTCGTAAACCTGGCCTAGGATATGAGCGCTCCCAAAACAGCAACTGTTGTTACAACCCAGAGTAACATAAAAATACATCTTAAAAATTGCCAGCTGGGAGTGGTGGCTCACACCTGTAATATCAGCACTTTGGGAGGCCAAGGCAGGTGGATCACCTGAGGTTAGGAGTTCGAGACCAGCCCGGTCAACACAGTGAAACCCCCTGTCTACTAAAACATCAAAAAATTAGCTGAATGTGGTGGCGCATGCCTATAATCCCAGCCACTTGGGAGGCTGAGGCAGGAGAATTGCTTGAACCTAGAAGTGGAGGTTACAGTGAGCCAAGATTGTGCTATTGCACTCTAGACTGGGTGGCAAGAGTGAAGTTCTGCCTGAAAAACTGACTAAATAAATAAAATGAATAAATAAATAAAAATTGCCATGCTCTCTCTCTCTCTCTCTCTCTCTCTCTCTCTCTCTCTCTCTGTGGTAATCCTCTCTCTATTTTTCCTGTCTGGTCTTCACTACACTTTACTTTCTAAACATGTTTAGGCTCAGTGCTGTGCTTTGGATGTTTGCCCCATCCAAATTGTATATTGAAATGTGATCCCCAGTGCTGGATGTGAGACCCAGTGGGAGGTGTTTGGGTCATAGAGGTGGATCCATCATTAGTAGATTAACGCCCTTTTTCGGTGTTGAGTGAGTTCTCACTCTATTAGTTCCTGGAAGAGCTGGTGACTGAATTGAATTGAGAATTCAATTGGCACCTCTCCACACTCACCACCAACCCCTCCTACCACCACCATATTATCAGGACCTTTGCCAGTTCCCCTTCACCTTCCACCATGAGTTAAGGCAGTCTGAGGTCCTCACCAGATTCAGATACCTAATCTTGAGCCCATGAACTTTCTAAAAATCATAATCATTACCCAAATAAACTTTTTTTCTCTATAAATTACCCAGCCTCAGATATTCCTTTATAGCAACATTAAATGGACCAAAATACTAGGAGAAAGGAGAATCAGCAGAACCTTTTTTTTTTCTTTTGATAAAACATATGTGTGTTCATGTTCTTAACTTAGTAGCTGCCTCTTTATAGTTGGTTTGCTCAACACTTAGCATCTTGAGGGTGATTAACAAATGTAAAAATTCTGTTCAGCGATGTCTCACAGAGATGAAAAGGATATCTTCCATGAAAATCTTGTCCGGGGGACCCAAGATAACAGATGGATCTATTCTGGGACTGGAAGATTCTGTCACATCTTGAGGACATTTTCCCCAAGGGAATGGGTGATTCTAAGGGGTAAATTCATTACATAATGTGCCGTTTTGCTGAGACCACTTTTCAGTCTCATGTTACAGAATTTCAAAGAAACACTACTGAGCTCTTTGAAGAGTTTTTTTCTTTTGCCAAAGCATATCTCAGGAATGCTATGTGCCTTATGACATAATAAATCTCAAGTTCAAATGCAAGCTGTGCTGCTTACTGGCTGGGTGACTTCAGATAAATTAATCTTCCTATGCCTCAGTTTCCTTATCAGCATATTTGGAAAATAACTATTTTTATCTCACAAGGTTGTTGTGAGGATTCAGTGAACCAATATACATAAAGTATGTAGCATAGCACAGTACCTGGCACAAAATAAATGCACGTTTACAGTAATATTTTTCGTTGCTATTATTTTTTTTCTTAACACTTTAATTCTCCTGCTCTTATAAATAAGCAACAACAACAACAAAACAGACTTAATTTGATAAACCTGGGATGTCTCTCCTAGATAAAGAAGGTTAGAGAATGGGGTAGTCATTATTAAGGTTCAGGAGCTATAACGTAAGAGACAGAATAGAGTCATTCAATTTCTACTGGCAATTGAACGACTTGTAACAATTTGTGGAGTTCATATGAAGCTATTTCATCTCAATATGAATAGAATTGCCAAGAATTCGTCATTTTCCTACACTGGAATGGAGTCCTTGGGAGATGATAAGTTACCTATCATTGGAGACATTCTAGCAGGTACTGAATGATCACTCTCTGGGAATGCCATGTATACCAGTGGAGCCTCATTTAGTTGCAGTTCATTGCCATTTGGTTGCAATTACAAAGAACTTAAGCCAAGGGAAAACTTATTATACCATAAGGTTACCTGTTGTCTTATGAAGTCCACAGATAGGAATAGAACCCTAGTGCCTTCTTGTGTGTGTTTCTCCCATTACCACATGTCTGTCTCTCTTCTCTGTTTGGCCACAAGAGGCCTCCTGTGCTTCTCAGTTTCCATGGCAGAACGTGAACACCAAAGCTTTCCAAATTTTATACTTTACATGACAGGTACCCCAAATGTTAACTGGTACACTGTTTTGGGGTGGTCAAAAATCCAGATTCCTTTGGAAGAAACTATGCCTGTGTTAGCTACAAAATGAACCAATCATATGTGGCCAGGGAGGAGGGTCCCACTGTATTAACACTACCTCCCACAGTAACTACTGAAAGCAATGTAGAGGGTGAAGAAACAGTGCCCCAGAGAAGGAAGAAGTTCTCAGAAGTAGGAAGGACATAAGGTACTTCAGGACAGATAAAACAGTAAGTAAGTCCTCACTATACCCTAGAGTAGATGGAGAGTGGAACCAGCTTCTTGTAATTTTCTTCTACCCCTATTAGCTCTGAGTAACACTTTATCCACCAATGGGCTCAAATTAATGACTTGAAAAATCAGTCTGAAACATTAAAACTATAAAAATCATTCACTTATTTCTTCAAATTAGCAATGATTTAGCCATATGAAGACATCTACCACATTTCATTGAATATAACACACCATTGATTATAAAACACACCATTGTTTTATGTACTACTAAGAAAGAAAAAAAAAAGGCCAAATAAAGATGTAAGGTGTTATCAAGTGTAACCATTTCAGAGGTGTCAAATTGTGAAGATATGAACATCTTAGAATCAATGAGATATAAAATATTAGTTTGATCATTCTGTGTGTTTCAGCATAGGCTTTCTACTTTCCTTCACTTAACAAATGAGGTTTGAGGCAGTAAGCAAACATTTAATGAGCATATCATAGGCACTCTAATAGGCATAGGAGATGCAGAAATGCTTAGAAAATCATCTCCGTCTTCTAAGAATGTATAAAAATAGAGACAGTCATAGAAACAAAAAATAACTGCCATAAAGATGCTCATGATCTAATAAGCTTTTCCTTAAGATTCTGGAATTCAGAAAGATCTCTCCTATCTCAGGACCATTGTATATGCTATTCCTCTGCCAGAGATGCTTCCTCTGCTTTATCTGGCTAACTGCTCCTCATCATTCAACTACTTTGATCTAATTTCCCCACACAGGAGCCTGTTAGCAGTTTCTACCAAACACAGCTCTTTTCTCTCAAAACTCTTATTCTCACTGTAGCTGAAACTAATGTTGTTTATTTGTTTGGGGTGTCTTTTCTATTTAGCTGGAGAAATTTCTTACACATTTTCCATAAATATGTATGTTAGCTATGTGCAAGTAATTGTGGAAAAGTTCCTGTAAACTCTGAGGACAATAGGTGCTAAAGGGACTCACATATAGGCAAGATCTGGTACAGAGGATCAGAAAAAGTTTCATGGAGAAGTAACATTTGAGCGAGGCTTTGCAGGATCTCAGTAGACAAATGTTGAGAAAAGAAAATCCAGGCAGAGATATTAGAATGGTTAAGGGCCAGAAGTGGAAAAGATACAGTTATCTTTGGGGAACAACTGTTAGTAAAGTTTGGTAAAAGTTGGAAAGGTCGATTGATAGATTGAGAGAAGAGATGAATTTACCATCAAAGTTAATGATGCTTCAGGACCATTTGCCTGGCTCCTTCCAAGGCTGTTGAGGTTCTGCTCCAGAGAAACAAAAAAAGCAGCAGCAGCCTTAGCAGCCCTGCACCAGCCTTGAAGCCACCTCTTACGGTTGCCTGGGGCCCCACTTTCAGCAGTACCTCCATATCTACCCACCCCTCAGCAAAAATTGCTTCCAAGAGGAAGGATCTAAAAGATATGCTAGAAGCCCCACCAGGCTTGAGCTTCTCCTCTGGTAGAACTGATTCAGGGATCATGGCAGATGGGAGGCAAGAATAGATTGCAGCTCTGGACAGAGCAGTATGTGGAAGCTTGTCTTGTGAATTTTAGCTCCAGATTGACTGCAAGAACAAGCCAGCAATCCTGAGAGGACCCACAGACCCTCTGAAGGAAGTGGGCTGTCCATACAGGACCAGCGAGACACTCCAAATACTGTGAGTACCCCAACGGCAGAAGTGAGAAAGTTAGATTTTCCTCTCCAGACCATACCCTCCCACTGGAGAAGCTGAAGCTCTGTTAAAGAAGCAGGAGACATTCCCAACTTTACCTGGACCTGAGTCAAGTTAGAGAGCTAACCAAAATACAGGGGTATAGGAAGCAGCAGAAAGACCCTGGGAGCACTCTGGGTCCCCAAGTAGCCCATTCCTGCCTCAAAAAGACTGAACGAACACAAAATCATAATCTAAAGTCACACCTCAAGGAACCGGAGAAACAAGAACAAATCAATCCCAAACCCAGTAGAAGAAAGGAAATAACCAAGATCAGAACAGAAGTAAATGAAATTTAAACAAAACAAAAATTACAAAAGATAAATGAAAAAAAAAAAGCTGGTTCCTTGAGAAGAGAAATAAAAATGATAGACCATTAGCAAGATTAACCATGAAAGAAGAGAGAAATCCAAATAATCTCACTAAGAAACAAAATAGGAGATATTATAACTGACACCACTGAAATACAAAGGTCATTCAAGGCTACTATGAACACCTTTATGTATATAAACTGGAAAACCTAGAAGAGATCGGTAAATTCCTGGAAAAATACAACCCTCCTGGCTTAAATCAGAAGTGGATACTCTGAACAGACTGATAACAAGCAGCAAGATTGAAATGGCAATTTAAAAATTACCACCACCACTAACAAAAAGTCCAGAACCAGACAGATTCACAGCTAAATTCTACCAGACATTCTAAGAAGAATTAGGACCAATCCTTTTGATGCTATTCAACAAGAGAGAAAGAAGAAACCCTCGCTAATTCATTCTATGAAGCCAGCATCAGCCTAATACCAAAACCAGGAAAGGACATAACCAAAAACAAACAAACAAACAAAAACTACAGCTAGATATCCCTGATGAATACAGATGCTAAAATCCTTAACAAAATACTAGCTAAGTGGGCTGGGCATGGTGGCTCACACCTGTGATCCCAGCACTTTGGGAGGCCGATGCAGGTGGATCATGAGGTCAAGAGATTGAGACCATCCCTGCCAACATGGTGAAACCACGTCTCTACTTAAAAAATACAAAAATTAGCTGGGCATGGTGGTGTGTGCTTATAGTCCCAGCTACTCAGAAGGCTGAGGCAGAATTGCTTGAACCAAGGAGGCAGAGGTTGCAGTGAGCCAAGATCATGCCATTGCACTCCAGCCTGGCACCTGGCGACAGAACAAGACTCTGTCTCAAAAAAAATATATTAATAATAATAATAATAATAATAAGCTAAGTGAATCCAACAACATATCAAAAAGATAATCCACCTTGATCAAATGGGTTTCATATCAGGGATACAGAGATGGTGTAACACACACAAGTCAATAAATGTGGTACATCAAAAAACAGAATTGAAAACAAAAAAAATCACATGATCATCTCAATAGATTCAGAAAAAAGCATTTGACAAAATCCAGCATCACTTTATCATTAAAACTCTTAGCAAAATTGGCATACAAGGGACATAACTTAATGTAATAAAAGCCACCTATGACAAACCCACAGCCAACATAATACTAAATGGGGAAAAGTTGAAAGCATTCCCTCTGAGAACTGAAACAAGACAAGGATGCCCACTCTCACCACTTCTCTTCAACATAGTACTGGAAGTCCTAGCCAGAGCAATCACACAAGAGCAAGAAATAAAGAGCTTCCAAATCAGTAAAGAGGAAGTCAAACTGTCACTGGTTGCTGACAATATGAACATTTACCTTGAAAACCCTAAAGACTCCTCCAGAAAGCTCCTAGAACTGATGAAATAATTCAGCAAAGTTTTCAGATACAAGATTAATATATGCAAATCAGTAGCTCTTAAATACCAACAGCGACCAAACAGATACAAAATCAAGAACTCAACCCCTTATTCAATAGCTACAAAAAAATAAAATACTAGGAATATACTTTACAAAGGAGCTAAATACCTCCACAAGGTAAACTACAAAACACTGCAGAAAGAAATCATAGGTGACACAAATGAATGGAAACTCATCCCATGTTCATAGATGGGTACAATCAATATTGTGAAAATGACCATACTGCCAAGAGCAATCTACAAATTCAATGAAATCCCCATCAGAATTCTACCATCATTCTTCATAGAATTAGAAAACACATTTGAAAATTCATATAGAACCCAAAAGGAGACTGCATGGCCAAAGCAAGACTAAGCAAAAAGAACAAATCTGGAGGCATCACACTATCTGATTTAAAACTATACTATAAGGCCATAGTCACCAAAACAGCATGGTACTTGTATAAAAGTAGACATATAGACCAGCGGAACAGAATAAAGAACCCAGAAATAAACCCAAATACTTACAGCCAACTGATCTTTGACAAAGCAAACAAAAACATAAAGTGGGGAAAGGACATCCTTTTCAACAAATGGTGCTGGGATAATTGGCTAGCCATGTGTAGGAGAATGAAACTGAAGCCTCATCTCTCACCCTCTACAAAAATCAACTCAAGATAGATTAAGGGCTTAAACCTAAGACCTGAAACTATAAAAATCCTAGAAGATAACATTGGAAAAACCCTTCTGGATATTGGCTTAGGCAAGGATTTCATGATCATGCACCTAAAAGCAAATGTAATGTAAACAAAGAAAATATTTGGGACCTAATTAAACTAAAGTGCTTTTGCATGGCAAAAGGAACAGTCAGCAGAGTATACAGACAACCACAGAGTGGGAGAAAATCTTCACAATCTATACATCTGACAAAAGACTAATATCCAGATTCTACAGTGAACTCAAACAAATCAGTAAGAGAAAAACAAACAATTTCATCCAAAAGTGGGCTAAGGACGTGAATAGAGAGCTCTCAAAAGAAGATATACAAATGGACAACAAACATGAAAAAATGCTCAAAATCACCAATGATCAGGGAAACAAATCAAAACCACAATGTGATACCACCTTACTCCTGCAAGAATGACCATAATAAAAAATTCAAAAAACAGTAGATGTTGGCATGGATGCAGTGAACAGGGAACACTTCTACACTGCTGGTGGGAATGTAAACAAGTACAGCCACTATATAAAACAGTGTGGAGATTCCTTAAAGAACTAAAAGTAGAATTACCACTTGATCCAGCAGTTCCACTACTGGGTATCTACCCAGAGGAAAAGAAGTCATTATTTGAAAAAGATACTTGCACATGCATGTTTATAGCAGCACAATTCACAACTGCAAAATTGTGGAACCAACCCAAATGCCTATCAATCAATGAGTAGATAAATAAATTGTGGTATATATATACAATGGAATATTATGCAGCCATAAAAAGGAATGAATTAACAGCATTTGCAGTGACCTAGGTGAGACTGGAGATTATTATTCAAGTGCTGTAACTCAGGAATGGAAAACTAAATATTTTATGTTCTCACTGATATGTGGGAGTTAAGCTATGAGGATGCAAAGGCATAAGAATGATACAATGGCCTTCAGGGACCTGGAGGAAAGAGTGGGAATGGAGCGAGGGATAAAAGACTACAAATATAGTGCAGTGTATACTGCTTGGGTGATGTGTAGATCAAAACCCCACAAATCACCACCAAAGAACTTACTCATGTAACCAAATATCACCTGTACTCCAATAACTTACAGAAAAATAAAATCATAATAATAAAAGAGATGCTGTTCTTTGAAACAACATCATATTGGCAAAAGGAAGGGACACTGAGTACCTCAGAAGCAAACCAGCTGCTGTAGCAGCAGCTGTGGAATCTATGCCAAGAGAGATCAAAAGAGTGGGATTCTCTAAGGCTTGCCCTAGGACAAGGAACCATTTCCAAGTAAGACTCTGCAGAGGAAGTTATAGATATGGCCTTCCTAACACAAAGTTCTGGAGCAGAAAACTCTCTTTTTTAAACAATTAAAAATAGATTTCTATCAAACATGCTATAGAGAAAATGAAATTTTCTCTATAGAAAACTATATTACAAAATGTTGTCATATGAAGAGATGATCAAAGAGCATGTAACCAAATACATATGGACAGAATATTATAGAGATGTAGTAGGCAAGGCATTAATAATAGTAAGGCATTTTGTGAGCTTTGTGATGATTGTGATAGTCTCTTTTAAACAATTGGTCATTGGTGTATTTTCTATTCTTGTTTAGAATAAGTCTTTACTTTTCTAACTTTTGAATTTGTAATTTTGTCTTCTTTTTAAAGAGAGCTCCAACAATGGTCTCAGTTGCAGGCCCCACAAAACCTACATCTGACCCTGAGTGAAAGCCTGTCCTGCCAGTCTCTAGGGCTGAGATCATATTCGATCAGAACAGAGGAGCAGAGAAGATGTCAACTAATCAGTTTCATTGCTAATTTGTATGAGAATGAACATGAATCTTTATATAACAGTGTTGCAATTTTATCTTCCATAGGCAGTGTTGATAATTACTTGGGAATTAAATGCCTTCTTTATTTTTTTTTTTAAGTTTTCTTTCTACTCTGCTATTTTGCTGCAGGAATTTATCTGCTGATTTTCCATTTAGAAACAGAAAGACTTGCCTATAAAGTATAACTATTTTGCTCAGATCGAAGTTCCTTCCCTAGCACCGTGATGTTATTAATATATCACATCCATTTTATCCATATCACTTTTCCTGGGGTTTGGCTACCGGCACAGATTAATAGTTGTCTTTGCATTATGCAGTGGAATTTAATTTCTGTTTGAATGTTTAACACCATTGTAATGATTTTATTGCAATTAAGAATGATAAATGCTTCCCTTCCAGTCTCAAAATCAATATTCACCAAGTGGAGGAGATAGGCAAGAAGAAGGCAGTTAGAACTGGGGGCTACCAAGAAATTGAGGGAAGGTGAAGCAAAGCTGAAAGGCAGTAGCACTGCCTAAGCACCTACTATGTGCTGGACACTCTGCTAGGTGTTTTACACGGTAGAAATTGTAGTAATAAAAACCATAATAAAAACAGTTAACATTTACTGTTCACTTATTCTGAGATAAGCACTTTCTGTATATTTCCTCAATTGGTCTTCCTACTACTTCAATAAGGCAAATATTATTACTATTATATTTCTTTTTATGAATGAGGAATCTGAAACTCAGAGAAGTTAAATAACTTTCCCATAATCATGGAAATGGTGAGTGGAAAACTAAAGACTTGAATTTGGATCTGTCTAATTCCAAAGGGGGCCAAAAATTTAATCCCATTATATTAGTTTACTTCTAATGCATTAAACAGTTACCACAAACACATACCCATTTATTGTCTCACAGTTGTGTAGGCCAGAAATCTAAGTGGGCTCACCTTGGTTCTCTGCTTAGTCCTCTGCTAAAATCAAGTGTTGGCCACAGTGGGTTTTTATCTGGAGACCTTGGGGAAGAATACACTTCTAAGTTAATTCAGTTTGTTGGCAGAATTCATTTCTTAGAGATTGGGAGATGAAGGTCTCCATTTCTTTTCTGTGCATCAGTCATGATCTGTTCTCAGCTTCTAGAGATGTCCCTCCATTCCTTGACACCTAGGGACCTCCATCATCAAGCCACCAAGGGTGCATTGACTCTTTCTCACACTTAGACTCTTGTTGACTTCTTCTGCTACTAGCCAGTGAAAATACTCTGCTTTTAAATGATTGATACGATTATACATGGCTCACTCAGAAAATTTTCCTTTTGATTAACTCAAAGTTAACTTTTGGCAGCCTTAATTATATCTGCAAAATCCCTTTGCAGTTTAATGTGACATAATCATGGTTGTGATAGTTATCCTATTTACAGTTCAGGAGAACAGGAGAGAACATCTTGAAGCAGCATGAAGGAAAGAACCTTGCAATTTTCCCTACCATACCCATACTATCTTCTGTACCACATATATGCTCTCTCATTTAGCCATGCCCCCAGCTTTGTCAATAAATTAGCATTTACTCTAGAATGATGAGAAACAGGAATCATAGCCAGAAGGATGACTGGTGAAGAGAAAGCAAGAAATCTACATTGCACATGATGATAGCCTTACGCAGATCATAGCACCAGTTTCCTCCCCATCACCATGCCTCACTGGGCCCTGCTCCAGGCATACTGGGGGTGCCAGGAAGCATCATGAACTCTTCTGCAGGCCTTCGTAGATAAACAGTTACCTCTGCCTAGAAATTTCCACTCTGCTTCTGCTTGACTCTTACTTTTCCTTCAGGTCTCCCTTAAACCCCCTTCCTTTGGAAACCACTCCCTATACAAGACTGGAGTAGAAATTCCTTCTATACTAATGCATCTTGCACTTAACCCATTACAAGATCGCTTATAACCTGTATTATAACTCCTATCTTCGCATCTAGCCCCATCCATTGACATTGTCTTTTGTTATTGGTCTAAACATCTTTTGCATGGCTTTAGATTATTTCTTTGTGGTTTAAGATTTTTGAACAAGTTCATTACCTTTGGTTAAAAAATAAATAAATAAAAATTCAGTCTTCAAAGCAAAGGTTTTTAAGGAGTGGCAGAAAAAAGAACACCCCAAATAAACCTTTACTTGTCCCTGCAATACTTCTAAAATTCTCATTAATGTCATGACCTTCATAGTAGACATACTCCCGCAGCTAATTATTTTGTCCTTCTTGCCTATTATTTTGATGCAAATTTGACTAAAAATAATCTCCAAGAAAAAAGACACTTGGAGCACCAAAGAAAGGTTCATGAAGTATTTGTCTTTGGACTCCATGGTGTGCATTTATTGACAAACTAAATAGGAAACTTAATAAGAGAAATGATGAGAACCTATTTTTCAAATGTAGGTCATGCCATCTTAAAGAAAAATATTAGGGAAAATTTTCAAGTGGAAAAAACGTACTTAAATCCTAATTTATTTTTGAAGTATTCATATTTCAAAAAGGTTATTATCAATTTGAGATTAAGAAGAAATAAAGGAATATTTGAGAGACTCTAAAAAAGAGAAGAGTGGGTATATAGACATAGAAGGAGTAAATTAACAAATTCTTTACAAATAAATAGTGAGCTGTAAAGACACAGCAATAAAAGCATTATTCTGGCAGCATCTGGACATATTTTTACCAAAATAAAAAATATATAAAAGAATTAGCAAATCATTAGGAAGCAGCTATCAATGTTTGAATCCAGAGACCGAACAAAGGAACAGGGCCTAGGCAAAAGTTGTTAAGAGACAAGAGAGACAGAAAAAAAAAAATTGGTCTTTGAAGATGTTTCTTTTCTCCTCTAACCACATCAGAATTGCCTTCAGTCAGGATTCTCTAAAATGTCTCAAAGATTCAATGTTGTAGCCCAACTCTATTGGGTAAGGCAAGTTTTGGGACGTAGGCCAAAATTTTACCTAAGACAACTTGAACCCAAATAGCACAGAAATAATTGAAATTTAATAACTTCATGGCTAATTTGATAACTATATGCAGCTAAATTTGACACAAAGTTTAAAATTCTTTATCTAGCTTTTCCAAAATTTCCACTAAAATTATTAATAAAGACATAGAAAAAGACTAAAGCATGAAACACCAGGAAACGACGCCACTGGAGATGGTAGAGCCAGAATCTGGGATGCTTTGTCATCATGTTCAAGGCTGATGGAGTGAGCTTGAGAAAGATCTCATGTCTCGCTTTGCCCAACCCTCATAAGAGGTAGGAAGGCACTACGTATCTCTTTGTCTCAGTTTGAGTCCTTTAGTTTCAACAAAACCTGGTTAACTCAATCCAAAAAGAATCTGTTAGAAGTAACTTTGAGATTCACAGAATTAACAGAAGATTGGAAAATCAGCCTTGCAAATGAGCAGGAACCAAGATGGTGCAAGATGATAAATAAGATACCTGATGGTAAGCAGAGACCCCCATAAGACTTGCACTAGAAAAAGTGAGGAATCATAGGCATTTTTATTCAGTTGCTCCTCCTTTTGCTCCAGGAGGAAAACATCTGATTGGTCTTGTTTGGAAAGTTATCTGACTGTAAGCTAGGGAAGTGTGGAGCTACTTACTACAGTCCCATCAGATGTATCCAGTGACTTCTCACTGAAATTAGAATAAAATCCAAAACTCTTTTCCACAGCTGGCAGGATACAAATGACCCAGTCTTAATTACCTCCTCATCATCATCTCCCTCTGCTCTCTCCCTCACTATGGGCCCATCACACATTCTTCTTGCTGTGCCTGCCTCAGAGCTCTCACACTTGCTGTTCTGTCTATCTAGAGAGCTCTTTCCTCAAGACATTCTCTAGTTTATTCCAAGACAAACTCTCTCTCACCACTTAGATCTCAGCTCAAATGACACCTGCTCACAGAGAAAAGTGTACATTTACTGTACTTATTCTGAGGTAATCACCCCCATCCCTTCCTTTTCTACCTCCACGCATTCTCAAACACATTTTCCTGTTTTATTTTTCATGGCAATCATAAGTATCAAAAATCGTCTTAATTATTTATCTGCTTATTTTAATTTTATCTGTCTGGTCCCCCATCACCCTTCTATAATGAGACCACACCTGAGAGGTGAAGACTTTATCTGTTTTGCCCAATATATCTACATCCCCCACTTAGTGTTTGTTTGGACATTGTATAATATCAACAAAAAATATAAATGAATGAATGAACCAACATTGCAGCACTTGTTACATTTCTCAGAATTAATTATAGACCTATTTCTCAGGAAGAACTAAGCGATCTTCCCAGATAAAGACTGAGTCTTCGTCATCTCTATGCCCTGTTGCCCACACAGTGTCTGGCTTATGGTAAGGTTTTCAACAAATGTTTATTGATGTGAATTCTATTTAGCTGTGGGTTCTTTCTTTATGAACTGCTAGGCAGGCAGGCTGTATCTAGAGAAAGCTATTTTCTTAAATGATTTCAAATCAGATTTCCTAAGATGATAATAGCTAGAATAAAAAGTCCTTCCCATGAAAGCTCTGAAAACAGTTCAAACATTTTAAAACATTTATAGCCCTAAAATTTCTTCTGCCCAGCATTTGTCTTTAACAGCATGGATAGATGTGGCTAGAAAGTTCATCCAAGCTATCAACAGACGGGCTAGGAGCTCAAAGCGAGGGATTGATCCTGGACATTCCATCTTGATGAAGGGCAAAACAATGAGAGCCATCACCCAAAAAAAAGCCTCTAAGGGAACTGAACACATATCTCCTCTGGTAATAAATAAATAGTTCAGCTGGGGAATTGTAATTGTGTGTATAATGCAGCTCAGATATAGGGCATAATTACACTCTAGAATCCATACAGTAATAAAAAGCTCCAGTCAGGGAAAAGAATGCTTGTTTGCCATGGTTTGACAGGCAAGCAACAAACAAGAACCACTTTTTCACCTTTTATTCAATAAAATCAGCATATTAAATATTCAGACTGTCTCCATTAAGCAATTCACTTCTACCTTTCCTCCGTCCTCCCTCCCCACCTCTTATTGTTTTGTTTTCATCAAGTCAGGGACGGGGAAAAAGACTGAGTCCGTGATACGATTTTTAATGAAGCCACTGCTCAGAGGTTCTACTGCATTCAAGAGCTGCCTCTGTAGTCCACGGGGGCTTAGGATCTGGCACCCTGGGACAGGGCCCTTTCAGAGAGACCTGAGACAGCAGGCAAACCACCATTTTCAATCAAGGATAATAAGGACATTTTGCTGAGGAGGGAGGAGCAGATAGAAGCAGGGAAAAGGAATCAGCTTCCCTCTACTACACAGGCCAATAAGAAAAGGCACCTGGCCTGAAAATATATTTAACTGAATGCTATGAGTTGTGAACTGCAGCTAATGAAACAGCTGAAAACACCACATGGAATAAAAGAGCCAGGGCAAAGGAGAGAAAGGTTAAAAGGCTGGGGAACTAGATTAGAATGATTAAGTGAGAAAATGACATGCATTGTGAACACAATTGACTAATCTCTGAAAGACACTGAGAGGGGATTAGAATATTGTTTTCCTGGACAACCAAATTGCTCCCTGCTTTTTTCTTTTCCTCCCATTTGGAAGAAGGTTTGGACCTCTCCATGTTAATCTTCCTCAGAAAGAAGAGGTTACAAATGGGTAAGAGGAAGAAGGGATGCTGGAAATGTCACTTTCTCCTGAATGAAGAGGGGAAATGCCATGATTCTTGTATAGCCCTGGAAGCATCAACAAGCCTTAACCCTGATTCTGCCTTTGATGTCGACAGGCAGAGGTAAGGGCCATCTAGCAGGCGGGGTCATGGGAGGCTGGTCTTTTCTAGCAGAGAAGGGATGAGGTCAACGTTAATGAGCAACGGCGAGGTGGAATGCAAATTGCAAAAATTTATGAAGTTGTTTCTGCTCAGTGAGCAGATTCCAGATAAGTGGAGTGTTAATAAGGCAGGCGAGTTTTTCAGCAGTGCCAGCTGTTAGGAAGATGCTGGCATACTCTTAACCCGGTATTTATTGGATGCTGCTCATTGCTGTGACAGCACACAAGCGTACACAAGCATGTTTATTCACAACATGCATAATCATGCTGTCACAACACAGACGCTCATCAGTGGCCTGTCTCACAAGCAGAGGTGTATATCTAAAACTCAAGTCCTTAAGGAAAACCTTGTGGAAGAACTGCCTTTCACTAAAAGTAATAGATCCCTCCAAGCTGCCCAATAATGGACTATGACTTCTGTGAGGAAAGGAACATAAAGAAAAGACTTGATCTCTGCTTTATTCAGAGCAGAGCACCATAAGGAATTCATACTGGATGAGCAGGATAATTTGGTTGCAGTGTCCTATAAATTTGGGAGGGTATAACCAAACAGTTATTACATGCGATTGCAGGGCTTTAAGGAACTTTAACGGTCTCTGAGCACCATGTGCCAATGTATCTTGGAGAATTAGTTGCAATAGAAAAACCAGGACACTCAGTGACAAACTGAACTCCTTTGAATGCACTTGAATATGTATGTAAGCTGCTGAAGATTCTGTAATATGAAACAAAATGGCTCTTTGCATGCACTTAAAGAACAACAAGAAAACTGGCTGAAGAGAATATTGGAAAAGCTATAGGATTTTTACAATGAAAAATGAATTTTATTCAAGAAGATTATTTATGATTAGGCAGGGAGGAGTAGATGACAACGTTTGGCACTGACCAGGTGCCAACTACACTACACACTCCCTTTTGGAAACCCTCCCACCACCTCATTCTACAGAGAAGGAAACAGACCTCAGAAAGGTTCAGATGTGCCCAAAGTCACAATAAATATACGTATGTATGTGTCTTTATAATTGAATGCTTTATAATCCTTTGGGCATATAAATCTGCATGTTCTGCACATGTATCCCAGAACTTAAAGTATAATAAAAAGAATACATTAATTAAAGTAGAATAAAAAAGATGTGCCCAAAGTTATAGCAACTTAGGAAGCAGCAGGGCTGAGACTCAGCCACAGCTCTGGCTGAATGCCAAGACTTGCTCCTCCAAGTGCTTGCTCTGAACTGTCTCAGGTGAAGAAAAAATTTATTGAAGTCAGGCTGGAATCCTGAACCTAAGTAGGCTGAGTCGGAGAAGCTAGAAATAAGTTCAGACTGGACAAGAGTACTAGAAAAAGGCTGTCTCAGAGATGAATTCATGATATAAATTCTATGAGGTGCAACTATAAACTGAAGTCAAGAGACTGACTTCCCAAGCTGCGTCTGATGGCCAGGCTCAAGGCATTATAGCCACATGTGCTCCTGGCTGTTACATCGCTTATGACTGCAGCCTGCGTCTGCACCTACCGTCACCCACCCCAGCACCCATTCCAGGTTTTCCATTTTCTGTTGTCCCACCTAAGCAGAACTCAACTTATCTTTTGTTCCATTCTCTCCTTTTCTTTCAACATTTCTTTGTCCTGATCTTTTAAAGTTTCTAAAGTAACTCAACAGGTAAGTAATATATCATACTTCCTAGAACTATTTGACACTGGTGAAGATTGCTAGAAATTAAAAACCTAATCCCAAAAGAATAAATCTCTGTTAGTGAAATTATGAGCATAGTTATGGGTATGGCTCCACGTGTGGGAGAAGCAGTGTACATAAATGCTAATTTTGGCTCCACTGCTGTTGTGCTGTGTGTCTTCGCAAGTCACTCAGCCTCTTCGGGCTTTCATTTCCTCAGCCATAAAAGGAAGAGGTTGGTCTAGAATTGTGTGTTTTGTACACAGGTGGATTGCTCTCCCAGAGGCATATAGATATATAAAGGGTGGAGCAATTTTGAGTTGTTACGATACGTAGGGAAAAACTGCGTTGCCTCAAATGCCTAAGACCGCTTGAGGAACACAGATCAGTATCCTCTTTAATTCCCTCTCTGTTCTGGCATTCTATGGATACACCGTGGGAAGGACTATTGGATACAGTGTCTTTCTTACATTCTTCCAATCGCATCAGGTGGCATCCAAAAGGCAAGGCTTTCTTTTGTTTGCCATGGTCTAAAATCAGGACAGAATATTTTAAATCAGACTCTGGTCCAATATACATCCAGGACACAATCATCTCAGAAATCCAGAAAGTAATCCTTTTCCAGATCACCACCACTGCTACTGCTGCTGCTTAAAGGGGATTAGCATTATTTTCTGCAGTGACCTCTCTGACTCCTCAGTTTCCTAGTCTCTTTTCTGTGGATCCTTTCATCTTTATTAATTGCTTTCTTCAAACATTTGTAATCATCATAAATGGGAAAAAAAAAATGTCTTCTGGGCTTTTCAGGAGAAAACAGTCACCTCCTCAAGTTTTGGAGCCCTCTAGGTCTTTCTGAGCTCACAGTGCCTGACACAAGTGTCCCCTACAGGAAGGAAAGAAAGAGAGCATGTGCGTGCTGTTATGTGCTACAGAACAAGGCAGAACAGATATATACATTCCAATCAACTCCAGGCACATTTATTCAGCAAACTTCCTCCTAGCTTCTCCACTTACTGCTGCCAGTGAAACCAAATTAATGATCAAGCCAAAATCTTATCCTCTCAGAATCATAATTATGTTAATGTTTTTCTCAAAGCCATCTTTTGATTCACTGTATTTACATGAATTTTCAAGTTATTTTTTTTTCCTCACTCAATCCTTTTAATTTACCAATCCTCCTGGTGATGGCATTCCTGATCATCTACATTTCTTACCAGCTGGTTCTTATTTCTTTTCTCCTCCTGGGGATTTTACCTTCAACTACTATGTGCCCTAAACCCAGAATATGTCTACAAAAACCTTAACATCTACTCATTTTCAGGAGCCCCTAGGCAGTGGGCACTGACCTCCTTAGCCTAAACCATGCTCACAGCAGCATCCTGATTTATCTAGGCCTATCTAGAAGGCTAAGGAGAGAGCTTTCCCTCAGGAATCTATGGGAAAGATTTTTCTAATGGAAGAGTGGAATGCAAACTAAATTCTAGTTTTCGCTGCACTGCTATTCTACTGTGGGGTCTTGGGAAAATCACCCAGCCTTTTTGGACTTTCCTTTCCTCAGTCATAAAAGAAAAAGGTTGGACAAGAATTGTGTGTTTTGTAAGCAGGTACACTGCTCTCTCAGGGACATACAGAAATATGAAGGGTGGAGCAATTTTATGAGGGTCACAGTTGGGAAAGGGATAGAAATTGCTTGGTGCTTTCTTCTGATCTGGCTTTTCCTCTAAAGGCTCCTGGCCAGAGAGGAAAAATAAATAACCAGTGGCTTTCAAATATCTATCTAAAGGGTACGAGGCATCATTGCCAATGCCCAATACATAAGGTAATTCTAGCAGACCAATACACAACTTGGATCAGCCTCCAGCTGATCCAGAAGAGAAAATGACAGGAGAAGACATGATCTAAGAGTGCATCAGGACATCTGGGGGCATATGGGACTTCATGGCCAACTTTGTAAACAGTAAATGCCAAAAGAATCAGTGCACTGGACTTGGACCCTTTAATTAAAATTCCAAATGGGTTGGTCTAGAGGGAAAGCACTTGTGATCCTTAGAACATATAAGAGCTTCAACTGTTAGAGTCCACTTGGAATGATGAGGCCTTGATGGAACCTTTCAGGGGTCATTCCACGAAAGAGAAAGTTTCAGGGAGAACAATATCTAAGCCATCACTGGCACATAGAGTAAGTTTCTTTTGCTAAATATCTTCATAAAAGATTCCTCAACTTCCCTTAACACTCATTAAGGTCTTTTGAAAATCTAACAGAAAATTCTCCCTCTAACTAACTAAAATTCTTTATGTTGCTCCCCAAATCCATTTGTAAAGGGCCCCTTGGTTACTCAAAAACAACTCCATTAGAGTCTGCCTAATGATAGAAACGTTCTCCTTTCCCTAAAGGATCTTCTATTTACCAACTCTATCCTGGGCTTCCATATTTCTTGGTATAAAAGATATAATGGTATTAGTGTGTATGCCCATAATCATATATACAGTATCTTGCTACAGGAATTATAGGACCTGAAAGGCAGAGGGCTGCGTGGAGTAGGTGTGAAGGTGGGATGAAGTTAAAGTGCCATGATGAAAATCAAGTTTGAATTCAGAGTTAACACTTCAGTTTGGTTTGGCCAATTAAGGCTTATTTGTTGTGCTGAGACATTTTAGAAAAAAATAAAAGACTGACTCACCATTACCTCAGGCAATATTTTAATTGAGCCACCATAATTATGAACACTAAAAAATGACTCATTTGTGGATTTCCTAGAACTTCATTCTATGAATTGTTTATTATATAAAAACATAGCCTTTTGAGTTGGACTAGAGATTATTTAATTTAGGGTCCTCCCCTACAGGTGAATCTCTCTAACTACATTCCCGACACATGGGCCCACAAACCTCAGCTTGAACAAGTTCGGGGATCAGGTAACCAATTCCGTCCCAGAATAAATTTAATGGTTAAAAAAAAAAAAATTCTCTGTGAATCTTGAGTTCAAACATTTTTCCTCTAAATTTCTGCCATGGGCCTTGGCGCTTCTGAAACATTAATGCATATATGTCCTCTGATCCCTGAGAGGGTGTCAATTTTTTAAAAAACAGATGTCATATCCCTCATAAGACAGTTTTGGAAAAACATCCCTTAGAGCTATAATCATTCCTCATATTTCATGATTTCAAGATTCTTCATTATTCTGCTTACCATTCTTTAGACAGACATCTGGAACAAAATACAGTACTCCAGAACTATGGACATTGTATCTTAGTCAATACAATCAAAGACTGTATCATTTGTGATACAGTCAATTTTCTATGCTTAGTTCCATTTCTTTCTTTACCAGTACATATAAAGTTGTCTTAAAAAGTTAGTTGGTAATGAAAAAGTAATTTTCAGAATAAGAAACACGAATGACCATGAATCAGACAAAATTAGATGTTCAACCTCATTACTAAGCAGAAAAATGCAAATTAAAACAAAAATGAAATATCATTTCACACTCATCAGATTGGCAAATTTTAAAAGTCTAATGATAGAAGTATTGGCAAGCATGTGGAAAAATAGGAGTTCATACACTGCCAGTGGGAGTACAAATTGGTTTAACCACTTTGGAAAAAAATTTGGCAACATACAATAATATTGAAGAAGCACACACCCGACAATTCAGAATTTATACTTCTACAAAGTTTATTACAGGAACTCACACATGCTCACAGGAAGTTATGCCCATGATGTAATTGCAACATTGTAATTGCAAAAAGGTGAGACAGGAAAAAAAATAAGTTATTTCAATGGCGAAGGGTTAAATGCATTGTTACACCTATGCAGAGAAAAACTATATCACATTTAAAAGAACATGAATAAATCCTGAAAACATAATGTTGA
This sequence comes from Saimiri boliviensis, assembly GCF_048565385.1. Taxonomy (NCBI): domain Eukaryota; kingdom Metazoa; phylum Chordata; class Mammalia; order Primates; family Cebidae; genus Saimiri; species Saimiri boliviensis. The sequence goes on along the minus strand of NC_133456.1, from coordinate 32,762,171 downwards.
GTAAAAAAGGTTGTAAATGAATATGTATACTATAATATTTATATAGTTTAAAACACAGAAAATAATCTTAAGCATTACTTGTAGACAAATATGTGTCTATATAGGATTTATACATGTATATATCCTATTTTAGACTAATTTTTGTCTCTAGAAAGGAGAAGGAGGAAGATGAACAAGATCAAAAAAAAGATTCTATTATCTCTGTAACATCTCATATCCATAAAAAATACTGATGTAAATATGGCAAAATATTAGCATCATTGAATTTGGATGGTATAGTTGTCTGTTGTATTCTTAACTTTTATTTAAAAATATTTCATATTTTCAAATGGATAAATTATAAATCGCTCAAAATAAAATTTGGAAACTATTTTAAAAGTGTAATAAATAAATGAATTATTAAACAAAGGATAATATTGTGAACGTCTTATTTTGATCCAGATTTTTTTACATTTTGTTTTGAAATAACTATCGTCTTACAGAAAAGTTGCAAAAATCGTACAAAGTGTTCATATATACCCTTCACCCAGCTTTCCCTAATGTCAAAACTTCACATAACCTTAGTGCAATTATCAAAATCAGGAAGCTAAAATCGGTACAATATTATCAATGCGACTATAGACCTTTGAATTTCTCCAGTTTTTTTTTTTTTTCTATCGCACTTTTACTATTCCAGGATACAATCCAGGATCTTACACTTCTTTTAGTTATTGTATCTTCTTAGACTTACTTATCCAATCTGTGACAGTTCCTCAATCTTTATCTTTCTTGGTCTTATACTTTTCATCAGACTGTTTCTCAGTTTGGATTCTCTAGGCTTTTCTAATGATTGAAAATATGCATTTTTTATAATACTACAGAAGTGATGCTGCCTCCTGCTCAGTGCATCATTTCAGGGAGTACATGATATTCATAGTCTTATTACTGGTAATGGCAACCTTGATCACTTAGGTTAAGGTCATATCTGTTTTCCCTGTAAAATTACTATTCCCATCTTTGTAACCGATAAATACCTTGGATCATGTTTCCTCTCAAACCTCACCCACTGATGGTGGCCACTATCAGATTTTGTCTGCAATAATTGTTACTGTGATATGTGCCTAATGGTCATTTCATTTTAAAATTTCCTCATTTCAGGCCGGGCGCGGTGGCTCAAGCCTGTAATCCCAGCACTTTGGGAGGCCGAGGCGGTGGATCACGAGGTCAAGAGATCGAGACCATCCTGGTCAACATGGTGAAACCCCGTCTCTACTAAAAATACAAAAAATTAGCTGGGCATGGTGGTGTGTGCCTGTAATGCCAGCTACTCAGGAGGCTGAGGCAGGAGAATTGCCTGAACATGGGAGGTGGAGGTTGCGGTGAGCCGAGACCTCGCCATGGCACTCCAGCCTAGGTAACAAGAAAGAAACTCCATCTCAAAAAAAGAAAAAAAAAATAGTAATAATAATAAAATTTCCTCATTTCTTCTATATTTATTAATTGGAATTCTGTAAGCAAGGGCTGCCACTCATCTCATATTTGTTTATGTATTACATTATAAGTTTATATCAATGATTCCATATTTACTTATTCTATGAGTTATAATTCCATACTACCATTATTTATTTTATCAGCCAAATTTTTTCAGCTTTGGCCAGTGGGAGTTCCTTCAGGTTGGCACCTGCTCTCAGACATGCTCTCTATCACTTTTCAAAGAGTTCTGGTACTACAGTGCTCATCTTATATTTTCCCTGCCCCTGAACTAGAATCAAATGCTCGTTTACTGAACTCTGACTTCTTTTATTGAAAAATGGCATTTAGAAAACTAGCACGACAGTGTGGGTGTGCTGTGCCTACAAAAGTTTGCAGTGAGGAGAGAGCAGAGTAATCTTAAACCCACTCAGCAGACAGAGCTTGGAAATGCATGTATGTATAATAACCTGTGCATGCACACCTATGAATACTTATTTTTATATCTGTCTCCATACCTATTAAGAATACTGTATATGTGAGTTACATACTCTAACATAATACCACAGTGTTCATTCTGTTCTAGCGTCAGGTCTCTATCTCTTCCTTATTTGTTATTTTTTTCTCCAACAGTAAGATGATACCAGCTCTCATTAACTACAATATAGTCACTAATTTGTTCAGATCAAGTAGTTACATGATTGCTAGTACATATCTTCTCCTCCTCCTCCACATGAAAAACAGATTTACTAACTAGAGTATAGTATCTGCGTACAATTTTTTTTTTATCTTTAGCCTTATGGTGTACCGTCAAAATAATACTTTCCAGAGTTACTTATTTTTTTCCCATCCCATCCACTGTGGTTGTATTGTCTGTAGTACAGCTAAGTTCATTTATCGATGCATTTATTTTATAATTTTCCCGCATCCTGGTTGATTTTACTGATTTCAGTGGAGAGTGGGTGGAAATGTGAAATATTACTATGGTATGTCAAAGCTAAACAAAAAGGTATATTCAGGAAAGTGTTGTTCTCTCTTTATCCCTACTGTCTCATTTCCATTAGTCCTTTCTTTATAATGCTTTTCCAACCCAGTCCCTGTAGATAACTATTAATAATTTCTACTTCTACTTTCCCATGATTTTGTTTGTTTTAGAGTGTATGCAGGGGGATGTGTGAGTGTGTTTGCTCAAATTCACAGGTATCTGAATATTTTCTTATGCCTCCTTCTTCTTAATATTAAAGGTAGTAAACCGCCTGGTTTTGTTTTTGTGTTTTTATTTCTTATGTGTATTGTATTGCTTTGTTTTGTTTGGATGTTATTGTTGTCCTGGTTGTTTTTTCACTTTGCTGTGTTCAACTAACAGTGTGTTCTACAAAAAAATCAATTCATAGAGCATTTCCCTTTTGAAACAGCTATATAGTACTTCATTGCATAGATATTGTTGGAGATATTTGCCTTTCTTTACATCTTTTGAGCAAGACACTGACTGCCCTTTGTTCCAGACTATCTTGCATATGTTTGTGTAGCCAACAGTCTTGATATATAAACACAGCATCTTCCTCAGAATAAAGGGCAGGCATGTTTAGTGTCTAATATCAAAGACACATGCTCTCTAATCTCAGAATTCCTCGATTGTACATGAAGTCAATCATTGTACAGTCAGAGTATATGAAGGTGTTATCTGCTACTTTTTGCTTTACCCAGTGGAAATTGGGGCTCATCTTCGGTGCCAAAGATGGCATATTTTGGCTACATTTACTCTAGGTAGTAAATTCCTTCATGCCTGACCTAGGAGTCTCATGCCTTCTGTCAGATTCTATGAAATTGTGGCAGTGTTTTGACTTGCAGATATGGTTAAATCTCAGACACGTCACAGTTTTTGACAGATGTGTCATAATTTATTTAACCACTACCCTATATATAGGCATTTAGGTACCACAGTTTAATGGCTGCTGATAGAGGACATGAGACCCATAGATTAGAGACAAAGGACTTTATTATGTATGTATATGTATGTGTATGTGTGTGAAGTACTATACAGCTGTTTCAAAAGGGAAATGCTCTATGAATTGATTTTTTTTGTAGAGCACACTGTTAGTTGAACACAGCAAAGTGAAAAAACAACCAGGACAACAATAACATCCAAACAAAACAAAGCAATACATATACACACATAAATATCCAAGAATAATAAATCACTATTGTTTTAATTTGCATTTCTCTATTAATGAGTTTGAACATATTTATATAATTGGGAGACATATATATTTTTTGGTGAATTATGTTTATTCACCAAATTATGTTTATGCATTTTCCATTTTTCTATTTTTTCCCTTTGTTAAGTTTTAAAAGATCTTCATACTGGGAATATTAGCTTGTGTCCGTGTGGCATGAGTTATAAATATTTTTACCCAATCAGTTGTCTTTTAACTTTGGTTGTTTAAATTTTTCTCATTTCTATTTTTTGTGGGTACATAGTAGACTAATGTATTTATGAGGTAAATGAGATGTTTTGGTACAGACATACAATGTGTCTTTTAACTTTGTTTATAGAGTTCTGCCATGCATTTTTACATTTTTATGTAGTCAAATTGATCAGTCCTTTATTTTCTTGCCTCTGGATTTTGAGAGCTAAGTTAGAAATCCCTTTTGCACACCAAGATTATAAAGGAATTTGTCCATATTTTCTTCTAATACTTGTATGGTTAATTTTTTGTGTGTTTAGATTCGGTTTTAGTCAGAGTTCTCTAGAAAGGCAGACTGATAGAATATAGTCAGATAAATAGATATATATGAGAAGGGATTTATCAGAGAAATTGGCTCATTTGATTATGGAGGCTGAGAAGTCCATAACATGTCATCTGCAAGCTGGAGAACCAGGGAAGCCAGTAGTGTGTCCCAGTCCCTGTTCAAAGGCATTGGAACCAGGGAAGCCACTGGTATAATTCTGAGTGTGAAGCCAAAGGCCTGAGAATCCTAGTGCAAGTAGCAGAGTCTATAAGTCAGAGAATCTAGAGTTGACGTGTCCAACAGCAGGAAGAGTGGATATCCTGGCTCTGGGACAGAGAGTGAGAAGTAGCCCCTTCTCCTCCTTTTTTTTTTTCCATCTGGGTCCACATCTGCTTGGATGGCTCCACCCTGAGGCTAGATTTTCCCCCATTCAGTCCACTGGCACAAATGCCAATCTCTTTCAGAAATCCCCTCACAGACACACATCTAGAGCAGACCAATTTTTCTGTCAAGTGCCAGATCACCTGGGCTTCCCTTCCCACAAGAGAGGGAGGAGTTCAGTGCCTACTGAAGCATTGAGAATAATGAATGCTTTACCAGCTATCTAAAAATCCTTTAATCTAGTCAAATTGACACTAGAAAGTGATAATCGCAAATCCCTAATCCATTTGGAGTTTGTTCTTATGTACATTGTGAGGTGTGGGCCTAATTTTATCTTTTTCAGAATGGCTACAGATTGTCCCAGCACCATTTATTTGAAAGTTAATCTTTGCCCCAGCAATTTGAGATAACATCTTTATCATATTCTACATTTCCTTGTGTATGTGGGACTGATCCTTTACTTTCTATTTAATTTCACTAATCTATTTTTCTATTCATACACTAGATCTATGTCTTCCAGTTTTCCTAGTGCAATTGTTAAACATGATTGAGATCATAAGGTATAAGCAATTTTGTGTACTGCTTTTTGTCTTCACATTACAGCAGGAATATTCTGTAACATATTGAAATCATTTTAAGAAGTTATATAATATTCTGTGTTATGTTTATAATTTAATATACTTTAAATAACATTTCTCATTTTTGGACACTTGGATTGCTTCAATTTTTTTCTGTTATAAATTGTACAGTAATAAAGAGATTTTTGTTTTTTTATTAAAAAAAGTTTATTTTGTGATAACTATAGATTCACAGACAATTATAAGGAATAATACAAGGAGATCTTGTGTGCCTTTTGCCCATTGTCCCCAAATATAGTATCTTGCAGGACTACAGTACAGTGTCACAACCAGGATATTGATATAATCAAGATACTGTACATTTCCATGACCACAAGGATCCCTCATGTTTTCTTTTTATTGCCACACACATCTCCTTTCCACTTCCACCCTCACCCCATATACACCCTCCTTAATCCCTGGAAACCACTAATCTGTTTTTCATTTATATAATGATGCCACTTTAAGAATAAATTATATAGTAGGTAATATTTTCTGATTGGTTTTTTCTACACAGCATAATTATCTGGAGATTCATTGAAATGTCATATGCATCAATAGTTTGTACTTTTATGTTGCTGAGTAATATCCCATGAAACAGATTTACCATAGTTAATTTAGCCATTTATCACTGAAGTATATTTAGATTATTTCCATTTTGGGGCTATTTCAAATAAAGCTGATAGGAACATTCGGGCACAGAAATTTTTGTCAGCATAAGTTTTCATTAATCTTCAACATATGCCCAAGAGTACAATTGCAAGTTATAAGGTAGTTTCTGTTTTTTTTAAGAAATCATAAAGTGTTTCTTCCAATTTTATTTCCTGGAAGAGATTGTACAGATATTAAAGAATTAGTATTATTTCAGAATTGGCATAGATTTCTCTAGTGAAACAATGTGGGTCTGGAGATTTCTTTACTGAGAGTTTTTAAATTATGCATTTAATTTCTTTAAGAGTTTCAGGGCTATTAAAATTACCTGTTTCATATGAGGTGAATTGTTGTAGTTTGTACTTCTCAAGGAATTGGTCCATTTCATCTAAGTTGTCAAATTTATATGAGAAGTTGTTCATAGTATTCCTTTATTATCTTTTTGATGTCTGCAGAGTCTCTAATGATATTCATTCCTTATATTGGTAATTTGTGTCTTTTCTCTCTTTTTTCTTTGATATTTCTAGAAGTATGTCAATTTTATAGATTTTTAAATAGCTTTTTGTTTCATTTATTTTCTTTATTGTTTTTCTGTTTTAATCTTCATCGATTTCTGCTTTTACATTTATTGCTCTCCTGCTTAATTTGGGTTTATTTTGCCCTTTTTTTCTAGGTTATTGAGGAGGGAGCTTAGGGTGATATGAGGCATTTCTTCTTTTCTAATCTAAGCATTTAGAGATGTAAATTTACCTCTCAGGCCTGCTTCAGCTGTCTCATACATTTTGATGTGTTCTGTTTTCATTTCCAGGAAGTTTATTTTTTTAATTGCCGTGAGATTTGCTCTATGACACATAAGAGAATTTTGTCTAGTCTTCAAGTCTTTAAAAAATTGTATTTTTATGTTATTTATGTCTAACTTAATTCCATTATGATCACAGAACACACTCTGTGTGGTTTTAATTCTTTATTAATGTATTGAAGATTCTTTTATGGTCCAGGATAATTCTATGTTGGTATATGTTCCATAGGCATTTGAAAATAATGTGTATTCTACTGCCATAGGTTAAAGTATTCTATAAATGCAAATTATATCCTATTGATTGATAGTATTATTGAGTTCTATATCTTTGCTGATTTTCTGTCTACTTTTTCTCTCTATTGTTGAGAGAAGAGTCTGAAAGTTCCAACTATATTTGAGGATTTTTCTATTTATCTTTCCAGTTCTCCCTGTTTATGTTTTACATGTTTTTCCCTTATATTATTTAATGCACACATATTTAGGATTGCTTAGTCTTCTTGGTAGATAAACTCTTTTATCATTATATAATAATTGTTTGATGTTAATATAGTCAATTAATATAGTCCTGTGTTGAAGTTTATATGATATACATTTTTCATCCTTTGACTTTCAATCTAAGTGGTATTTGTATAGATAGCATATGGTTTCTTAATCCACTCAGCCAATCTCTGTCTTTTAATTGATATATTTAGATCATTTACATTTAATGTGATGATTGATATGTCAAGACTTAAGTTTTCCATTTTATTTTTTGTGTTTTACTTTTTTCTATTTTTTGTTTCTTTCTGTTTTCCTTTTCCTGCCTTTCTGTGGTTTACTTGAACATTTTTTAGAATTCTATTTGATTTATATATGGTGTTTGTTGGTACATCTCTTTGTGTAGCTTTGTTGGTGGTATGACACTATATATATAATTTATATATATATAAATTATATAATTTTTTAAATTATATATAATATATATTATATAAATTATATATATATAATTTATAGAAAAATTATATAATTTATAAATATATAAATTATATATATAGTGTCATACCACTAACAAAGCTATACAAAGAGATAAATTATATAATTTATATAAATTATATCTGAGTATAATTTAGATATAACATATATTGATAATTTATATATATTTGATATATATATATAAATTATTACAGTCTACTGGTGCTGACAATTTATCAGTTCATATGAAGTTTAGGAATCTTACTTCTCATGATATCCCTTTACTGCCTGTATTTACAGCATAATTAATTTAAATACTTTCTTACTATATATTTAGAATTATATTAATGTCATAATTTTTGCTTCAATTGTCAACCATAATCCAGAAAACCCCAAAGGAGAAAGTTTACTGTATTTGCCCATATTTTTCTTCTTTCTATTGTTGCTTCTTCATTTTCAACACTCCATAATGCCTTCTTTCATCATTTTCTTTCTCTTTAGAGAGCTCTTCTCTAGGTATTCTGGTAATGAATTCTCTACTTTCTTTATTTGAAAATGTCTTGATTCTCCTTTTATTCTTGCAGAATATATTCATTGAATATAAAATTCTGTGAAGACAAGTTTTTTCTACTTATGCTTGATAAAAATATAGTGCTACTTCCTCTGGTCTTCATGTTTTCCAATAAGAAATCTGGTGTCCTTCAAATAGTTTTTCCCCCTTAAGTAAGTTGTCATTTTTCTCTAACTGCTTTCAAGACTTTTCCTTTGTTTTCATTTTCATAAATTTGACTATGATGTGTATTGGTGTAGACTTCTTTGGGTTTATCCTATTTTAGGGTCACTCAGCTTCTTGAAATTTCAGCCATTATTTCAGATAATTTATTTCCAGTTTCAATTTTTCTTCTCTTTCCACAACTCTAAAAATACAAATATCAGATGTTTCATTGTAACCTTGCAGGTCTTTGGGGCACTGTTCATTTTTTAAGCTATTTTCACGCTGTTGGTGGGATTAAATTATTTATACTGTTCTATCACCAAATTCGCTGATTCCTTCCTTTGCAGCTTCCATTCTTCTATTGAGACTGTCCATTGAGATTGTTTTGGTTATTTTTTCCTTTCTAAATTTTTGATTTAGTTCTTCTTAGTGTTTTTCTGTTTTGTTTTGTTTTTTCTGAAACTCTATTTCATTGCTGATATTTTGTATTTTTTCATTTGTTTTAAGTTTATTCATAATTACTGTTGAAGCATTTTTACTATGGACACTTTAAAGACTTTGCTAAATAACTCTAACATCTCTATTACCTTGGCAGTAGTATCTATTCATTATCCTTTTATCAAGTTCAGATTCTCCTAGTTCTTGGTGTGATAATTGATGCTTCTGTTGAAGCTTGGGATATCTTGTATCTTATATTATGAACTTTTGGATCTTACTTAAAACTTTTCTTTTAGCTAGATTTCTTTGGCACTGCTCTGGCAGGGGGAAAGACAGATTTCACCTTGTTACTGCCAGATTAGAAGTCTAGGTACCCTACTCAGCGTTTTTCATTACCTCTGGGTAGAACTGAGAGTTCTTGTTTCCCACTAGGCCTCTCTGACATGACCCTGGCTGGGAACAATGAAGAGTCCTTGTTACTGTTCCCCATGTAGACTCCACTGACACCACAAGGGGGTAGGTAGCCTTGTTAGCACTGGGTAATGATAACAGTCCTAATTCTCTATCGCATCTCTATAATACCACCCTAGTTGAAAATGGAAAGGGTGCTTTGTGAGTGTCAAGTGGAAGTGGAATTCCTGACTCTACATGTGGTCTCCAGTGACATCACAAGATGGGGAAAGGGAAGTTGATTATCAGCCCAGATTCTTACTTCATCTTCTCTGTATTCACCATGATAGGGGGTGAGAGGGGAAGGTGGAATGCCTTCCTTACAAGTGGTGGAAATTTAGGCTTCTCATGTAGCTTTTCCTGACAGGTGAGGTTGGGACCACAGTTTTTTCTGCGGTGTTTGCCTTGAGTAAAATTGTACCTAAATTTTTCTGTCTTGGTAGGCTGACCCTTTTTGGTCCTTTAGCTTATAAGAGTAGGCTTTTGTTAGGATTTTGGAGACTGTGCCTGTTGGTCTTTCTAGTTGGTGTCTTCAGTTCCAAGTCTGAGATATGTAGAGCAAAAACAGAACCCACAACACATCACCATGACATTCTGGAGTCCAGGGGTCCCTAGAAAGTCTGCCTTCTTCCTTTACCTGTAAGGGTCTCCTTGGTTTTATATATAATGTCCATGATTTTTCATTGTCATTAGCAAGAGGAATGGGAAAAAGTGCATTTACTCCATTTTCCCGAAAGCCTATTTTTTTTTAATTTACTATTTCTATAGGATAAATCCCATAAAATGCAATTATTGGAGCAAAGTATAATATCATCTCAAAGGCTCCTAGTACATATTTTCAAATTGGTTTTCAAAAATGTGTATCAACCATTATTAGGTTTATATGTGATATGGAATGTTTTTTATTATACCATGTTTTCTCTAGTATTCTCTATTACTGTTTGTTAAGTCTTCCCTAATTTTATAAGCAAATGTAGAACTTCATATTTGTTTTAAAGTATAACTTTTTGGTAATCAGTAATAGCTAACATGTGTTTCATTCAAATTTTAATAGCCACTTCTGATTTTACTCATAATTTTTTACTCATACTTTGCCTTTTTGTTATATTTCTTTCTTCTTTTATGATTTATTTATATATTTAAATATTAAATTTTATGTATATATTTGTTGCACTTGGTAGCAAATCTTTATTTCTCTATATTGTGTATTTTGGTGTACATACATCTAACATTTTTATCTACTTAAATCTACTGATATTTTTGTATGTGATTATTTTTGACAACTGTAAGGTTAGAAAATATTTCCCAATACAGAAATTCAATAAATATTTCCTGTTTCAAGTTTCTTTTTTTATCACATGTATAAATTATTAACTTATCTCATATTTATTTTGGTACAAGCTATGAGATAATATACAAAGGATGATTTCTTGATTTTATATGTGGCTCAGTAATTGTTCTAAACCCATTTGCTACTTCTCTTCACAACATTTTCTAGAAATCCTCATGTGATCTCAGCTAAGAACCTATCATAGGACACTGAATTCTCCATTGACATGCAATATTCTGAAAGCTTGGGGCTGACAGAGAAGTCAACATCATTTGACTGATGACCAGAGAACATGGAGGTGATGCGGTTTCTTCATACTTTGAGGGAGTGAAACAATTAAAATGACAAGTGAGTCCTCCGGGGTCCAGTCAATATCAGCAGCAAGCACATGCTGCAGAAAGCCTTTTTAGAGGACTCTGAGGAAACCCTTTACCACCTAATCAAGGGGAGGGGCTTGACATTCTGGGGGAATTTCATGAATCTGCTGGGATCCAATATAGGTCCAAACTGATGAAAATTTCAAAACAATCTTGTGATAAAATATAGGAAAGGATGACTTCAAGTTCATAGCCCACCACCACCAAAAACATGACCTATTTGAGACTATGATGGTTTGCTGCAAAGTTCATTCTACATAGCAAATTTTAAGCTATGAAGCCTACACCATCAGATTTCTGCTACTTGAACAGGATGGTGAAATGCATCTGCTTCATGCTAGATGACTTAAGCTGCAAGAGTGAGGAACCAAGATGCATTTTAAACGACATAAGCCATGCTACAGGAAAAGCCAGCTGTTTCTGGAACTAAAAAGAAATGTAGAGTCTGTAACTGTGTGATTTCTACATGCAGACAATTCCTTCATCTTGTCCCTCTTTTTCTGGATTCTCTATGCCTGCCATATATCAGTTATGCCCCTTTAGTTCTTGCCTTCCTTCTTTCAGACCACCCTTCCAGAACTGGCATCCCTTCTCCCTGGCAACAATTCAAACTTTCTTCCCTCCTGCCTGTTGGCCAACATGCTAACTCTAGTCTCAATACATTCCTTACTAGCTCTTAGAAACTGGCATTTTTGAAAATTCATATAAGGGGATACAATGAGATAAAACTTAACATGTATTCACAATTTTTGCCTTTACCTACTTAGCTTTTTCTCCCAGCCTCAGCCTCTGAATGGAAAGAGCCAAAGCTGCTTAGACGGGTTATCACAGAAAAATCAATCAGGATAATAATTGTAATTACCAGGAGAGTGATGTGCATAAAACGGGGAGAGGGAGAACTAAATAAACAAGGTAGCATTATGAGGATTAGCAAGATGGATAATCTGGAACATAGAAGAGTAAGAGACTGAGTTTGGGGGAATAGAAAATAATATAGAACAAAACATTTCATAGAAACATCCAAGAGCATTCTTAGTGTTTAAGAGAGATATTAAATAAATATCAAAATGTACCTCTAGGTCTTGAGTTTTAAAATGCAAAACTATTCCGGGGCCAGAGCTGCAAAGCTACACTACTAGGACCACACTTTATAAATATTTCACATTTATTAAACCAATCATGCCTCCACAGCTTGGGTGTCTTGTGGAAGAAAAGGGAGATGGTGAGATTGTACCTCTTAGAACAGAGTATTAGAGAGGCCTACATGCCACCCCTATGAAACCAATAATACCTTGAAGCCAAGGAATTTGTCTGATTCCTAATTAAATTGCCAGTCCTTAGTACTGAATCTCAATCCCTGATACATAGTGGGTGTTTTATAAATGTTGGTGAATATATGATATACAAATGTCATGTGCTAGTTCCAGGCTAAATTTATCTGAATGGTTTCTGAAAATCAGATCAGTCCATTCTTTCTGGATGATAGCACCTCAACTCTACCAAGATAGTCTTTCTGGGGGGCAACCTGCAGCACAGCATTGCCAAGGCTACAGTTCAACCACTGAAGTTCAAATTGGACTGGACCATCATAATCATTCCTTATTCCCAAAGAAGAGATGAAAGTGGATCAGCAGATAGGAGCAAATATAGAGATTTGAGAATAAAGCAGATTAAGACTTTAAATAACAGATTTATAGTAATTCTAACAAAACAGGCTTCAAAATTGCCTAGGAAACTTTGCAATGTCAAAGATAGATGAAAGTCTGGCCTATGGGGGTGGAACTGAATATAGTCAAAATGCTAAAGGATGAAGACAGGGTTAACTAATGCAGCTTATATTTCTGTAAATGAGATGTATTTTTATACACACCCAGAAGGAAAGTTCGTGTGTATTGGTTTAAGATAATTTTCCAGTTCACTGTAGATAGGATAATGAATAAAGCACTGTTCTTGCTAAGAGGAGTTAGAGCATTATTTACACATAATTCTGTAAATACAGGCTGAAAAAAATTGGTGCTAGATAATTAAGGCCCCTCACCTATACAAAAGGCTTTTATTCCTTATAACTCCTTGTTCTAGGGTAAGACTGATTTTGCTGAACCATTACAGGCAAGCTAAAGAGAGAGGAAAGAGAAAGTAAAAAGAAAGGAGGAGGGGAGGGGAGAGAGGGGGCAAGACAAAGGAAGGAAAGAAAGAACAAGGAGAAGAGGAAGGAGAGAAGAAAGGATAAGAGACATCTATTTCTGGAAATACTGTAAGTTAAATACCCTGAATAACTACGACTGATAGAAGCATCTAAAACAATGGATAAGAAATGTATAGAAATACATTTTTAGACATATTGCCGAACTGGCACAAAAGGATTCACAGATTCCAATAGTTGAAATGAAACCCAAATCCTGGGGGAAAAGAAAATAAGCATCACAGCTAGATTTTCCTTAATGGCTTCCCTTTAGGGGGGAAGAGACCCTAAGGACTCTCTGTTTCTGCGTATCAGCAACAGGAGCTCTGGGTGTAGGGAACAGAGGATAAAATCCCAAGCCCTCCTCCTCAGAGAGAGGATCAATGAGAAATAATACCTGCTACACAGAAGAGGATAGCGAGGATTATAAATCCCCTAAATATTTGCACTAGATAGAAGTGAAGAAATATTACCTGATATTTGTAACAACAAGCCAGTCCTCGTGCTATTTTGGTCCATATTCATGTTATTTGAAAAACCTCACTCAGATAATACAATTTAAAGTGACCCCCGATTAGTAGACACTTCAGGATCTTGGGTAGATAAACTATAATCCTATCTGGAAGAATGCAATTTCAACCCAGACCTAAAAGAATTCTTACAGAAAAATGCCCATCAGTGATAGACTGGACAAGGAAAATATGGCACACATACACCATGGAATATTATGCAGCCATAAAAAATGATGAGTTTGTGTCCTTTGTAGGGACATGGATGAATCTGGAAACCATCATTCTCAGCAAACTGACACAAGAACAGAAAATCAAACACCACATGTTCTCACTCATAGGTGGGTGTTGAACAATGAGAACACATGGACACAGGGAGGGGAGCATCATACATTGGGGTCTGTTGGGGGTACTAGGGGAAGGACAGCAGGAGATAGGTAGGTTGGGGAGGGATAACATGGGGAGAAATGCCAAATATAGGTGAAAGGGGGATGGAGGCAGCAAACCACATTGCCATGTGTGTACCTATGCAACAATCCTGCATGATCTGTACATGTACCCCAGAACCTAAAGTACAATAAAAAAATAAAAAATAAAATAAAATATTACATACATAGAGTTGCCATACAGTGGAAACTCAGTGATTCCACTCCTAGGTTTATACTCAAGAGAAATGAAAACATATACCCACACAAAACCTGTACACAAATGTTCATAGCAGCAATGTGTATATAACAGCCAGGAAGTGAGAAGAATGCAAATGTCCACCACTTATGAATGGATAAACAGGTATGATATACACATGCAATAGAAGATTATTCCATAATAAAAAGGGATTAAAGGTCTGATTCATACCACAGCATGGATAAACTTGGGAACATTAGGCTAAGAGAAAAATTCCAGACACAAAGAGTCACATATTATATGATTTCATTTACATATAATGTTCAGAATGGAAAAATACATATGGACAGAAAATAGATTAGTGGTTGCTGGGGTATTAGGGGAGGAAAGAATGAAAGTTACTGCTAATGGATAAAGAGTTTATTTTGTGGTGATGAAATGTTCTGAAGTTAGATATAGGGATTTTTTCACAATTTTGTGAATATACCAAAATCCACTGAATTGTAGACCTTAAGAGTGACATTCATAGTATTTAAATTATATCTCAATAAAGTTGTTATTTTAAAAAAGAAGATATCCACAGCTTTGACACACAGTAAGTGCTCGGTAGCTAGTTATTTTTACTCTTTTTAGCAGTCCATATGTCTTCTAGCATCCCTAAATTGTTTTGACCAATGGAGGTATTTTTTTCAATTAAGAAAGAAAAAAAACCATAGTTTCAAATATTCATGTGCAAGAAACAGCATGGAAAGCTTGAAAGGAGGGCAGAAGGAGACCTTTGTTAGGTGAGATGAAGAGACAGCCATGCGCTGGTACTGGAATTTGGGAGGACCCTTAGGTATGGTAAGCTCTAGAGTTACTTGAAGACTCTCAGGACTACCTCGTGGGTATGAAGAACAGGTGACTGCCTTCACAGTAATTATTCCAGCAATCAATTAAATTAGCTAGCATTCATTTTCCAGGTAGGTGCCAGTCATGATCTATGTATTACCCCCATTTAATCCTCACCACTTACCTATAATTTTTATTCTATTCTTATCCTCATTTCACAGATGAGGAAACAAAGGTAGAGAGTAGTTATTTCCAGAACCAAGGCTTTTCACCATTGTCGTGCCTCCTCTGACACAATCTTGAGAACCAAGAAATTCCTCCAATATTTATTTAATCATCATCATAGATAAACACATGTAGGCTTACTGTACTTGAGGCAGTGGTCTAAGTGTTACATATTAGTATATTCATGTATTTAATTCTCACAACACTCAGATGCAGCTAGTATTATTATTCTTATTTTCAAATGAGACACAGGATGCACAGAGAGGGTAGATGACATGCCCATGGCCACACAGTAAGTAAGTGACAGGGTTCTTATTTGAATCTATACAGTCTGACTAGTAGAATCTGCCCTCTTAATCATTCTGACGCATTGCTTCTCTAGCTGATGCATATTGCACTGGCTACATAAGAAAACTTTTTCTAAGCCTTCCATATTGTTTTAAATTTTCAGAACAAAACTAGAAAATAGGCATTATTGTAAAAAAAATGTATTTTAGAGTAGCATAAAAATAAGTATAGAGGGTTAAGTATTCTGCACAAGTTTACTAATGAAAACATTTCAATTGGCCGGGAGCGGTGGCTCAAGCCTGTAATCCCAGCACTTTGGGAGGCCAAGGCGGGTGGATCACGAGGTTAAGAGATCGAGACCATCCTGGTCAACATGGTGAAACCCCGTCTCTACTAAAGGCGCAAAAAATTAGTTGGGCATGGTGGCGCGTGCCTGTAATCCCAGCTACTCCGGAGGCTGAGGCAGGAGAATTGCCTGAACCCAGGAGGCGGAGGTTGCGGTGAGCCGAGATCGCGCCATTGCACTCCAGCCTGGGTAACAAGAGCGAAACTCCGTCTCAAAAAAAAAAAAAAAAAAAAAAAAAAGAAAACATTTCAAAGCCAAGACAATTTGATTTATACCAAAGTGATTTGGCACAGAAGAACAGACTTTTAACCACTACTCCATACTCTCTCAGCAGAGAATGAAATTCCTAGAACTAGAGACAATGTCTATCATCATGCAGAGGTAAAGCTAAAAATGAAATAGTTTTGTTGTTGTTGTTGTTTTCTTGTTTTTGTTTGTTTGTTTTGAGATGCAGTGTTACTCTTGTTGCCCAGGCTGGAGTGCAACAGTGCAATCTCCACTCACGGCAACCTACACCTCCCAGGTGCAAGCAATTCTCCTTCCTCAGCCTCCCAAGTAGCTGGGATTAGTCATGTGCCACCACACCCAGCTAATTTTGTTTTTTTAGTAGATATGGGGTTTCTCCATGTTGGTCAGGCTGGTCTTGAACTCCTGAACTCAGGTGCTCTGCCAGCCTCAGCCTCCCAAAGTGCTGGTATTACAGGTGTGAACCACTGCACCCAGCCTCAAAATATTTAAATGAAACAAACTAAAACAAACAAGCAAATAACTTCTCCCCTTCCCTTGTCAGGATCAGGCATCATTGGATGTCAGAGAATCCTGGAATTGGGTGGGGAGAATATTTGCTTCCCCAAACATCATGCTTTGATTATATCCTGAGATTTTCTGTAGGATATATGCAACCTGTATTTAAAACGCTGATTGGCCAAGTTGAAACAAAAATTGGGCTGAGTACAGTTCTTCCCCACTACCATGTTCCCATGCTTTCTAAAGTTAAATGATGTGAGTCATGTCCATTACCAGCTGCAGGTTCCTGAAGCTCTCCAGCCCTGCAGCCCCACAGAGCTATACTGCTTAGATAATAGCCTATGAAAATCTCCCCTCTGCTTCTCAAAAAACACCTGTCCAAAGCAGAGGGGGCATAAGTTTCACCTCCTTGCTTTGACACTCAGAAGCAGCCATTTTTCTTCTTTTGTAAAGTCAAGAAAGCAATCTACTTATTGATATTATTCTCTTATGCGATAATCCAGCTTGATCCATGCCCAAGCCTAGAGCTTCTTCCTGACCTCACCTCACTTCTGCCAGTACTGGGGCTATTTCTTGTACCTCCACTCTCAAAGCTGAATGTGACTAGAAGAAATATATAACATAGAGCATACTGGGGTCATTTTTTAGCATTATACCTACAAGTGTGATTGGAGAGAAGACTGACATTACTGGTTAAAATGAAATCTTTGTATGATTTGTGAATATCATCCAGGGCTTTGAAGAACAGTCATTTTGCAACTTGCCAGTTTGCATCCATTTGAAATAAATTACAGATGGTGCATTTGTCCTCATGAGTTGTCAGTTATATTCACGTTCATATATGTCCTAAAAATAAATATATAGTCTCAGAGCCACACATATTCCCAGCAAGTGACACAGATTTACACACCAACATCAGCAACTTTGTAAGGAAGCGTTATCCTTCTCATCATTCTTTTTTCTTAGTGCCAGCAGAGATTCACAAGTAGCAGTCAGCAGCAGCACTATCAAAATGTATTTTTAAGACCATTGTGTTGTTTTGACAAACTAAATGATTAATTAACAGCAATCTAGCAAACACATCTCTACTTACAGCTCAGAGTGAGAGAAACACATAGATCGCCATAACCATTCTACAGTCACCATTTACTGAGGAAGAATACTGCCTAATTAATTATAATTGATCACAAAGATTAGATTCAAATTCCACTAGCAGGGCAGAAGAAGCCCAAACAGAGGAAATAAATCAGAAAACTATTCTCTGAATCCATAATGAACTAACAAGCTTTGGAGATAAACAGATTTGTTTTAATTGTAGTTTTTAAAAAATAATTTAAGAATATTTGGAGGTCTTTGGAGACAGAATACAGAGTGAGGAAAAGGGTAAAACCAAACTCCAGAAAGCATGGATTCAGGTGAATGCTGAAGGTCTGGTCTCTGATTCTGTATTTAAAAAATTGTAAAGTGTCCCACAGAGTGGGGATTAGGTACTGTTAATCACATCCCCCCTGACCCAGAGACACCTCCTTGGAAGCTGAAAGATCACAGAGCTTTCCCTTCTTAGCTCTCATTGTGAATTTATACCAAAGTGATTTGGCACAGGATTTATACTAAGTGATTTGTCCACTCCTTCTACCCATTACTTATTTCCCCTCCATCTGATTATAGGGTCTCCCCTCCTAGCCATGGGCATGGACACAGGATCTAGACACTTCAATCCTCCACTCCCTGGCCCGAGCCAAGATGAGGACTTGAGACTCACCAAAGGCCTTCTTTTTTTTTTTTTTTTTTTTTTTTTTTTTTTTTTTAGACGGAGTTTTGCTCTTTTTACCCAGGCTGGAGTGCAATGGCACGATCTCGGCTCACCACAACCTCCGCCTCCTGGGTTCAAGCAATTCTCCTGCCTCAGCCTCCCGAGTAGCTGGGATTACAGGCACGCGCCACCACACCCAGCTAGTTTTTTGTATTTTTAGTAGAGACGGCGTTTCACCATGTTGACCAGGATGGTCTCGATCTCTCGACCTCGTGATCCACCCGCCTCGGCCTCCCAAAGTGCTGGGATTACAGGCTTGAGCCACCGAGCCCGGCCACTAAAGGCCTTCTGAAAGACTTGTAAAACTAGATCTGGTAGAAACTTCGTTCCATATCCAGCCCGCTTTCTTCTTTGCCTGGGTGGTTGCAAAGAAGTATACTCCATGACTGATGCAGAAAGAAGAAACGGAGAGTGTAGTCCTAGCTTCAGTCAGCAGGTCCTCAGCACTGTCCTGGTTTCTGAGAGTTCATGAAATCTGTCTTTCCAGAGATTTATTTTTGCTTTAGGTAGTTCAAGTTAGGTTCTAAAAAGAGAGTCCTAACATTCTGCCATGTAAGTTAACTAAGTCTAGAAACTCTTCAATAAAGAAGTGTCCATTATAGAAATAGTCAGATACAGGATTAAGGGAACTCTGGATCAGAGGGAAGACTTTTACAAATTCTTGGCTTGGCTGCTGGAATCTCAAAGGCTATGCTGAAACTGCGGGTCTTAGGGTTAGGACTAGGTGGTGGAGAGATCATGGGTTTTGTGATGATAAAGATCTGGCTACATGCTGTGACTCCTTGATCTCAACCAACTGTATTAACCTTTCTGAGCAATAAATTCCCATTTTATAAAATTTGGTTAATAATTATTCATTGGAGTTGGTGAAAATTGAATGAGATATGCATGAAAAGTTAGCAAATAACAGTACCTGAAACAATGCATATGGATTCCCAGCTTACGTTATGGCATCACAACTCTGCCATCATTGTTGCTTTCCTTCTGCTGACAACTGAGCACTACCGTACACATACCTTCCGTCTCCTGGCACAGGAGAAGATGGCAAATGAGTAATTAGGAGCTAAAATCCTGTCCCATTTATAAAATATTAAAATCTGATTTTAGCTTAGAGCTTGTTAGATGTAATAGATATATAAGAAATAGTCATGCATTTATTAATATAGTTGGTTGTGTTAGTAATGACCTCACTAATTTTAAATAACTTGGGAGAAGGCCAGCCCAATTATGGGATACTTTTTTTTTAAGTACACTTTAATTGCTTTCACACATATTCAGTAACTAAAATAATTCTGAAAAAAAATTACCTGGGAGAATCTATTATGTGATGCAGTGACAGAAATGATTTATAATTAGTACATCAAAAGTTAGTATATAAAATATCAGGTTAATTATCATAATCTATGGTGGAACAAAAGGGTCGTGCTGTCATTGCAGAAAAGCTGGCTTCTCCACATCCTTGTCTATGAAATAGGAATGAAAATGCCTAAAACATGGCATTACTATGTGGTTTAGAATTAAATGAGTAAGAACAAAGTTACAAACTCTGTAAGGCAGAGTTTATTTATAGCTAGCTCATGATAGTATCCCACAAGAGTGCCTGACACCTGCAGTCTCTTAATAAATACGTAAATAGATGAGTAAGTATGCAAGTACATAATACAAAGCTTAGCCTGTAAAGTATCAGGTGTTTCTGGACGTACCTCTATGACTCTACCCTTTGGGTGATCTTCTACCCAAAGGTCCTTTGAATATATGGAACCTTTGGGGTCTTGCTCTTACACTGGCTGCCTTTACTGAGGATCACGCACTGGAGTGTGTATCTAGCAGCTTTGCTTATATCCCATGAACTAGTCATTTTGGCCACATTTTTTTTGGACCAGAGATGGACATTTGATCCAGTAAGTTTTCATTCAATTTTTCCAACTCAGAATTTGACATTGAGGCTGAGAGTCTATTTCTTTCCAGGTCAGTTGCTAGAAGAGTAACATATAAACTGAGGAGCTGTGACAAACCATATGCCATCATGTGGACCACGGAAGCAGGTCTGAGAGGAAAACAAAGAGGCTTTCGGAAAGAGAAAATATTCCTAGTTCAAGGCCCTAGTTAAAGTCTAACTGCTTCCCTGTCCTTGGGATTTATACAATGTTCTCCATATCCTTATGATAAATTATCCCTTTGTACTAGCTCAGGATATAAGCAAAATAACTTCAGTACAACAGGGAAGGGATAAGGAATCAGTTTTTTTAAAAAGGAAAATAATTCAGTAATGGGCAAACAATCTTCCTGAGATACATTTATTTTTTTAGTCTATGGTGGTGGGCCGAAGGTGAGCTCATGTTAATGGCAGATTTATGTATGTGCTGATTGTATTTGTATGAATAACTCAGAACTTTTTAGGATCAGCTGATTGTGATGTAACACTTTCATTTACATTACCTGATGTTTTCATTTTTTTTGTAATGTAACAACTTCTAAAAATTATTTTCTTTACTACTGAACAGAAGAGGTCACTGAGCCTAGCAAAGAAAAAGTGAGTTATCCAAGATTTTATAGTCAGCAAGAAACACAACCCAACCCCAGCCTTTCTGTCTCCAAGTGCCATGCTCTTTCCAAACCAGGCTCAAGAATGGGAGGAAAACTGCCTGGGTATTTTGGACTTGAAGGCAGTAGATTTCACCATTTTGTGCAGGAAAACTTTTTTGCAGGCAAAAGATTTTAAATACCTTTTCTTCAGAATAGGCATACTGTTTTTGTTTTTTTCTTTTTAGAGACAGGATCTCACTATGTTGTTGCCTTGGCTGGACTCAAATTCCTGGGCTCAAGCGATGCTCCTGCCTCAGCCCCCATGAGTAGCTGGGACTATAGGCATGCCACACTGTACCTATCTCAAGAATAGGCATACCTGTTATATTCACTACTGAGAAAAAAAATTGAGATGAGATAAATTAGGAAATATCAATAATGTTTCAAAAATAAATTTGTGTGTTATTAACCAGTACAGCAAATTGAAAAGTTTAGGTGCTTATATATGTTGGGATGAAGGAGTTAAGACACAGAGGGGAAAAAAAAAGCACATAACTGAGCAGTCACTCTATTTTTTATTTATTCTAAATATAGTGGCTGGTGTACTTAAGGATTTCTAATCTTTAACGTTAAACCAATAAGTCCACTGGAACCTTAGCCCTCAAGATGGAAACTACTCCAATGAGGACAATCAACTGTTTCTAATTTCAGTCATTCCTGAAGAGGTTTAGACTCTTCAAAAATGGCTTCATTTAGTAACAACTGTCTAGAGAGATAGCCTTGCTTTATCTATCTCATTCTTGGTTTCAAAATTTTCATGGGAGGGAAGAGGGGAAAACCTGGGTTTAGCATACCAGGAAAACAGAAGCCACTCTAGGTATTGTAAATAGGAAGGTATTTCTTAAGTAAATTAGGAGAATACACAATTTTCATTAGGAATGAGAGAGTGAAAGGTTTTTTCCTTGACCTTCACTCTCTCATTCCTAATGAAAATTGTCATATTTTGGAAAACCCAGAACAGCATGATTCATAGGGAAGTCATCACAAGTGGCCACAGCTGCCTGCAGCACCACATGGGTGATTCCCAGGAGGATGCCCAGAAGTACTAGCTCAATCCTATGTCTGCCAACTATTGTGTCTATGCCCCTGCCCACAGTTGCAGTCAGGGAATAAGGGCTTCCCCATTTCTACCTCTGCGAATCTCATGAGAATGCTTCTCATCGGCAGAATATGACTTGGCATTATACTGACAAGGAATGATGAACAATGCAGTTCCAATCTGATTTGACAACAGATAATCCAGCACAATCCACCCCTTTCCCATTTAAACTCATAAAACCCTTTCAATGCATATTTAGCTTCTAGCCTAATATGACATGTCTATTCTCCTAGATGTACTCACCCACTCTTGAAAAGTGGAGACTCAAAGTACCTTCAGAACTATAGCCATCTTTGGGTAGTATTAATTACCCTTCTAGTTTAGTCACAGTCCTTTGATAGTCAGTAAACTAAAAGTTAAATTACAAGTTAATCACAACTAACACACTACTGTATGGAAATGAGACGATAAGAAGATATACATACATTTGCAAGAAACAGTGCATAGTTAACATGGTTCCCTTCTTTGCAAGCAGTTACAAGGCCATACTTAGACTTTAAACTTTCTTCTTCTACAGCCCATTCTATATCTCCTTTACAATCAATCAATCAATCAATCAGCATCTAAGCCAATCATAGCTTTTTTTTTTTTTTTTTTTTTTGAGACAGAATTTCACTCTGTTGCCGAGGCTAGGGTGCAATGGCACAGTCTTGGCTCACTGCAACCTCTGCTTCCTGGGTTCAAGCAATTCTCCTGCCTTAGCTTTCTGAGTAGTTGGAATTACAGGTGGCCACAACCATGCCCAGATAAATTTTGTATTTTTAGTAGAGATGGGGTTTCTCCATGTTGGTCAGGCTGGTCTCAAACTCCTGACCTCAGGTGATCCACCTGCCTCAGCCTCCCAAAGTGCTGGGATTACAGGCATGAGCCACTTTGCCTGGCCTATCATAGCTTTTTGTCTGTTGGAATAACTCAAATCTTTATTCCTGAAAGTGCCTGTAGGGGGTTGCTACAATGCTTCCACTAACTTCCTGCATATGGAATGCATACCAATAAATCCCCTAGGCTCCTGACACAAATTCCCTAGGCTCCATCTTATCTCCCTTATACAATAGCAACCCTACTTCCCATTCATAATCAGAATCAGTCATCAGTGATACAGTAACTTCTTCTCTATTTCTTGTTTCAGTGATACGAGAAACTTCTAAAAGGCCCAATTATCATCTCAACTTTCAGTAAGGACTAATGTAGAACCCTGATGAAAGGGTTTCTCATTTAGCAACTGAGACTCCAGTTGTGAGGTCAGAAAGCAAAAATTGGTTTTCAAGACCCATATATTTTACAATAAGATACATGGTATCATATATGCATTCCTAATTTTGAATGTCTACTGCACCTTGTTTCTGAGTGAACTATGAACACCATAAGATCAGTGAATCTCATGAGTGTGACACTTTCCCTAACTTTCTTTTTATTTAGGCTACAAAATAAAATTCTTTGGTTAGATTAAAAATATTTTGTGTGATACCAAGACAGTGAATAATGCATTCAATAAGTCTACAGATGGTGGTGCTGGCAGAAGCATTGCCAGCAAAGAAGGGAGACCCAAGTCCATATTATGCATCTATTCCAGGAAGAAAAAAAAATTGCTGCCCCCTCAATGATGGAAAGAGTCCAATGTAATCAACTTGCCACCAGGTGGCTGGCTGGTCCTCCTGGGGAATATTGCCATATTGAGAACTCAGCTTTGGTCTCTGCTGTTGACACGTTGACATGCCAGGCACTCAGCAGTGGCAGCAGATCAGCCTTGGTGAGAAGAACTCCATGTTGTTGAGCTCATGAGTAACATTCATTCCTATTAACATGGCCACTTTGTTGATAAGAAGATTATGGAGTAGCTGGATAAGGCAGCTAAAACCATCCACAGAATAAGTTGTCTAGTCTCTGATTATTGAGTCTTCTCTACAGCAGATGCCCTTTGGTAAGCAGTCCCTGGGATAACAATTATCCTTCAATTTATACCTGTTCCAAAAGGTCCATCTATACACTTCTTTCCCAGAGCTCGCTGTCCCCATACCTCCAATATGAAACTTACGAAGTCCCCTGACCATCCAGTCAAAGTATTTACCACTTCCCAATATAGATCTGTACTTCTGGCTACCTCTTAAAGTTCTTCCCATAGGTAGGTAGGCGGTATTCTCTTCCCTGCTGTCCTCTAGAGCTACCTCTGCAATGTAGCAGCAATTCATTCCTGTCTAGTACTAGAACATCAAGTAGAATCATCTATAAATCAGAGGATACAGTTTTTTTTTCTTCTCTAGTCAAATGATCATAAATAGCTTCTCATGATGCCATGGGTGTGAAAGCAGGAGGAGGCAGGAATACAGAAGTAGATGCCATTAAAGTCTAAACCACTTGCTCAAGAAACTTCTTCCCCAAAAAATTATTCAAACACAATCTCATATATACCATTTTCACATGCTTATAAAATGCTGCTGCACGTGCTCACTTTATGGTAATACTCAGTAGATGGTGAGTAGTTTAAGTTGCGTGACCACATATTGTTCACTAGTCAGGGATTAGTCTCTACCAGGCCTGTTAGTAAGCTTAGAGCTGCTTTAAGCAGGGTATGACTTTACTTTATAACCATAGAGGTATATACCAGGATTCTTTAATCAGCACTTTCTTGGATTAAAGAAAACATTCCTGTATGTCACAAACATTTTGCTACATCCGATTTTATAAGGTCCAAATCACAGAGTACCTTGCTGTACATGCTATAAAGCCTTCTCATGCTCTGGGCTCTACTAAAAACTGACAACCTTATGGATTATTAGGTAAATAAGTCAAAACATCACATTAAATTATGGTATTTAAAGAAGTTAACCAGTGTTGTACTTCTAAGTAATCAGAGATCCAAAATTCAGTAACTTTACTAACACTTTAGAGAGGATAATTCAACATCCCAGACAACTGAACTCCTATAAACTGCTCAAAGGTAATGAGCCTACACTTTTCATGGGAGAAAGTTCTACCCTCTTACACACATGTGCTGATGAAGGCATCTAGAATATTTTCTACTCACTGGGAAAATTGCCAAAGTATTATTTTCAAAAAGGTATCGTCAGTTCAGAACTGAAGTCTAGCACTTACAAAAGTGTTCTTTCACTTTCCAAGAGTGTAATAACCTTGGTAAAATGGCTGCACAAGCCTTTGGGGAAGGCCAAGAGGATTACTTACAATGTACGTATTTGTGGAAGTGCTGTTGAGTTCTTCCTCCAGGGAGGACTACCTCTCCTTCATTCAAGTGTCTTTGGGTCTATGAACTAGTTTCAATTTAAAAATTGTTATGAGAGAACTTAAATCACTCTTTTTGTGACATACATTGGGGCCCTTTGCTCACCAGACATAAAGTTTTTCAATTATTCAGATCAAATAAGACTCCATTAAGCTGCCCATCTATTTCAGTCCTAAGGATATCAACACTACTTATCTCCTCATATCCCTGCATGAAATATTATTCTTATTATTGTTCTGGACTTGTAGCTCATTATTGTAACCATGCATCCCTTGTCTTTGGTGGTTAGGCATTACTATTTGTCCTCTGTCATCCCAGGTTCACAAATCTCTGTTTGCTCAAGGGAGCTCATTTTAATCACAGCTTTTCCCAACACCACTCTCAGCCTGTAGAGAACAGCCTTTAAGAGTTTCCAAAGACACCATTGTTCCCCTCACCAACGCTTTGCTCCATGCCTCGGTGGGAAAAAATGCTACCCATGCTCATCCAGTGAAGTAAAGAAATGGGTCATTTGTGATAAACTTTTTCCAACATTTCTCTCTTGCAAAGGCTTCAGTTTCATTCCTCTACATTTTACATAGGGAAGTCTGCCTTCTCAACCTCATTTAACATAATCCATAGTTGAATCCAGGTTTAAGTCCACCAAATGAGTAATTACTTGAACTGATTTCAATCCTCTCCAGCATCTGTTGTCTCCTGATTTCGTAATGATCACCATTCTAACTGGCGTGAGATGGTACCTCACTGTGGTTTTGATTTGCATTTCTGTGATGATGAGTGATGATGAATATTTTTTCAAACATTTTTTTGGCCTCATAAATGTCTTCTTTTGAAGTGTCTGTTCATATCTTTCTCCCACTTTTGAATGGGTTTGTTTGTTTCTTGTAAATCTGCTTTAGTTCTTTACAGATTCTAGATATTAGGTCTTTGTCAGATGGGTAGATTGCAAAAAAATTTTCCTATTCTGTTGGTTGCTGATTCACTCTAATGATTGCTGTGCAGAAACTCTTAAGTTTAATTAGGTCCCATTTGTCTATTTTGGCTTTTGTTGACAATGCTTTTGGTGTTTTAGTCATGAAGTCCTTGCCTATGCCTATGTCCTGAATGGTTTTGCCTAGGTTTTAGTCTAGGTTTTTTTTTTTACGGTTTTAGGTCTTATGTTTAAATCTTTAATCCATCATAATTTTTATAAGGTATAAAGAAAGCATCTAGTTTCAGCTTCCTGCATATGGCTAGCCAGCTATCCCAATAACATTTATTAAACAGGGAATCTTTTTCCCATTGCTTGTTTTTGTCAGGTTTGTTGAAGATTGGATGGTTGTAGATGTGTGACATTTCTTCTGAGGCCTTTGTTCTGTTCCATTGGTCTATATATCTGAATGCAGAAGTTAGAAATCTGACCAGCCTGATTAGGTGTACCTTTTCCTTAGGGGAAGTAGGGCAGTACCAGGAAGAAGCTGGGGTAAGAGAACAGTCTGGTAGGGGTAGAGGGGCTAAAAAGCTTGCCTCAGTTTACCCAGTGCTCTCTGGTGTTGAAGAAGTCATCTTCTGACTCACAGAGCAAAGGTCAGGATTCTGGGTGGACTGGATGCCCTGAGTTCGGTCTTTGCTAGGCATACCTCCCTTCTCCCTATTACGTAAACCACCACATCTTCTCTCATGCCAGGCAGTTGCTGGAATAAGGTGACTTGGCTGAACCCAGGATGAGTACGGAGTGCCTGCCAAGGCTTGTTCCTGATTCCTTTCCAGAACTCGTCCATTTCCCAATAGAACAAATACCAAAATAGATAAAAATTTCACAACTCTCTAACTGACAGGAAAAGAAAATGTCCCTGTTCAACTTGAAATGGTTTTGCATAAGAGGCTCCAGAGAATTCTTGAAGAGATTGGCACTGGCCATGCATAGGCCAGAATGTATGCTTTCCAATTATCTGACATCCTCTTCCAACACATCCAGGGCACTCTCTGCATCTCATTTGCATCAAATTCATTTCAGTACATTTTTGATTACTACTTTATTATTCCCTTTTCAATCCCAAACTTTCAGTAACAGAGGTTTATTATCTCAAGTAATTCCCAGGCTCATAAGCAACCTTTAATCTCCACTACCCCTGCAACCCCACTCTCCACAAACTACCCTCCTTTGCACCAGCCCTGACTGCACACACAAGAGTTTTCCTCATTACCTCTTTTATTACTGGCATGAAGCACTTCATGTAAAATCCTCAAGACTTGGACAGAAGCTATCAGTCATAGAAAGGTGATCCTCAAACTTGCTTAAAACTATTCCTTTTTTTATACCCATTATTCCTGATGTCAAGAGAATCAGCTGGCTACTCTAACCCTCAATAAAATAGGTCATGGTTTCTTACTGGTGATTGCTATTACAATAATAAAATGTGTCCTGAGACTTTAATGTTTGAGTCCAAGGTTAAAAAGGAGAAGAAAAGAAGACAAGAACAGTTGAGAAAATTGGACATGGCAGAAAAGTAGAGATAGAACATGGAACAAAACCAAGAAAAAGTAAAATTGGAAAAGGCCACATGACCCCTTCTCAGCATCCCTTAAGGTTTAATATTCTGGAGTCAGCATGTTTACTTGCCTTTACAGGTAGGTAGAAAGTGGCAGGTATAAAAATATGTCCCCGGAGCTCACAGCCCTCCCTGAAGGAAAGACATCAAGTTACCAAGGTACAGTAAGGCAAGCTGACCCACGTCATTTGAATGGTTATTGCCCTTCAAATTCTAATTTCTGAAATCTCACCAGTTATCCCTGACCCTGTGTGTTCCCATCTCCAAATCATTTCTAGTGTTTTGAAGATTTTTAATAACCTAACTTCCCTATGCTCATTGACCCACATGGAATTTTTTACTCCCCACTGAGAGAGAATTACCAAGTTCACACAAAGAGGTTAACAACCATGGGGAAAGGCTAATGGTTCCGGCTGCATCTTTCATGCCCAGACTCTAGAACTGAGAATGGAGAGGTGAGCAAATCCTAGCTGATGCCAGACAGGTGAAAAATGAGCTGTGAACTACCCCCTGCTGGAGGAGGTAAGGCCCCTGGTTAAATCATAATGGCACAGTTGATCACAGTTGATGCGATCTCAGAGGGAGACTTGCCCCACTAATCCCTCAAGAGACAGCTGTCCATGTATAATGTCTCCACCTCATTAGAGCTTCAGTTCATTTATTAAATATTGAACACATCAGATGGTTCTCTTCGGTGTGGAGGAGCAGAATCCTTGTTCTTGAAGGGGGATGCTGTGTATCCTCCCGAGAAAGTCCAGTTGGCCATGCTAATTGCTAACAGATTTCTCACACACTGTTATTTCTTTATCTGCCCAGGAAGTACATGCTGCGCCACAGGAGATGTGGGACAGAACTTGGTTGCTAGGAGTCTTAATGATAGTGGCAATTAATTATTCACACCACTGAAAAGAAAAAAAAAAAAAAAAAAAAAACTTAATGAGCAGCCCAGCAATGGAGCCTACTCCAGGAAGTTGAATATGATAAGGAAGAAACAAAGAAACCCCTGATCATTTAGTCCATCCACTGATCATCAGGTGGGGCCATGCTCTGTGGTGGAACTAGAAAAGACCTAGTCTAAGACCTTTCCCCAGACACCTGAACAAATGGATGTCCAACCCCGGAGGAACCATCTCAGGGTAAGCTCAAGCACGAAGACTTTTTGACCTGTCTGTGGAGTTCTAAGACGAGTCAGAAAGAGTTCAGTTAGATGAGAGACAAAGGAAGTACCTTCCATGATATGATAAAACAGTCTCAACTCAGTATTCTTGTGGCCTCTGTTTTCTATCCTTGAATGCCTGGTATGATCAAACTCAAAATTAATTTCCTTTTTCTTAGGCTAGTTTCTGCTTCTTGCAACCAAAATTCTCCTAAGACAATGGAATATTATTCAGCTTTAAGAAGGAAAGAAATTCTGACATGTGCTACCACAAGAAAAAATTTTGAGGACATTATGCTAAGTGAATTAAGTCAGTCACAGAAGGATAAATATTGTATGATTCCCCTTATATAAGGTGCCTAGTCAATAAAATTCATGGAGACAGAAAGTAGAATGGTGGTTTCCAAGGGCTGAGAAGGGGTGGAATGAGGAATTCAGTGTTTATTATAAATCAGATCAAGTAAGAGATTAACAACAATAAAACAATTATAATAGACTGTAATAAAATTTGTGTGACTGTGGTCTTCCTCTCTCTTTCCTTCTCTCTCCCTCCCCCTTAAACTATCTTACTGTACTGTGCTCATCTATTTTCAGATCACAGTTGACTGTGGGTAACTGGAACCACAGAAGGGAAAACCGGAGCATCTTAATTCCATTTTCATGCTGCTGATAAAGATATACCTGAGACTGGGTAATTTATAAAGAAAAAAAGGTTTAATGGACTCACAGTTCCATGTGGATGGGGAGGCCTTACAATCATGGTGGAAGGCTAAATGCACATCTTTCATGGCAGCAGACAAGAGACAATGACAGCCAAGCAAAGGAGGTTTCCTCTTACAGAACCATCAGATCTCCTGAGATTTATTCACTACCATGAGAACAGTATGGGGAAACTGCTCCTGTGATTCAATTATCTCCTACTGTGGTCCCTCCCACAACTCATGGGAATCATGAGAGCTACTATTCAAGATGAGATTTGAGTAGGGACCCAGCCAAACCATATCACTGAGAAAGCAAAGCCTGTGGTCTAGGTGGTAGAGGACCAATAAAATCCCTAGTTTTCTTCTCTTCAAGGGACTCCAAGCACAACAAAAAATTTTCAGAATTCTAGCAAAAAAGGCTGATGGGCATCAACAAACAACTAGCCCCCTACGTAATAGACAAATGGATGATCTTCGGATAGAAATTTTCCAAAAATTTATCTATCTGTCTGTCTGTCTGTCTGAAGCAATGTATGTATATTGCTTTAATTTGTCAACTCACATTATTTAAGCCACCACCTCAGCAGTCAGGCAACTCTGATTGCATTTTGATCTTTACCTCAATGTTAAGACTCATAGATCAGTGCCATTTTCTTTCTTAATGTTCCATTTGCCTACATCAGCCATGAGTGAGGGGCCATGCTCTGTCTTCATGGAGCCAATGAGTGTTGGTGTTCTGGGAGTCAGTGGACACCAGCAATATTTTATATCATCAATATAGTCAAGTATTTAGCCCTATAATGCAAAATTGAAAGCAAAGTTTTCCATTTAAAAATCCATGTTTTTTCAATTATGAAGAATTACTTTGTTGTGTTTGTTTTCTAAACCAGAGGCCTAGAATCAGCCTGAAAATTCATCCTGAGATTTAAATGTGTTGATCACTCAGAGCCAACTTTTCTTAATTCTTGAATAGAAAAGGTGGAATTCTTTCCCTTTTCACTGGCATAAACAGCTGGTCTGGATGAGGGGAAGGGATGGTTAAAAGAGCATAGGACACAGGATACAAAAATGAATGAAGCACAACTGTAGATTGAGAAAAATTATCAGAATGGCCACAGGCAGAGCTGCATAGCCATGTAAAATATTGACAGCATAGAGAAAAAAAAATATTGTTTCAGTGGAATCATCCCAACTCTTGTCTTATGTTTGAAGACAGAAAAATTATATATCCAACTTGTCTGACTTCAGGGTCTGAAGTACCTGGCTCACAGGCTTGTTTCCTATGAAAACTGTTCAAAGGAATAACCTGATTTCCTGTTTTTGTTAATAATTGCCAACGAGATAATTCAGTTTAACCCCCTGAATATCTAGAAATACTTGATAATCCAGACAATACATAGAAGTGATAGGGCTGAGAAAGCCATGAAGAGGAAGGGACAAAATCCTCCTTTTCTAAAATAATGCAGGAGATATTACCAGCATCTTCAGCTTCAACAAGAAAATACAGGAATTTGGAGACCTAGGGCTATTCCCTTCATGTCCTTCACTCATTCCAAGATGCTATGATAAATGGGGGCAGTTGTAAAGATTGTCTAGACCCCTAATGATTGTTTAGGGTATACCCTCAGGAAAAAAAAAATCTGTCCAGGGGGAGAAAGAGCAGAAAGTGCACAGAGGTTCTGGAAAGGAGAACAGATCAGAGTTTAAGGAGACTAACCACGTGACATAAACACAGCACTGTCTTTTATATAGAAAATCTTTAGTGACTCCCCAGAATTCCCATCAAAAAATATTTATTTAGCTTGTTCTCAATGCACCCATATCCCTTCAAAGTCCAGCCAAATCCCCATTTTCTTCTATGTTTATTTTTATTCATATAACTTGTAGACAGCTTATGATTTTATAGTACTTTGTAATTTACAAAGCATTTTCCCACTCACTAGGCCTCTTGGTCCTCCAAGTAATGCTATTGGTAGGCACCATTACAGATATGCACACCAAGTTGTCCAAAGACTGAGACTTTTGCCCAAGATGTGAGAGTGACCCATCTGGCTTTAATATCTGTCCATATATTAACTTCTCTTCTCCCATAGTGGGCTCTGCCATTTTGGCTGCCAGAACCCAACTACCCCTTTTTTAAGTAATCAAACATAAAATTTCATCTGGGAAACATTTCATCTAGTCCCTCTTCTTCTCTCAGTTCATATGTTCCAAGTAGAGTTAACTCCATCTCTAGTTCAGGACTCGGGCCTACCTACTGAGTGTCACATTCCTTTGGGACAGGTAAGTAACCCTGTTCAGACTAGTGAAATGCTATTCTATGTGGTTGGATCTGCTATAAGAAAGAGGTGATCTCTTTTCTGCTTGACTTGAACCTCAGGAGATGGAGTCCTGGTGATTCTAGCAGCTATCATATGGAACCTGATATTAAAACCAGCTATGAAGGAGAGAAGAACTGAGAGATGGAGGACAACTAGATCCAGGTGGTATTTTATGAGTCCCTGGATCAAAACACCTTTGAAAAGTGACCCTCTGTCTTTTCAATTAAGTAAGCAATATATTTATTTCTTTTTTTTTTTTTCTTAAGCTGAATTGGGTTTTCTCTCTCTTATCTTAACTGATGTATCACCCAAAGCATTTGGTATGTCCCTCCTCAAGATATTCCCAATGACAAAGAAGATGAACTTCTCATAGAGATTAGGACATGGGAAGTCACACAGCCAGAACTCCTACTTAAGTATTCTACCACGAGGTTCTAAGCCTCTTTTTCACTGGCATCATGGTGCCTTTCTCTGTGCCTTTGCTCATGCTATTTTCTTAGCTTGGCTAATATGATCTCCCTCTTCTTTTCCTGTGCAAGTAAATTCACTCAAGCTCTACTCACAAACCTAGGCTTCCCTTTTTCCCTTCTCCAAAATCCTAGAGCATTATTATCTGTATAGCTAACCCTGGTATGTTATTACATAGACTTTTGTTGTTGTCCTTGTTTATACTTTCGATACCTTATGCTTCTAAACAGATTCTAAGTAATCTAATGATAAGAACATGTTCTTATACTACATCTGTATTTCTCAGAATGCCCCGAACAATGTGTACATAACAGGCATTGTAAATACTCAGTTTTTTTTATTGAATTGGCAAAGGAAGTGTGAAGTGAGTGGGGGATGATACAGCTGCCAGATGGCTAAAAGATAAAAGAATAGAGAGATGATGAAGTTAAACCCTTTGGTGTCCTAATATTCGTTTTGTGATTCAATGTAAACTTGAGGAATTTAAAAAAAAAAAAAAAAAAAAAAGCAGCACATGGTTTAGAGGTGCCACATGGTTTAGAGGTGGCATGATCTCCCACACTGAGAACTGAGGAACCTACAGAATATAGCAGAGACCTATGCCCACAGTAGGCCTTCAACAAACAGTTTATGAGATCTGATCAAAACTTGGCCCCTGATCCAAGTTGTTACTCTACCGAATATTCCCAGAAGTGTTTCCTCAATGATAATAAGTAATCCAAAACATTCCTTCATGGCTTATTTTTTCATATTTTATTCATGTGCTAACAAAAAACAAAATTAGTAACAACGGTTTTGTCAAATATCTACTATGTGCTAGACATTGCCACACACAGATAGTTTGCACATATTATTTTCAGTTCTTATATGAAGTTGCAAAGTATGCATTATTACTGAAATTTTAAAAATAAAAAGGAATACCTTAAAGAACTTTGGTGGGAGTTCTGTTTGGGAAACCAGAAACCAAATAAACCTTCCTATCAAAAATCACATTGATCATGAAGTCCTTGCCTACACCTATGTCCTGAATGGTTTTGCCTAGATTTTCTTCTAAGGTTTTTATGGTATTAGGTCTGATGTTTAAGTCTTTAATCCATCTGGAGTTAATTTTGGTGTAAGGTGTCAGGAAGGGGTCCTGTTTCTGCTTTCTGCACATGGCTAGCCAGTTTTCCCAACACCATTTATTAAACAGGGAGTCCTTTCCCCATTACTTGTTTTTGTCAGGTTTGTCGAAGATCAGATGGTTGTGGGTATGTTGTATTTCCTGTGAGGCCTCTGTTCTGTTCCATTGGTCTATATCTCTGTTTTGGTACCAGTACCATGCTGTTTTGATTACTGTAGCCTTGTAGTATAGTTTGAAGTCCGGTAGTGTGATGCCTCCCGCTTTGTTCTTTTTGCTTAGAATTGACTTGGCTATGCGGGCTCTCTTTTGGTTCCATATGAAGTTTAAGGTGTTTTTTTCCAGTTCTGTGAAGAAGGTCATTGGAACACTTTTACACTGTTGGTGGGAATGTAAATTAATTCAACCATTGTGGAAGACAGTGTGGCGATTCCTCAAGGACCTAAAAATAGAAATCCCATTTGACCCAGCAATCCCATTACTGGGTATATATCCAAAGGATTATAAATCATTCTACTACAAGGACACGTGCACACGAATGTTCATTGCAGCACTGTTTACAATAGCAAAGACCTGGAAC
Organism: Saimiri boliviensis; assembly: GCF_048565385.1. Classification (NCBI taxonomy): domain Eukaryota; kingdom Metazoa; phylum Chordata; class Mammalia; order Primates; family Cebidae; genus Saimiri; species Saimiri boliviensis. The sequence goes on along the minus strand of NC_133456.1, from coordinate 32,727,915 downwards.
CAACCCAAATGCCCAACGATGATAGACTGGATAGGGAAAATGTGGTACATATACACCATGGAATATTATGCAGCCATCAAAAACGATGAGTTCACGTCCTTTATAGGGACATGGATGAACCTGGAAACCATCATTCTCAGCAAACTGACACAAGAGCAGAAAATCAAACACCGTATATTCTCGCTCATAGGCGGGTGTTGAACAATGAGAACACAGGGACACAGGGAGGGGAGCACTACACACTGGGGTCTGTTGGGGGGAAATGGGGGAGGGGCGGGGGGTGGGGAGGTGGGAAGAGATAGCATGGGGAGAAATGACAGATACAGGTGAGGGGACGGAAGGCAGCAAAGCACACTGCCATGTGTGTACCTATGCAACAATCTTGCATGTTCATCACATGTACCCCAAAACCTAAAATGCAATAAAAAAAAAAAGGGAAAAAGAAAAAAAAAAAATCACATTGAAATATGGGCTAAAATAATATAAACATCTGCCAAAGAGCTGTGCATCTGACAAACTGAAAGACAACTCCAGACACTAAAAACAAAGAGGGATTTGAATCCAGAGGAGCGCACAAGAACCGAAGCCACATTAGCCTGAACTTGGGGAGGGTTCCCAGTTTCTGTAATGTAGGGTCCTTGAGTTTTATGCCAGATAGGACCAGGAGATGAAATAAGAAACAGAGTTCAAATTAAGTTGCCTCACAAAACCAGAACCTCACAGGGCTATAAATTCAATGAAAAAGTAAACCAAAAAAAACAAACAAAAAAAAATAAAACCTAATTACTAGCAAAGGAAAATAACAGAAAAAAAAATTTTTTTTGACATGTTCTAGGCACTGATAGATAGAAAGTGAAGTTCACTTTTGGAACTTGCAACCAGGAATGTATCTTGGTGAATACAGAGTACACTCTGTGTAGAGTGTGAATTTACCACTATCAATCTCCAGGAATTATAAAAAATGGGTTCTGGCCTATCAACGCGTCTGAGATACCTCAAAAAACCAAACAAACAAATAAACTTTCTAGGGAGCACACCCTCAACTCAGGACACCCAGGATTCAAACAGAAAAAGCACTGCTAAACTAGCTTATAATCCAAAATTGTAAAACACATAAGAAAAGTCTCCTCAGTAAACAAGAGTTGGCATATAAAACAAATGGCAGGATTCAGCTTCTAAAACCTTCCGATAATGAAACTGTCAGCAAAATTGCAGAATAAATATTTTAAATGGCTAATGATAAAAGGCATAGAAATTATAAAAATGAACAAGACACTACAAATGAGTAACAGACAAGCTTCAAAAGAACAAAGTGAAACATCACTCATTAAATAAAAAATCAAGTAAATAAAACAAAATCAACAAAAGATATAAGATTTTTATTTCCAAAGCTTCATGGTGAGTTCCCAGTCATTCACTACAGTATTCTCTATATTGTTTGTGTGCTTTAAAAATAGTTAATAAAAAATAGAAAGTTAAACTCAGGTTAAACAGATAAGATATAACTAAAGATATCATTAGTAGACATACAAGTATTTTAGGGAGGTGAGAATGGTTAATGGGTACAAAAAAAAAAAACAGTAAGAATGAAAAAGATCCACTATTTGATAACACAGCTGGATAACTACAGTAAATAATAATTGTACCTTTTAAAATAACTTAAAATGTAGCGGGACTGTTTGTAACTTAAAGGATAAATGCTTTCAGGGATGGATACCCCGTTCTCCATGATGTTCTTATGTCACATTGCATTCCTGTATCAAAACATCTCATGTACTCCATAAGTATATAAACCTTCTATGCACCCACAAAAATAAAAAAGGAAGTATTTGAAAGAAAATTACCCAGAATTAAATTTAGAGAATTGAAGACACGAAAAAGGTAACACAGTGCCAAAGAATAAGTAAGATAGAATGATTAGGCCCAATATACGTCTAACAGGAGTTCCAAAAAATGAAAACCGAAGTGGAAGATGCACTAGCTGAAAAGATAACAGCAGAAAATTTACAAGTACTGAACAAAGCTGTAATTCAGGATGTACAATTTTTATTGGCAAAATAAGTAAAAATAAATCCAAACCCAGAAAATCATTGCAAAGCTCCAAAACACCAAGGTGAAAATCTAAAAGTATCTAGAGAGAAAATCCAGGCCACCTACAAAGGAACAATAATTAGATTAACTATAGATTTCTCAACAGCACCCACAGAAACAAGAACACAAAAGGATAATATCTTTGAAGTCCTGAAAGTAAACAGTGGTCAACCTCTAATGCTTTACTAATCTAGACCATTATTCATGAGTCAGACTGAAATAAAGACCATTTCATGCAAACTCAGTCACAGAGCTTTTCACTAACAGACACTTACTCAGAAAGTCCATAAAGAATGGACTTCAGGAGGAAGTATTCTTAACCTGAAAGAAATGGCTAAAACACATGAAAGGATGACAGTCAAACAAAATTGGTTAAAATCTGGTGAATCTAGATAATCATTAACTGCAAAATCACCAATAATTATGATAATTGGTAACTATAAATCCAGGCAAAAATCTTAAATATTGAAAAATAAAAATGTACAAAAGAAAAAAAAAACAAAGGAATTCTAAGCTTCTTCTCTTGTTCTGGAGAAACAATGAGAATTTAAAAGAATACAACCAAGACCTTGTTAAGCCAAACATGCAAATTAAAATGTTAAGGCTGATCTTTAAAAGATGAAAGCAGAAGGCATTAATTTCAAATGGTAAATGAAGAAAAATTAATAAAAATAATCAACATAAGGTAGTAGAAATAGAAAAAAATAGAGAAAGCAGAATAAAAAATAAGATGGAAGAAATAAAACCAATTACCTTATTAATCACAATAAATGTATGTGAGTTATGCTACATTGTATGTGTGCTTTAAATGTAGTTTTAAAATATAGAAAATTAAATGATAGAAGGAATAGAAGTGAAAAGACAGATGAATATATTACATTAAAAAAATCCATAGCACATTGTTTATATCAATGGATAATTTATAAAAAGCCAAGGCAAAAGATATATAAAGATACAAATAAATGCTCAACTTTGCTGGTATTCAGGGAAATGAAAGTTAGAACAACTATCAGATGGTAAAGCCTTAAAATTCATACCATTATCAATTGTCATGGACCAATAACAACTTTTTACATAATTGGTAGAAGTCTAAACTTGTACAATCACTTTTAAAAGTTTGGCAAAATCTAATAAAGTTAAAAATATACAAGCTACCAATGACCTTCTTCACAGAACTGGAAAAAGCCACCTTAAACTTTATATGGAACCAAAAGAGAGCCCGCATAGCCAAGTTAATTCTAAGCAAAAAGAACAAAGCTGGAGGCATCATGCTACCTAACTTCCAACTATACTACAAGGCTACAGTAATCAAAACAGCATGGTACTGGCACCAAAACATAGATATAGACCAATGGAACAGAACAGAGGCCTCAGAGTTAATGTCACACATCTACAACCATCTGATCTTTGGCAAACCTGACAAAAACAAGCAATGGGGAGAGGATTCCCTGTTTAATAAATGGTGCTGGGAAAACTGGCTAGCCATGTGCAGAAAGCAGAAACGGGACCCCTTCCTGATACCTTACACTAGAATTAACTCCAGATGGATTAACGACTTAAATGTAAGACCTAACACCATAAAAACCTTAAAAGAAAACCTAGGCAAAACCATTCAGGACATAGGCATAGGCAAGGACTTCATGACTAAAACACCAAAAGCATTGGCAACAAAAGCCAAGATAGACAAATGGGATCTAATTAAACTCCAGAGCTTCTGCATGGCAAAAGAAACAAACATTAGAGTGAACTGGCAACCAACAGAATAGGCAAAAATTTTTGCAATCTACCCATTTGAAAAAGGACTTTTTCCAAAATCTGCAAAGAGCTAAAACAGATTTACAAGAAAAAAACTAAAAAACCCATTCAAAACTGGGCAAATGATATGAACAGGCACTTTTCAAAAGAAGACATATATGAAGCCAACAAACACATGAAAAAATGCTCATCATCACTGGTCATTAGAGAAATGCAAATCAAAACTACACTGAGATACCATCTCACGCCAGTTAGAATGGTGATCATTTAAAAAATCTGGAGACAATAGATGCTGGAGAGGATGTGGAGAAATAGGAACACTTTTACACTGTTGGTGGGAGTAAAAATTAGTTCAACCATTGTGGAAGACAGTGTGGCAATTCCTCAAGGACCTAGAAATAGAAATTCCATTTGATCCAGCAATCCCATTAATGGATATATACCCAAAGGATTATAAAGCATTCTATTTTAAGGACACATGCACGCATATGTTCATTGTGGCACTGTTTACAATAGCAAAGACCTGGAACCAACCCAAATGCCCATCAACAATAGACTGGACAAAGAAAATGTGGCACATATACACCATGGAATACTATGCAGCCATAAAAAATGATGAGTTTGTGTCCTTTGTAGGGACGTGGATGAATCTGGAAATCATCATTCTCAGCAACTGACACAATAACACAAAATCAAACACCACATGTTCTCACTCATAGGTGGGTGTTGAACAATGAAAACACATGGGCACAGCTTGGGAAGCATCACACACTGAGGTCTCTTGGGGCAGACTAGGGGAGGGACAGCGTGGGGTAGGGAGTTGGGGAGGGATAACATGGGGAGAAATGCCAGATATATGTGATGAGGATGGAGGCAGCAAACCACCTTGCCATGTATGTACCTATGCAACAATCCTGCATGATCTGTACATGCACCCCAGAACCTAAAGTACAATAATATATATATATATATATATATATATATATATATATATATATATATACACACACACATACCTTGAACCTAGCAACATTACTTCTAGGTGTATGTCTCAGAGAAACTGTTAAGCAAGTATGCATAGATGTATATTCAGAAATACTTACAATAGCCCAATTTTGTTATGATTAAAAAAGTAAAACTAATAGCAACAAGTGTACAGCACCAGCAACATGCAATGGTATATTAAGGTCTGATGGAATACTATGCAACTGATAATATGAATGAATTATACTACATGCAAAGACAAATTTCAGAAACAACGTTGAGGCAAAGTCAAACATCAGCAGAATATGTATAATATCTTATTATTTATACAAAACTTACAACTTGTAAAACAACACTACATGTTTTTATAGAATCCTGGATACAAAAGGGATAAGTGCAAAGTTCAGGAAAAAAGAGGAAATGGGGTCAGGGGAGAGGACACAGTAGGCTAAAACTGGATGTGGTATTTTTTGTTTGTTTGTTTGTTTGTTTGTTTTTTGAGACTGAGTTTTGCTCTTGTCGCCCAGGCTGGAGTGCAGTGGTGCGATATCAGCTCACTGGACTCCCCGCATCCAGGGTTCAAGCAATTCTCCCGCCTCAGCCTCCTGAGTAGCTGGGATTACAGGCTCCTGCCACCATGCCCAGCTAATTTTTGTATTTTTAGTAGAGACAGTGTTTCACCATGTTGGCCAGGCTGGTCTTAAACTCCTGACCTCAGGTGATCCACCCGCCTCGGTCTCCCAAAGTGCTGGGATTACAGGGTGTTATGTTTTATTTCTTTTTAAAAACATGTGAAACAAACATAGAAAATGTTTAAATTAAACAAAGTAGCTGTAGTGCCCTGAATTTTACTGTATAAGTCTACTTTTCTTTATTGTTGAAATATGTCATAATTTAAAAAAATACATACAACAACTCAGATATAGTCTGCATATGAATGAGCTAGGTCCCAACAACCCCTCCTAAGAAGAAGAAAATGAGGAGAAGGAGGCAAAGGAGGAGCAAAACAAGTTCAACTGGCATGTCCAAGATGATATGGCTAATAGGTTCCTGGGTTGATACATCAATCCAGGCAGTTTGACTCTAAAACCCCTTCTTTGGTCCAGGTGAGGTGGCTTATGCCTGTAATCCCAGCACTTTGGAAGACCGAAGTGGGCAGATCACTTGAGGTCAGAAGTTTGAAACCAGCCTGGGCAACCCGGCAAAATCCCATCTCTACTAAAAATACAAAAATTAGCCAGATGTGGTGGCACATGACTGTATCTACTTGGGAGGCTGAGGCACAAGAATTGTTTGAACCTGGGAGGCAGAAGGTGCAGTGAGCCGAGATAGTGCCACTGTACCACTGTACTCTGGCCTGAGTAACATGAGCATCAGAGAGAGACCCTGTCTCAAAAAAAAAAAAAAAAAAAAAGGCCTTTCTTTCCTACTGTCAAGCTGTTGAAGCCAATCTAATTGAGCATAGTCCTGGCCCTTCGTCTCTTTGTGAACACAGCTTAATTCATCTCAAACCTTCTTTCTTTCCATGAAGTTTCACTCATTTTTCACCCTTCCTAATCCCAGAAATCAGAAGCAGGCCTCATGGTATTGCAAAAGAATCGGAATGAATAATACTACAAATTTAATGAATAAAGGCACATGGGACCATTCTCAGAGTATCACCTTCTTATAGTTTGCGTCTGAAAATTTGCACCATTTTCACTGTGGAAATAATCTAATAACATCTTCAACTAATGACTCAATAAATTAATAAGAATTTGCCAAGTGCTTTCTCGGAGCCTATGATTGTGCTCACAGTTACATTATCTGGGAATAGGAAAAAATTATTAATCAGTGATGCTGATGAGACTGAATGGGAAAATACTGCACATGACGAAAACTTAGGAAGGGAAAACAAAGTCCTAAGGCTTTAAATGTATAAAGAAAAGAAGAGTTTGAATTTGAAAAAATGCAAACTGTATATAAACTAAGACATACTCATCTTAGGAAAAATTATTCCAAAGCACGAATAGTCAGTGGGAATGAAAAATAGGCTGAGAGGGGTTGGGGAGTGATAGATAAGAATGAATCTTGGTTATAAATATACATAAGAAATGAAATCTCAATGTGATATTCTAACAAAAAGGGCCATTGCTTTTTGGTCATTGTTTTGATTACATAAGAAAAGGGACTGTGTCCAGGAAAAAGCAAATGATCATGTATCTTTTAAAAACTGATTAAATTGTACCAGAATGCACACTGAATTAGTGACAACTTGGGAACTATTAATAAATAGAAGGATGAAAACTGTTCTGCATCAGACAATTCTAACGGCTAATGGGAAAGCATCTCAGAGTCAACTAACATTTATACAGTGCCCACCATGGGCCTAGCTCTGTGCTGGGTCAAAGGCACAAAGAGCCTCCGATCTAGTTTGGTTTCACTCTTGACTGGAATCAAAGAAAAGAGTATGCATTAACTTTACTGTTTTTACCTCTTGACAGGAGTATAAAGCTTCCCAAGAAGCACAAGTCACATACATGTTTTCCTAATTTGCTTTTAATCTCAGGAGTTTGCAAGTTGGCTAACTCTAGTGCACAAGCCACATCTCCAATAGCAGCCTGCATCTCCACTGCCGTTGTCAAGAGGCCTCGGAAATATAAAGTGAGTGATTAGGAAGAGAGCCCCTTTACTGTTAGAATCAACAGTATGGTATGTTTGGAAGGCTGCCTAACAGCTCTTCCCCCAGTCTCTCTGCTGTTGTTAGAATTTGTTCTTTCAAATCAAACTGCTCCTCCACCAGGCCCTGCCTCTCCTCCCTGAATGCAATAGGGAAAGGTAAAAAGTTTCAATACGCCTCTAACCAACAGCGCAGTGCCATTTATGGTGGAAATTTTCCTCTCAGCCTCTACCAAAGTACAACATGGGATATTAGCCGTTACTATTCTCAATCTAAGACAATGAAGGCAGCTACCCGTCAGAGCCTAATGAAGTCTCTGTGTGAACTAGGGGATAGCGGTACATCAGGGAATGAAAACACAAAACAAAACCTTGCATACATATAAGATAGAGAAGTGGCTCTGTGTAGGAAAAACTGGGAAAAGCAGTCTAGAGATCATCAGCATGTATCTCAATTTAACCACAAAATAGCCACATGGCACTTAAGTTTAAACAGCTTTAAAAGACTAGTTCGGTGCTAAGCTTAACAATCAACAAGAGTCCACATGGCCAATACTTACACACCAGGCTCTGTGCAAAGTACCTTGCAGACATTCACTCACTTCATTGTTCAACCACAACCCAATTATTATCATCCTCATTTTACATATGAGGAAATATAGCAGAAAGAGATTAACAAACTAGTGAAAGTTCACAGGGCTAGTAATCCTGCAGAAGTGATATTTGAAGCCAGTTTGATTAAAGTCATCCATAGCTACTTCACACTGCCTGAGGCAGTTGGCAGTACATTAGGCCTCAAAGATGAAGGAAAGATGTCTTTAAGGCTGGACATGGTAGATCGCTTCTGTAATCCCAGCACTTTGGGAGGTTGAAGCAGGCGGATCAACTGAGGTCAGGAGTTTGAGACCAGCCTGGCCAACATGGTAAAACCCCGTCTCAAAAAAAACACACACAAAATTTGCCAGGTGTGATGACACATACCTGTAATCCCAGGTATTCAGGAGGCCAAGGCAGGAGAATTACTTAAACCTGGGAGATGGAGGTTGCAGTGAGCTGAGATGGCACCATTGCACTCCAGCCTAGGCAAAAAGAGTGAAATTCCATCTCAAAAATAAATTTAAAAAAAAAAAACATATGTCTTTAAAATAAGAGTTATAAGGGTTATAAGGTTGACATTAAGCAAGTTGGTTTATTTATGCTGGGGGAAAAAATAGAGTATTCCCTAGAAGAGAAAGAGAAGAAAGAAGGGTATATTTTTATTCACTTGAAACCCTTGTATTCCAGAAATTTGCTTGAAATGGGCACATGGATTTTAACACAATTGCTTGGGCAGTTTAAATGAGTTATTCCAATTAAAGTATTAACAATTCAAGATAGGCTTGTACTTGTTTGCATATGTTTTATGACTGTAAAAAAGTAAAATAAATCCATTATCCCATACTGCTTTATGTTTCATAGGCAACAACAGCACATTTAGCAGCAGGGTGGAAAGGGGATGTATGTTGCATAAATGAATGTATAATGCCACGTAAAAAAGAGTGGAAACACTTCTTGATTTTACATGATTTTTCTTTCTTTGAATGTCTACCCACTTCCCCAGCCTGTATCAGGATTTTAACAGACAACTAAGAAGAGCTCATCATGTATCAGACACTACATGAGGTTCTGGGGACACATGGTTCCTCCCCAAAAAAAGGCCACGACCTCACAGCACAGGAATGATAAGTATATAAGCAAAATATAAGGTAGAAATAATAAATTCAAAACATGGGGAAATTGGCCACGGAAATTCAAAGGATGGGACGATTGTACTGATGCGACGTTCTGAAGAGGTTTCTAGTAGTAAACTGAAACTGGATAGGAGCTTAGGTAGAATTTTGACAAGGGAAAGGCATTCCAGGAAAGAGAATCAGCAAGAAGGAAGGCACAGTAGTGGAGACAGATGGCGTATATTTGAGAAACATCAAGAGGAATAATTACGGTAGAAGTGACCAATACAGCTGAAAATGTAAGTTTCAAGCCATATTGCAGAAAATCTTAGGTTTTTTTTTTGGGGGGGGACGGAGTTTCACTCTTGTTACCCAGGCTGGAGTACAGCGGCGCGATCTCGGCTCACTGCAACCTCCGCCTACTGGGTTCAGGCAATTCTCCTGCCTCAGCCTCCTGAGTAGCTGGGATTACAGGCACGTGCCACCATGCCCAGCTAATGTTTTGTGTTTTTAGTAGAGACGGGGTTTCACCATGTTGACCAGGATGGTCTCGATCTCTTGACCTCGTGATCCACCCGCCTCGGCCTCCCAAAGTGCTGGGATTACAGGCGTGAGCCACCACGCCGGGCCAATCTTAGGTTTAAGTTCTGACAAAGATAGTATCAAGATTCCCAAGCAGAGGAGTGGCAAGTTCAGAGATAATACACTGTAGAAAAATCACTATGCTAGTAGTAAGATGGAGGGTGGATTGAGTAAAAAAGAGACCTGAAGTAGACATCTGAGAAGTTTTCACACCTAAGCTATATCCTTGGCCCTAGCCAACTACCATTTCAAAGGCCTACCTTTGCCCATGGCAGAGATAAGGCAAGAGAATATAAATGAATTCACAGGCTCACCCTTGCAGAAGAAAGCGAAGTTCATACGAAATAGTGGGTGAAGACGACTGCATTATAGCGAGCCTGTGAAGCAGAATCTGTCATCTGTCCCTAATATTAATAGCTTCCTCTGCACCCTCTGCTTATATTTTTGAGCTCAGATCATCTCTTCAGATTCTGCTTCTGACCTTCTGCTCAGTTTTGCTATTTCTGAGTTTGCCCCTCATTGAGTTTTTATCTCTGTCTAGCCCCTGCAAATTGATACTATGGCTGACCAAACTCCTAGACTCTTCATTCCAATGTAGCCCTGTGATGGTGCCTTCACTGTACACTCTGAAACCAAGGGCCATTCCAGCCCCCACTCTTATCCAGGTCGAGCTCCAAAAACCCCTTGGAAGTGGAGTCCCAGAACCCCACTTATCAGAAAAGATTGATAGACACTGTTACCTTGGAGGAGAAGTACTTTTCAAGTCTCTGCACCTCCCAGGCTTTATGGAAAAAATTAAAATCATCTTAGTGATAGTAGCTGGAATCATTAACTCATAAAATTTTAGAACAGAAAGGCTCTTTGGAGATCATCTGATCTCATCTTTTTTGTTTTATCCAGAATTTATATATATATATATATATAATATATATATAACATATATATTTATATATGTTAAGTAGGTCATTCAAAGTCATGCAAAGTGGCAACCAGACTAGCATCTCTTGACTCTCAATCCAATACATGTTTTCAGCAGTTAGAATGTATAAAATGTTATCAATCTAAATTACAGATGCAATCAAGACCACAGTGACTACGTAATTTTATCCACATCCTAAAGCACTTTATTATATCACCCTGCATTGCTCATTAATAGTTTCATTCAATCATCTTGGCTTTCCAGATGGATTGAATTGTTGGAGGTCAGGGACTAGATTGTCTTCTTACATCTCAAGCTGTCCAGCATGGGGCTAGACCCAAGGTTGACTCCCAGCAATTACCTAACATGTTGGTTCATTACAAAGAATAAGTAAATTTTTGTACTTTTTGCCTTTAAATGTATGATGTAGCAGATTATCAGTGTATATTAGGAGGGTAAAATCATGAGCACATTTCTTTTTTTCCCAGTTTTTTACTTTGTGTTGATAATTTTGATATATTAATACTATGCTCTTAATGAAGTAAATGAGAACTAATATTCTCATCTACCACCAGTAATTAAGGAAACCTGGGGTGATTCTTATATCTGTAGGTGAGAAAACCAGCTGTTGAGTCATTTTCAAGCAACAATAACTAATGCTTTGCTGAATTGAGCAAAGTGTCTCTTCTGCCTCTTTCCACCTTCCCCAATTCTTTTTTTTTGTTTGTTTTTAGAGGGAGTTTCATTCTTGTTGCCCAGGCTATAGTGCAATGGTGCAATCTCCACCTCCCAGGTTCAAGAGATTCACAGCAAACTCCACCTCCCAGGTTCAAGCGATTCTCCTGCCTCAGCCTCCCAAGTAACTGGGATTACAGGCATGTGCCACCATGCCCGGCTGATTTTGTATTTTTAGTAAAGATGGGGTTTCTCCATGTTGGTCAGGCTGGTCTTGAACTCCCGACCTCAGGTGATCTGCCTGCCTTGGCCTCCCAAAGTGCTAGGATTGCAGACAGGCATGAGCCACCGTGTCCAGCCCCCATTTTTATCTGTAACAAAACTGCAAGTGTAGAGGGAGTTCTCAATCTAGAATCTGGCACTTTGAACAAAGTGGAAGTCACTTCCCCTTTGACACTCACAGAATTAATGGCCTCAGTGAGGTTTTCCCAAAGTTAGGGAGAACTAACAGCAGAATTGTTTAATTTTGTAAAATCTCTCACATGAAAAGATTGATGAGTAGTGGTCTGAACATTTTCCTCCACTTCTAAGCCAATATATGTTTGGAAATCCAGTAGCAAAAAAAAAAAGTGAGTAATTTTTACAGAAATGTTAGAAGGGATTATTAATAACTATTAGCACTAATCGTATTTACTATTACTATTGTATTCCATTTTCCTAAAAATTGCTCTGGACGGCTTCATGGTTAAATATAAAAAACAAATAAACGAACAAAAACATTCCAGCACCTCCAGCATTTGAAAGTAGAATTTGCTAGGATATAAAACCACTGAGTTATTTGTCATGCAGCTTAATTCTGTCATAAAATGCTAATCAGCCTTTCTGTCACTTTGCTCTTGCCCCATATCTTTTTATGAGAACATTAACATGGTTATTACAGAGCAGAGACTCTATGGCTACAAATATACTTACCATTTATGTATATTTTTGTTCAAAAAAAAAGATGCCACCAAGAGTCCCAGACCCCTAGTTAAGCATAATCCTAGTTTCTAGCATGAAGAGCTTGAAGCTGCTATGCCATCTGGATGATGGCATCAGGTGGACAGGGCCAGGGTCAGCTTCCTTTTGCTCAGATCTTGCTGCCGGAGTCAAACTATCAGTCTTTCTTCCCATCTTAGTACAGAGCAACTGAGACTTCCTTTATAGAGTGGTAAAAAATAAATAAACTAAACAAACAAACAACAAAGGCTATATTTTAGGTGGCTCTGTTTTAACAGTTCCTGCAATAGAAATATAGACCCTGGAAGTTCATTTGCCAAGAGGCTGTTCAGAAATTGAAGCCAAAAATCCTCCTCTGACAAACATGCAATAAACATTCCCAGGCATCTCACTGATGAGTGGCTGTAGAACTGGGCAATTCTGTCCAACACTGGGTCTTTACCAGGGCTGTCAGGCATCTTACATCTCACTAACTTGCCCTACAGAGCCCAGGAACATGTTCTGCAAAGACATGTTTTTATCGCATATGGGCTTTGAACTCAGGCAGTTCTGAATCTGGATCTTGGCTCCATCCCTTACTGCGTCTGTGGCTTTTAGCAAATTATTTGTCTCTTCTGAGTCTCTGAATTTTCTGTTGTTGTTTGCGAAGTTGTTGCAAAGATTAGAAACAATGTGTGAAAACACTTGGTACAAAGTAATGTTAACTATTATTAATATCCTCATAACTACTATTATTATTGCTGACTTTTGATCAGAACAAAGTTTGGTGTTCAATTGCATCAACCATATTCTAGTAAAATTCCTTCTGTTCTTCATCTAAATGTCTGAGTTCTCTGTCTATGTTTTAATCTACTATTTTGCATGTTTCTATTCAGGATGCCTCAAGATCTCCTTGAAAGTAAAGTACGCATTGTAAGTAAATATTTTCATTCTCTTGTCCAAAAAAGCAAAGCAAAGAGGGTCCACGATGTACCTGATGGTTTAATCCCTGCTTTTCTATCCTAACCAAGAAGTATCAAGGAAATCAGTCTTCTGAGCTCTGTTCTCTGTTTCCTTCTCCCCCGTTAGTTACCAGTCTAGAAATCTGTATCTAAAATCTAGTTTGCATAACACTCAGACATTTGAATCAGTTATTCTCATGTTTATTTATTAAACATAACAGCTCTAAACTTGGATGAAAATGGGTAGAATGAAGCATGATTCATCAGTCATCCTCACGTTTAGTGACCTGCAGGCAAACTCTTCAGATGATTAAAAACATTTTCACTTTGCATCTGTATATCTTTGAGATTACACAGACCTATCCTGAAATATAATAATAAGGATGATGATGATAATGATGCTGATAAACCAATTAATGTAAGAGGAATTTCCAGAGTTGCCAAGCCAATTGGATCAAGGGGCCGTGGCAAATAGGCCTACCTCTTTTGTAACACTTCTTTGCTGCCACCTGGCCCCCACAGAGGCAGTGTAAGAGCATCCTAGTGGGGAAAGCTTGCAATGGAGCTGGAGACATTCTGAGCTTCCCCTTGCAGGTGCCCGTCTCTTCTGCCAATGGCTGTGAGATGTCCAGGCAATCAGAAGTCAATTGTCATCAAGAAGAAAATTTCCGTCAAGAGCCACTTAAATTGTGTCACTCAGGAGGAAAAATCAATACCAACAATCTCACAGACGTTACTGATTGGAGGAGTCTCCCATCCCCTCTTCACCACACTAAGTAGATATGTGGCTGCATTTACACAGGTAGTCAAAGAAAAAGAGAAGCGAAATTCCAACACTGAGCAAGCAACAGCTTCACCTCAAAGCCTAGTTCATCACTCACTCCCTGACATTCTACCCTGTCAGGAAAAACAAGGAGGGAATATTTCAGCACGTAAGTTTGAATGAATTTTATAATTTCTTTTTTTTATGTCAGTGAATTCTTTTCTAGTCTCCATTTACTGTCCCACTTTACAAATGCAAACTGAGTTCTTTCTATTTTCCTGCTTTTTTGTTTCATTAATGCTCATTAATGGCTCACAAAAAGGTGATGCCTTACAGACTAGAGCTGGCATTCTGTCCTGGTTCTGACCTGTACTCAACAGAGATCAATTAGCATCAGGAATAATAATATGACAGAATTGCAGGCTACTTAGCACAGGCAGATGAATTACTAATATGACAGAATTACAGGCTACTTAGCACAGGCAGATGAATAAGTATCCAAGTAAGCAGACTCGATCCAGAAGGAAGAGCTGCTATGTGTTATTGCATATTCTGGCCTCATAAAGAACTACTTCCTTTGTAGATCACCGTCAGCAAAATTTGCCTCCTCCAAGAATTACTCAACATTTTTATGGGTGTGAGAGTACAGGTGCTGTGGAGGGTTGGGTTTTTGTTTTTGTTTTCTTTTTGGTTATGGTTATTGTGTTTTTTATAAACCTTTTGGTAGCATATCTACTGTCTATCTCTGAGAATACCCCAAATATATATTTAACGCCTTTATTAGATATGGCAAAAACACAATCTGGAATGGATGGCCATTCTGATCAATCCTAGTAGCTCTGAACTTGGATGAAAATGGACTGAGTAAAGTAGGATTCAATAAAAGAAAATAATATATTTCCTGGTTTGAAAAAGAAGTGCTTAGAGTTTGGCTGAGTTCTTATTGAACTCACTGTCAACCAGCACAACAAAACCAAATAAAAAATATTTAGGTATAGCTGTTTAAAGAAAAAATGAATTGCTGAAATTCTGAGAACCAGTATTAGCAAAGCTGCCAAAGAAGTCTGAAGTCACTGCATCCTTGGACTGATGACATGATGCTACCGTAAGGTGGAAGATAGCAGAGGGTGGGGAAACCAAATATTAGTAACTATAGAAGTTACAAAGAACAGCACACCAAGAATCAAAAGATATTGCATCCAAAATATTATCTCTGTAAGAGACTTCAGAAATTATCAAATCCAACCTCATTGTCTTGCAGAAGAGAAAACAAGGGTTCCAAGAGGCTTTGGCTTGAGAATACCAAATTCACAGGAGAAATGTAACTTAATATAACTCAGGTAGCATGACCCCTAATCCAGGGCCTTCTCACTATGTCACCCTCACCATGGAGTGTTAGAGAGGAGGAACAGGCAGGAGAGTGTAGACAATGGTTCCTGATGCCCTCAGGGACTAAGATCCACAATCCAATTCCTGTGCTGCAAGGACAGCCAATGTCTTCGTTCGCTAGTGGAAATAGTGTCACCTATTTGAAAGGAAGATATGTAAGGGCTGCAAGTCAAAACAAGAAGCCATAGTATGAACATCGTAAAAAAGCAGACCCTAGAAACTGAACCTTCAGCATCACTCTGCAGAACCTGCTTTTGTATTTCCTTAAGGAAATATTTGCAAATGATATTTTCTTTATTGCACATCTTTATTAGATTAGTTTATTGTCATTTTAATTTACAATATATTTCTTGAATGTATTAGTTTCATCATTTTTCTGTTTATGACTTTCTTCATTTCTTTTTCTGAGACAGGGTCTCTATCACCCAGGCTCGAGTGCAGTGGCATGATCACAGTTCACGGCAGCTCCTGGGCTCAAGCAATCCTCCCTCCTTAGCCTCCTGAGTAGTTGGGAGTACAGATGTGTACCACCATGCCCTGCTAATTTTTTCTTTTTTATTTTTTGTAGAGATAGCATCTTACTATCTTGCCTAGGTTGGTCTCAAACTCCTGGGCTCATGCAATCTTCCCACTTAGGACTTTCTTAATTTGTGAACTTAGGTTTGTTAGCTCTTTTCTTCTATTTTACTTAGGAGTTCTTAACATTTTCAGTTTTTCTACTTTCATAGAGAGCATTACTATAAATATTTAAGACCACCTTTTTTTTTAATTTGGTGAATTTAGATTTAATTACATTCCTCATATTCTGAAACACAGTATCTTAATTACATTAATTTTCTGGATATTCTACACTTTCAGCTTTGAGTTCCTTTTTAACCTAAGAAGGGTTTAAGAAAGAGGTTTTAGTTTACTATTGGCAGAAATCTTTGTTTTCTAGTTTGGTAATCAATCTTTCACGTTATTGTGTTAAATTCTGAGAATGTTTTCTATGGTTTTAAAAAAATTTTAGAGTATTTCTTTAGGGCCTAATATAATTCTACTTTTTAAATGTTTCACAGCATTTGTTAAGAAGGTTGTTTCTCTGCTTTCAGGGTATAGTGCACTGTAGATTGATGTAGCTATATCAGTTAGAGCTACATTAATTATGCTTTCTAGATCTTCCTCACCTGCACTTACTCATTTGTCCACTTAATTTGTTGATGCACTGAGGGAAAAGTTATTTAAAGTCTACATGTACTAATATGTTTCAGTCTACTTCTCATTGATAGTTTCTGCTCTATTTATTTTGATGCTATGTTATTTGATTATTAAATCTTCATTAAGAATAGTACCTTCATTATTTTAACATGTCCTGCAATACCAACCAGGGGAGTTCAGGGCTGTTTGCACATAAATAAGAGAAGAAGGACAATAGTTGGGAAATTTAGTGACATTAGAGAACTGAGCTTTACTTGTGCTGTCTCCTTTATAAAGCTTCTCCCAAACTACATGACCAAAGTCTCTTTCCCTTCTATCAAAACTTCAAAGCATTTGGATAGCATCCCTTTCAAGGCTCTTAAAACCCCCTGCCTTATGATAATTTAAGAGCAAGTTTAAAAAATTGCTGTAAAGCTGGACACTACTTTATCTTTATTGTCCTTGCAGCACTTAGCACATTTCATTGCTTAGAATCTAGCAGATGCTTAATAAATAGCTGATGAACTGAATTGATTCATCAAAATGAACCAATAATGCTCTCTCTGACTTTCTAAAATATACTTCCTGTATGAGGGTTCTCCAGAGAAATAGAACCAAAAGAATATAGATATGAATTATAGATATATGCTACATTGCTTGATAGAGAAAAAAATTACTATAAGGAATTGATTTACACAATAACAGAGGCTAAGAAGTCCCCAGATCCGCAGTTGGCAAGCTGAAGACCCAGGAAAACCAATGGTACAATTCCAACTTGAGTCTTAAAGCCCGAGAACCAGGCGAGCTGATGGTAGACGTTCCAGGCTAAGTCAGAGTCTAAAGGCAAAACAAAACCCATGTCCCAATTCAAAGATGGGCAGAGAGAGCAAATTATTCCTTATTCAGCCTTTTGTTATATTCTGGCCTTCAACAGATTGGGTAAGGCCCACCTACATGGGGTGGGGGTTAATGTGCTTTACTCGGTCTAGTGGCTCAAACATTAATCTCAGCCAGAAACACCCTCACAGGCACATCCAGAGTAATGTTTAACCAAACATCTCAGCACTCTGCAACCTGGTCAGATTGACACACAAAATTAACATCCCACTTCCTAGTGAAACAGATGAAGACCTAGGTTGATATTTTATCTATAATGATGCTAGACACCGAGTCTACTTCCCAAACAAACCCCTTTACATAGCGCTTTATTTTCAAACACAGGAAAAAAGAAAAATAACCACATGGGTTTTTGACCTGGAATGTAAAGGTTCGAAAAACTTATCTATGTGGCATGTATATCACTATGGTAGAGCAAAAAAGATGAAACATAATTCACAAAGTGACAGAAAATTGATGTTTATATGAGGAGTGGGAAAAAGCTCAAAAGCAAATTTCTGCCTCAGCCAGCAGGAGAAATCTCCCACAAATCTCTCAGACAAATAGTCCAAGAGATGAGCCAGCTCTCAGAAAGAAAGCACTTGTAGTGAAAGATTAGAAATGTTCCGTAGGAAAGGGCTTAAGAGAAATAGAAAAATAGTTTTTCATGGCGCTATCAGCAGAAAGAGCTCTTTTGTTTTCTGCCTTAAAACTATATTAAAAAATTAAGTTTAAAAATTAAAAAACACTACCTTCAAAATAGTCCCTTTATTATAAAGATAGCCTTTTTATTTCTAGGAGGAGTTGAATAAAAAGTAGCTATAATTTCTAATGTACTGTGTTACAGAATATACACTAGGCAAGTAACAACAGCATAACAATGGAAGGAATATGAGCTGCATTGGGCTTGAGCTCTCAGTAAACAAGGGACTGGCCTTTGAGTAGTAACATAAGTAACATGAGATTGCTTCAGGGAGCACAGCCAGTTTTGCTACCAATAACTGCCCAATTCAGCATAGACCAGCAGTTTTTAGCTCTGGTCAAGGTAAAAGAACTTGAAGGTAAAAAGGAAAAGTATGCACATCAGGAGAGAAAATGAGTAGCCATTCTTAGCTTTAGTGTCTACTAGAAGAAGGAATTAGTAATTAACACTAAAGCCCATTCAGTATCCACACTGATATGTATTTTTAATCTAAAGTAAATTGTAAGCAATACACTATGAGTATTTAGAACAATGCCTTGCTTATAGCAGTAACTTAATATTTGTTGAATATATAAACTACAAGGAGCTTTTTCTGAAGCATTTTGCTCTCATTTTATTCTTCCATTGATTTTATGGTGTCCTAGGTCCATACTGGTTAGAAGAAAGACCCAACCTGCATTCCTAGTCACTATTCTGCTGTACCCATAAGGTAGCTCCAATAAGCGCCTCTTACATTTAGGAGAAGAGAAAGATAGCTGCTATGATCCTCAATTTGGGGTAAAGCTGAAATTATAACCCACGGAGTCATGAAATAAATATGTAAAGGAGGATATAGAATTATAGCAAAGGAGGAAATAAAGAATTGACTGTAAACACTTTTTAAATCAATCCATCACCCAATTTGGTAGCATGTAGCTGAGTGATTTTCTTCCCCATAATTTAACCCTTCAGCTGTGTTGGGTCATCCTATTGTAAAACTGTTCTCTGTGACTCAAATTGGCTCTGCCTCTAGACTGAAACTGACTAAAGTATCTTTGTTTTTGCAGATTCAGAACAAAACAGCAGTAGGGATACAAGGTTCACATAGACATGATTGGCCAGTTTTCTTCTTTTCAGTTGAAAATTACATGGGGGAAAGATGGTAGAAAGTTGAAAATACATAATGAATACATAATAGATTCATTTGTTTAATCAACAAATACTTATTGAGCACTGATACATGTGTACCAGGCATTAGCTAGATACTAATATAGGGATGAACAGGCCACACATTGTCTTGTCCTCCTACAGCTTATGGTCTAGCAGGGAGACAGATATTAAACCAAAATCCTGTAATTCTGTAACAATTTTTATGAAGGAAAAGCACAGTGTAAAATAAATACAAGAATAAACGTGTAAAATATGATAAAGCAAACCCATCTCACACAAAGAAATCAAAGCATTCAAAGCCAAAAAAAATGTAGTTTCTCAGTTTAACATCACACCTGCAAAAATAATTCAAAAACACTATTAGAAAGCTTTTGAATGTGTTCATACTAAATTATAAACACTATAGAAAAGCCACTGAATGAAAAATACATTAATAGCATAACACCTATTACAGAAAATTGGGAAAAGTGTGATTATAACTATCAACATCACATTTTGCAACTTCCTCCAGAAAGTCTTGGTGCCTGATCTCTCAGGCCACTTATTACTACTGATGTTGGGCCCATTTACAAAATATCTTGAACTCTTGCCACAGGGATGTATGGTTGAAGAACAACATTCCATCTCTTCTCTGACCTTAACATGGAATTCTTGCTCTTTGGCTGAAATTTGTTCACTTTACAAGTTCTACAAACATACAGTAGTTTTAAATATTAAAAAAGACCAAATGTTCACTAAAACTGAGGAAGGGATTGAGGAGACATCAGAAGATCTAACAAAAGCACTGCTATAAACCTAACCTGAGAAAACACAGGTAATTCATCATGATTTTTAAAAGCTCAGGTGGTTGATAGTTCAGGAAAGGACTAGTGTCCCCACTGTGGAGCAGGCAGCCACTGAGTGAATAACCAGGGAGCAAACAGTAGCATGGAGAAAACAGTATGTTACAGCATGGGCTGTAACACTCTTTAGTCTCTCCTGTGTCACCCACATTCAGTCATTCTACCAACATTGAAAGCCAGATGCTACCAAGACATTGTGCTCCTGTTGGAGAAGTGAAAAATACAACACTTCCCCTGCTCTCAAAAAGCATATAATTTCATCAGGATAGTCTCAGAACGAATAATTAGAAAATATGACAGAATTAAACAAGCACTAGCCTGAGGTACAAGGAATGTCTATGGAGGACCCACAGAGGTACAACTCATTCTACATGGGAGGAACCAAGAAGGATTTAAGATGGATGTAGGACTGGAGCACAAAAGGGTGAGAATAAAAGAAAGGGCATTTTAGGTTGATGGGTAAATATAATTGAAGGCCTAGAATGTGAAAGAGCAAGGTGCATATTAATTATTTATGGACTTGAACATAGGACAAGGCTAGATTTGGTGGAAAACAAAATTAGAAAAGCCATTTAGGGTAGAAATCAGTTCCTGAAGAGTCTAGAGCTTCTTCTGTAGGAAGTAAGAAGGTAATGAAAGGTTTAGCAGTAGGGAATAATATGGCCTAGGTATGTAGTAGGCTATACAATGTAGGTTTGCATAAGTACACCCTATGGTTTCCACACAATGATGAAATCACCTGATGACACATTTCCCCGAATGTAGCCCCTTCATTAAGTGACACATGACCATATTTGCAGAAATGCATACCAACTGAGCATCTCTAAGCTTAAAATTTGAAATCCAATATGCTCCAATGAAAATTTACTCTGAGTATCACGTTGGCACTCAAAATGTTTGGGATTTTTGAGCATTATGATTTGAAGCTTTTCTGATTAGGGATGCTCAACTTGTAGTAACTTTCGAGATAAATATAACAGAGAGGGTTCAGAAACACAGATACTGCAAATGACTCTGAAAAAAATATTAAAACAGTTTGTCTATTCAATATATATATACACACACACATAATTCCATAGAGGAAAAATGCATAGATTTTACATTAACAACAATTTTGTCAGCTGTAGTTAGAAACTTAAGGAATATTACAGGATTACTGAAGAGAAAGAAGGGAAAGACCTTTGATATTGCTGCTCAATCTAAATCAAGTAAACTTTTGTTTAAATTAAGGTACATTGTCATGGTCTAACTATGAGAGAGTTAGAGGGTCAAGTAATTAGGAAATTGGCCTTTGAAATGAATGACTGTTAAGAGAACATCTTATCACTTTGCTTTGATAAAGAAAATCTTCTAGAGCCTCTGGCAGAAAATACATATTTTCCTAACTCCAAAAGTATTCCTGAACTACAAGAAGGACAGCTCAGAAAGGCCTTACACTGGAAGTGAGGCCAGTGATGCCATAAGCCAACATCATGTTCTGATGAATACTGAACACCACAAAAAGTATGCTGATGTGTGTCTACATTCCACAGTTTAAAACTTGCTTCAAACCATAATTTTCATGTAGTAGAGAAGTAGGCAATCCATACATGTCCACATCTAGACAGTTTTAATACAGCATTATATTCTAGTACACAGAAAAATGTCAAATACAAATGAACTATAAACATTAATCATTCTCAGCTAGTTGGGCTGGGAACTCTAGTTGGGTGCCAGGTTAGTGTTCCAGGGCCTTTCCATGACATGGTGGCAGCTGCTAAAAGGCCAGGTACAACATATACTTGTAAATAAAAATGACTAGCTTTTAGAACAGTATTCTCAGTCTATCTGTGATGATGGGCCAGACTTTTTAATTGTTTGCTTTGTTTTGTTGTTTAATGTTCATCCCACTGCAGGCTAGAATGTGGTGCCACTGCACAGGAGCAGTAAGTGGCTTGCCCTCTATGCACCTCACCATGGGCACAATGCAATACCTGCAACTCTCCATACCCGTTTCAGTGAGATGAGGCCATCGATCATCTACCTGGATTTCATGACTATGGTAAATCGCTATACAATGTCTAAACATTCTCAATTTCTGTACTCATCAGACTAGAAACAGATGACTTACTGGCACTGGTCTACAGATGTCACTTAGGGAAACACTGTATGGAAGATGGGCCTGGAGAATCTGAATAACTTTCAGTGGCCATGAATACACTATGAGGTAAGACTAAGGAGAAAGAGCACAATGAATAGAGACAAATGTTTCTATGAGAAAGCAGGTGATGGGTGAATCAACACTTTCTGTCAGCACAGCCAAGCAGAGTGCCAGCTCTGTGGCAGGAAGGCTCCTCTACTAGGCCTCCCTTAGGCCAACACCAGCCTCGGCCTGCAACAAACACTCTCCAAGTATCTTCAGACATACCGCCCCAAGACCAAATCTGTGAGGAGCTCAAGCATGTGGATGAATTTAGGCTCACTTCCCTTTCCTCCAAGATGGCCTGTTCTGCCCCCAGAAGGGATTCAGAAACTGCTGAGTTTGAAAGCACCTTAAACAAACTTCCATTTTTTTCCATGAGTTCTCTGAAGGCTTCCGAGGAGAACTACAATTTCACTTAATCCTTAGATAGTTTTTCCTACATTTTATAATTTCTGAAAATGGCATGCATGTTATAACTGATCTATACACTTAATATGGCAGTGTCACATTATTTTGCCCTCAACTATGTTTAAATTGATATTTATTTTCTAGCTGATACTATTTTAGAAATTGAGAAAATTAGGTATGTAATTTCATTGTGAACTAAAAGCATATGGTATTTTAGTTCCCTTAGGCAGCTTTGCTTTAGGGAAGTGTATATCAAGAAAATGGATGAGAGCACTGGTCAACCCATTTGACAGATTTAAATAATTTTTAAATTATACATCTATATATAGATAAGTAATAAATATAAAGGTAGATATACATATGCCTACCTTTATGTTTTTATTGAAAGATATTTAATTGAGAAAAATTGTACACAGGTATTACATGATAATTTGATGCCTATATATACTATATAATGATTACCTCAGTAAATCTATTTAACACATCCATCACCATTCATAGTTATGTGTGTGTGTGCATGCATGTGTGTGTGTGTTAAATTTACTCTCTTATTAAATTTCAGGTAAACAATACAGTATATACAATATGATTTACTATAGCCACCAGGTTGTATATTAGATCCTCATAATTTATAATAAAAAGTTTCTACCCTTTGAGCAATGTCTTCCATATTTATTGAGATCCTGTTATGTCCCAAGTACATTAGGGTTTCACCTTTATTAACTCATTTAAACCTTATAATAACCCTCTGTCATTGGCACTCATTTTAACTATACAAAAAAATGAGGCACAGAGAGGTTAAGAAATTGTATTGTTCAGGGTTCTCTAGAGGGACAGAACAAATAGAATAGATGTATATATATGAAGGTGAGTTTATTAGGCGTATACTCACATGATCACAAGGTAAAGTCTCACACTAAGCTGTTATGAAGGTGAGTTTATTAGGCGTATACTCACATGATCACAAGGTAAAGTCTCACACTAAGGTGTCTGCAAGCTGAGGAACCAGAAAGCCAGTCTGAGTCCCAAAATCTCAAAAGTAGGTAAATGGGCAATGCAGCCTTCAGTCTGTGGCTGAAGGCCAGAGAGCTCATAAGTCCAAGAGTCCAAAAGCTGAAGAACTTGGAGTTTGATGTTTGAGGGCAGCAAGCATTCAATATGGAAGAAAGACGACGGCCACAAGACTCAGCAGGTCAAGCCCTTCCATTCTTCTGCCTGCTTTATTCTAACCATGCTGACAGCTGATTAGATGGTGCCCACCCAGCTTAAGTGTGAGTCTGCCTCTCCCAGTCCACTGCTCTCCTTTGGCAACACCCACACAGACAGACCCAGGAACAACACTTTACCTCCTTTAGCCCAGTCAAGTTGACAGTCAATATTAACCATCACAGAAAGTTTCCCCAAGATCATGCAGCTAGGAAGTGTTGAAGCTAGCCAGGGTTCAAATCAATGTTGATTACTGATACCCTGATAACCACTTAATTTGCTGATAACACAGCATCAAGTCCATTACTTACTGCAATAAGAAAGAATACTCCCTCGACAGAGTCTTATTTTCTAGGAGGGATATTTATGAGGTTTGGGGTTTTGGTTTAAGGCAGGTATTCAAGGAAGGAGCCTAACTCAGATTGTCCATAGCAAGGAAGGGGTTCCAAGCGAGTTTGGAAGAGTAAACGGTGGCATGATGAGTCTGAAGTGACCTGTTGTCCCAAAAGTGAGTTATTTATTCTAACAAGGGATAGTTGAATCATCTTTTATTCAAATAAATGGGTTTCAGGAAGTTGTCTATCCAAATAATAATTTGCAACATCATATCCCTGGGAAAGAATGTCTTGAAATAAGTCATATTAATGCAGACAGTGATCTGGATGGCTGCAGATGGTTTTCCCACCAGGTGGTTGCACCGATGCTCACAAACATTCATACACACTCAGCCCCCATTACTGAGTGACTGTGAGAATTTGATGAAATAATGTATGCCAACATGTTTCATAAGCTGAGAAGCACTATGTGCATGTCAGCTGATAGTATTGTTAATAGTTGCAGTACTTGCAGTTCCTGACTTCTTGAAGTCTCACTAGTTGGGCCAGAGCTTAATAACATGGTTGAGTAAAGCAATTGAACCTAGCAGTTCTCTGAGGTAAGGCTCACCTTGAGTTAATCAGAAAGGAAACTTGGCAAAGGAATGGAAGAACAACTTGGCACCAGGAAAATCCACATTCTCTGTATTCCTGAGAAAGTGAACTCCCAGCTGTGAATTTATTGACTCTCCCTTAAGAAGTTCTAATGGAATAAATTTTCCCTTCTTGGTGCCTGCTAATTAGACAATTATTTAACTCTGTTTCTTTTTTTAATGACTCTCTGCTGTTGTTTGAAGACTTCTGTCTATTATTTGTAATAAAAACCTCTGTCACATTTTTGCCTCATTATCCTTAACAAATAGTGCATTCCCCAGCCCCAATCCCTGACTCCCTTAGTTCTCCCTCCCCCAGCACCTCCCCAGTCTAGAGCTCCCAGAGTTTCAAAGAGCAGCTGTTATCATTTTGTTGACTGAGAGATTTTTAGAAACTTCTATCACAGGCACAAGGCTCCATGGGGGGCTGTTGAATTAAATATCAGCTCTTCAAACAGGAATTAGCTCAGAGAACAAAAGCAGCGGGAAGACAAGGGACAAACACAGGCAAATGCTGCAGTCCTCCTACTCAGTGGTTGAGAAACTAGTTCTCTTTTTCTTCCCTAGAACTCTGATACAGGAAATTCCTAGGCCCCTGACCACACTTGACCATCTTGTCACATATCTCATCTCAGGGCTTGAGAGTAAGCTCAGCCCAGCCCTGGGTCACTTACTTTTCCATCTGAAAATGAGTGGTTCAAAGGAAATTGTCCTTTTCACTATCCCCCATGGTTAGGCACACTTGTTTGAGCACTCTGAAGGATTTTCTATGGAGTAACTCTTTCTTTAGAGGCTCGGAGAAGTGGGAAAACAAGAAAACAAAGGAATCAATATTTGCTAAGTCCTTCTATATGCCTGGATCTGTCTGCAAGCTAAGTACCATTTCTCTACTCTCAGTTCATAGCAATCCTAGAGAGACTAGATTCTTGCTACTCAAAGTATGACATGGGTTGACTTCATGGGTATGCAACTTCTATAGTCACATGGGGCCATTAGCTTAGGATGGCCACATTTGGTTTAATGTTCTGTTATCTTGAATTTTTAAACAATTTTATCTTCCAACTTGCATTTTGTAAGTAAAAAGCACTGAAACAGAGGAGATGCAGGTAACATACATATTTACCATTCCTTGACACCCCATTCACATACAGCATTTGCAATGTCCATAATCACAGAATTCCACTGTACTCATGATATGTGGGAGTTCAGTAAGACTCAAAGCAAGTACAAGGTAAATATGTTAAGTCCATGACTGAGAAAGCAAGAGTGGTGGCAGCTCTAAGAAACCATACTTTCCTTTTACAACAGCACTTGCTTTGAATACAGAAAAGAGAAAATGGCATTCGAAGAAGCACAAGCTACTAAGGAATCCTTTCATCCCTGTGTTAGCCAGACACATGCTGAAAATGACACAGGAGGAAAAGAAAAGATAGAGAAACTCACAGCTCCTTTTCTTTGAATCCTTCCCTACTCATCAATAACCTGAAGGTAGAGAATATTATAGACTGTGTGTATCAAGAAGTAAAATAATTTTATTTCATGATGGCTGATGAGGAACATCAGATGTCAATTCTCAAAGAAGTTCAAAGTTACAGATGAATGGTCATAATCTGAATGGAAAACTGAAGGAAGAGAGCCAGAATCTGTCAGAGTGCCCACGAGAAGAAGCTGGGATGCAGAAAGGCAAAGCAGCAGTGTCTGGCAGAGATGGGCCCCTGAGGAACTCGAAGCCACGTGGAAAAGGTGAGTGGGGATGCTTCTGTGCTCCCCTCAGCCCTAGAACAACCTGCTGACTGCCAAATTGTTAAGGAGTACCTTTGCCCTCACAACCCAGGGCAGTGCTATCAGTGGTGATCTGAAAACTTCCCAGGGACAGAGAACAAGGGGCCAGCTCACACAGGGCATCTATATTCCCCTCAGGCCTGAACTGAGATGGCAAGCACTACAGTGGTTTTGTACTTATTGTGGGCCACTGCTCTTCCTGCGGAACCTTAGACCTTGAGTTACTACATCACCAAACACCCCCAAAAACATTCCCTAGAAAATTCTCTGACTTTGCCAACCATAAAGGACCAGGATCCAAATTAAGAAAGAAGTCGTCAAATTATCTCTGTATGTTGATGACATGCTCGTACAGAAAACCCCAAAGACTACCCCGGAAAACTCCTAACTTGAAAAGCATCTTCAATAAAGACTAAGGATACAAAATCAACGTACAAAAGTTAGTTGCATTTCTATACGCTAACAATGCTCATGCTGAGAACCAAATTAAGAACTCAATCCCATTTACAATAGCCATGGAAAAACATTCCATGCTCATGGATAGGAAGAATTAATATTGTGAAAATGACCATACTACCCAAAGCAATCTACAGATTCAAGGCAATTCCCACCACATTACCAATTTTATTTTTCAGAGAACTGAAAAAAAAAAAAAAAAAAAAAAAAAACTCTAACATTCATATGGAGGCAAAAAAGAGCCTGAATAGCAAAAGCAATTCTAAGCAATAATAACAAAGCTGGAGATACGATGTTACCTGACATGAAACTATTCTCCAAGTCTATAGTGACCAAACAGCATGGTACTGCTACAAAAATAAACACATGTATCATATAAAAATAGACAGAAATATGTACATGTATCAATGGAACAGAATAGAGAAACCTGCAACAAAGCCACATACCTACAACCAACTGTTCTCCAACAAAGCTGACAAAAATAAGCAATAAAGAAAGGACACCCTATTCAACAAATAGTGCTGGGAAAACTAGCTAGCCATATGCAGAGGAAGGAAATTGGACCCCTATCTCTCAACATATACAAAGATTAACTCAAGATGGATTCAAGACTTAAATGTAAGGCCTAAAACTATAAAAATTTTAGAAGAAAGCCTAGGAAAAACTTCTGGACATTGGCCTAGGCAAATAATTCATGACTAAGACCTCAAAAGCAAATGCAACAAAAGTAGACAAAAGGAACTTAATTAAACTCAAGAGCCCCTCCACAGCAAAAGAAACAATCAGCAGAGTAAACAGATAACCTACAGAGTGGAAGAATTATTTGCAAACTATGCATCTGACAAAGGACTAACACCCAGAATCTATAAGAAACTAAAACAAATCAACAGGCAAAAAACAAATAACCCCAATTACAAAGTGGGGAAAGGACATGAACAAACACTTCTCAGAAGACATACATGTGCCAACAAATATATGAAAAAAATACTTAACATCACTAATCATCAGAGAAATGCAAATTAAAACCACAGTGAGATATTATCTCAAACCACTCAGAATGGCTATTATTAGAAAGTAAAAAGAATAAATAAATAAGAGACGTTGGCAAGGATGCAGAGAAAAGGGAATGCTTATACGTTGTGGGAACGTAAATTAGTACAAGTCAAGGGAAAACAATGTGGATGATATGGCTTGGCTGGATTGTCACTCCCAAAATTCCCATGTGCTGTGGGAGGGATGGGTGGGAGATAATTGAATCATGGAGCAGTTTCCCCCATACTGTTCTCATGGTAATGAATAAGCCTCACAAGATCTGATAATTTTATAAGATCACTTGATTCTCATTCTCTCTTTCCTGCCACCATGTAAAACATCCCTTGCTCTTCCACCATGATTTTGAGGCCTCCCCAGCCACGTGGAACTGTGAGTCAATTAAACCTCTTTCCTTTACAAATTACCCAGCCTCAGATATGTCTTTATGAGCAGCTGAGAACAGACTAATACAATGGAGATTTCTCAAAGAACAAATATAGAACTATCATTGGACACAGCAATCCCACTACTTGGCATCTACTCAAAGGAAAAGAAATCACTGTATAAGAAAGATACCTGCACTTGTCTGCTTTTTGCAGCACTGTTTACAACAGCAAAGTTATAGAATCAATCTACTGTCCACCAGTGATTGACTAGATAAAGAAAATATGATGTATATACACTGTGGACTATTATACAGACACATAAAAAAATAACATAATGTCCTTTTCAGTAACACAGATGGAGCTGGAAGTCATTATCTTAAGTGAACTAACTCAGAAACAGAAAATCTAATACAATATGCTCTTATTTATAAGTGGGAGATAAATAATGGGTACACATGGACATAAAAATACAAATAATAGTCACTGGGTAGGGGGTGAGGATTGAAAAACTACCTGTTGGGTATCCTACATTCAGTATTTGGGTGATGGGTTCACTAGAAGCTTAAACCTCAGCATTACACAATATACCCAGATAACAGACCTGTACATGTACCTCTTGCATCTGAAATAAAATAAAGTTCTTTGAGAAATCACCAAACTGATTTCCACAATAGCTGAACTAAATTACATTCCCACCAGCAGTATATACGCATTCCCTTTTCTTCACAACCTCACAAGTATCTGTTATTTTTTGACTTTTTAATAATACCCATTCTGACTAGTGTAAGATTGTATCTCAGTGTGGTTTTGATTTGCAATTCTTTCATGATTAGTGATGCTGAGCATTTTTTCATATGCTCGTTGGCTGCATGTATTTCTTTATTTTAAAAGGGTCTGTTCATGTTATTTGCCCACTTTTTAATGAGGTTGTTTGTTTTTTGCTTGTAAATTTGCTTAAGTTCCTAAAACAGAATTACCATTCAACCCAGCATTCCCACTGTTGGGTATTTACCCAAGGGAATATAAATCATTCTGCCATAAGGACACATGCATGCATATGTTCATTGCAGCACTATTCACAATATCAAAGACATGGAATCAACCCAAAGGCCATCAGTGGTAGCCTGGATAAAGAAAACATGGCACACACACACACTATGGAAAACTCTTCATCCATAAAATGAATGAGATCATGTTCTTTGCAGCAACACAGATGGAACTGGAGAACAATATCTTCAGTAAACCAACACAGGAGCAGACGATCAAATACAGCATGTTCTCACTTACAAGTGGGAGCTAAACATTGAGTACATATGAACACAAAGAAGGGAACAACAGACACCATGGCATTCTTGAGGGTAGAGGGTTGGAGGAGGGAGAAGTTTAAAAACCTACCTATTGGATACTATGCCGATTACCTTGATTATGAAACAATCTGTATGCCAAATCCCCATGATACGCAATTTACCTATATATCAAACCTGCACATGTACCCTGAACCTAAAACAAAAGTTTAAAAAAACTTAAAAAGAATAAAAAAATAAACATTAAAATAAAATACTTTATAAAAATAAGTGAAATAAAAATAGTTGTTACTTTTGTGTAGTGCAACCACTATTTTGGTAAGAAAGAATTACATAGGGATGCACCAGCTACAAAATAAAAATTATATAATTACTTATGAATTATATAATTTCAGCAAATCCATGTATGAGTTAAATGCTCTCATATTTGCATTTAAAAGTGACAATGCACAATATAAATTATAAACTTCATGCTAACAAATTAAAATTCCAGTGTTTCTTTACAACATTAAATAACAAAACACAGCATAACAAGCTAAGAGTGAGACTGGAAGAAAGAAAAAAAAAAAGCTTTATATTTCAGTACCTTTAACAATACTTTCATGGCCAGGTACGGTGGCTCATGCCTGTCATCCCAGCACTTTGGGAGGCCAAAGTGAGTGGATAACCTGAGGTCAGGAGTTCGAGACAAGTCTGACCAACATGGAGAAACCTGTCCCTACTAAAAATACAAAATTAGCCAGGTGTGGCGGTGCATGCCTGTAATCCCAGCTACTCTCTGGAGGTTGAGGCAGGAGAATCACTTGAATCCAGGAGATGGAAGTTATGGTGAGCCGAGACCATCGTACCACTGCACTCCAGCCTGAGCATCAAGAGCAAAACTCCATCTCAAACACACACACACACACACACACACACACACACACACACACACAAACAATACTTTCTTCTTGCTTTTTGAACCAGGAGCCCACATTTTGCACTGGGTCCGGCAGTACTCAATCTGCCTGTAGCATTAATATGAACTGGGAGCTCCTTAGAAATGTAGAACCCCAGGCCCCTCCATAGATGTATTAAATCAGAACCTGCATTTTTTAAAAATCCTAAGATGATTCATTGTACACGAAAGTCTGAGAAGCACAGGGTTAGAATAATCTGCTCAATGATTCACAGTTATCCAATGGAGGAGATGGGATCCAAACTACAGTAGTCTGACTTCAGAGTAGAGCTGAGTGACGACTACACTGAACTGTGGGACTGTGAAGTCAATGCCATATTATCCCTAATTTACAGATATAAAAACAGCTTAGAGAGGCTAATGCACTTGCCCAAGGTTGCAAGTTGCCAGCTAATGAGCAATCAAACAGGAATTAGAAGCAAATCTGCCTGATTCCCAATCTCAGCTGTTTGCATTGCTACCAATAGTTTCCAAATAAGAGTGAACATCAGAAATAGAGAATGTTTTAAATGCAGATTACCGGGCCCCAATCCAGACACAGCAAATCAAAATCTCTAAGTTGAGGCTTGAAAATATTTTAAAACAGTGGTTGTCAAGCTTGAAAACACAGTTAAACTACATCTGGGACTTCTTAAAAATCCTGATGCCAAAGCCATATCTCAGAGCAATTAAATTGAAATGTCTGGGGGTTGCACTCAGACACCAAAGCTTGAAACCAGTTGAGGATGCCTGTTTTAAGAAACTTCCAAGTAATGCCGATGCTGATACTCAGCCAGGTATGGAGACTCTGCTTTACAGGGAAATATGCTCCTGCCCACAGGGCTGCCCACTGGAATCCTGTGCATATAGGTTAGAAAGAAGTGACTAATGAGCAAACAAAAAAATATATAGGATTTCAGGAAACTACTTTCATTTATAAAGCCAACCTAATCAATTAAATGTGAAAAAAATGCAATTAGTACTCAAGATCACTGGTGTACATTTTGTTAATAGAATACTAAAATATATCAAAGAATCATTAGCAGCCAAAAACCAAAAACTCTGTACTAAATATTTGTATCTGTTTCTAAATCAACATTTTTATCTCCAGGAAAAACAACATTCACTAGCCATTATTCTGGAACTCTTGTCAAGTGTTCATTTTAAGAGAGAGAGTAACTATAACAGTCAGGGAAACCAGAAGCTAGAAACCCACGACGCACCAAGGCAGAGTAGAGAAAGTACAGCTAGGGGTCTCTTACAAGCTGTTGGCAGAAAATCTTAGGAGCTCAGGGTTAGCAGGTCCTCAGAAGTCAGGAATTAAAGCCCTCTTTCAACACCTGACTTCTGCTTATCACATCTGCTCTGACTCGAACCACTACCTGTATATAAATCAACCCAGGTTATTGTTTAAGCTGCAGTAACTTCTAATCCCAGCCCAAACCTCCCACATTGCCATCATCTGGTGATGATGCCTTAAAAAATAAGTTCCCCAAGTGATCTGCATGCACATTAAAGTTTCAAAACAGCTACTATTACGATAGTTCTATTAGGTACATCTAGCCCAGTGCCAGGCAGGGGCAAATTCACCAAACTATTGTCACTCTTAGGATGTTCTGGTAGCTTACTGGCTGGCATTTTCCCCTTGACCAACACATATCTTCATGCCTCCATCTTTCCTATCTACTCTAGAGTTATGGAGATTGTTCTACTCATATCCCAGTATGTAGACTATTAGCCATGTAATGGACATTAAACATTGTATAATCAAATGTGTCCAATACTCAGGTCATTTTCACATAAGCCAAAATAAGCTACCTTTTCTCCCTCCTAAATATGTCCAATTGGCTTATTTGGCAAGATTTCACTGACATGCAAAAGGTACTTGGTATTGACCAACACCCCAAACCACAGAATAGACAGTGCCATATCTGCCCTCAACAGCTATCCAGAATTAGTCTTCTCTCTTCCACAGGACAGTCTTTAATTACTTACAGATACATATCATACCCCTCTCAAATTTTTTGTTCATCAAGCTGAATAATCCCATGTCCTCTAGCTTTTTCTTTTTACTAAATTGCTTTAGAATTATGTTTGTATGTACGTGGTCTTACATAATGTGTATTATTGTTTTGGTGCATGTGTTTTTAGT
Organism: Saimiri boliviensis; assembly: GCF_048565385.1. Classification (NCBI taxonomy): domain Eukaryota; kingdom Metazoa; phylum Chordata; class Mammalia; order Primates; family Cebidae; genus Saimiri; species Saimiri boliviensis. The sequence continues at coordinate 32,694,892 of NC_133456.1, read as the reverse complement.
TCATGTAAATGGAATTGTGTAATATCACAGATGTTTTATCAAACGTGGTCTTTAGGAGCTACACATATTGCTAAGTGCTCCTCTCACTTTTTTCTTTTGCACTGTGGTTTCTCTATGCCTTTCCCTATCTCTCCTCCTGCACACCCCTGAGTCTTCCTTCATTTATTGTTTTACTTGTATTCCTCTTTATCCATGTCCCCTTTAAACTGAGGCACTCAATCTGAACATCGCCCCAGCCACTAAAAAAACACAGAATACTGGTGACATATTTTATGGATGTGTCGTTCTGGATTCTTACAACAGTAACCCTTAAGTACACTCTTTAGTTGAAATACTATTATAACAAGAATACCTCACTTAATTCGTTTACCATTGAAGGACATTCCCCTCCTTCTTAGGCTGAATAAATCTATGGCATGGAGAATATTGTTTCCTAAACAGACTAATACTGCATTCTATATCCATGTTCCTTTTGCTTACAGAAATGCTTGGTGTGTTGTTAAAGGCAGTCTTATCAAAAGAGATTCATAATATTCAAAATAAACCTTGGAGATCACCCAGAGTGAAGTTGCCTGAGGAGGTGGTAGTAAACCCTAAACATTTTATGAAGGAGAAGACCGAGGTCCAGAGGGCTTAGTGACTTGCTCAGAGACATAAGCCAATTACTACAGCCTGTGGAGCTGAGTCAGAAGCCCCAGGTGTCCTGACTCTCAAGCCAGCTTTTGCTAGCATCCACGTGCCAAACACCCTGCGGCACAGCGGAGGGCTGTGAGTTGGCTCTTACAGCTGCCCATCCCTCACCCATCCCATGATTCTCTGAAAGCAGAGCACACAGACCCAGTCTGTTTTGGAGTTTCAGAGCTGCAAAGCCTGCATTATTTAACACTGGTTTTATCTATCAGAAATGGAGAATAAATAGCACTATAATAAAATCCATAAAACAGACCAAATTGGATTTTTTCAGGATGGCTCCAAGCACAAGTTGGTAATCAAAAGATTCTGAGAAAAACTGGAAATAGTGTTTACTCTGTGGAAATTTTCCTGAATCTTAAGAGCATTCCTGTTCTCCGTCACCCACTAGCTGAATACTTCAGGAGGAGAGACATTACTCTAAGTCAAAAGGAAGGAGGACATTTTCAAAAAGCCTCATGAAAAATGCTTCCTCCTCACATCTTTATGAGCCATTCATACTTTAGAGCATGAAACTGGTTAGCCTTCACGCTCTTCCATATTCTCAGAGCAGCAGCAGTCAAGGTGGTAGAAGAGACAGCGGTTGCACTTTCCAGCAAGGTGTAGAAGCTGTCAGGAATAGTAAGTGACGGTTGTGTTGGCTGCACCATTGTATATATCTGGGCTTGCAGGGCTGCTAATAATGACAGCTTCCCTCTTCTTCAAGCATCGGGCCAGGATTCAAATTTGTCACCAGCTAATTCCCCTCAAGGAAAAAGCACGTTTTTCATTAGTGTAGTCAAGTGAGAGGCAGTACTTAGCATGATTTTTCTATTCATATAGTACCTTTAAATAGAAGCTTCCATTTCAAGAAGGCCTAATGAGCATACCAAACTACCTCTTTTCCAACCCAAGCTCTCAGTGAAATAGCTAAAAGGATATTGGTTAAAGGATGAAATCGTAACAATGATAGCACATAAGAGAGAGAGCAATTAGGGCATCAGAAAGTCTGAAGAAATACTGAAAGACAGAAGAAAGATGAAATGGAAGGGACATCCCCACCCAAAACACCAAAGGAAGAGTTGTTTCTCTCAGGAGAAGCTGGAAACAAGACAAGCAACTTGGTGTTGATAAACAACAAAAAGCAGAAATAGGCTCTGAGGCAATCGGATGAGTTCACTGAAGATTTCTTTTTAGATCAGCTGAACCAGAGAAGTGTTGACTCCCCTTCCACACATACAGAATACAAATAGGATAACCTTTGTCTGCTTGAAGGAAGCTTTACAACTACTCCTTAACAAAATGGACAATTGTCTAAGTGAGGATGGATGTGTGGATGCTTGGGGTAGAGGGAGAAGGAGGACAAAGGTTCATGCACTTCCGTACTCCACCTTAAACCATAAAGGAAAGGAAGGAGGGGGAGGGGGAAGGGGAAGGAAGTAAAAGAGGAGGTGAGAGCTCTTCTTCAGGTATTTTTCCCTGGAGCAAGACCTTTCTGACTTGAGCTGCTGTTGCAGTTGAAGACAAATGCCTGTTTCATCTCAAAGTGCCCTTCATGTGACCCACCCACTTACTATTCCTCCCATGAGAGGCAGTCCTGCAGGCATACACCCCACATCAGGAATATATACTAATTAATCCAGCCCTTCATGCATTCATGTGTATTAACCAGTAACCAGGACTCACTAGACATTTGAGCAAGGACTAGAGAAAAAGTGACTAAACCAAAGTGACGACAGACAGTGACTAAACCAAATAACTGACTCAAGAAGAAAGAGGTATTGCAAGGTCCAGAGAACACACAGTGAAGTGTGAAGAAATATGATTAATATACTCAGCAGTCACATAGTTTCATTTCTATAAAACGACTCAGGTGTTGATCCAGAAGACAAAACAAAATGGAAAATATAGAGGGAAAAGTTAAGTAATATGAAGGATAGAGTCAAGGAGTCCAACATCTGTTTAATAAACGCTCCAAAAATAAAAGACAGAGACAATGGATGTGAGATATATACATATACATGCATATACATATCATATATATGCGATGTACATATATTTATATATCTATATCATATATATGATATGTATATATCCCACATCTGTTGTCTCTGTTTTTTTTTTATTTTTGGCAGCTCAAGTTAGAAGGGTCTTACTCCAGAAAAGAATATCTGAAAAGCTCCAAAAATAAAACACAGAGACAGTGGATGTAGTATATATGTATTAAATAAATGAGCTATTCTTTAAAATGCCTAGAAAAGAGCCTGGCATGAAATAAATGATGTATTCATGGTTGATAAATAAAAACACCAAAGCCTGTATATGTACATATGTGAAGCAAATAATATATATCAAATATATATCCCTATCCATTGCCTCTGTTTTTTATTTTTGGAACTTATATTAAACAGATGTTAGACTCCTTGACTGTAACCTCCATCTCACCTAACTTTTCCCTCTACATTTATGTATATATATATATCCCATATCCATTGTCTCTGTGTGCATATAGCCCACATCCATTATCATCATAAAAAATTTTGTTTCAAATATATATAATATGATGAAACAAAATTTTCCAAAGCATGAGACAGACAAGAATCTTGAGAATAAAATTTTCTACCAAGTGCCAAGTAGCATTTGCAATACAACTTGACCAAATTTCAGAATTCCAAGGATTAAAAAAAAAAATCCTAAAAGTTTGCAAACAGAAAATACATAATCAGGTAAGACTCAGGTCAGACAAAAGTCTTCATATATTTTTTATTTATCAACCATGAATACAGCACTTATTTTATGCCAGGCCCTTTTCTAGGTATTTTAAAGAATACGCTTTAGTGAATTAAAGTGTCACATTCATTCTCGTCAACAAGTCTGGGTACTAAAACAGAATCAAATAATGTTTTCAAAGTTGTAAAAAAGTATTTTTAATCCTTAAAACCCACAGATGTTTAAATCATTAAGTCAAATATGTGAGCAAAATAAGGTGTTTTTCTTGTGATTCAGAATTTGGAAAATGTGTGTCTCATGTAGGAAAACAAAAGATGCTAGAAACTAATGCAACAAAAATTTAAAGAGGTATAACAATATAAGATAAGATATAAGGCTGTGGTGGCCGAATATGACCTGGAAGAAATGAAGAAAGTTTAAAACAAGTTAAACAATGATTCAGTGGACCTTGACGCTTGAAATATTCTCTTTGCACATCAATGGTTTAGTGACACCAGATGATATTTCCTTCTGTATGACCAGGCACTAAGTTTGTTACGACTGGATAATCTTCACATAATCATAACATAGAAAATGCTGTTTGTAGGCTTAAATTTTTCTAATAAGCATATAGTCAAAGCAAGAAAACTTTCATTGCAGAATTAAGTATAAATTCAAATAAAAAATACAAATGTAACAAAAACTGAGACATGAAAAGGAGAAGAGAGGCTGGGAAAAAATACAAGTGAAACAAATAGATCATCCTTCATGTCAGGAAGCCAACAAATACCATCTAGCATTAATAAATCAAGAAAAGAAAGTATCAGTGATCATTTAAGGTTGTAATGATGAACATCAGAACAACTGAATATCAAAAAATTAAAAAGCAGTTACAGAGGTACATAGGAACTATTTGTACTTTCTGGAGCAAGACCTTTCTGACTTGAGCTTTCTCTAAACCTAAAGCTGCTCTAAAAATAAAGACAATTTTTTTAAAGGGTAGTTACCTGTGTGGAGGAGGTGGGTATCCTTTCTGTGTGGTTTAAACATTTTTATTATGATTAATTTAATAACATGTTAAATATAGCTTAAGTATTAAATAACATTAAAACAGGATGAAGAGTTCTTGACAAATATATTTGATCTGTATTATGGTTATTTATTTATTTATCTTACCTTCATATACTCTTTGAAAGCTTGTCTAATATTTCCTGTAGTAATTAGCACAGTGCTTTTCTTCTTGTGTGTAACTTTTAATAGCATTTGCAAAAATTTTAAAGAAATAGTCTGAGTGTGGCAGCTCACACCTGTAATCCCAGAATGTTGGGAGGCTGAGGCAGGCAGATCACTTGAGGTCAGGAGTTTGAAAGCAGCCTGACCAACATGGTGAAACCCTGTCCCTACTAAAAACACACAAAATGTTAGCCAGGCATGGTGGGGGGTGCCTGTAATCCCAGCTACTTGGAAGGCTGAGACAGGAGAATCACTAGGAGAATCATTTGAACCCAAGAAGTGGAGGTTACAGTGAGCCGCGATCACACCACTGCACTCCAGCCTAGGCGACAGAGCTGACTCTGTCCCCCCAAAAAAATAATTTTAAAGAAATACAAGCACAAAGGCACCATTACTGATGTTTCTTACTAATTTTCCAATTCTATCAATCACTTCATGTGTGCAGTATTTAGTTAGCATAGATTTTGGCCAGGAACCAAGGTCATCCAGCTGCCATCTGCTGCCTGTCTACCTACCTTTTTCATGGCTCCCTGGATCTTGACTGCTCTCCTAAACTTGTGGCCTTTGCCTGGCAATGGCTGGGTCCTTCCACACACCTGCGCTGCCTCTGCTTGCTCTGAAGTGTGATGGCTTTGTAGTTCCCATATTAGAACATCCTCCCTTGCTGCTGACAGCCCACACATCCAACTCTCTCTCTTCCCTGCCATCCCTTTTCTTCATCTGTGCTTTCCCCCTGAGTATCTCTGCATCCCACCCGTTACCTCACATGCCCATACATTTTCATCTCTCCCTCTCCCCACCACTTACCTGGCCATAATGTTAGTCTAAAGTACATTTTATTTATTATGCCTATTGATTAAAGCTTTATGTTCCCTCTTCTTAATTAACTTATCATTCATCCTTCTCTCATATATTGCTGTTGTATATTTCAAACAACAGATATATTGCTGATAAAGCTATTTGTAAATCAATGTTCTATAAACTGAATCATGTTTCAAATGTACTGGAAGAACTTGCTAGGTGAAAGAATCCTATGATGAAAACTTAAAACAATTCCCACTAATGCATATTTTTGCATGTCTAAAGTTCCAGATAATGGCCATGCAAAGTAAAACAAATTTTAATGCCACCTACCGCAATCATTCTGCCACAGTTTTGGTTGATTACCTTAAGATAGATATTAAATCTGGAAAAAAAAAAAAAAAAAAAAAAGGTCTGTAGAAGGGATTTCCCCGGGAGACTCTTCTGTTTGAAAATGGAAGCATTGGAAGATGACAGATGAATGAGTACATGCTTAAGGTTTGAAAATTTACAATACGTAAACATGCAAAGAAGATTCATTCATTATATATACATACATTTAGTTACTATTATATTCCAGGCAATCTGCTAGGTATTGAAGATAAAAACTGGATGAAGACAGTGCTTGCCCTCAAGGATTCACAGTCTAATAGGGTATACAAACACATAAATAATTTCAAAATGATATATAAGTATTAAATAAATTATGGTGGGATGTATGTTTTTAAGTCTCAGCAGTGGAATGACTTGGGGAAAGCTTCACAAGAGCAGAAAGTGGATCTGTTTCACCTCCATTGTCTAGCTCGGAGCCGCACTGACATCAGACACACAACAAATATTTGTTGTTAAGCTGTCGAGTGATCCACTGTGCTGTGGTGGGAGGTGGAAAGAACAAATCAGCGAGGGTGTCAATGAGGAGAACGTAGTTAAACTGGGACTTCAAAAAGAACAGATGTTCTCTAGCAAGGCAAGGATGGACACAGCATTCTAAGTATGAGAAACTATGCGCTGAAGTACAGAGGTGATGGGGATCACTGCGCACTCGAAAACGGCAAGTGCCCAATGTCAAGGCAGCACACATCACTCACAAAGCCACCTCTCATATTACCAGGAGGAAGGAGAAACAATTTTTTTATGTGTAGCTCACCATCTTGCGTTTTTTTGTTGTTGTTGTTGTAGTTGTTGGTTTTTTTTTTTTACCTTTATCGTTTCTCCTATACTTATCGAGTCGTCTCCTGTTCTTCTATTACCCTTTGCCAAAATTCAAGAATCTGGCTAATTCTTCCAAATACTAGCTTCTCTCTTTTTTTTTTAGACAGGGGTCTCACTTTGTTCTCCAAGCTGGAGTGCAGTGGCACAATCTCTGCTCACTGCAAACTCTGCCTCCCCGGTTCAAGCGATTCTCCTGCCTTAGCCTCCCAAGTAGCTGGGAATACAGACATGCCCTACCACTCCTGGCTAATTTTTGTATTTTTTTAAGTAGAGATGGTGTTTTTCCATGTTGGCCAGGCTGGTCTTGAACTCCAGAACTCAGATGATCTGCCCACCTTGGCCTCCCAAAGTGCTGGGATTCTAGGCATGAGCCACCACATCTGGCCCCCTCTTTTCTTATCCTCCTAAGCTAATGTTTGAAGTAGCTCCCTCGCATGTGTATGTTAGTGCAAGATGTGCTACTCATTCCAAATGACTTTCTGGTTGCCCCTGTAGGACCTGTCAGAGATGCTATACCGACTATGTGGGTTTTCATAGGTAGCCTCAACTTATGCCCAGGATTTTCTGGGACAATTTTTATTTTAAACACTCTGTTCTATTGTTCTCTAAACCTTCAGAGTCTCTGAAGTTTGAGTATTTCATCTTCTATGTATCCCAGTCTGATTCACAGCATGAAGCTGTACAAAATTCTTTTGTTAGATCATCTGTCACAATTTTTATTTCAGAAAATCTGAAGACCTGCTTCATGGGTCTCGTCTCCTACAACAATTTGTATACCTTAACATTTGATGCAACAACTTTTCAGCTCCATGGCTACCCCAGAAACGGGAGCTGCATATTTGTCATAAGTGTGCAGCACATTAGCTGAAAACTGGAAGTTATCAGCATTGCCCTCAGGAAGGGCAGCAGCAGTAATAAAGGTAATGACACAGAATGTACAATGCATGGGCTTTACAGCCAGCCAGGACTCATTCAAATTCTATCTCTCCCACTTACTAACTGGGTAACTCGCTAGCACAGAAGCTTGTCTTGGCCCATCTCAGTGCTTTTTCTCTTCCAGCAAAGGGTGAAATAGAGGCAGGAGGTCTCCTAGCCGGTGAGGCTGGTAACCTACCAGTGCCTAATGCAGTCAGGAAATATTAATTGACACTCTTGGCCTTCTCCACCTGAAGACCTCCTTCTGCCATCAGTCACATATGCTCCTCTACCACCTTCATGTGGCGACATGGCCCACACTATCCCTTATCTCTCTGATTAGTCTCCCATTGATTCTCCCTGCTCCAAGGTTTGCAAGGCATAATACCCCAAAGTATAGCTGTGACCCACACAGCCACGAGCTAGGGAAAGGGTTCATGAGCTAGGGAAAGTCTCTTTGCAAACCTTAGATTTTCATCCTGACTTCCCAGTTCTCACTTCTTTTTCACCCCTCAAGGATGCTGCATAAGATTATGTAAGTTTGTCCTGCATAGATGTGCCCAACCCAGTCAAGGAATACACTCAGGAAGCCACATAACTGCAAATGGATGCTTTTTCCTAAATCACACAAGGATACTGGATGAGCCAGCAGTGGCCATTTTTCTGACCTAGTGAATGTGCTCCAGATGACCATCTATATAATGTCTGCTCAGGCCCCATCACCTGCTCAGTGACCCCTCCTTCCCTTCTCTTGCCCCCCACCTCATCATCCCAGCTGTCTTTTTATCTGCTCCTTTCTTCCATTTATTCTCCTCTCTCCTTTCAATGCTTTCACATGGCTTGGTCATTCTATGGGAATATAACTGTCACTCAATTCATCGTACAATGACATCAGACCCTTCTTCATTCTGTTATTGACTCCAGATTGGCTATCTGAAGCTATAGTACAGGGCAGGACTGCAAAGCAACGTGTGGGCAGTCATTTTCCAAGAGCTAAAATACTCACCCGATTTACATGACTATTTGCATTTGTGTATAAATTATACATCAATATGTATCCTCCTAAGACAGTGAGTTACTAAAATAATTTTCCTACTTTCAAACTTGTCATTGCTCAATTTTTCCTCTCTTCCCCTTGTTACAACACCCACACACATCTTTTCATTCCTTGGGAGAAAGAAAGTGAAAATAAAAAGGGGAAGAGAGAGAAAGAATACAATAAGAGCAGAATTCAGGAGAAAATGGAGCAAAGGAAAAGATAAACATGAGAAAATGAAAATATCAGTGAAATAATAAACATTTTTGAGCAACCAAATAAAGGATACCACAGTCATTATCTTGAAATTATGATTAGACATAATGTAATTCACCCCCAAAGAAAGCAAAATAAATATAATAATAAAATATACACAACCTCTCCATAATTTCAAGTAAAAAAAATTATTAGAACTTAAATACTTCAAGAAGTTTCCTCAATAGGTCATTTGCCATACAAATACAGATTCAATCTTTTAATAGTAAGTGAATCCCATAAAATATTTCAGCTTCAACTGTTCTGTGCCCACATTAAACTGGCTTTATGCAGTGGCACTGCACGAGGATCAAACAAGATAGAATCTTTCTTTCCTGCCCCACCAGAGTTCACCCCCAATCGGGCATCCCGGCAGCCATGTCTTCACCACAGGGCTCCTACACCCCAGGCGAATCATATTGTTTCTCCTAAGTATCTGCCCTTGGGACTCAGAAATGCCAGGTAGTCTGAGCTCTTTGTTTGAGCTCACAAACTGAGTTTGCCTTAGAGAAAACCATCTTCAGCTGGGCAGAAAGCAGCTCAAACAATGACTGCAGAGAGAGAAAAAACTGAAGTAGAGAGAAATCTTGAGGTTTAAGATATGCATATGCCTAGGTTTAAGTGGGTTGTTAGCTTCGGGTTACAGTCTCATTTTCTGCCCTGGGGAACTCTGAGACACCCATGTGTCCTTACTAATAAACTCCCAGTCTCTGTGCCAGCCAGTGTGAATAGGTTTTCATTATTTTCACCAAAAGAATCTTGACTTAGAATATTTAATCAAATTAATCCAGAGGTATTACCAATTCAGTTTTATATTTCTAATCATTTTTAACACATTTGAAGTGTTTTATGGGTGATGGAAATTTTTTCTTTTTCATTTATTGTACTTTAGATTCTGGGGTACAAGTGTAGATCACACAAGATTTTTGCATAGGTACATTCATGGCAAGGTGGTTTGTTGCCACCATCCCCCGATCACCTATACCTGACCTTTCTCCAGATGTTATCCCTCCCACATCCTCCCTCCCACTATCCCTCCTGTAGCCCCCCCACAATGGACCCCAGTGTGTGATGCTCCCCTCTTTGTGTCCAAGTGTTCTCATTGTTTAACACCCACCTATGAGTGACAACATGCAGTGTTTTATTTTCTGTTCTTGTGTTAGTTTGCTGAGAATGATCGTTTGCAGGTTCATTCATCATTTTTTATGGCTGCATGGTATACCATGGTGCATATGTGCCACATTTTCTTTGTCCAGTCTATCATTGATGGGCATTTGGGTTGGTTCCAGGTCTTTGCTACTGTAAACAATGCCACGATGAACATGCATGTGCATGTGTCTTTATAATAGAATGATTTATAGTCCTTTGGGTATATACCCAGGAATGGGATTGCTGGGTCAAATGGGATTTCTATTTCTAGAGCCTTGAGGAAGTGCCACACTGTCTTCCACAATGGTTTAACTAATTTACACTCCAACCAACAGTGTAATAGTGATCCCAGTTCTCCACATCCTCTCCAGCATCTGTTGTCTCCAGATTTTTTAATGATCACCATTCTAGCTGGCATGAGATGGTATCTCAATGTGATTTTGATTTGCATTTCTCTAATGACCAGTGATGATGAGTATTTTTTCATATGTTTGTTGGCTTCATATATGTCTTCTTTTGAAAAGTGTCTATTCATATCCTTTGCCCACTTTTGGATGGGTTTTTTTCTTGTAAATCTGTTTTAGTTCTTTGTAGATTCTGGATATTAGCCCTTGGTCAGATGTGTAGATTGCAAAATTTTTTTCCCATTCTATTGGTTGCCAGTTCATTCTAAGGATTGTTTCTTTTGCTGTACAGAAGCTCTAAAGTTTAATTAGATCCCATTTGTCTATTTTGGCTTCTGTTGCCATTGCTTTTGGTGTTTTAGTCATGAAGTTCTTGCCATTGCCTATGCCCTGCATGGTTTTATCTAGGTTTTCTTCTAGGGTTTTTATGGTGTTACATATTGTGTTTAAGTCCTTAATCTAACTGGAGTTAATTTTAGTGTAAGGTATCAGGAAGGGGTCCAGTTTCTGCTTTCTGCACATGGCTAGCCAATTTTCCCAACACTATTTATTAAACAGGAGATCCTTTCCCCACTGCTTGTTTTTGTCAGGTTTATCAAATATCAGTTGGTTGTAGATGTGTAGTGTTGCTCCAGAGGCCTCTGTTCTGTTCCATTGGTCTATTTCTCTGTTTTCATACCATTACCATGCTGTTTTGATTACTGTTGCCTTGTAGTATAGCTTGAAGTCCAGCAGTGTGATGCCACCAGCTTTGTTCTTTTTGCTGAGGATTGTCTTGGCTATGTGGTCTCTCTTTTCGGTTCCATATGAAGTTTAAGGTGGTTTTTTCCAGTTCTGTGAAGGTCATTAGTAGTTTGATGGGGATAGCATTAAATCTATAAATTATTTTGGGTAGCATGGCCATTTTCACAATATGATTCTTCCTAACCATGAACATGGAGTGTTTTTCCATATGTGTGTGTCTTCTCTTATTTCCTTGAGCAGCGGTTTGTAGTTCTCCTTGAAGAGGTCCTTTATTTCCTTTGTTAGTTGTATTCCTAGGTATTTTATTCTTATTGTAGCAATTGTAAATGGGCGTTCACTCTTGATTTGGTTCTCTGTCTGTTGTTGGTGTGTAGGAATGCTTGTGATTTCTGCACATTGATTTTGTATCCTGAGACTTTGCTGAAGTTGCTTATCAGCTTAAGGAGATTTTGGGCTGAGACGATGTGGTCTTCTAAATTTACAATCATGTCTTCTGCAAATAGAGACAATTTGACTTCCTCCTTTCCTAATTGAATACCTTTTGTTTCTTTTTCTTGCCTAATTGCTCTGGCTAAAACTTCCAATACAATATTGAGTAAGAGTGGAGAGAAAGGGCATCCTTGTCTAGTGCCAGATTTCAAATGGAATGCCTCCGGTTTTTGCCCATTCAGTAGGATACTGGCTGTGGGTTTGTTATAAATAGCTTTTATTATTTTGTGGTAGATTTCATCGATACCTAGTTTATTGAGAAAGGGCTGTTGAATTTTGTCAAAGGCCTTCTCTGCATCTATTCAGAATATCATGTGCTTTCTGTCTTTGGTTCTATTTATGTGGTGGATTATGATTGTGGACTTGTGTATGTTGAACCAGTCTTGCATCCCTGGGATGAAGCCTACTTGATCATGATGGATAAGCTTTTTGATGTGCTGTTGCAATCGGTTTGCCAGTATTTTATTGAAGATTTTTGCATCTATGTTCATAGAGATAGGCCTGAAGTTTTCTTTTTTTGTTGAGTCTCTGCTGGGTTTTAGTATCAGGATGATGTTGGTCTCATAAAATGAGTTGGGGAGGATTCCCTCTTTTAGTATTGTTTGGAATAGTTTCAGAATGATTGGTACCAGCTCCTCTTTGTATGTCTGGTAGAATTCAGCTGTGAACCCATCTGGACCTGGACTTTTTTTGGTTGGTAGGCTGTTAATTGCTCAACATCAGCCCTTGTTACTAGTCTATTCAGAGTTTCAACTTCTTCCTGGTTTAGTTTTGGTAGGGCGCAAGTGTCCATGAATTTATCCATTTCTTCCAGGTTTACTGGTTTATATGCATACAGTTGTTTGTAGTAATCTCTGATGGTAGTTTATATTTCTGTGGGATCAGGGGTGATATCCCCTTTATTGTTTTTTATTGCATCGATTTGATTCTTCTCTCTTTTCTTTTTTATTAACTGGCTAGTGGTCTGACTATTTTGTTGATCTTTTTAAAAAACCAGCTCCTGGATTTATTGATTTTTTGAAGGGTTTTTTGTGTCTCTATCTCCTTTGTTTCTGCTCTGATCTTAGTTATTTTTTGTCTTCTGCTAGCTTTTGAGATTTTTGATCTTGCTCCTCTAGCTCTTTCAATTTTGACGATAGGGTGTCAGTTTTAGATCTTTCCTTGTTTCTCATGTGAGCATTTATTCCTGTAAATTTTCCTCTAGACACTGCTTTAAATGTGTCCCAGAGATTCTGGTACATTGTGTCCTCGTTCTCATTGGTTTCAAAAAACATCTTTATTTTTGCCTTCATTTCATTGTTTATCCAGTCAACATTTAGGAGCCAGTTGTTCAGTTTCCATAAAACTGTGGTTCTGAATTAGTTTCTTAATCCTGAGATCTAATTTGATTGGACTGTGGTCTGAGAGACTGTTTGTTATGATTTCCATTTTTTTGCATTTACTTCCAATTATGTGGTTAATTTTAGAGAAAGTGCAATGTGGTGTTGAGAAGACTGTATATTCTGTGGCTGTGGGGTGGAGAGTTCTGTAGATATCTATTAGATCTGCCTCTTCCAGTTCTGCATTGAAGTACTGTATATCCCTGTGGATTTTCTGTCTCATTGATTTGTCTAATGTTGACAGTTGAATGTTAAAATCTCCCACTATCATTGTGAGGGAGTCTCAGTCTCTTTGTAGTTCATTTAGAACTTGCTTTATGTATCTGAGCACTCCTGTATTGGGTGCATATATATTTAGGATAGTTAGCTCATCTTGTTGTATTGATCCTTTGACCATTATGTAGTGTCCTTCTTTGTCTCTTCTGGTATTTGTTGGTTTAAAGTCTATTTTATCCAAGATTAAAATTGCAACCTCTGCTTTTTTTTGCTCTCCACTTGCTTGGTAGATCTTCCTCCATCCTTTTATTTTGAGTCTATGTGTGTCTGCATGTGAGATGGGTCTCCTGAATACAGCACACTGATAGGTTTTGACTTTTTACCCAGTTTGCCAGTCTGTTTCTTTTGATTGGGGCATTTAGGCCATTTACATTTAATGTTAATATTGTTATGTGTGAATTTGATCCTGCCATTTTCTTACTGGTTGTTTGTTTTGCCCATTGGTCAACTCTGTTTCCTCACTGGGTCGTTGGTCTTTGCCATTTGGTTCATTTTTGCAGTGGCTGGTACTGGATGTTTTTTCTGTGTTTAGTGCTTCCTTCAGGAGCTCTTGTAGGACAGGTATGGTGTGGACCAAATCTCTCAGTAATTGCTTGTCCATAAAGGATTTTACTTCTGCATCACTTATGAAGCTTAGTTTGGCTGGATATGAGATTCTGGGTTGAAAGTTCTTTTCTTTAAGGATGTTGAATATCAGTCCCCACTCTCTTCTGACTTGTAGGGTTTCTGCTGAGAGATCTGCTGTGAGTCTAATGGGATTTCCTTTGTGGGTGACCTGAACTTTCTCTCTGGCTGCCCTTAGCATTTTTTCCTTTATTTCAACCCTGGTGAAACTGACAATTATGTGCCTTGGGGTTGCTCTTCTTGAGGAGTATCTCTGTGGTGTGCTTTGTATTTCCTGGATTTGAATGTTGGCCTGCTTCACTAGGTTGGGGAAGTTGTCCTGGATAATATTTTGAAGAGTGTTTTCCAGCTTGGATTCATTTTCCCCATCCTCTTCAGATATACCAATCAAGCATAGATTAGGTCTTTTCACATAATCCCATGTTTCTTGGAGGCTTTGTTCATTTCTTTTCACTCTTTTTTCTCTTTTCTTTCCTTCTCTTTTTATTTTGTTGAGTTGATCTTCAGTCTCTGATATCCTTTCTTCTGCTTGATTGATTCAGCTATTGAAACTTTTGTATGCTTCACAAAGTTCTTGTGCTGTGTTTTTCAGCTCCATGAAGTCGTTTATGTTCTTCTCTAGACTGGTTATTCTAGTTAGCATTTCATCTAATCTTTTTTCAAGGTTCTTAGTTTCTTTGCATTGGGTTAAAACATGTTCTTTTAGCTCAGAGAAGTTTGTTATTACCCATCTTCTGAAGCCTGCTTCTGTCAGCCCATCAAAATCGTTTTCTAACCTTTTTTGTTGCCTTGCTTGTGAGTCATTGTGGTCTCTCTGGGGAGGAGAGGCATTCTGGACTTTGATGTTTTCATCCTTTTTGCACTGGCTTCTTCTCATCTTCTCTGAGTGGATGTCCTTTCTGTTAAAGTTGGGGTTATTTCTCCTATATGAGGCATTTTTTTTTAATGCAGGTTTCAGTGTGTCTGTCCTGTGGAGGTGCTGCTGGGCTGCCTCAGTCTCAGCCCAGGCTGCTGTTTATTCTTTGCCTGGTTTCCATACTGCTGGGACTATCACTGTCTTCCCAATGGCTAGCTGTTTCACTCCGCTGAGCCCACTGTTCCCTGGTGGAGGATGTGTTAACTGTGAAACTCTCCTGGGAGAGGGACTCTGGTTGCTGGATCTTGTGGGGGAGGGGCCTGTCTGGTTGTATCCCCCTCCCCGCTTTCAACTCTCCCTTCTGTAGGATTGGCAGTTCCTTTTGCAAGCTTTCTCAGCATTAGTCCAAATCTCTGCCCTGGTCTGCACTAACAAGGCACCAGTCTGGCCGGGGCTGCCAGCCTCAACTGTCACCGGGGTCTGCAACTCCAGGTGGTTCTCAGCAAGGCAGAGTTTCCTTGGTCTGTGTGCTGCTGAAGTCTCAGAGTGAATTGCTATATCTGATTCAGAGAACAAAGAAGGTGATGCCCCACTCCCCCCATCCTCCCTGCCTGATACACTTTCCAGGTGGGGCAGTGCCCCTCGCCTTGCCTCAGCTGGATGCCTTTGGGCTGCTTTCACTGCATTTTTGGGGGGTTAATCCTGCTGTTCAACCAGTTGCTTTAAAACAAAACCGGTACCTCACTCGGAGACACGGATATCACTCCGGTTCTGTCTCACTCAGTGGTAGCTGCACTCCACAGAAGCTTCCTTTCAGCCATCTTCCCCTGAATCTCCATTTTTTTTCTCTTTTTCTATTAAATAAACTTGACTCTTTAGGATAGGATCAGTTTGCCTAAGGAACTTTCCTTAACAGCATTATATTTTCAACCACAACAATATCAGATACTGTAGGGACACGTATCACTTTGTGTTGCACCATATATCATGGCTTTGTGAATTATACATCTCGGAAAACAAAATACATTGACGTTTAATAAAATTCTTACCCATGGGTCTCACTTCTTCATTTCTGCCATCAAAATACCAGTACCTCATTAAATGTGAACAAACATTAGAAATGTGCTAATTTGGTTAATAAATAAGTGGAAAGAGCAAAGGCACAAATAACAAAAAAGAAGCAGTAAAAATGAGGCAATAATAATAAAAAGAAATAACTTTGGTAAATTCTGCAGGACAGGCTGCAGACTTGATAAGAATTTATTACACTAGAACTAAGAAATTAGAATGTGATTGGAGATATACAAAACTGAGAGGAGGAATCTGTGCCAGTCAGATAATAACAGCCTGTTGACTCTGCCCTGCTTGTGTGTAGCACCCAGTAGTTAATATCAAAAACCTACTGTGCACCGGGCGCGGTGGCTCAAGCCTGTAATCCCAGCACTTTGGGAGGCCGAGACGGGTGGATCACAAGGTCAAGAGATCGAGACCATCCTGGTCAACATGGTGAAACCCCGTCTCTACTAAAAGTGCAAAAAATTAGCTGGGCATGGTGGCATGTGCCTGTAATCCCAGCTACTCAGGAGGCTGAGGCAGGAGAATTGCCTGAGCCCAGGAGGCGGAGGTTGCGGTGAGCCGAGATCGCGCCATTGCACTCCAGCCTGGGTAACAAGGGTGAAACTCCGTCTCAAAAAAAAAAAACCTACTGTGCATTATTTTTTCTTGGTTGTATAACCATGAATCAAAGCTAATATACAATAAAATGCATGTCCTTCACATTTCACAATATAGAATCAGTCATTCTCAACTGTTTTTTTATATTTTGAGAAAAGAAATATAGGCTCAGATAATTTATAATCCATGCATTCAGAACCATGTTTATTTCTGTCATATAAACTATGCATATGACTAGGAGATTCAGTCCCTGCTATTAGTTGAGACAGGTTTGAACTAATCCTGTGTTCATGCTCTAATTTCCCTACTCACTGTTACTAATATAACTAAAATTGGATTGAAAGACATAGAATCATAATTATCATTATTAATATTCAATATCTACTGTGTGCCAAAGACTGTTAGGTAATGTGTGTGTGTGTGTGTGTGTGTGTGTGTGTGTGTGTGTGTATACACATACAAAAGATACATAAAATTATCTTTCTAATTCTATAGGGCAGGTATTACTCTATTTTACAGATAGGCAAATTAAGGTTTAAAGAAATTAGATAATTTGTCTAAATCACACAGTAAGTAAATGAGGATAACGAGACTGAACCCAAGTCTCTCGTAATCCACAATCCATATATTTCTATTTCACTTGGACTGAACATAAAGCTACACTAAACAGCCTCTGAAAAAATTGAAAAGAAAGATACTCATTCAATCGCTTACTTGTTTATTCATAAATTTTAATTTATTTTTAAGTGCCTACTACTGTGTTGTACAACTTCAGGAGTACCCCTCACAATGTATCTCATATTAGGCTCTCCCAACTAGCACAACAGTGTGACTAGTGTCCCCACAACTGCAAAACTTATGGACCCTGTCTACCATTGCACAAGGCCTTGTATATGACACAAAAGTAAGACCGACGGTCTTTTCCTTCCAGAAGCCTATCGTCTTTTCTTTCTGAGGATAAATAAAATACCTATTAACCATTAA
Organism: Saimiri boliviensis; assembly: GCF_048565385.1. Classification (NCBI taxonomy): domain Eukaryota; kingdom Metazoa; phylum Chordata; class Mammalia; order Primates; family Cebidae; genus Saimiri; species Saimiri boliviensis. The sequence goes on along the minus strand of NC_133456.1, from coordinate 32,677,483 downwards.
ATAAAATACAATAATGTCTCGAGAAAAGTAAAAATACAGTGGACATTCCAAAGCAAGCATCCAATTTCCCAAAGGGCTGCTTGAGGAGATTAATAAAGGAGCCCTTTAAATACCATGAGCAATTTGCTAACTGCACAGGTGGCCTGACGTGGCCCACTGCTGCCAAACACATTCAAAGACACTGCAAGGAAGCGAGGCAAATGGGAAAAGCTTTTTTACATTTTTTAATCTCCTGTGTTGATTTATCTTCCTCTGTGCTATGAGTGGAAACAAGCCCTTCTCCCTCCTTCTCTCAATTTCACCTCCTCTCTCATTTCAACACACACACACACGGACACACACACACACACACACACACACAACAGACACTCTACAATTTAAATTTATAATTCATCTCCATTCCTCTTTATTCAGGCTTCATTCGAGTTGCAGTGACTCAAGATGAGGGAATGCAAATAGGTGCTCTCTTGCTACCTGCCCTAGCTCAATAATCACTTGTCAGTACACTGACAATACATGAAATTAAAGGACATCTGAAAAGACCCATGATTCTAAGAATAGACATCAGAGAATATTAAAAAGTAATGAATTCATAATTGGACAGCAAGCAAACTTCCCTTCACGTTATTTCTTTGGCTCACGGATATCTGATAATACACTTACGTGTATGAAGTTAAGTATATTAGGTCAGGGATACAATTTTGATATTTTTTCACATATCTAACATTATCTTATTGCTACAGTTCCATAAAAATATTAAACTGATGCTAATCGTATAGATACGTGAATACACACACACACATACACACACGTACGTCCCCTACCCTGAGATAAACTGTAGCTGTTCTTCAGTTCCCTCCTTCTATTGGTACCTAAGCTTTTATTCTTACTGAGGAAGGAAGATATTAATTTTTTGCTCTAGTAGTCAGAATATTAGAAGTATTAAAACAGATGCACACAGTCATGTTTATTTGAGATTTTTTTTTTTAATCTAAAGACCAAAAGGAAGCAAATCTAATTGGTAGATAGATGAAACAGGGCTGCATTCTCAAATAGCTTATTCCTTGCTGCTGACTTTCTTCTCATGCTCTATCCAATGAGTCATCTTTTAAAATACAGGGTTTGCTTTGTAATGAATCTCAGGAAATCCTCCCTGTCACTCAACCAGCCAGGAGCAGTCCTCTGTGGAATGGCACGTCCCTTCACAGGTGGCTATGCCTGCGGAGAAGACATCAGAGATTCCCCAGAGGGAAGAAAAAACACAAAACAGATGGCTTTAAAGTCAAATAAAGAATTAAGAAGAAGGAGTGTTTTCCTTTGGGGAGAAAATTGGGGAAGGTTGCAGAGAAGACAGGGACTAGATAGACCTAGAAAAGAATTGCCCTCTTCACTCCAGAGGGAAATGCAGATTATGTGATGCCTTAGACCAAACCAAACCTGCCTGGTCCTTAGAAACCTTAGCGTTATCAAATACAGATTTGTTGGTTCCACCCAAAAAAATTAGCTGAATCAAAATCTCTGGATATTGAGTCTAGGAATCTGTACATTTTGTTTTAAGTGTACCAGTCGATCAAGCTTATTTGTTTGGAGCCTTACATGACCCAGAAATGTATGCTGCTTTATCCTAGTAGAAGCCAGTTTCCTCAGTGCTGATACAGATCATGGGCTGGGATGAGGCCCTGATTAAAATGGGATATTGAAGGGCAGAGAAATTGCAGTTTTCAGTAAGCAAACCCTAATGGGAGATAGTTATAATTTAGACATGAAGCCACAGCCCTGAAATTAAGTGGGAAGACCATGAATGGAAAGAAAAATATAAATGCAGGTATTATACAGAAACGTTGAATGGAATGTGTCAGCTGGCTGAATACTAAGTGTGTTCAAATACAGTGATACTGAGGTTTGACTTTGTGTCTGAAAACCAGTGTCTTCTCTCAACCTCCATAACCACCTCCCTCACCCTTATCTGCATTACTGTTACAGTCTCCAGATCAGATCAGTGTCTCTAGGTCCACTCTTGCCCATCTCTTCCCCTCTTCTACCTACATTGTTTTCCTTGTTGCTTTGACTTGTACAGTTTCCTTCCACTACCACCTACATCCCAAGACTTTCAAGAATGCTATTTTTTGTGCCTAAAATGTCCTTCTCCAGCCCTGACTCATCAATCAGATCTCAGGTCAAACATGCCTTCTGTGGAGAAGTTTTCTCTCCCCTCCAGTCTAGGTCAGGCCCCTACTCTACATTTGCATGGCTCCCCGTACTTTTCCTTCATTCCTCATTGTGATGATAGAATGAATGTCTAACTCTTCCACATGGATGCAAACTCCACTTAGGTAGGGACCATATCTCTTAGTACATAATCTACCCAGCACCTAGCACAGTGTCTGAAATAGACACTTATTTGTTGGTTGGTGGGGGGTGGAGAAAACAAATATACTTGGAAGCCTGGGAGAATAAGAATACCACTGAAGACATAGAGAAACCAGGAAAGAAAAAACAATAAACTGTTGGATTTCAAGAATTGACAATAAGCTGACAGAAGCAAGTTCAGGTGGAGATATGTAATGATAATAATAATTACAGTGACATTGGACTTAAATGGATAATTGATCATTCATGATGTGCTTTAGGGCTGAATGCAATGTTTTGGTAATAAAATCCTGAGAAATCCAAATGAAAGTGAAAATAAAATACAGAGAAATCCAAATGAAAATGGACACAGAGACAATAATGTCCAAAAAGCCAGATGCTGAGTCTCAGGGAATGTCCATGGTGAGCTGGTGAGAGAGCTACATAAGAGAAGGATAGATCAGAAGGACATGAGACCAACCAGGTTGGAGTAGCGCAACAGCTCGAGGGAGGGGTTTTTCGCGTCGGCATCATTAAAGACGTCAAATGCTGCACAGAAGATAAGGATGGTAAGGATCCAACAGACGCCTAATATTGGTGAAAGTCTGCCCCTTAAAGAGTTAAGCACTGGAAACTCTATCATGAATGACAGGTAAGCAAGTTAAACAGTAGACAAAAACCTGTATTCAAGCATCGCCCACATGTATATCTGCAAACGTAAGCCCAATGTCTTGAACAGATCAGTGTGTACAGCAGCAGACAGATTAAATCCTCTTCAGAGGGCATAATTAAACACAACATTCCTCCCTCACTTTTCTTCCACTCTTAGTCAGATGCATGAGTTCTACCTTCCCTCTGTTCAAAATCATCTCTGACTGTCCTGAATGTTTGCTAACCCAGAACACACATCTTTTCAGGTAAGGTCATTCACCATGATTTCCTAGGGCTTTCTGGATGGTACTATTTTGTTCTTATTAAAGGGTTACTAAAGAATCACCAACAATGAAGGGTCTTGCCCAAATCTCCCTCAGATTAGAACTCTAACTTGTTTCCATCTGAACCGATTATGTCACACACCCTCAATGAATATTTACTGATTCTGATGGTGATATTATAGCCTTGGAGTGTACCCATTCTTTCTTTTAGCAGAGCAGAGCTTATTTTGTTATCAAATATTTATGAAACATTTTATTAAATGTGAATATAAAAATCCAAAGACATAGTAGCATTTATTCTTGAGATGCTGATTGGCAAACATAAAGGGAGGTAGATTGGGGCAAACACTGAAATATCCACCAACGGGGTTCCAATTGGTCCATAACAACACTGACACCTTAAAATGTGTAAAAGATGAAGTGTGTAAAGGTCAAAGAGGTCACTAATTTGAGAGTTTTCATAAAGCCATAAGGTAATACTGATAATTAATGCATGTACTCCACTGTCTAACTCATAGCACAGATTTTTTAAAAGAACTGAAAAATGGACTTGGCCAGTGTGTATCCAGAAGTGGACATCAGAACTAGGAATGTCAATTTCCTTCAGCACTGATAAGCAGACATGTGAAAATCTGGTTACAGAAAGAATGTTACCAAATACTGCTTCCTATTATGAATGTAGTGCTTCACCCCCACCACTGTGTCTCTTTCAGGTTCACTTCACTCAGCAACCGTGCCCACCTTTGGATGGGCCCATCCAGGCCCTCCTGGCATAATGGATCAATTCTCAGAATGTTTACCTGTGACCTTAGGGACCCACAACTAAGCCCAAAGTGAAGACAGACAAGGGAAAGGGACGTTATATTCCTTCAGCCCTTTGTTCTGACATCAGCCTTGCCTTCCTTGTCCTCCTGTTCACCCAAAGCATAGATTTGCTCATTACAAGTAGCCCTGGATATATCAAGAAGTCCTAATGGCTTTAATTGTTCACAACTGCATGATGATCCAGGAATGTATCATCTAGAAATAGAAGGAATTGGATAGCAGTCCCTTTCTTTGGTATATTCAGACCACATCTGATATCTGTAATCCATGCTGGGAGCAACATTTTATTAGGAATGTAGAAAAATTGAAGTAAGTTTAAACTATGGTAAACAGAGGACTTCAAAACAGTATCATATGAAGACGAAGTGAAGGAATTGGAGCTACACTGCCCTGTGGAGTCAGTGCAGGGCAAGGAGGCAGTGAGTACCAATGCATTATTAAGCTGTACTGTTACTATTGCTTTTTCCATCTTCCCCACGAGACTGTGAGCCTGGTGAGTACAATGACCATATTTTATTTGTGTTGGAGTCCCACTACAGGCCTGGGCCTATAATAGAAACTCAGTAAATATTTGGTTTTTAAAAAGTAGATAAGTGAAAATTGCCTTCCAATTTTCAAAAAACAACCATATGGAAAGATTAGATTTTGTACTTTGTGGTCTCAAGTAACATAACCAGGAACAATGGATAGAAGGTATAAGGAAATATCTTTGTGTCAACATGAATAAGAACTTCCCATAGAGCTCTCTAGAGAAGGTGAGCATTTTCCTTGGAGGTAACGAACATAGATCATCCAAATTTGGGCCAGTCATGACAACACAGAGGAGACCTGAGCATCAGATGGGTTTACCTAGATCATGGTTCTAAATCTTGGCTACCCAGTAAAATCTGGTAGTTCGTTTTGTTTTTATGCAGATGGTTGGAGCAATCCCCTAGAAGCTTCATTTCAGCTGGTCTAGGACATGAGTATTTCTAAAAGCTCTCCAGATAAGTCTGATGTGCAACCAGGAGTGAGAGGCACTAGTGTAGATTAAACTTCAAGGTTCCTTCCAAACTGAATGCCCCGTGACTCTACATCTGAAGAAATGGGAACATCCATTTAAAACACGCCAATTTTGACTGAGTCCCTAATTCATTAGATCTCCACTAAGATTTGTTAAATAAATAAGATACCTAAGGCAATATTCCAAACAGAAGAATAGAAAATTGCAGAGAGAGAGAGAGAGAGAGAGAGAGAGAGAGAGAGAGAATGTGTGCTGTATTAAAAAACATAATTTGAGGTTTGCAAATTCTAAATAATTGGATTTGCACTTTATCAAAATTTTAGAAAGTGCTGGCTGTACGAACATGTAAATTTCTTCTCCTGAAGTTTCCTGATATGGAACCATTGGCAGTTGGTTCACCAGTAGGTGTGGATTTAATCAAAGACCTCAGAATTCTCATATATCAAAACGCTGTTTGAGACCTTTCAGCCTGAGGGCTGAAAATATCGAAAGTGAATGGGAGAGTACATATGGTTGTTAGAATGCAAGTAGGTGACAATTAGATAATTGCATATGCTGCTTTTTATCCTGAACTATTTTTGTAAAAGTCTGCTCTTTGGTAAATGAATAATTCACTTATGTATCTCAAATGTATTTTAAATGTGTCATATTTAAAAATGGGGTAAGATATATTTAAATAATTTATCACTTTTTAATAGGTTGAGAAGTGGTTTGGGGACCAGATGGAAGAAACCAGTTACCTGAATTTCTAGAAAAACAGAAAAAGGATGGGTATTTCAATCTTTCCTTTCATCCAATAACTAGAGGAAAATTCCATTTAATACCTTCTCTAGTTTCAGGGGTTTCCTTTTACTTGGCTTCCAAGATCCTGATTATGTTGACTGAGACTGTTCAGTTACCTGTGGTTCCCAATAATTGAGGACTTGACTTATCTACATCTGTGTCCTTAGAAGAGATCATAATTGTAGGATAAGCATATCATATTATCAAAATACTAAAGTCTTAAAAACACACTGAGACAAATATATAATTAACTTTCAGTAAAGACAGTTGGGTGGTAAGAAGGCACAATGCCATATCCATAATAAACTTCCAACACTGTAAGTGCAGCAACAGAAGTTTAGCTCTTCAAGCAGACAGGTATGTAATATTATCTATTAAATAATACAGACACCGCACTTCTTTTTTTAAAGACAATATCTTGCTCTGTCACCCAGGCTGGAGTGCAATGGCAAGATCATAGCTCACTGCAACCTCCGCCTCCCAGGCTCAGGTGATTCTTTTGCCTCAGCCTCCTGAGTGGCTGGGACAACAGAAGTGCACCACTACACTAGACTACATTTTGTAGAGACAAGGGTTTCACCATGTTGCCCAGGCTGCTGTCAAACTCATGGCTCAAGCAAACTACCCACCGCAGCCTCCCAAAGTGCTGGGACTACAGGCATGAGCCGCACCATACGTGGCAACACTGCACTTTTAAACAGTATGTTTGAACTTAATTTTTAGAGAGTGATCACTATATTCTGAGTAAAAACTTCAGAAACTGAAAACATCATTATCTTCAAGAATAAAATTTATACCAGGTAATTTTAAATAAGATTCATCGTTAAATAATTTTATTTATGAAATCATTGTCTTTTTTAAATTGTTTCATTTTTAATAAGTCTATAGTACAGCAGGATAAAAGGTAGGAGTCTCTGGGATGAGTGGGTTTTCCAATTTTAAATAAGATGCTCAGAGAAAGCATTACTGAGACGGGGACATTTTTGGAAAAGAACTTAAGGAGGTGAGGGAATTTGTCATGCAACATATATGGAGAAAGAAAGTTCCAAGCAGAGAGAATTGCAAATGAAAATCTTCTGAGGTAGGAAGGTGGCTGGAGAACGGGAAGCCATTGTTATCCCTGACAACACATAGAGAGAAACAGACCATTAGGACATTAACTCAGAAATTGGTTTAAAGAGCTTCTAGACCTTTGTAAGGACTGGCAATTATTCTGAGTGAAGTGGACCTATTTAAGATTTTGAGCAGAGGAATAGCATAATCTGAATTTTGTTTCTAACACATAATCCTGGCTGCCACATTGAAAGCCTACTATAAGGGGCCAGGGCAGAAGCAGGAAGACATTCAGGAAGGATATTGCAATAAACCAGGTGAAAGAGCATGGTGGCTGGGACCACCACAGTAATAGCCAAGAAATGATAAGCCATGGTCAGATTCTGGATGTACAGATATTGGGAAAATAAAGCTATTAAGCTATGCTGATGCACTGAAGTAAAATGTGAGATGTAAAGATAAGAATGACTTCAAAGGTTTGGGCCCAAGCAACTAGAAGGAAACAGTTGTCCTTTACTGATAAGGGAAGACTAGGAGGTACATGCTTAGAGGAGAAGTTCACTGAGTCATTAATTTTTCAACCTGCCTGTTACCAATTCAAGTGGAGAGTTGAGCAAGCACCTGGTTACATGTATCTCTAGTCCACAGGAGAGTTTCAGGCCAGATATATACATCTGGGCATCTTCAGTAGATACATTGAATTTAAATCTATCTGATGGGATAGGCATGAGTACAGACAAAACAGGAACGACATCCAAGCACGGAACCCTGGAGGACCCAATATTTAGAGGTTAGGAAGATTAGGCTGCGTCAGCCAATTGGGGTGAGATGCAGCCGTCACCAAGAGACAAGGAAACCAGAAGAGTGTGATATCCTGGAAGCCAAGTGAAGAAATGGTTTCAGGTAGAAAACTATAACCCAATATGCTAAATGCTGTGATAGCACAATTAGAATGGGAGCTGGGAACCGATCTCTGTTTTTAGCTGTGAGAGGGCATTGGTGATCATTGTAAGAGTACTGTGGCTGGAGTGGAAGGAGTGGAAGTTCTGAGCGGAATGAATTTGAGACAGGAGAAGAGGAAGTTTAGAGAACAGATAGAAACCATCTAAGTAGCCATCGTAGACTGCAGGGGACAGTGAAGAACTAAATGGGTATATCCCCCAATTTAAGCAGTTGAACTCAGCACACATAAAATGGGCCCCATATTTTCACTCTTAGAAGAAGGAAAGAGCTGTTCATCTCTTTCTCATAAGGTGATTCATTTTTAAACTGCTTTATCTTTTAAGCCTACCTTGCTTCTGAATCTAACTCCCAGTATTTCTGCTCAATTTGACAAACTCGTTCATGACAGGCTTAGATTTCATCTCCAACCATTTTGTAGGCCATAATAGAATTCTACACCCCAAATGCCTTAGACCTCCACCCAATCAATAAATTGCAGTTAATGTCCTTAGGGAAAATGTTCTTTGATGAGTGTAGGTATTAGCAGCCAATCCAAGCCCATTAACTTTCCAATCTGGAAATAAGGTAAGGAAAATGAGGCCGATGGCTTCAATTTAGTTTTGATTTATCAGCATCACAATAACCTGACTCAACTACATACAATTCAGGGTGATTGGATGAATTTTCTGAGTAGAGGCCCAGGCCTGAACTTATAAGGAGGTGGAAGGTTAGGATCTAGGACTGCTGGTGGAGTTGTTTCAAAGGACCAGGTGTAGAGTCATGAAGCCAGGATAAATGGGCACCGAGTGAGATGCGCAGAGGCTCAAATCCCAGAAAAGCAATCAGGGCTGATGTAACTCCACATCGATCATAGTTCCTGTGACTTTTGACCCTTGCTATCATCTAAAACAAACAGTGATTACTATAAACCTTACATTTCTATAATTTAATCCCTTTAAAATGTCTTACTATTTTTTTTTTATTCAAGTCCCTTAGCAGGCAATCATCTCCATTTCATTGATGGAAAACTGAGCTTGAAGAGGGTAAAGTACAAAGAACAGTTAACACCAAGCAGGTAAAAGAGCATGCTTTGTTTCAGTTAACAACACACTCCCCTAAGGAGGCAAGGAATTGGCTATTTGCAATTAACCAGATTTGGGAAATATAGATAGATAGATAGATAGATAGATAGATAGATAGATAGATAGATAGATGTGTGTGTGTGTGTGTGTGTGTGTGTGTATATATATATATATATACACACACACATATATATATATATATATATATACACACACACATATATTATACATATACACAGACACACACACACATACGTAATGGGCTGAAAAAAGTTTTATCCGCTAACACCACAATTCTCCCTATGGAGAAAATTGCCCATGGTTAGAAAAATACCTTGATCAATAGCAGATTTTGATTTATCCAGAACAATTCAAAATTTTGCCTTTTATCCAAGGAAAATTATTAATACTCTCCACTTTAACTTTCACAGTTGTTCCAGTTCCCAGGGTATAGTCACCCTATTGACACACTCTCTCTCTCTCTCTACAGACACACACACACACACACACACACACACCCTACATATAAGCTACCTGAGTAGAGGCAAGTAGGAAGGTGAGATCCTACCCAAGAGTAGGGATTAGCCAAACAGCTCTGCCTTTGATATAAAATGAATAGAAAGAAAAACAGAAGAGAGAAAAGAAACAAGTGAAATTCAAAGAAAGTAGGCAGATAATGAATGGCCGGGGTACTATGTTGGGGTTAATGGTCAAATTCCCTTCCCTGTAGCAAGGTGGCCAAAGGACTTGTAAGAACAAGGATATCTGATTCTCAATTTGAAATTATTTTTGTTTCTACATTATAAAGTCCTTCTTTTCTCCCTCTTCAGTCAAGTCTACTATTCATGCAACTGCTTTATGTAATTTTTTTAATACATAGAAATTAGGGAGTTCACAGCCAGAGCTAAGTGACAGAGAACAAAAAAAAATACACAAAGGACAAATAATGGTGCAAAAACTAAAACACAGGGAACCAGAAGGTTAGAGCCAACAGTGACCACAAACACGTAAGTCCCCCAGGAATTCTCAAATTCCTGGGCCAGGTGTGGAACTTTAAGGACAATGTCCTATAATTCTAAAGGAACAGAAACACCCAGTTCATGCTTGGGTTTTTAAAAAAAGTGAATATAATATGTATTGACAGTTGATTGGTTAATCATAAAACGCAATCAGTGTTCCTGAATTTTATTCAAACTTAACCCTGTAATTTTTTTTTTTTTAAGACAGAGTTTCTTTCTTGTTGCCCAGGCTGGAATGCAATGGCATGATATCAGCTCACTGCAACCTCTACCTCCCTGGTTCAAGAGATTCTCCTGCCACAGCCTCCCTAGTAGCTGGGACTACAGGCACATGCCACCACACCCAGCTAATTTTTGTATTTTTAGTAGCGATGGAGTTTCGCCATGTTGGCCAGGCTAGTTAGTCTCAAACTCCTGCACTCAGGTGATCCACTGGCCTCAGCCTTCCAAAGTGCTAGGATTACAGGCATGAACCACCACACCTGGCATAATGTATTCACCAGTATATTAATGTGGAGTCCAGGCTGCTACTTCTACCATGAGCCTGTTGATGTGAATCCTCTATCGTCTTTCTTGCATAAACTGCATCCATCACGTAGCACCTGATTTCTTTAGATGGAATGAAAAACAATCAATGCAGAATTCTCCTAGACTTTTATAACTTTTTTAACTTTTTGCAGATGTTTTGTCCATTCCTAATTTGATAACAATTCTTATTCACAACTTGTATTTAAATCTTTCCAAAGAAGCTTAGTTTTCATAGAAATGCTTTTTCCTTGCATTAATATCCCATCTATTTATGTAATATTTATTTTAAAAATTATATAATTATAATAGCAAATACAATTGGCATTTAAAACTTTGCTACAAATGCAGCTGACTCTTGAGAGGTGGAAAGGTCATCCACGGGAGTTAAAATGCCAGGGGTATTGCCCCAACTCCAATGGTGCCTGTTATGTTCAGGGCCAGGTTCCAGCCCCAGCTGAGGTCTGAGGGGAGTGGGTGGATGTGGGGCAGGGAGCTGGAAGAACACTGGAGAGATGGCAGGCAGATGAGACATGGCTTTATTCAGTAGCCCCTTCACAGGGTCAGTGTTAACATTTATGCACTACACAGACAAGAGTGGCTGAGAGCCAGGTGGCGAGATTCTCTGTTACGTCCACATGGCTATGATTATATAAGACATGGGACTATGTGCTTGCACCCCAATCCTGCTGGGTCATCTAGGCTGTTTACCTTGGCCTGTGACTGCTGCCCTATGCCTGCTTGGCTACAGCACAGCCATGTTCCTTATACTCCACCCCTTGGGCTGAGGGGTTCCTCTTGGTAAGGACTCGTGCACATAAGGCAGCACCCTGGACCCATAGGCCACAACAATACAGAGAGCAACAACCTACCACTAATATTCCTGCTATGCTACCTATGATTATGAGAGCCCAACATAGGCCCAAGCCCAGAGACACCCACTATCTCTGCAGTGGGTCATCAGCAAGGTGCTCAATTACCTAAATCTCCTGAGACACCCCTTGTAAAGCTGCCATTATATTCTGGTGGTTGTTAGGGATAAATGTACAACATTGTGGCCCTACAAGGGCACAGGTGCCAGCTTGGATAGCTGTGACTCTAAGGCCATCTGATTTTGCAGCACTACCTTCCTGATCTGATCAATTTCATCAGTTAACAAAACGAAGGCAACTCAGGTGTAATTCAAGGCTTGAGCTATGTTCTCTGCAAAGGCTGTAACCTGCTTTTCTACAGTAATGATACCTGCTCCAAGGATAGTAATAGCTAATGGATGAAACTACCAGGGGCCAAGCCACACTCGCAAAAAGCAGGAATGCTGTGCCTCCCAGTTATGCAGGTGACTAGGCAATCTGGGAAGCACAGTGGCAGGCACATAGAGCCAGCCTCAGGTACAACGTTCAGTCCAACTGGCTGGCAGACATGGCCATCCTGTGTTCCCATAGAACTATAAACTCCTAGGGGGCACAAAGTTCATGGAGACACACCCTTGGTAAGGCAGCTTGTTCCACCACACCCTAGATGTGGGGACACATGTAATATTTGCACAAATCTCAGCAGGCAACCATCCAACAGTGACTTTACCCACGTGCTGCTCTATGCAGGTAACCAGTGGTACCTGCAATGGGGGCACCACATGTTCTCTCATTAGCCAGCCCCATCCATCATGGACACTACAAGTCAGCCAGGGGGCAGGCTTGCCATTGGTTTTGTGACACACCCTGTCCAAAACGCACCATGTTCCATCCCACCCATTGTCCGTGGAACCCCAAGACTCTAGCCATGTTCAGTTCTGCACAGAAGCTGGATGTGCATGCCAGGGACAGCCTTCGCAGCTGCTGCTGGGAGGGCGGTGCAGATCCAGCAGTTGGAGACATTAGTCACCTAGGCATAGTTGTGGGCACAGTCCACAGTGCTGTTGGAGCCTGCCAACCTACGGCTGAATGACAAAGCAGGTACAGGTACTAACGGAAGCAAATTACGTCCCTCAGGCAAAATACAGGCCAACTTTTCATCTCTGAATAACAACACAGCTGCCAAGGGCTTCTGCCCTGGGCAATGATACCACATCTTCTCAGCTCTCCATCGTTCTTTCGGGTCCTATACCTGTGCCGATGTCACAGGGGAGCTCATAATGGGTCACACAGTCGGTACATATGTTCCCCAGAGGAGGGTCCTTTCCCTGCCATTCCCTATGAACAGTCAGTCATGGAGGACACACATTAAATACCCAAGACCCGTAAGTTATAATGTAGACCCTCCCCCCAGGGGGCTATGATAGCCAGTCATCTGCAATGAGGGGCTTGGCGGGCAGGTAATAATAGATTGCCATTCATCCCCTTACCTGGTTGGAGAAGGTCATTCTTCCTCTAATACATCTGGCCACATGGCCTGGCCCTACAGGAGTCAGTGACTAACGCACTAACATTTGTAACTTTCAGGTAATTAACCACAAGGTTAAGCCTCAATAAACTGCCCAGCAGTGGTGCAGATTACCAGAGGTGTCACTTCCTTGATGATCACCATCTACCTCGCTCTGAATTTAGCTCATTAGCTACTTTGCCTGTACCTGGTTTCAAACCATATGGTTTTAGTACTAGGCTGGGCTGTGACAACAGTCTAAGCAGCAGTAGCATCCCGGCTAGACCCATCTGCATATCATGCCCAATTACGAATGGGGCAACGTCCCTCCTGACAGGGAAGGTTCAGGGTGTAGGGGTGCCTCAGGCCCCATGGCCTTATCTTGCAGTAGGACTACAGGCCCTAAAACCTCTTGTAACTCTGCTGCTAAGGGACTTATACTCAGCATACTCTGCTGATCTGAGTAGGTGCCCCACCTCGCTAAGGTGGATGTTGGTGCCATCCCTATCCAGGGCAATTGCTGTCCATGAGCGCACCCATCCTGCTATTGGGTAAGTCATCTTCATGATGGCTATAGCCTGTCCTGCTTTTATGAGCTTGAAGGGTACCATATACAGTTACTAACTGCTTTCCCTCTGGGGAGTGGTTATCCATGAACACACCCATCCTGCTATTACTAACTGCTTCTTTATCAAGGAATACCAGAGCTCAGCTACCTTCCATAGTTAGGACCAAAAGCCTATTGACTTACTCCAGTGCTCTGTGTGCTACCATAGGTCCTAACTAAAACTATCTGTGGTCATGTGCATATCTAACTTAAACAGATACCTGTGGTCAACTACCAGCAGGGCTTATGCATGGTAAATAGCCTGCTTGGCTACCAGGAAGGCTGCGTTAGCTGCACACCCATCTCCCAGAGTACCTGTACCCGTGTATGATTGACATTTACTCACAGTTTCTGGTATCTCACCAGCATCATGCCAAACAGTCCATATAGCTGCCATCAGCCACTCAACTTGTAGTCACGTTGCCCTTGTGCCAACCATTGGCACAGCTGCAGCCACTGATGAAGGGAGGGGTGAGTTGTGATAAAAGCCAGCTTCTCCATCTCAGAGGCAGAGCAAGAAATGCTGTCAGCCCTCTCATCCCAAAGACAGAGTAACCAGGCTCGGGGTGGGTGGCGGCGGGGGGCTCCCCTGAGCACTGCCTGCGTTGCTTACCTAACTCCCACAATTCAGGGGGTGTATAAGCACTATAAGAGGTGTGTTTTACCACTGTGAGGGGCCCCTGGGCTCTCCCCTGGGGTCCCATTGGCTGCTCACATTCTACCTTCTAACGGATCAAAGGTTGAGCCCACAGCAGAGAAGCCTCCTCCTTCTTTGCATCAGACCAAATGGGAATGTCCAGCCTGGAGGACTGGCTCAAGGTCGCGGTAAAAGCTGTTTCCAACTCCTGATCCAGGCTATTTATCTAAACGTCTAAGTGCCCTGCTTGCGTCTGGAGGTCCTTCACCCCCAGGTTTTACTCCAAGCTGTGCATTTGGGCTCCCAGGAACGCAAGTGTGCCTGAAGGTCCCTTACCTCTGCTGTGTCCTGCAGGGACTAAGCATGTATGTATTTCATGTACTGTGGTCAGAAATGCCGATCCAACTCTGCCAGCAAAGGTGCGTTCCTTATTGGTGCTATGAGCTTCCAGCTGCTTCAGTGTCTTCTCCACACTCACGGGAGACCCAGCCACTGCTTCCCACATTTCCACTGGGACCCACCCAAGCAGTACCTCTGCCACTGAGTACCACAGCCCATGCTTCTGTCATAGAGCCAACCCAGGACCCCCAAGGCCTGAAACTCACCTACCTCATCCTGCCAGCGACTATGCCAAGGCCTATGTTCAGGGTCAGGTTCCAGCTCCAGCTGAGAGCTGAGTGGAGTGAGTGGACATGGGGCAGGGAGCTGCTGGAAGAACACTCAAGACGAAGCAGGTAGATGAGACATGGCTTTATTCAGCAGCCCCTTCACAGGGTCAGTGTTACATTTATTACAGTACACAGACAATAGTGGCTGAGAGCCAGATGGTGAGATTCTCTATGTTATGTCCACATGGCTATGATTATATAAGACACGGGACTGTGCACTTGCGCCCAATCCTGCTGAGTCATTTAGGCTGTTTACCTCGGCCATGCCTGCTGCCCTATGCCTGCTTGGCTGCAGCACAGCCATGTTTTTCACAATGCCCCATTTATACAGAGGAAAGAGCAAGTTTTGTCATTCCAGAAAGCTTGGCAAGTGTAGGTCAGCTTTTAAAAAGCTTCCTTTGGGTCTACACATAATTTTCTTGAAGGGTTGAACAGCTTGCCAATGCAAACTACATGGAAGTATGGCCCTGCCTTGTTCCCTCTAGCAAATGCATCACTTTCAACCTTCCAGATCCCTGTGATCTCCATTCAGTGCGTCCAGAGGCCAGGAAACCACCTCTTCTAGTGGAAAAAATTCACTCCCAATCCTAACTGAATGATCATATTGAGTGATAGGTTCAAACTTCAGTGAAGACCCTTAAAAGAAACCAGGCTGTACCAAAAGCCAGACAGAAGAGTTTCAGGAGATTCTCAACAAAAAGTTGTAACATTTAGTAGCAATGACTAAGTGTATGTATTCAGTGTAAATTAGGACTCTCTCACCCAGCTGGAAAGGGCAGAGAGATAAATCTAAGAAGCAGTCAAAGAAAGCAAATTTTCTCTTAATCAGAAAAGCACAATCATGGTGAAGTAGGGCAGGTAAATGGAGCTAGTTTGTCTAACTGGGATCTTTTTTTCCTGCAGACCGTAAGAAAGAAAAGGTGGGCATCTGAGGAAAAAGAAGCGAAGACTTCCAGAAGATGACTTTGTTTCTTACCTGTGGACAGGTTAAGCCTTGATAATTGTCTTGGTAAAGAAAAACTGAAGACACCTGCAGCCTGGGGAAGGGCCATTTAAAGGGACTTCTGATCTCAAATTCTAAAGTGATAACACTATTTCTTTAAAGTTATGGACTTTTAAGAGGACTGATATTAATCAATAGAAGCAGTGAATAAGCAAGTTTTATAGCTGAACCTAGGTTTCATGTGTCTTTAAATTTTACTGATTGTATTTTTCACAGAGTGTTTAATGAATTCCACATAATGGGGAATTTCATACAAAAGATTATTTTTTATAAGAAGAGCAAAGTTGAGGAAAATAAATGTCCCATTGGCTCTGGGACTCTGCCTCTCATCTATGGGCCATCTAGTCCTCCATACCTGAGTCAGTTTAATTAATCGGAGACCGAGTACTGCAGGTAAACTGGCAGCCGACTGAAAACTGCATGAAGTATTGGTAACTGACACAAGGTAGGGGATGTAAAAAAGTGACTCAGATTGAACTGGATACTTTGTTGATTTGTTTTTATATTTTTAAAATATCAAAAAAAAAAAAAGCAAATAAATTAAACAAAAGTTGCTGTTTGGGGACTGGGGAACAAATACACAAATTTTGTTTTACCTGCCCCCAACCTTGGCTGACAAATGAAGACTGCTTCCAGCCTAGTGTTTGTGTTTTGAAGTTGGAAGGTAGTATTAGTGGAGTCGCCACACTTCCCTCTTCTCTTGTTCTACCCCAGCTCAAATTCATAGCAAGAGGGCCCATGCTGAGGCCTCTACGGGAAACCATCAACAGTAGCTGCTAATGGGAAACCTAATGACACGTTAATGGCACTAGGAAAGCTAAGAGAGTTGTGCAGATAATATTTATAATAGAAGAAGAAAAGAAACTATGCACTAAGTGGAAACAGGAGATGGCCAGACTGGCTGGGAACTATTAAGCCCAATAAAGAAAAAGTTCTAGTCCTAGAGAAAGGACATTTATCACTCTTTTGAAAGCTTCCATCACATCCACTGTAGCTGACAAATGGAGAGAGTAAGGAGGCAGCATTCATGGGGCACCATGACATCTCACAGGACACCTGTGTTAGGTAACAAGTATTAGACCAAGGTTTTTCTTCATTTGAATTTATGAAACAGTTTTAACCCATAGGAAATAGGCTGAGTGTCCAAGACCTGGGCTAAATCCAATGGAAACCAAACATGTTGTCAACTGATTTTAAATATAGCCATTGTAGCAGAAGAGCATGGCTCTACAAATCTTTCCCAAGCCCTGTTACACCACCCGGTTTTACCAACTAAGCCGAATTCATCATTATAACCTGAATATTTCCATCCCACCCATTCTGGTAGTATTAACATACCTGAAACTCTAAGACGATGTTTCTCCAACTATAATCCCCAGGTCAGTAACACTGGCATCACCTGGGAACTTGTGAGAACAAAAATTCTTGAGCGCAATCTTAAGCCTCCAGAAAATCTAGAAGGTAGAACCCAGAATCTGTAGTTCAGCAAGGCTTCCAGGTGATTCTTACATATGCTCAAGCTTGAGAACCACTGGTCTGTAACACTGGATCTCAAATTTAGCTGCGTATTCTAATATCCTATAAAATTTTTTTTAAAAAATGCTGATGGCTGGTTCCTAATTCCTCTCCTATCTCCAGAGATTCTAATTTAATTGGCACCAGGTGCACCCTAGATGTTTAATTTTTCTTAACTCTCCAGGTGATTCTAACATGTAAGAAGGCATGAAAACTACCAGAACATACTCAGAAAAATGAAAGTGAACACCCACCTTGTCATACCTGGGTCAAAAAGCAAACAGATAGTCAACAGATATTCAGAGCCACCAATTATAAAGAGTACTAGAAAATCTATACTGAGTGACTCAACGATTTTCTTTGATTATGCTTCAACAAAAGAGAAAATAAATTTGCCTCCAAAAGTCTTAGGCTTGATTTATTTAAGTATAATTTGAGATATTATGTTTTGTCTTTGCTGGTAGAGAGCTCAGAGGTTAATTTTGTCTTTAGGAATTCTGTCTCCCTTTTTTAAAGTGTCTGACTCCTGCCTTTTATATCTATTTGAAAGTTCTGTGGCCATGCTTCTCACAATAAAGTACTCATCTCCCCAAGTTATGCCATGGTGTGCTGTGGCATCCAGGAAGTCACGAGTTAAAGGTTGCTCATATATCTGGCAATGCCAATGTATTCAAAGTTAGGTAATTTAAAAATTCTTAATATTCATACAAACATTGTGAATTGGAAAGCAAATTTTGATCATTCTGGGTTTCCCCCCAAAGCCTCCTGAGAACATTGCCTACCTATTCACCTCTGCCATTAAGAGCACTGCACTAGGCAAGTTGAAAAGACATGAACATTGTATATATGAGCCTTATTGAAAACTGCCTGAAATTATTCTGGAGGAAAGAAAGATTTAAAGAGATCTCTTTAATGCATTTGTTCAAAAAGTTATTAGTATCTCAGTATCTCCTCTCCTTCAACCATTATTTCTTTGGATTCTCTCAGACTCCAATACTCCATAAAGAGAAAGGAGCTATTCCTTATTTGATATAATTAATAGATTGATACGTGGGATTCTACTATGGGAGACATTCAGGAGACCTTTGAAGTACTAATAAAGTTAACCCTTCGTGTTTCTAAATGAGACCTGACTTTAGGGCTAGTTCCAGATGCATACATTTGTCTCTGGGAGGACAATGATGGGAGCAGGTCAGAACTTAGTGGTAGAGACACAAGAGAACCCAGCAAGAAGCAAACGAGAAACAATAATGAGTCACTAATGATGAGGGAAATGCAAATCAAAATCACAATGCTATGCCACCTTACTCGTGTGAGAATGGCCATAATTACAAAAACCAAAAAACAAAAGATGTTGGCATGGATGCATTGAAAAGGGAACACTTCTGCACTGCTGCTGTAATGTAAACCAGTACAACCACTATGGAAAACAGTGTGGAGATTTCTTAAAGAACTAAAAGTAGAACTACCATTTAAAGTCCCACTACTGGGTATCTACCCAGAGGAAAAGTATAAACATGCATGTGCAAATACATATACTAAAAATATATTTGCACGTGCATATTTATAGCACCACAATTCACAATTGCAAAAATATGGAATCAGTCCAAATGCCCATCAGTCAACAAGTGGATAAAGAAATTGTGGTACATAAACATACGATGGAATACTACTCAGCCATGAAGAGGAATGAATCAATGGTAGTCACAGCAACCTGGGTGGAATTGGAGACTATTATTTTAAGTGAAGTAACTCAGGAATGGAAAACCAAACATCGTTATGTTCTCACTTGTAAGTGGGAGCTAAGCTGGGAGGATATAAAGGCATAAGAATGATACATTGGACATTTCATGCCATTGTATGGCACAAAAACTCCCTTTTCCTTGAGGGCAAGGATGGGAGCGTGAGGGATAATAAAAGACTACAAATTGGGTTCAGTGTATACTGCTCATGGGATGGGCACATGAAAATCTAAGACATCACCACTAAAGAACTTACTCATGTAACTGAATACCGGTTCCCCAAAAGACTATGGAAATAAAAAATTATAAAATAGAATTTTTTAAAAAGTGAAAAAGTGTTGACATTGGGATTCCAGGAAAAAAGTTGTAAACATATATAAGGTAAAAGCTTGAGAAAATAGGGCATTCCCACCCTCTTTCACAAGAATGACAGTAGAGAGAGGAAAATGGGTGACAAAAATCCAAATCAGGATTGCAACCTCAAGGAAAAATTGTCAACATTTTATACAGAATTTTTGTGCCATATTTACAAGTTTATAACACCTAAAGGGTTTATTGTCCAGTCTTTCTGCTATCCTCTAGGTGAAAAATAGAACTCTGCTTTCCACAACTTTTACATTTAAAAAAGAAAAAAAAAAAGGTAATAAAAATCCCCCTAGAGTTGGCCCTTATTCCTAGCTTTTTCTTCCTTGCAACCAAGTTTGAGCTTGTGGAATTGGCTTTGTGGGGTGTTTTGTATTTAACTTTTGCTTTAGGCACTGGCAAACTGCACTGCATTTTGGGGACTTCTCATTTCTGTTGTGTTCCATCAAGGGCAGATAGCAACACAGAT
Source organism: Saimiri boliviensis (assembly GCF_048565385.1). Taxonomy (NCBI): domain Eukaryota; kingdom Metazoa; phylum Chordata; class Mammalia; order Primates; family Cebidae; genus Saimiri; species Saimiri boliviensis. Next base: position 32,657,605 of record NC_133456.1, on the reverse strand, counting down.
AAATGCAGCATCCCTTGGGGTGTCAACATTTTAGAGAAATGCAAGTTTTCTCTTCTCTGACAGAAAAAGAAAATAAAATATAAAGCTCCTGACTATCCTTAGCATTACCTGTTCTAAGCAACAAAATAAGCATGCCCAGAAAGTTGAAGAGGTGAGTCTCTAACCTTCCACAAACATCACATTTGAGCCAGAGCGTATTAGTTAGTACCAGGGAGAAACTCAGTGATCCTATTGTAACAATAAAAGAATGGGGCACAGAGAGGAAAAAAAGAACTCTCAGGACTACCCAGCCACTGAGACCAGAGTCCCAGTCTCCAAGTTAGTTTTCTTTTCCTCCCTATCTGCCTCATCACACCCCTGAAATGCCACAGAGTGCAGCTGGGCAGTGAGCTGCTGTTGCAACCAGCAAACAATGATAAAGGAAACAGAATGAAGCCTAACGAGATGGGAAGGATAGGAATGAAGACTTGACACTTGACGAGTGTGGAATACTGATGCATACACAGGATGCAATCAGCAGAGCTGCAATAGGTCTTGACTCACAGGTAAGCAACACCAGCAGAGAGCAATAGCAGGGACAGAGAAGCCAAATGAGACTGCACAGGAAGCTCCAGAGGATGAGGGTGAGAGGCTGGCCTAGGGCCTCTCTCCTGGTTTGATGCTCCTAGACAGGTACAAGGTACAAGGTCTGGCACATGTGTTCTTGTGCCCAAAGAGATGGAAAAGACAACAGATTCTAGAATATATTCTAGCTTCTCAGTTCTCATCTGTAAAATTGAATCAAATACTCCTGCCCAATAAAAATGAAGGCACATTAACTTCTTTGTAAATTACAAAGAAGAGCAAAATGGCACTTGTCTTGGTCAGTTAGGACTTCTATAAGGAAGTACCATAAACTAGGTGACTTACAACCAACAGAAATGTACTCCTCAAAGCCCTGGAGGCTGGAACACCCACCATCAGGGTTCCAGCATGGTCAGATTCTGGTGAGGGGCCACTTTGGGTTGCAGGCTGCTGACTTCTCATTGTATCCTTATATGGAGGAAAGAGGACTGTATAGAGCTCTCACTGGTCCCCTTTTTAAGGGTACTAATGTCATTCATCAAAGCTCCACCCAAGGCCAAGCACAGTGGCTCATGTCTGTAGTCCCAACAGTTTGGGAGGCTGAGGTGGGCAGATCACTTGAGCTCAGGAGTTTGAGACCACCCGGGACAACATGGTGAAACCCCATCTCCGTAAAAAACACGAAAATTAGCCAAGCATGTTGGTACACGCCTGTAGTCCCAGCTACTCAGAAGGCTGAGGTCAGAGACTGGCTTGAGCCTGGGAGGCAGAGGTTGTAGTGAGCTGTGATGGTTCCACTTCACTCCAGCCTAGATGACAGATCCAGAACCTGTTTGTATCAGCCCGTTTTCACACTACTGATAAAAAGATACATGAAACTGGGTAACTGATAAAGAAAAAGAATTTTAACGAACTCACAGTTCCGCATGGCTGGGGAGGCCTTATAATTATGGAGAAGGCGAGAGGCACGTCTTACGTGGTGGCGGGTATGAAAGAGAATGAGAACTGAGAACAAGGGATTTCCCCTTATAAAACCATCAGCTCTTATGAGACTTATTCACTACCACAAGTACAGTGTGAGGGAAACCACCTTCATGATTCAATTATCTCCCACTGGGTCCCTCCCACAACATGTGGGAGTTATGGGAGCTGTAATTCAAGATGAGATTTGGGTGGGGACACAGTCAAGCCATGTCACTTCCTCAAAACACAAAACTCCACCCTCATGACCTAATACGTTCCAAAGGCCTACCTCCTAATACCATCATATCTTTTTCCTCTCAAAGACAGTACCTGGTAAATCATGCCCAAGTTAAACTGCTTATATTTGAAAAAGCAAATAAACCAAAAAGGTATGTTTGTTGGTTTGTGTCTTCATGACTCTTTCTGTACATTTTTACTAACTGATTAGACTAGGAACAAGAAGAGATTTCAATATACACATTTTGGGGAAACAAACATTCAGTCCATAACAGTACTATAACTATGATCATCACAATCACTAGTACCTGGAAGCAAAAATATCTAGGTCTTTAGGGGATTTCTGATATAAAGTCCCCAAGTTTAAAAACAGAGAAAGTTCACTGTGAAACAAGAACAGGCTTTGGAAACAAATAAAGCTTGGTTTTCACAGCAGCTGAGTGACCTCAGACAAATTACCTAACTTCTCTGAACCTCATTTCCATAGCACACATTAGGAAATTAATAAATTGCAATATCGAATAGTAATAACAAATATGCCATCAATAAAGTTCTCTCTGAAAATCGGTCATCTCAGGGCCAGCAAAAACAAGAAATTCATTTTCCATGTGTTCACTCTGTTACTCTATTAGTCCATTTTCACACTGCTATAATGCTATAAAGATACTACCTGAGACTGGGTAATTTATATCAAAAGAGGTTTAATTGACTCATAGTTCTGTATAGCTGGGAAGGCCTTGGGAAACTTACAATCATGGCTGAAGGAGAAGGGGAAGGAGGACCTTCTTCACAAGGCCCAGGAGAGAGAAAAAGCACAGGGGAAACTGCCACTATTAAAGTGATTAGATTTCAGATCTCATGAGAACTCCCTCACTATGAGAACAACATGAGAGAACCGCCCCCATGATGCAACCACCTCCCTCCAGATCCTTCCCTCTACAGGTGGGGAGCTACTCAAGATAAAATTTGGCGGGGACACAGAGTCAAACCATGTCAGTTACCTATTTCAAATCTAATCCCATATGGGCTTATCTAGATACACCTTTATCTTGAAAAGTTTTCCCTCTGTCCCTTTTTGGTTATCTAGTTGTGGAAGATCAAACATCAGTGTCAGTTTAATCTTCAAATCAAGAATAGAAATACAGCTAGAACAAAGTAAAAAAAAAAAAGAGAGAGAAAAATATTCCATCAAAACCATCAGTTTTAACATTAGCTAGCCCGAAAATCAAATATTCAATGCATGATTTTGGAAATTTTTAATAATAACTTGAAATAATTGTCTTTATTTGGCTTTCTTTTAAACATGCAAGAAATTAAATGTTCTAGTAAGTCAAAGAAACATAGCTAAAAAAATAGCAAAAGGCATATTGGATAGAAATGACAGAAACCACAGTTACCCGATATGGATCAAAAATATTAAACAAAGAAAAAATACTCATTATTCTGTCAACTTTAAGACATTTTCAGCTTGTTCAAACTGGAACACGTCCCCCTGTGGTCTTGTAAAACTCAGTGAATTGGAGGAAAGCAATGTAAGCAGCAGCTTCATCTTCAAAGATGCCATGTAAAATATACGTATTAACAACCAGGGTTGGTTTTTTTCCTTTTGTTCTTATTCCTTCTGTTTGTTTCTCTACTCTGTTCCAAGTATTGGCATGTCTTAATAGTGTAATATTCAGTAGAGTTGACATTTTCCTTCACCCACAGTCACCTTCCAACCTTGAAGCTTCCACCACTGCCCTCTTGGGTTCCTCCAGCTTGGACTGAACTTCCTGAGCCAATAAATTTTTCTAACTTACATCTCTTTCCTCAAAGATAGTACCTGGTAAATAATGTCCAGGTTAAACTGCTTATATTTGAGAAAGAAAATAAACCAAAAAGGCATGTTTGTGGGTGTGTGTCTTCATGATTCTTTCTGTACATTTTTATTGAATAACTGATTAGACTAGGAACAAGCAGAGTCATAGATCTGAAACAAGAATCTAATGTATACACTCAAGATTTCACATATGCATTTCAAAACTGGAGACTTACATACACATTGCAAAATTGGGGAGTTCTGATACACCGTATCACTCCCATGGACTGCTGTAGATAAGATTAGGGATTCCATTCATCTCATCCTGACTGCACACCATCCTTTGCATAGGGCAGGTAGATGGAGTCAGGAAGCAGGACAAACGCGAACTAAGAGACAGAAATCCTGGTAATGTCAGCTTTTAAATTTTGGCTTCCAGGCAGCCCCCTGGCACCAAGCAGCCTGAACGTGCCCCAGACCAGAAGCTAATTTTAGCTTCCTTTTTCCTTCCCAGCGATGGCCATTGAGATGTGTCTCTCTAAAGGTAAAGTTACTATCCAAGGTAGTGGTAACACTCTATGCCTCATCCTTTAGAGCGCAAATTAGCAACCATTTTTGGAGACTCCAAAAATTATGAAAATCTGTGTCTCCAGCATCTAGCACAGTGTCTGGCGCATTGGAGACCCCCAAAATAATGCCTATTTAAAATAAAAAGGAAACATGCTGAGAGGCCAGAGTGGGCAGACAACCAAGATGTTGGAACCTGGAAAATAGACAAACCCACCAGAGTGGGGCAGGTAGACCAAGCTTTTAGAATTCGACAGCAGAAGTGCATGCAGTTTGCTTGAGCATCGTAAGAGTTTGGCATTAGCCACCAGCGGTCAGACAGGGGTCAGGCCTGAAAAAGTCTTGCTGTAGCTAGAGACTGCCTCATGGGGTCTGAGCACCCAGGATAAGGCTCTAGGAACTAGATAATCACCCTGTTGTGTAGGCCAGGCCTTGCAGTAAAGCTCTCATAGCACAGCTGCTGAAAGAAAAGACAGTGTTCCTTACATCTCCATGCCTTTCCTAGAAACACAATTGGCCCTTGAAACCAAAGTAGAGCTCAACCTAAAACAACCATATCAACAATAAATACTGATATGGTATTCACTGTGCTGGGTACTAGTAAATATATTCACCCTATGAGGTGGGCACTATGACTGATCAACTCCATTTTACAGATGAGGAAATGGAGGCACAGAGCCCTTCAGTGATTGCCCAAGGTCATGCAGCTAATAAATGGCAGAGCAGGGATGTGAACCTAAGCAGCCTGGTGTCACAGCCCAAGCTCTTCACAACACATCTGCTTCCTTGTAGGGCCCCAGGCTGTGGGATGCTGACGGTGGTCAGGAAACCTTCTGTTCTGAGCAGTTTCAATGATTCCAATTGCTTATATGGAGAACTCCCTGATGAGATCCACGCTTTGAGACATGCGGAATTAGAAAGCAGTGGAGCACATAACCAAAGATTCGTACACAGGACTGCACAACCCTATAAGAACAATTCAGCAGAGAAAAAGCCCCAAAGGGCCTGAGGTTTGCTCATGCAGTGAATTTAAAATTTGCACATTATGACTCAGATGTGCAGACATGGAACTTAATTCCCTATACTCTCGAGCCCCCATTTTCATTTGCCTGCCCCTGTAAAGCCAGCAAGCAATCACTTGTGGTTTAAAACAGTCTCCTTGGGGTTGATATTCAGCGGTAGCCCCTTCATTGTTCTCCTTCCCTTCCCCCAGAGGGCAGAATTACCTGTTGCCCTAACTCTGGGGAAAGGACTTGTGGATAAGGAGCCTTGGCCCACTTACTCCTGGGCAAGGACTTAACATGTCGATATTTCAATCAAAACTAAATAAATGAAAAATCAATTTCTCAGTCACACTGGCCACATTTTAAGTGCTTTATAGCTATGTGTGGCTAATGGCTACCATAAATGAATAGTACAGACATAGAACAATTTCCATCATCACAGAATATTCTATTGGACAACATCGTGTGTGTGTGTAGGGCAGGGGGGGAGTCTGTGTGTCTAGGTGTTATGTGTGTATTCTTGTCTATGTGTGGATTAGTTTCTTTTGAAACTAACAGGCATACAATAAAACACATCTGTAACAAGACATTCAAAAGTCAGGTCAGAGATCTATAGTATGCCGAACCACGTTCTGCCAACTGGTCACAGTGTCATCTTTGAGCAAGTAACCCAGGCTCCCTAAGTCTGTTTCCATGTCTTTAAAATAGACAATAACACCAGTGCTACAAATCTCACAAGTGGTTGTAGGATCACACAAGATAATGCATCTGGAAGTACTTTAAAATTTTTAAGTCAAACTTCAAATTTAGCTAGGGTTATTCCTATTCTAATAAAGAATTACTATTGTATTTTTAAAAGGAAAAAAAGCTTGCAGTGGAACTCAGACTCATTATATCTCAGGTGCAAAAGGAATTTGCATCTGTTTTTCAGAGCTATGCTGTTACTATGATAAAATCTCAAAGAACAGACAATGTATAAGAAGACTGAATATGGAATAACTCTTAAGTTTTTAAAAGGAAGAAAAAGAACGTTTCTACTAAACTAGAGAACAATACATTACTTATCAATTCTAAGAAAATTTAGCACATACTTTATGAAAAATGATTTCAAAATATTCAAGACACAATGTATTTGTTAGAATTATTTACCAGGGTATTCATCTGTAGACCAAATAATTTTTAAAATAAAAATAAAAACAAAAATAAGAATTACTCACTAAGCTAAAGAACTTTAGGAAAATTGCAAACTTAGTATGCCTTAATTTCAGCAAAATATTTAATATTCTCCAATATACCCTTATTGTTTGAATGGTGAGATGGAGACTGTATAAGTCCATTTTGCATTATTATAAAGAAATATCTGAGACCAAGTAGCTTATAAAGAAAAGCAGTTTACTTGGCTCATGTTTCTGCAGGCTGTGCAAGCATGGCACCAGCATCTGCTTGGCTTCTAGTGAGGCCTCAGGAAGCTTTTATTCACGGTGAAGGGTAAACAGGGAGCAGGCATGTCACATGGCCAGAGAGGGAGCAGGAGAGAAATGGGAAGTGCCACACTCTTTTTTAACAATCAATTCTCACATGAACTAACTGAGAACTCACTAATTACCAAGGGGATGCACCAAGCCATTCAGGAGGGATCCACCTCCATGATCCAGACACCTCCCACCAGGCCCTACCCAACACTGAGGATCACATTTCAACAATGAGAACTGGGGGGAACAAACGTTCAAACTACATCAAAGACTAACGGCATGAGTAGGTCTAGTCATGTCTGTCCGAAAAATTAACCCCAGGTAGTGTTAATTTTGTGTTCAAAATTAGCTTGAAAGGGAGTCTGGAGACTACTGGTTTTGGACTATATGTTTTGCACATTTTGACAAGAATGGATGCTCTCAAGGGAAGTCTTTGCATATGACAACAACACACAGCAATTTGCCTAGGCTTCAGCAGAGCTGGGCTTTGAAGGGACACTCTCTAGACGGGTAGGGCAGATGTAACTCCATCTTGTTTGGACTCACCTGTACATTCTCCTTGGGATGCTTTTCTGTAATATCCAAAGCTGCCATCACTCTCGGCTCCCAGGATTACTTTTCCATGATGGAAATAAGATGGAGAACAGCTAGCAATGGGAAAAAGGACACTGAGCAACATAATGGAAGACTGCTACTGCTTTTCTCACAGTGGGAGACCACCAGATCCCTGGGGAAGAGCACACAGGCACTCACAAACACCCACAAATTAGTACTAGGATGTTGTGTCCTGCTAAACTTAGAACAACCATGCAAAGACTGATATTATTAATCCCACCTTACAACTAAGGGAACTGATCAGCAAGATGGTTAAGTAAATTGTTTAGGGCCACAGGGTCACCAGGAAGCACAACTGAGATTCCTGCCCCCATTCTCCTAACTCCCAAGCTTCTAGTCTTTCCTCTACCCCACATCTAAACAGGGCTGGTAACTGTCTTCACTCGAAACAATTTACCACTCTCTCTTTGTCCTTTCTCTGCCTTCTTCTTCTTTGTCTCTCATTCCCACTTTCTTTCCTTTTTTTATTATCTGCTCTTTGCTTTCTTCCATGCCTCATACCTACTCAGGTTTAGGCAGGTTTTGTACCACTAGATTTCTTAAGGAGAGGCCATGGGCTGATCCCTGCCCTAGAAAATAATGTTCATGTTTCTCCAAGGGCAAAATTACTAGGTATCCCAAACACAGTCAGTAATGACCCATATTTTAGTGTTTGTTCCATTTTCAATTCCATTGGGACAAATAATTGTCCTATATTTTAAACTGAAACTAGGGTGTGGAGGGTGCATATGTGTGTGTGAGTGACAGAGAAAGAAAGAGAGAACACGCAAAGCCCTCACTTCATGATTTTATCACAGAAACTGCAGGGTCAATCATATTCCGTTCAGTCAGCATTCACAAAGCATGACCTATCTCACTCAGCACACACCTACTATCAGATACCAATAACCTCTGTCTGTAGCACTAACATCTGGAACCTCAATATTATCATTCACATCTTGCATGTTTGTTTTAACCTCTATAACATTCCTATCTGATAGGAGTAAAAAATATTACCATTATCATTTTGAATAATCATCAAATCAGAGAATGCTAGTCATTAAATTTACAAGAAATTTCATTTCCAAGTCTCTAGATCTGGAGTCCCCTGGCTTCCAGGCCAGCTCTCTCTAACCTCACAAGGCTCCTTCACAACACTGCTAGGAGAAAAACTAGGTCCCCTGCCCTCTTATTCAGGTGTTTTTACAGCTGAAATTCACATCCTTAAAAAGGAGGAATGTTGACATGGAAATAATTTATTCTTCTTTTAAGTAAAAAAGTGAAAAAATGAATAGGAAAATGAAAAGACAAAACCTCCTACCACTTCAAATGCAGTAAGATGACCAGCTTCATGCCTAACAGGGAAATAGTTATCTACAATCATGGAGCACCATAAGAACAGAGGTCTCAGAGTTCCTCCAGCTGGACCCCAGCTCCATGCACAGAATCTCTGGCATGTGATGACATTAGTGATAACAATAGTCACTAAAATGTTCACTGAACATTTTTAAGTTGCAGATATGTTTCTTATGAGTTTTGCATGTTTTCTCTTGTCTACTGTCTACCACCCTAAGAAGGAACTCTTATTATACCATTTTACAGGTAAGAAAAGACATTATCGCTTGGACTCAGTCTCCATAAGAGTCCAAAGAGATTGCTGTTACCATGATTGCCATTTCAGACATGATGAACTGAGCCTCAGAAAGGTCACACAGGTCTTCTGGTATGGACCCTGCAGCTCCTTCACAGAGCAATAGCTCAGCAGCCCAGAAAATGCCTTCACACCCTCCACCCATTTGACCATTCGTCACAACACATTTAAGATCAGACCCTGACAATGACATTCTGCAAATAAGTCCAACACTGGGTCTTGCAGAATCTCAGTGAAGAAAAGCCAGCACTGACCCCTGAGGATATCCACAGTCAATAATTCAAAATGTAGGCATGATGTTGTCACTAAGCCAACTTAATCTTCAAAAAAAAAAAAAAAAAAAAAAGGAAGTTTCATAAGAAAAGAATCTTTAAAAGAGAAACAGAATTGATGGCTTAGGAAAGGTAAAGTTACGGAAATGGGTTGTAAATCCTGATCATAAATTAGGGCTGAGAAGATTTTTGATTCAGTAGCTGAGTACTGTCTTATTGGATACACTAGCACCACCTTGTGGTGAGGAGCAGGAACTCACGAGGTAGCACTATGTATATTAAAACATACCTTTGCGGGGGAGGTAAAATAATGTTGGATAAAAATCACAAGGCTCCAGAATTTCAGCACCAAAGTGATGATGGCTATTTTGACTAAAATAGACTACTTTTAAAAGAGCATGATTGTTTTGTCCCAGAGAGGGCAAAATGCAAAACGAGGTCAGTCCTCTGGTGCATTTCAAGTGTATCTTTACTGATGAATGCTAAAACATAATATTGAGATATGAGAGTATCTCACATTTGTGTAGCATTTTCACACACATAATTTTATTTTATTATCAAAACAACACTGTGACTTAGGCAGACAGTACATTGATCCCATTTCACAGACAAGGAAAGAAGTTCATTTATATTAAGCATTAACTGTGAATTTAATTGTGAAGCTTCCAGAGAAAGCTCAGAAATTTTTAAGCCTTCTTGGGAACTGTGGATATCATAAAGATGAGTATGCCAAAAAGGTAAAAGAATTAGGATCAAGAGCCAGTCAAGTAAATGGTCTGTTCACTTCTAAACAACTTCTAAGCAGTTGATTTCTCAGCAAAGACATGCTAGAGTTCAAAAATGAATAGAATTGTGGCAACAAATGCCCCATGAAATAGGCAGCCACAATTGTCTGGACCACTGGGCCAGACCCATGCCATGCCCAATGTGTTGAGTCATCACTAAGTCCTTCAAGGCCAACATGTTTACATAGAAAACATTTTTGCCAAGCTGACCTCATCACACTGCATTTGAAGTAATCATATCATCCAAATCAGACCACCTCACCCCAATCCCAAGTTGTCCAAAATCTGCTTGCAATTTCTTGTGTGAGCTCCTGTCCACAAATATCAGAGACATTATTTTCATCTCTCTCTTTGGACTGAGCCACAGTACCTCATTTAGCAAAAACTAATTCTATATACAATCTTCCTACTAGGCCTGTGCCCTGGTTCATGCTGGAATAACATGCGTTTGTCAATCTTTTTAGACTATGCTTTTAGTGAGAGCTATGTCAGGGATGGGGTGCTCACCTGTCCCATTTGAGAGAGGGCTTACTTGATGTCTTATTTTGGTGTGATACCATGAGACATTTGAAGGGTTGTGTGTTCATTAAGCATTAATCTCATTGATCTCAAATGACAATTCACCAAATCTATAATAAACATACTTACTATAAAAAATGTATATATTAATCTTTTCTGCCATTTCTATTTATTTTGTATTGGATTTTTTTGAAGGAAAGGGTGTAAAGCTTGATAAATTATTCTAAATCTTATTTGGAAAAATGAACAGATAAGAATATATTTTTAAATACCTTAAAGAAAGAATGGGGAACTTTTTCTTCAGGGTATTAAATAGTTATTCCAAATATTTTTCCTGTTTATTATTTGCCTTTTAATTTGATGAAGTTATTTGATATAGATTACTAGAATCAGAAGATTTAGGAGAATTTTTGTCTAAAGATCAATATTCTCTTATCCTTGCTTGCCCCCAAATTAATTAATAGGGATCAACAGGCAGTGATTGAAAGGCCCAGATACCGATCAGACATATTTTTAACAAAGTTCCTTTTTTTCTACTAAAGATAACATTAAGATGTCATCAGATATCACTTCTCCTTGAACCGTTTCACAGACCTGAGCCAAACTGAAGACACATGTCCACACACACGCACGCACACACACACACACACACACACACCACATATACTACAGGCTGGCCTAGGTGCAACTATATTCAACTGCCTAGGACATGACCCGGTCCCTTCATCTCTTCCTTGAGAAATCATAGCCCCAGTTGTACTCCAGAGGATTGACAGTAATCACATTCAATCAATTTTTCCTTTTTTCTTCTAGGTCTCCACGAAGTGGGCTTCCCAATCTCTAAGCAAAATTTTACAAAGTAGCCAATATGCAAACATTCTGATGATATAATACAATATAAAGCTAATGAACATCTTAAGAATTCGTTCTCTTTTTCATTTTTATAACTCATATATGTGTATACATATATCACACACACATGTATGTATGTGTGTGTGTGTGTATATATATATATATATATAATCAATTAGACCACACTGTTCACAGATGAAGGATATGTTTTCACATAGCAAAGACTGAAAAACCTATTGACATATGGTAGCAAGGCTCCCTGAGAAATCCTGAGAACTCCAGGTCAAACAATATTAAGAACCTTAATGAATGAAAGACATCTCAAAGAATATTTTTGCTATCTTTGTTTCTAGTTTATATTTTAATAAAATAATAAACTAATAATGAATATATGAAAATGCTACAGGAAAATAGATTAAAAACATAGACAATTTCAACACACAAATAAAAGTGACTGTGAAAACCACAGGGCCCATGACTAGTACCTGCTAAAAATATGTTAAATAAAAGTAATTATTATTGAGGTAATGGAAACTAGTCAGCAATGAAATATTCTTTTTGTCTCTGTCAGGCTTGAAAATATTAAAACCATGAAAACATTATTAAAATGCCCTATTGTCCAGCAGCACTTACATATTTTATATTGCAATTGGCCCCCCACCCATTGTGAAAACACTAAGATAATATGTATGAAAAATCTTAAAATTTTCATGCTCTTTGACTTAGTAATTTCTCAATTCTAGATAACTAACCTAAGGAAATCATCAGAAATGCAGCCAAATTTATGTGCAAATATGTTTATCATAGCACTATTTATTATAGTAATAAATGGAAGCCATGACAGAGAACTGCTTAAATAAATTACAGGCCACACATACCTGCATATTGTGGACTGTTACATAGTCATTAAAAATTACATTTACAAGGAATTGGAATGACATGGGGAAATGCTTACAATGCACTAAGTAAAAGAAGTAGAATATAAAGCTATTTATATAGCACGATCTCATCATTTTTAAAGTGAGTTTGTAGCAGAGAAAAAATATTAAAGTACCAAACTGTGAACAATATATAAGCTTACAAGTGATTTTTATTTCACTCTTTATAATACTTGTTTTTCCAGACTTTCCATAATGATCATTATTACTTTAATAATTAGAGACACATTAATTTAAAGTACATTACATTCACATCCCTGGAAAACTTTGCTCTAGCTTCTCCCTTCTAGCCCTGATTGTTTCCTAAATACACCAGGCATTTCCAGATTCCCATGCTTTTCTTCTTAATGTCTGACAGCTTGGAAGCCTTACAAGAACCTGAAAATCAGTTCTTCCAGTGGCACTCTTTGAAGCCCCGAGTAAGAATTGATTGTGTCTTCATTTTTATTTTAAAACCACTTGATACCTGGCTGTAGGGTGCCATTTACTAAATTAATTATAATTATTCATTTATATGTGTGTCTTCCCTATTGGATTTTGAACTTTTCAAAAGCTCTGGGTCTTAGAAACTCTTAAATCTCCAATACCTTGTACTATTCCTAGCATGCTATAAATATTAAATGCATGCATGAGTGAATGATGAATGTATGAAATGATGGATGGACAGGTGGAAACCTATAGATTTTCAAAAGGTGATAGAATCTAGAAACTAAGGCATCTTCAAGTTGCTTCATGTATTTGGATGTGTACCTACTACAAACGACATACAGGAAACCTATGTTGAGCATTGCCAAAACAAGTTGAACTATAATTGGCTTATAATAGAACCGAAATTTTTCTAGCTGAAACAACAAATCTGTTATCCTACTTTGCAGTAAATGACTTTCTATGAAGGATACCCACACACTTTTTTAATATTAAAAACCATTCCAATAAAAGATATGCTAAAAAATTATTGTAATTTCTACTAATTAAAAACTAATTAAATCATTTACTGAATAATACATGTACTCTACTTGCATTATCTATAAGCATGCTCTTCGCTTACAAATATTTGTCTCCATTTCATTAAAGTAATTAAACTGCTCCACGTACAATTATTTTTACAAGCATTTTATAGCCAACTCTCAATTTTCCATACCAATGGAGAAGTATAATTGAAATATTTAAAACTGAATAACAGCCAATACAGAACCTCCCTGCAGGTCTCCTCCTCCAGTTTAGCAAACAACAAAAGCAACCAACCTGAGGTTTAGCTCAGCTCCCTTCCCTCACACCCACTCTGGTAGCCTATACAGAAAATAATTGCAGGTAAATTGTATGACTGCATTCCTGCACTTACGCCTTCTTGCCACCCCCACCTCTTAACACTCTCATTTTAATGTATGTTAAGACAAGATGGAGGAATGTGCTAGCCTACTTGACCAGGGAAGGGGACCATCCCCAAATCAATGACAAAACTAATTGCACTCTGCCTCTCCTACCACAATGCCCATGCTTTGTCCCTGGTAATTATGACAATTCCTTAAGTTCCTAGAAAAAGAAATGCTGCATAAAGCAAAAATTTTTTATGCTGAGAATTATAATGGAGATTCTGAGTGAAGGTGTCAGCGTGCACGTCACAGTGTGCCTGAGTGCAGCATTTTTTTGCTATTATAAAGGAAAGCGAATTATGTGAAGGATGCGTTCTTCTTCCCAAAATGGGAGGGAACATAATTATGAAGGGGCAGAGAGTAAATATAAGTTGGATGCATCTAATTACATATATTTAGAAATGTGACAAGAAAACATTTGTTGCAAATGGGTTGACAATCTATCTTCCATAATAGGCACTTCGTTGTGGATAAACAGAATAGAGCTCTTTCAACTCCCTACTGCTGGCTGGTTTTTGCCCTAACTGTTAGTGGCTGCAGTGATGCTGCCTGTGAGAGGAGAGAAATGGTGCCAAGCAGAGAAAGCACCACCTGCAGGGGCAGAGTCATACAGCAGGGACGGCTAGGAGGAGAGCGGGCAGGGAAGAAGGTGGTCAGGGAACACGCTGGTGCATGGGACATAAAGATTAATTTCAGGGTGGGCTCGGTGGCTCATGCCTGTAATCCCAGCACTTTGGGAGGCGGAGGCGGGCAGATCACCTGAGGTCAGGAGTTCGAGACCAGACTGACCAACATGGTGAAATCCTGTCTCTACCAAAAATACAAAAATTAGCTGGGTGTGGTGGTGTGTGCCTGTAGTCCCAGCTACTCAGGAGGCTGAGACAGGAGAATCACCTGAAGTCAGGAGGCAGAGGTTTCAGTGAGCTGAGATCACACCTTGCACTCTAGCCTGGGCAAAAGAGCCAGACTTTGTCTCAAAAATAAAAATTAAAAATTAAAAAAAGATTGATTCCAAGGGCCTGGAGACTGCAGTTGTGATACAAAACAGATAACAAATAGAAAGATGGTTGGTGGGGGAGAGATGGGGGACTGGTGATAGATATGTAAATAGAAAGAAAGAATATTTGGCATACACAACTAGCACATAATAGGTATTTAATAAGTGTACTAAGAACTTGAGGTCCTCAGAGACAACATTTGCTTACTAAGGTAAAAGACACAAAAGAAGTTGTTTGACAAGAGGCAGGGGGGGTGGTTTTTATTATTTTGTTTCATTTTTAACACAGACCTCAGATGTGGTACCCAAAATGTGTTCAGAAGGCTTGAAACAGAATTGCATTCAGGTTCTGTGTGTTATAGGGCATCTCCTTTATTCTGGACTTTCTTTCCCCTGCTTTAAATTTTATTGGATTTTAATCGGAGACCATCTGATGAAATGTTCTGAACCTAGATTAGAATGTAGCATGTACAACAGCTGAATGAGAGGGAGGACAGTGGAATCACATAATGGAATAGGAAATAGATTTTAAAAGCAATAAAACTGCAGCAGGCAGAGGGGTCTCCTGAGGGGCAAGAAGAAGCGGGAATGTTCAGGCACTCTCTCCTGCCCAGAGAAAGAGAAATTCATCAGTCTCTCCCTGGGGCCTTTCTGTTTCCCAAGGATGTGCCCATCCTACTCAGGGCACAGGAGAAAGGAGGAGCAGAGTCTGAGCCGGTTTATGCAAATAAAACTGAACAAAATTACAGCAAGAAATACCCAGCACCCCCAAGGACCCAAGGCAGGCCCTTGACTTCTCCGAAATTCATAATGAGAGACAATGGAGGTCAGTTTTGCTGCACCACCTAGAGCAGGGCTTCTCAAATTTACTGTGCAACTGAACTCAGATCTTGTTAAACTGCAGATACTGATTTTGAAGGTTGGAGGTGGGCCTGAGAGTCTGCATTGCTAGTAAGTTTGCAAGTGATGCCAACGTTGCTGTTCATTCCAGGGATCACACTTTGGGTGGTAAGATATAAAGGTGCTTGGCTCACCTGCATCAGCATCACTCAATGCCCAGTTAAAACTCAGACACCTGAGCTCCACCCAGGCATGCATCCCTAGGGACAGCACCTGGGGATATGCACATTTATCAGGCTTTCCAGTTTTTTGTTTCCTTGTTTTTGTTTTGTTTATTAGCAGCATCTTGCTCAGTCACCCAGGTTGGAGTGCAGTGGCATGATCTCGGCTCACTGCAACCTCTTCAAGGAATTTTCCTGTCTCAGTCTCCCGAGTAGCTGGGATTACAGGCACATGCCACTATGCCCAACTAATTCTTTTGTATTTTTAGTAGAGATGGGGTTTCACCACCTTGGTCAGGCTGGTCTCCAACTCCTGACCTCAGGTGATCCACATATCTCAGCCTCCCAAAGTGCTAGGATTACAGGCGTGAGTCACTGCACCTGGCCACTCTCCAGTTGATTTTCATGCCTACTCTTCCACATGCCAGGCAAATTCTTGAGAATGTATGATAAGGAGTTATCCACATAATTGTAAGACAGGAAGGTGAGCAACAAGTTAACTAGAAGAACAGAGTGACGTGAGGAGGTGTGGGGAGTGGCTTTCATCTGAGAGTTCAAGAGCTAGTCTACAAACAGAAAATGGGACCAGGAAGCCTCTCTGGGGCATCCAGTGCATGCCTTCAGCCAAGTACATCTACTTAAAGGCTGCATCTGCCTGAGTAGGTTTTGTTTTCTTAAAACAAATCGCATTGCAGTGCTTTATTTAATGGAATCATTTGGGGAGCCATTTTCACTCTGCACTTTCTCCCTCACACTCTCTGTCTTCCATCAGAGAAACGTGTTTAATCCAGGACTCTGCAAACATAATTTTGGCCATGGATTCTTATTAGCTCAGAGAGTTTCGCAACATCTATTAGCACCCTCAGACTATATATAATAAGCATAAGCCATAGGAGAAAGAAGGGTAAGTTAATCCCAGTTTAAAGGTTATACCTGAATTTTTCATGTGCTCATAAAAGTCCTGGTATCTTTGCCATGTTTATCCACATTTCAAAACCTTTAAATGACTATATTAAACCGTCAGCTGGGCTCATTTTGAAGGTACTTGGCTAGCACCAAAAGAAAATAACATGGGAACCTTCACTGGGCCCATCCTCTCATGAGGTATTCCTGAATGCTTAGGACATGGGCTTCCCAGGCCTGATCGTGGTGACCTGCACTTAGGTCTCCCCTGCCAGCTTTCCTTTTTTATTGTACGACCACAGCATGCACAGAAGCCCCTGATGTGAACAAAAGGAAGTGGCAAATAGTGACGCATATCCCAGGAGTGGTCATGGTGATGCATAGCCCGGGGTGATCAGGCAAGGCTTCCCACCTGGAAGATGAGGGACGGGGGATGGGAACCAGTGTTCAGGAGTCCCACATCTGGAGCCACAGGGACTTGGTTAGGCCTGGGGCAGAACTCAGAGGCCTGGAGGAGATCTCCCAGAAATATGGGATTCTGAAAGAAGGGATTTCTGGGAGGGGTACACAGGCTAAGGACCTTCCCAATGGGGAACAGCCCGAGAAGAATACTAGAAGCTTCACTGGGCTGGGTCATCCAGCTGTGAGGCAGGGAACAGTCAGAAGAGCTGAAGCTTTAGAGCCCACACAGACCAGTGTCCAAATGAGCAAGCTTCTCATGTTTTAGCTTCATAACTTCAGACAAATTACTGAATGCCCCTGAGCTTTGGTTTCTGCATATGTTAAAAAAAGACACAATAATTTCTGCCTCGCAAAATCGCTGAGTAGTTTAAATCATATAATGAGTATGAAAACACTGACAGAGAATAGAAGTGTAACCAAACACAGGTATCATTGTAATAATTATTACAGTTGTTTATTGAGCATTTGTAATGTGCCAGGTATGGGGTTAAGTACTTAAATAGACATTAGGTTGTTTAAACCTTCTAGGAACCCTCTGAGGGAGATACTCACATACCCCTAATTTTATAGCTGAGGAAATTGAAGCCCAGGAAAGCGAAGTTAACTTGTCCAGAGGCATACAGAGCAGCCGAGATCAGAACGCAGACAGTCTGAGTACAGAAAGTATTTTCTGCTCTACAAACACTGATGCAAGACAGTGGCAGAGAGGCAGAGAAGCACCTTAACAGAGAAGCAGCCAAGCTCACTGGGAAGGTGAGCTGTATGTGCCACAACAGTCTACAGCCCTTCCTGGGGTCAGTTTAGCAAGCAGAATCTTTTGAGTTCAATTTGTACATTCTGCCTGAGACAGAAAAGGAACTAAAAATTCCATCAGGGTATTTATCCAGTTCTTGTTGTGAATGGTAAAAAAGCCTAGTTGGGTAACAGTGACCAGAGGGGACACATGCTGACACAAGAGGTGGCCATAGCGTGCTCTGTGCTGACTCCTAGGATGGGCATCTCCCTCCAGCCCCTCAGGCTGAGCCTGTGCTGCAGAGACAGAGTGCATAATGCAGGTCAGCCCAGTGGCGGGAGGCCCTGCATCAGCCGCAGCAGGTGACAACTGACCACAAGCTCCCTGTGGAAGCCCAAGGAGTCTGGTTGGTGTAGCAGCCCTTGGCAATTCAGAGGCAAAAGCTCCTAGGTAGAGATTAAACCATAGGAAAGCTATTTACCTAGTTGGGATTTGACGGACAAGCCCAGTCAGCCCTGAATGATCTTTGGAAGAAGGCCTGTGGGGGTGTTAAGGAGTGAAAGCATCCATGGAATGGGGTAAAAGCAACTTTTACAGCACCTGCCTGAACCCGGTCACACCAGGCAGTCCTCAAAGGTGGGCAAAACCCAATTACTCCAGTAAGTAAGAGGTTCCAGTCATCTATACCCAGATTTTCTGTGCTGCAAAGAAGCAGACACCAGCAGAGGAGATCTGCTCTGTTTTGAGAGGGGTGCACCGGCTGAGGACATTCCCAATGGGGAATGGCCTGCGTGGGACATCAAGGACGGCTTGAAGAGAATACTTGAGATGAATTACAGCATGGGGTTAGGTCAAAGGGTTAGAGTGGGGGGATTTAAGATTTGGGGCTGTGGTGCAGGGAATGGGAAGGAATGTTACACACCTGCCCCCAATGCCATATTCATCATGAAATTCAGTATAGAAAAGTATATCTCATGAACAAAATTATTTCAGCCAGAAACCCACAGGGCAGTCTAGAAACCCAATCAGTGCAGATGAGAAGGGCAAAACTCTGTCTTAAAGCACTTGAGGAGGGAGATGAGGCTGTGGGAAGGAAAGAAAGGAAGGAGAGAAGAAGAAATGAAGAAGGGAAAGAAGAGAAAGAGGAAGAGAAAGACGGAGGAAGGAGGCAAGGGCTCCTAAATTAAATCCTTTAGATGAAGAAATTGCATATCCAAGGCCAGCCCATATGTGATGGGACACTTTTATTCTATTGGTTGGAATTTCAATAAAATCTATTGTTTTAAAATAATACTGTCAGACTTTCAGGCAAGTCTGCTCTTCACTATAGCTTTCACTCGAGATAAAGAAAAAAAAAGAGTTTAAAATTAAACGTAAATGATAAAAACCTCAAAATTTTCAAGTCAAATTTCATTAACTGATAAAGGTCTACCCTGAGCCCTGGGCAAGGGCAGTGGAACGGATTTGGTTAATTTGTAAGATTAAAGGCATTTTGAATAATTGAGGGCACATTAGAGGGAGATTCTGTAGTTCAAATGACATTCCAAAGTCAAGAGACTAAAGAGCTGAGTTCTTACCCTAAAACACTGAGTTAACCTTTCATACAGAATAATGTCAAGCTATTGTGGCCTTGAACTTCAATGACTGATAAGAAGAAACACACAATACAAATTGGTAATCTACCTGTTTATACATAGATTTATCTTTCCTTTGGTTAAGGAATTTGACCAGTAGAGTCTTGAATATTTTAAGGTGTTCTGTATAAAGTAATGTGTTATCTTGACAGTTTATTAGCAACAAAGTCAAGAAGGTCAAAACTGAAGATTTCTTCTATAATTTTATTTCCACTCTGCTCACATCTTAATAAAATGTATCTCTTGCAACAGTAAACAGAAACCAATCTGCATTTGCAGGTGCAAAAAAGGTACTTTCAAATATATTATAAGCAGAGAATGACATAAGTTTAGAAGGATGAACATTACTCAACATTCTTTAGACTTTGGCAGGATACAAAATGATTTTTTTTTTCTAAGTTAAACAGATAGCAAATAGCAAAGTCTATAGGATACAAATCTAAACCAGTTAAGACTATACTAGTTTTGTTATTGTTGTTATTAATAATAATAACTTCTGTAGTGCTTTATAGCAGGGGTCCCCAAGTCCTGAGCCACGAGCCTGCACCAGTCTGTGGCCTGTTAGGACCAGGCCCCACAGCAGGGGGTGAGTGGCGGGCACCTGAGCTCCGCCTCCTGTTAGATTAGTGGCAGCATTCGATTCTCATAGGAGTGCAAACCCTATTGTGAACTGCACGTGCAAGGGATCTAGGTTGCATACTCCTCATGAGAATCTAATGCCTGATGATCTGAGGTGGAACAGTTTCATCGGAAAACATCTCCCTCCAACCCCCACGGCTATGGAAAAACTGTCTTCCATGAAACCAGTCCCTCTTGCTTTATAGGTTACTAACAATTTCCCATAGTCCATTGGTCAACACTGCTTTGGTTGAAGGTATGTGTGTTAGGGGCAGGTTGGAGCTGAGTGTCTCATTTCTCATTCCCTCACATCCTTTGAGGTGGCCCTTGAGGCTGAATTCGACAGAGAATTTTAATAACCATAGCCATAAATTGTCTGATTTTATACTCTACTTACTATCATGGTTATGGTTGCCTCCTTCTCTTTCCTCTCCTCTTGGTAAACACCGAGATTCTCATTCTAGAACCCACACCCTGCCTGCAGTAGCCCATGTGCTTTGGTGGAAACTAAGGCACACCTGATTCTAGATTTGGAGCATGTAGAAAAATAAGTGTTATCCTGTCCCTAGGCCGCAGTTAGTGGTTCAAGGCCAGGAATATAGCACAATGTGGGCCCATGAAAATTGTACACTGGAGTTTTCTAGGAGGCCCTGAGAAACAGCATCCCCTCTTTTCCAACACTCACACGGGTTCCCATATTTACACACTGCAAATGTGGACAAGAAACCTGGTCCTTGAGTTGGACAGTGATGCAGAATTAATCTCAGGGTGAGGTTGGCACATGGGACGGCAAAAAAGGACAGAGAGAAAAAGAAATACAATGACGTGTGGTCTGCTGCATCACACCCATTCTGAAGCTCACCATAGTTCTAGACCTCTGATTACAAGAGCTAATAAATTTTTTTGATAACTTAAGCTAATTTGATTTTCTTTTACTTGTGACTGATTTGATCCTAATTGATATAGTTACTAAGTGAGGTTGTTTGATTAAATGTTCTCTCTTCATTTTAGAGCTGACTGTGAAGCTCTAATATTTTATGTAACACAAGAGCACATAGGTAGTTACCGATGAAACAAAGGCTCAGATTCAAATCTGCTGACTCCAAGTTCAGTGCTCTTTCTGTTGGCACATGTTCTGTCCATGATATTGTCCTGAAAAGCCCCTTTTTCAGATGTATGATTGCCACTAGGTTGGAATTTAAATATTCCGACATTATGCAATTTAAATAAAATTTTATTTTTTTATAAAAAATTATCCGTTAATGAGTAGTGACATTAATAATTCTGCATCACTGTCCAACTCAAGGACCAGGTTTCCTGTCCACATTTGCAGTGTGTAAATATGGGAACCCTTGTGAGTCTTGGAAAAGAGGGGATGCTGTTTCTCAGGGCCTCCTAGAAAACTCCAGTGTACAATTTTCATTTCTTTTTTTTCTTTTTTCTTTTTTAAGACAAGAGTCTCACTTTGTCTCCAGGCACCAGGCTGGAGTGCAGTGGCACAATCTCAGCTCGAGCAGTGTTATTTCTTATAGCAAAGCACCACCAACCCACTTGTGGACTGGGCAGTAAACCCATCAAATGGCTCCACTTGGATCACCACCAATAACATCAGGCATGAAGACAGGCTGGCCAAAATATGTGTAGATGGCTAGGTATGTTGCTCTTATAGAAAAGTTTATGCAATATATTAAAACAGAAGTCCTAGGTCATTTATTTAATGCCAGTTAACAACATTGGTTATTAGGCAGTGTAGACTCTTAAACATAGTTGTTTTCCAAGAGTGTGTTATCTAATGGTAGGAGAGAAAATATTGATACCCTCTCCTGCTACTTCTCTCTACTGCATTCCTCTCCAATAGCCCAATTGTAAGATTAATTCTATGTACATACATGCTAAATAATTGAGGGTGGATCAGGAATCTTTCTACAGTCACAGAAAAAAAAAAATGGGCCCAGCTTTGCTTAAAAATCAACTAATTAGGCTGTGCACAGTGGCTCATGCCTGTAATCCCCTAGCACTTTGGGAGGCCAAGGTGGGAGGATGGCTTGAGCCCAGGAGTTCAAGACTAGCCAGGGCAACATGGCAGAACTCTGTCTCTTAAAAAAAAACTACAAAATTATCCAGGCATGGTGGCCTATGTCTGTGGTCCCAGCTACTTGGGAGGCTGAGGTGGGAGGATTGCTAGAGCCCAGAAGGCAGAGGTTGCAGTGAGCAGAGGTGGCATCACAGCATACCAGCCTGGATGACAGAGTGAGACCCTTTCTCAAAAATACAAAAAAAAATGTAAAGGAATTGTGTGAAAGTGGTTTACAGGCAGGAGTAGTAGAGAGAAAACAGAATAAAGAAAAGTAATTTGTTCCCTGAAGTGATACCTCAGGTTATCAAAGACGTAAATGCAAGCTGAACCAAAGGTGAAAAAACTTTGGACTGCATAGAGGTAAAGCAAACATCAATTATTATTCTTTTAAGTTAACATTATTTTTATTACAACTAATTTCAGACTGATAGGGAGGAGTAGGAACTAGGCAGTTATAGCCCAAAAAGGGGTTATGCTCTTTCTACTAC
This sequence comes from Saimiri boliviensis, assembly GCF_048565385.1. Classification (NCBI taxonomy): domain Eukaryota; kingdom Metazoa; phylum Chordata; class Mammalia; order Primates; family Cebidae; genus Saimiri; species Saimiri boliviensis. The sequence goes on along the minus strand of NC_133456.1, from coordinate 32,635,043 downwards.
TTGGAATATTGACTTCTTCTCCTTTAAAATTTCTGCATATTAAGGGGATAAAGAGTAGTGCTTAGGAGTTCTAGATTCCAGATAGATTTATAAATCTGGATCTAAAGCCCATTTCCCAACATTAACCATTACATGACTGCATGATTAGGAAAATTACTGAATCTTTTCAAAACTGTTTTCTCATCTACAAAATGGGTTGTTGTAAGGATTAAACATACCTCTGAAGTATTTGAGAAATAGTAAGCATGCAAAAAATTGAAGATGCTATTAATTTCCATATTCCAACCATCATTAAAAACTTTGCTCAGATTGTTATTTATAGATCAAGCGTTCTCTGGATTTCCATAAATCCAATCATCTGACCTAGAGCAGCTACTGAAGCACCAGTTACTGAGGCTCCGCTGGCCACCAACCCCAGAGAGGGCTTCAGCGTTAACACCTTCCATTCTAGACCCAATCCGTCTTAGCTGGTTTTGCAGACTCTCAGTAAGCTAAAGATCATTCCCCTGTATCACTGCTTTGTTTTCTGGGTTCCCAGGATCTTGCCCAGGTTGTCTCAGCTCAGATATCCCTGCCCTAGAAGTAAGTAATTTCTGATAACCCAGGTTATCATCCTGAAGAAGGGGTAGCTCTTGATGGGAACCATTGTATAAGGCAGGATTCCTGTGATCCTTTTTCACAGAGGATCCAGGAAACTGCAAAGGCTCATGTCTTTTTCTATATTCTGGTAAAGTCTATGAATCTCAAGGGCTCCTATATTAGCCTTGTCTTAGAATCCTCACTACAGTTCCAAGCACAAGCTCAGGTAAGATTTTATATCAGTTAAAATACAATCAGGAGACAGAATGCATAGAAGAAATGTGAATAGAGCAAATTTAATATAAAGAATGGTATAAGGCTACTAACCAAGAAACAAACAATGAAAGAACATTAAGGTATTATGGAGGCAGCAACTGCAGGAAACAGCTACCATCTCTACGGATGGAAGAAAAAAGGAATTTGTTATTATTAAAACTTAATGAAGGAAAAAAATTACGGGACGAACACAGACCTTTGCGGGGGGAGGGGTGCCAGCTGAACAGTGCTATTGTCTCTGAGGGGTTATAATAAAACTGATCTTATTGGAAAATCTGTAAACCAAATTCAGGTACTGCTACAAAAAGGAACTGCTGCTGCCAGGGTGGAGAAGCTTTACTGAGTGATGCCCAAAGGAATAAAAAGCAAACAGAAAGGAGTTAAGTCACTTCTCTCTTTAGCCTGTCAATCTCCCTCTTAGGGCCTCCTTCTGACAACATGAATAAGGAACCAACCTGCAAAGCATAAATGTCATTGGCAGAGTATCACAAAGCCAAGGGTAGGAGGGTGGCTTTGGAGGTAAGACACAGTAGCCTAATGACTGACACCAAGCCCCTATCCCTCCCTTGACCTGAGGTTTTCCACATTGGAAAATTATGGAGGTTCAGAGACTTCCACTATGCTCTTTCCTATCTCAAAGGACCCCCAACATTCAGCCCCAGTAGCCCCTGAAGAAGATGGGGATTTCCCAAGAATATAAAAGGCATAAGAGGTCTCCTAAAACTGCCCAGATCAGATCTAGGCCCTAGGTTATAAATCCTATTAAAAATGAGAGCAACTAAGAGAAACAGCCAAGTCTCTAATATCCATAAATGCCTAAATACTGTCCTCTATGACCCTCACCCCACTATTCCAGCAAGGTTCCTAAGATGACTGATAGATAGAACAAAATCAAAAATGCATGATTTTCATTACCATGAATTGTTTACCCCAATCCCAGTGTGGTTCTTGTTGACCAAACTCAACCATATGGAAGACCCCTTTTGCCTAAGAGGCATATAAACACAGCAAACTCAGAGACCTCCTAGGTCCCTTTCCCATAAGCTGACACTCACATCTTAATCCTCTGTATATTACCACTCTAATGGGAAGGAAAAGCAATTCCAAAGAAAAGCACACCAAGACAAAGGAAGGAAATCATTTCTTCCTACCATCCAAGCTTATACATCAAGGCAGGTAAGCTCTTCCCAGGAGGAAAAAAGAAGCAAAGGAATAGGTTTACCCTTACTCCTCTCACCAAGGCTCAATTTCAGGTAATATGGGCCAATCAACACCCTTAGACCTGACTGTTTACTCATGTTTGAACACAAAGCAAAGAAAGAAAAAATGGTTCCAAGATGAGTCATGAGCTCCCAATAGACTAAAATTACCCTGATTATTCTTTTTCCCTTGTATGGTTGTTCTTTCTCAAAAGAATATTCCAGTAGTATATCCCAAAAAACTCAATCTTTTATAAAGCCACCTTTCACATCCTTGTTTGCAACTTTATAAATAAAATTAAAATCTAAGAGATGACTAGTTTAGCTCCTCAAAACTATTGCCTACAGGAACATCTGAGATGGGTTAAAGCAAGATATTAAGTTGTCACCAAGGACATATATTACATAAGGCCATATTATTCCATGTTGCACTGTTCTAGCAAAATACCACAGACTGGGTAATTTGTAATGAACAGAAATGTATTGGTTTATGGTTCTAGAGGCTGGAAAGTCCAAGATCAAGGGACCAGCATCTTATGAGGGCCTCCTTGCTGTGTCAACCCACAGGAACATAGCAAAGAGACAGTAAGACAGAGCAAGAGAGAACAAAACTCATTCTTTCATAAGGAACCCACTCCCTCAAAAATGACATTAATCCATTCATAAAGGCAGAGCTCTTATGGCCTAATTACCTACCATTAGGGCCTTCCTCCCAACATTGTTTCACTGAGGATTAAGTTTCAAATACATGCTCTTTGGGGAACACATTCAAACCAGAGCAAAAGCTACTATCACTCCTTATTTTACTTATTACGTTTTCCATACCAAATCACTAGAAATTATTAATCAATGAGCAATAGGAAAACTTAATACAATACTAGAAGTATAAAACGTCCCAAATGTGCCCCCATCCTCTAAAAGTCTTCCTTTGTTCTCAGGTTAACAACTGAAATATGTACATACATTTTATTTCCATTTATTTTCTTTCAAATTCTATTCTCATTGCGCTTGGTACTTTTGTGCAGAATCAATGTGGGTTTTTTCAAGCTTCCATAAGAAGGGGAAGTCTGAGATCATGGCAACCTGGTACATGTCTCCCTTCTCCTCCCAAATTTATGCGATCTGCTCTGTTCCTGCCCCAGTCAGTTGCAGGGGCAGATAGTTGAGTGCCAGAAGGTATTGGTATACAATTCATGTCCAATGGGGAAAGCTCAGGGGACATTCAAAGACCAAGGTCAAAGAGCTGGGGCAATAATTGTGTCCTTGAAGTAGCTTGGTGCCCAGAGATTTCACTGCCTGCTATGATTTGAATATTTGTCCCCTCCAAAACTCATATTGAAACTTAATTCCCAATGTGGCAGAATTGACAGGCAGGTCCTTTCAGAGGTGATGGGATCATCAGACTTAAAGGATAAATTCAAGAGAACCAAAATGCCAATAATAGGAGTTCTAGAAATCACAGATGAAAGCAGAGCTCTGCCTCTGCTTTTATAAATAAATTAATCCATTTATGGATTAATGGGTCATCATGGGAGATAAACTGGTGACTTCCTAAGAAGAGAGAATGAGATCTGAGCTGGCATGTTAGCATACCCTGTCCCTTGCCAGGCATGATATTCTTTGCTGCCTCAGGACTCTGAAGAGCTTCCACCAGCAAGAAAGCTCTCACCAGATATGACCCTTTGATCTTGGACTTACCAGGCTCCATAACTGTAGGAAATAAATTTATTTTCTTTATAAATAACCCAGTTTCAGCTATTCCATAATAAACAATAGAAAACAGATTAACACACCTCCCTAAGCATAAGGTCAACACTGGCTTCTTGTGAGAGAACTCTCAGGTCCCCCAAGAAGCTGAGATGTGCTGAACTATGGGGCTGAGATATCCCCACCACTCTTTGAGAAGAGTTTCTAAGTTTGGGGAAAGGGTAACTTTCTTCAGATGTTCTAGACTGCTATTTCTACTACATCATTCACAACATAGAGGGGGCACAAGCTCTCACTACCAGCGAGACTGCCACCATTTAGGATACTCCAGTAATTAGAGCTGAGTCCCAAAGACATGCAAAGTAAAGCAACAACACACCTAGTGGTTCCACAGGGGCAAGACCAAACAAACTAGGCACCCAGCAAAATGGTACCTTCCGAGGAGACACGTGACAGCTGACCAAAGCCTACCACTAGCACTTCATAAAATTTAAGCACAGCATACCCACATCCACAAAAGATCAGTAGAGGCTGGAAACATTGATTTTTGAACTAAATATCTCAGTAAATTAATTGATAGAGAAGCAGTTAACAGTGAGACCCAAATTAATTCCCTGGGACGCCAATTATAAGAACAACCTCAAAGCACAGAAAAAGAAAAATGGTTAGAGGAAAGATGAAAGACTTAAAGGATAAATTCAAGAGAACCAAAATGCCAATAATAGGAGTTACAGAAATCACAGATGAAATACAGGGATGAGAAGAAATAATTAAAGTTTAAAAAAAAATAAAAGAGGACTTCCTGACATGAAGAAAAACTCAAAATTTTAGATTAAAAGTATACAATAAATTATAGACAAATCTGACTGAAAAAGATATATTGTTGAGCATATCCTGTTAAAACTGCTGAATTCGAAGGATAACAGAAAATAGTATAAGTTTCTAAAAAGAATTTATTATCTACTGAACTAGTATAAAACTCCTTATCGACCACATTGGAAACTAGATGTTGGTGTATTATCTATAAAACTACTGAAAGGAAAGAATTACAACCCAGGAATTCTGTACCCAACCCTGATATTATTTAACCGGCAGAAGGAAAAAAATAATAATTTACAGATATGCATGTCATTCATATTTCACCAAAATAAATTGCTCAAGAAAGCACTATAATAAAAAAAGAATCATAACAGAAAACTTAATATGTAACATAATGAAGAGGAGAGGAAACAATAATGAATATCAAGATTTGTGGGCTCTGTGTGTGTGTGTGTGTGTGTGTGTGTGTGTGTGTGTGTGAGAGAGAGAGAGAGAGAGATACAGAGAAAACAATAAATGGATACTGATAAACTATGGGAATGAGTGATGTAGGGACTAAATGAGGATTATTAAAATAGAAGAAATAAACATCGAGAATTTTAATAATGCCTAAGAATAAAAAATACTAAACTATTTCGGCAAAACGTTAAGGTCAGTAGTACAGACAGCAAAGAGAACGTTGATGTATTCCAAAGTGTCACTTGGGTTGGGGCTGTGAATTTATTACATGATGAAAGTTAACATATTCTTAAAGTTTTATTTTATTGGCATAATGGTAAGAGAATAAAAGAGAGGATACAGAGTCTTGATAAGGGAAATAGGCAAAATGTTTAAAAATTAAATAGTAGAGAAATATGTGCATGAGTTTGAATAATACAAAAGAGAATGGTATAGTAGAACTTGCAAATTAAAAAGGAGTGACAAATGAAATAAATATCAACTTTAACAAACCAGCAAAAACTTTAAAAGAATACTCATTTGGATTAAATACTTTTAGTATTCTATTTTATCTATTGGTTAATAAATTAATGCTGATTCTACCCACCCTACAAATTTTATAAAAGTTGTTACTAACAATCAAGCCAGTTGAGGTCATGGAGATTATAGCAGTTTTCAAATTATGAAGTACCATGCAAGCATAGGATTTCTGTAAGAAAATGTATCCAAGTAGCAATCAACTGAACTCATGAAAAGACTTTAGAAAAAACAAAAAGGCTTTAGAAATATAAGTCTTCCTTTTGGGGGGTCTGCCTGTACATGTATGCAAAGATCTTTTCAAAGAAATCCAGAAAAGCCATTCATACTTGGAACAGTAGAAGCTGTAACAACTAACAATGATAACTTGTTACTCACTTACAACTAATGAGGAGAAAAAGTCCCTCAGATAGGCGCTACTTAAATATTTGATGACTAATAAATTAAATGTTAATTAAATACTTCAGTGATTTTCTTCCCTGACCAGCATATAATTAACATTTAATTTGTTATAAAATATTTAAAGTTATGAAATATCCTATGGCATCAAAATGTCTCCATCGTCCAATCATCTTGGGACAATGTGTCAAGGGCACAAGAGGTTAGACCAGCTTTTAAACCTCAGGAGACAGAACATAAAAAGTGCCTTTTGTGATTTTCTCACATAACGAAACTGAGAATAAGATAAGGGAAATCTCATTTTCCAATTGAATTTAACTATAGAATGTCTAACTAAGTGCTACTAAGGTGTAAAGGATGAAATAGAAATGCGATAGCCTTCCAAAACTAAACCTACATTGCCCCATGAATGTAGCAACCACCTTAAGTGAAAACACAATTCAAAGTTGCTTAGGAAGAAAGCATCATTCTCTTTGGCTTCTTCGAACTTGAAATACATGTAGAAGAACAAATGTTTGGAGGAGATAGACTGGATAGCATAGTTATCTAGTAGGACAAGAGGTGTCATGAGAGAGGTGTCCTACTCCTAACTTCCCCTCGGGTTTGGCTGAAAGTCCCAGACAGAAATGCATCTTCCATATGTGTTTGAAGCTAATCTTAGAAAGTACATGAGCCTGGGCTTATAATAAGGAAATTAGGGTGGATAGGGCAGACATTGCTGTGGAAAGACATCTAGATAATAAGGAGAGAGGGATTTGACATCTGGGGAATGAACATCTGCACTGTTAGTCTTTAAGACCATACAGAATAGTCACTTGACCAAGAGAAACATTTCTTGTGGATCATCAGTAGAGTTATGTGATGAACCAGGTTAAGAGCAATCCCCCCCAAAGAAGGATCCCCTGACACATACCTATATCAAAGGGAACAGGTGGGTTTCTCCATAAAAGACCATGACTTGGGGATGCAGTCTCTCCCCTCCCATCCTTTCACGAACCACTTGTGTGAATGCTCTTCAACACCGACCCCAGTTGAGCGATTCAGAATACACATGTGCTCTATCAGAAGTGAGATCAGTGTAACATTCACACCAGACCTTAAACCTTGGCCAGTTCCAAGAGCTTTCCAACTCCCCAACTACCCCAGGTACGATAAGACTACCTATTCAAACTCACTGATTCATCAACTCACTTCTACCTTGTGTTTAAAGAAAGCATACCTTCATCTCCAGTCCCCCAGCCCCAAAGAATATATACTGCTTAGCACAATATATGCCAGTAACAAAAATCTCATTTCGCTTCAGTGATTGATTTAGGAGAAAAAAGGGACCTACTTCTTGCCAAAGAAATATGAGAAGAGGTGTGCTGGGATCTCTCTATGAAGAAACAGAACCTGGAAGGGCTACTTCTTATAATCTCCTTCTGGTGGTTATGTCTGTACACAATTATGGAACAGTGGCAAACATCTTGTCACCATGGGAATGGTAACCCTGAAGATCAAGCATCCCACTAAAGAAGAAGATGAAAAGAATGAAAGAAGCTGGCCGTTCTTGACATTAGTGAGCTACTGAATTAATCTCCTCTGAGTACGCTCCACCTCTGGATTTCTTACACTGTTACTTTTCTTTCTTTTTTTAATATTCCTTCTTCTCTTCCATTATGCAGCCTTCCATTATTACTAACTTCTATTTTCTCAACATTCCTACCATTTTTAAAAATGAATATTAATTCCCTCCTATTTGATTCACACAGAACTCCTACTTGGTCAAGTTACAGCCTTCTCATATATTGGTCTAGCTCAACTCAACAAACATAAATTTAGTGCCCACCTTGTGCTGGTTACTAGGATTTCAGTTAGCAGTAAAGTTCATAGTGGCTCCATATAATGTGTCTAAAATCTAAATTGCAACATGATTGCAGCTGTCTCTTCCAGACAGCAGTGCTTCTGAGTTGTCCTGTAATTTTAGATACAGGAGATATCCAAAATTGCATAAATATTGTGTCTACACCAGAAATTGACCTTCTTTTGTTCCTTTAGCTTCCATCCCACCCTCTACTCCACATGGTTGTTTCATTCACTACCACCTGCAGGTCCAGAGGCAGCCATTCCAAGGAAGAGATTTGAGCTTAACCAAAAAGATCTATAAACTTCTGGGACTGAAAATGGCTTCATTAGACACCACTTTTGCAGCCGTCTTATAACCCTTGGTTTTCTTGTTTGCTTTTCTCTACCTCTTCTGCTTCTGCAGAAGTATGAGTACCCACCCTTTTCCTGTATGGTATACTACATGCATTGCTTTGCTTTTCAGGAAAGTGTGGCCCAAATCAAACTTGCCTACATGGTTTCTTACCTGCTCTGTGGCATGTTTCTCATCCTTGATCTATGCTCCAAGCTTCAGATTAATCACTGACCTGTTCCATAAGAAAAGCTGCTGCCCATTACCCAGAATGACAGATGTAGTCATAGCGCTAAGAAATATCAGTAAGGGTGAGGAAAATATGTACAAAATATTGTGAAATACATTATCCTACGGATATAAGCCAGGCCAAGTGACAGGTAATTTTTCAGTGGGAAGGTAATAAAGCAATAAAGGAAAATTACAGAAGGATAATGGCATATGCACTAAATAAGAATACAGGCATACTTTGTTTTATTATGCTTCATGTTATTACGCTCTACAGATATTGCATTTTTTACAACTGAAGTTTTGTGCCAAACCTGCATATAGTAATTCTATCAGCTCTATTTTTCCATCAGCATCCACTCGCTTCATCTTTTCATGTCATATTTTGGCAACTCTCACAATATTTTTAACTTTTTCATTATTATTGTTATATCTGTTACGGTAATCTGCATTCTGTTATCTTTGATGCGACAATTCTAATTGTTTTAGAGCACCACTGACTGTGCCCATATAAGATAGCCAACTTAATCAAAAACTGTTACATGTGTCCTAACTATTTCATTGACTAGTCATTCCCCTGTCTCTACCCTTTTCCTTGGACCTCCCTATTCCCTGAGGCAAAACAATATTGAAATTAGACCAGTTAGTAACCCTACAATGACCTCTTAGTGTTCAAGTGAAAGGAAGAGTCGCACATCTTTCATTTCAAATCAAAAGCTAGAAGTGATTAAGCTTAATGAGGAACACATGTCAAAGCCAAGCTATGCCTAAAGCTAGACTTCTTGTAACATCAGTTAGCCAAGTTGTGAATGAAAAGGAAAAGCAAGTGAAGGAAATCAAAAGTATTACTCCAGTGGAAACACAAATGATAAGAAAGGGAAACCGCCTTGTATCAGTTTTCACACTACTGTAAAGAAAGACCTGAGACTGGGTAATTTATAAAGGAAAGAGGTTCGATTGACTCACAGTTCCACATGGCTGGGAAGCAAGGCATGTCTTACATGATGGCAGGAGAAAGAGAGAGTGAAAGGCAAATTGATACTTTTAAACCATCGGATCTTGTGAGAACTCACTCACTATCAGGAGAACAGCATGGTGCCCCCATGATCCAATCAACTCCCAACAGGTCCCTCCCTTGACATTTGGGGATTAGAATTTGAGATGAGATTTGGGTGGGGACACAGAGCTAAACCATATCTAGCCTTATTGCTAATATGGAGAAAGTTTTAATGGTCTGGATAAAAGATCAAATCAGCAAATATTTCCTTAAGCCAAAGCCTAATCTACAACAAGACCCTAGCTCTCTTCAGTTGTATAAAGGCTGAGAGAAGTTAGAAGGCTAAAGAAGAAAAGTCTGAAGCTAGTAGAAGGTGCTTGATAAGTTTCACGAAAAAGAGCTGTCCCATAACATAAAAGTACAAAGTGAAGCAGCAAGTACTGATGGAGAAGCTGTAGCAAGTTATCTAGGAGACATAACTAAGATCATTAATAAAGGTGGCTACACTCAACAACAGATCTTCAATGTAGCTGAAACAGCCGTCCATTGAAATGAGATGCTATCAAGGATTTCCATAGCTAGAAAGGAGAAGGCAATACCTGACTTCAAAGCTTCAAAAAACATGCTCTCCTGTTAGGAGCTAATGTAGCTAATGACTCTAAGTTGAAGCCAGTGTTCAGTTATCATTTCAAAAATTTTTTTTTTTAATAGTACTTTAGATTCTGGGGTACATGTGCAGATCATGTGGGATTGTTACATCGGTACATACATGGCAATGTGGTTTGTTGCCTCCATCCCCCATCACCTATGTTTGGCATTTTTCCCCATGTTATCCCTCCTCAACCTCCCTACTGCCTGCTCTCTTTCCCGTAGCATCCCCCTCAGACTCCAGTGTGTGATGCTCCCCTCCCCGTGCTCATGTGTTCTCATTGTTCAACACCCACCTCCGAGTGAGAACATGCGGTGTTTGATTTTCTATTCTTGTGTCAAGTTTGCTGAGAATGGTTTCCAGATTCATCCACATCCCTGCAAAGGATATGAACTCATCATTTTTTATGGCTGCATAGTATTCCATGGTGTATATGTGCCACATTTTCCTTGTCCAGTCTATCATTGACAGGTATTTGGGTTGGTTCTGGGTCTTTGCTATTGTAAACAGTGCTGCAATGAATGCAACAGTTGAATGCAACAGTTCATTGTGCATGTGTCTTATAATAAAACGATTTATAATCCTTTGAGTATATATCAAGTAATGGGATTGCTGGGTCAAATGGAATTTCTATTTCTAGATCCTTGAGGAGGTGCCACACTGTCTTCCACAATGGTTGAACTAATTTACACTCCCACCAACGGTGTAAAGGTGTTCCTATTTCTCCACACCCTCTCCCACATCTGTTGTCTCCAGATTTTTTAATGATCACTAGTCTAACAGGTGTGAGATGGTATCTCAGCATGGTTTTGATTTGCATTTCTCTAATGACCAGTGATGATGAGCATCTTTTCATATGTTTGTTGGCCTCATATATGTCTTCTTTTGAAAAGTGTCTGTTCATATCCTTTGCCCACTTTTGGATGTGTTTTTTTTTTTTCTTGTAAATCTGTTTTAGTTCTTTGTAGATTCTGGCTATTAGCCCTGTCAGATGAGTAGATTGCAAAAATTTTTTCCATTATGTTGGTTGCTGGTTCAATCTAATGATTGTTTCTTTTGCTGTAAAGAAGCTCTGAAGTTTAATTAGATCCCATTTGTCTATTTTGGCTTTTGTTGCCATTGCTTTTGATGTTTTAGTCATGAAGTCCTTGCCTATGCCTATGTCCTAAATGGTTTTGCCTAGGTTTTCCTCTAGGGTTTTTATTGTTTTAGGTCTTATGTTTAAAGCTTTAATCCATCTAGAGTTAATTCTTAGTCCCTTAACAATTATGTAAAAATCTACTCTACCTGTGCTCTATAAATAAAACAACAAAGCCCAGATGATAACACACCTCTTTACAACATGCTTTACTCAATATTTTAAGTCTACTGTTGAGATATACTGCTCAGAAAAAAAAGAATCCTTTCAAATTATTATTACTCATTGATAATCCACCTGGTAATCCAGGAGCTCTGATGGAGATGTACAAGATTAAGGTTGTTTCATGCCATCCATTCTGCAGTCAATGGATCAAGAAGTAAGTTTTACATTCAAGTCTTACATTTTAAGAAATATATTTTATAAGGTAATAGCTGCCATAGTGATTCATTTGATTGATCTGGGAAAAGTTAATTGAAAACCTCCTGAAAATGATTTGCCATCCCAGATGCCATTAAGAACACTTGTGATTCATGGTAGGAGGTCTAAATACCAAAATCAGTGGGAATTTGGAACAAGCTGATTTCAACCTTGACAGGTAACTGTGAGGGACTCAAGACTTCAGTGGAGGAAGTCACTTCAAATGTGGTGGAAATAGCAGGAAAGTTATTAGAGGTGAAGTAGGAAGATGTGACTGAATTTCTGTAATCTCATGATAAAACTAAAAAATGAGGAGTTGCTTCTTATGGATAAGAGAATAAGGTGGTTTCTTGAGAAGTAACCTACTCCTGGTGAAGATGCTGTGAACATTGTTGAAATGACAACAAATGATTGAGAATATTAGGTAAAAGTCAATAAAGCAGTAGCAAGGTTTGAGAGAAAAGAGTCCAAATTCAAAAGAAGTTCTGCTGTGGCTAAAAATGCTATCAAACATTTTTAATTAAAGTATCTTCATTGTTATTAAAACATGATGCTATTGCACACTGAATGGGCTACAATATAGGGTACATAAGTTTTATATCTACTGGGAAACCAAAAAAAAGTGTGTGACATATTATTGTGATATTCAGTTTACTGTGGTGGTCTAAAATTGAGTAGGCAGTATCTCTGAGATATACATGTATATGTAGAAGTTCTTTGATATATGCAAAGCTTTAAAATGCTAGATTGGAGGAAAATGAATGGTTGAAGAATGAAAGTTTGATTTAAAAAATGATGTTTTTGGAAACATCATGTGTCTTAGTTCATTTCAGCTACTGTAACAAAACATCATGGACTGTGTGGCTTATAAACAACAAAAACTTATTTCTCACAGTTCTGTAAATCTGGAAAGTCCAGGATCAGAATGCTGGCAGATCTGATGTCTGGTGAGGTCCCATTTCCTGATTCATTAAGTGGTGCCTTCTCACTGGGTCCTTACCTGGGATTAGCTAGCTTTATAGGACCTTTCTTTTTGTCTTATTACTATTTTCAATTAAAATATAATAATTGCACATGTTTATGGGGTACAGTGTAATATTTTTGTATATGTATACAGTGTGTAATGATCAATTCAGGGTAATTAGTGTATACATAAGCTGAAGAATTCATGTGGGAAAATTCAAAATTGAATTTAAAAATAAACAACAAATTGTTAATTATAGTCACCCTATAGTGCTACGAAACACTAAAACTTACTCCTCTTATCTGGCTGTACTTTTGTATTCATTAACCAATCTATGGCTATCCTTTCCTAGCCCCACTCTTCCCTACCTCTGGAAACCACTATTCTACTCACTACTTCCATGAGATCAACTTTTTTAGCTTCCACATATGAGATATTTGTCTTTCTGTCCCTGGCTTATTTCACTTAATATAATGTCCTCCAAGTCCATCTGTGTTGTTACAAATGCCAGAATTTTGTTCTTTTTTACAGCTAAATAATATTCCCATTGTGTATATACACCACATTTTTTTTATTATTTTATCTGTTGATGGACACTTAGGTTGATTCCATATCTTGGCTATTGCGAATACTACTGAGATAAACATGGGAATGCAGATATCTTTTTGACATACTGACATTCTGTCCTTTGGATATATGCCCAGTAATGGGATTGCTGCATCATATGGTAGTTCTATTTTTAGTTTTGTTGAGGATTCTCCATAATGTTTTTCATACTGACTGTAACAATTTACATTTCCACCGAGTTCTCCTTTCTCTACATTCTCGCTAGCATTTTGGCGGGGGTGGGGGTGGGGCTCTTTTGGATAATAGGCATTCTAACTAGGGTGAGATGATAGCTCATTATGTCTTTGATTTGAATTTCCCTGATAAGCCTTTTCTCATATACCTGTTAGTATACATCATTTGTATGTTTTCTTTTAAGAGATGTCTATTCAGCTGATTGGCCCATTTTTTAATCAATTACTTCTTTTTTATATATTGAGTTGAGTTCTTTGCATATTCTCAATATTAATCCCTTATTGGAAGAATAGTTTGCAAATATTTAACTCTGCATGTTGTCTCTTCACTTAGTTGATTTTTTGCTTGTTTGTTTTGCTGTGCAAGAAGCATTTTACTTTGATAGAGCCTCATTTGTATTTGTATTTGTTTTTGTTGCCTATGCTATTGAAGCCTTACCCATAAAAACTTTTGCCTAGACCAATATCCTGAAGCATTTCTCCCATATTTTCTTTAAAATAAAATAAAAGGATTTCTCCCATATTTTCTTTTTGTAAGTGCATAGTAGGTGATATGGTTTGGCCCTGTGTCTCCACCCAAATGTCATCTTGAATTGTACTTTCATAATTCCCACATGTTGTGGGAGGGGCTCCATGGGAGATAATTTGAATCATGGAGACAGTTTCCCCCATACTGTTCTCATTGTAGTAAATAAGTCTTATAAAAGCTTTTATAGGTTGCTTTTATCAGGGGTTTCCGCTTTTGTATCTTCCTACTTTCTCTTGCCACTGCCATGTAAGACATGCCTTTTGCCTCCTGCCATGATTCTGAGAACTTCCCAGCCATTTAGAACTATAAGTCCAATCAAACCTCTCTTTTCTTCCCAGTCTCGGGTATGTCTTTATCAGCAGTGTCATAGTAGACTAATATAGAAGGTGTATGTATTTATGGGGTACATGAGATGTTTTGATACAGACATGCAATGTGAAATAATCACATCATGGAGAATAATGAATCTATCCCCTCAAGTGTTGCACTCCAGGACTGTTTTTTCTATCTCTTCAGTGCTTCTTTCAGTCATACAGAGTTAAAACCAAGTACCATGAGGGCTAACTGATTTTTTGTTATTATGAAGGTGCCCTTTTCTGTGTAGATAGTTGTTAAATTGGTGTCCTTAAAGGGAGTATGATTGGTTAATCTTTCTATTCTACCATTTTGCTCCTGACAAATCTCTCTCCCATGTTTTTTTCTAATAGTTTCATCATTTCAGGTTTCACAAATAAATCTTTAATTCATTTTGGTTAATTTTTGTGTATGCTGAGAGATATGAGTCTAGTTTCATTTTTATGCATACAAATGTCCAGTTTTACCAGCACAATTTATTGGAGATATTGTTCCTTCACCAATGTATGTTCTTGGAAACTTTATCAAAAATTGGTTTTCTGAAAATAAATGCATTTATTTCTGGCTTCTGTATTCTGTTCAACAGGTCTGTGGACCTATTTTTATTCCAGTACTATGCTGTTTAGTTGACTATAGCTTTGTAGTATATTTTAAAGTCTGATAGTATGAGGCCTCCTGGTTTATTCTCTTTATTAGAATTTCTTTGGCTATTCAAAGTCTTTTGTGGTTCCATATAAATTTTAAGATTTTTTTTTCTATTTCTGTGAAGACTGTCAGTAGTATTTTGATAGGGATTCCATTAAATCTGTAGATCACTTTTGGTAGTATGGTCACTTTCACAATTTTCCTCCAATCTATAAATATGATATATCTTTCCATTTTTTGTTTTGTGTGCTCTTCAATTTCTTTCATCAGTGTTTTATAGTGTTTCTTGTAGAAACCATTCACCACCTTTGTTAAATTTATTTCTAGATATTTAATTTTTTGTAGTTATTGCAAATGAGATTGCTTTCTTAAAATTTATTTGGAATCACAAAAGACCCTGGATAGCTAAAACTGCAAGAGACCCCAGTGGTGAGGTCTGTAGGTATCCAAGGTGTTGATGGGGGTCACTGGGATTATCTTGCTTGCCTTATCACCATAGGGAGAAGTTCCTTCTCATTCCCAACTGATCCTGTTTGGGAAATGGGGTCAGGGAGGCCCAGCATTTCCTTCTTTTTTCTGTGTGACCATCCCAAATTTCTGTACTTATTAGGGATTTTTCTCTTCTCATATACCCTAGCACTCTCCCTGTCATTTTTATTAAAATATAGTTGTTTATTCACTGTTCTGCTGATCTTTGTGAGGGAGATGAATTCAAGGGCCTTCTAGTCAGTCACTGTGTTGATGTCACTGTGTTCTCTATTATAAGGGCAATAATCCCAATCCTGAGGGTTCTGCCTTTAAAATCTAATCACCTCCCAAAGACCCCACCTTCTGTTACCATCACCTCGGGGGGATTTGAATTTTAAAACATGAATTCTGGAGGAAGACACAAACATTCAGACTACAACATCATGGGATTTACAATTTCAGAGGTCATATTAACTAAGTCAGAATGCAGAGCATCTAGATTAATACTGCTTTTAGAGGAGGAACTTTCATTTTTGTTATACCCATGGGTGATTCAGAGGAGCTGAGCACAACAGATAGTGTTTATCAGATACTACTTAAGCAAATGGCAGATCTAACAGTCTCATGCTGTCAGAAATGACATGAACCTCACATGAGGTTATACAGCAACATCAGCTTTGGTAATGGCTAAAACTTTGCTTACAGTGTCAGATGTTTTTGTGGTGGAACAGCTTTCAGCCATGCCATTTAACTCTCCAATGAGTCTGCCACAGTGATAAAGCTCTTCAGATCCCTAGACTGGCAGGGAACATCAGCATCACACATAATTATCATCCTCAGAGAAAAGAGTCCATTAATGATTTGGGCTGAAACAGAGTCTGAATACTAATGAAAGGGTGGCCTTCTAGGATATTAATTAGGGGTGACACTTTCAGGGCAAGTTTGACTTTTCTTCTTCAGATTCCAGTTGAAACTGTGCATTGGATGTGAGCAAAATGCAGATCAGAATGAGAAAAGAAGAAACAGCAGAGAATTGGGGGAAAAAGAAAAAAAAAAGGTAAAATGACCATGAAAAGCACATCAAGAAAATGTCAATCCTAAAACACAAAATGTAACTCAGGTGCTTATAACTCAGGTATTGGCTTCCTTCTCCCTGTAATCTGAGATTTGGTAAAAGTGGCTCTACACTTCTTCCATGAGCTCTGTGGGTAGTCTAATACTTTACTGCAAGATATCTGAGAATCTCTAAGGTTTATGCTCTCAAAGATTTTAGATTCGAAGTTTCTCGATCTACTAAACATGACATTTTTCCTGCATTTCTCAAGCCTGTGATTCTTGCCTCTCTCCTTGACAGTTGAAGTGTGGTCTTGAGAGTGGCATGTTGGTAACACCTGGGTCTGGTTAATAATGCAGAATCCTCAACCCCAGATGTATTCAAAATCTGCAAGTTTAACAAGATCCCCAGTGATTTGCACGTATATTATAGTTTAAGAAGCTCTACTATAATCAATGCAGACAATGTAGATATGAAACTGAGTTTCTTCTTGGTTTTCCAGAAAAAGCACGGTAGGAATAATGGGTTCTATTACAGATTTGATCATGTGGAGGGGTTTATACAGAAGCAATGCCTATATTTTATAATTGCATATTAGCTGCCCCTAAATGTAGAGGTCTTTGGACGATTTTTGTTTTGTTTTGTTTTAAGACAGGGTGTCAGTCTGTCACCTAGGCTAGAATGCAGTAGCAGAATCTTGGCTCACAGCAACATCCACCTCCTGGGTTCAAGCAATTCTCCACCTCAGCCTCCCAAGTAGCTGGGACTACAAGCATGTACCAACCACCACACCCAGCTAATTTTTGTATGTTTTTGATAGAGACAGGGTTTCACCATGTTGGCCAGGCTGGTCTCAATCTCCTGACCTCAAGTGATCTGCCAGCCTTGGCCTCCCAAAGTGCTAAGATTACAGGCATGAGCCACCATGCTCAGCCTCTTTGGACCATCTTGACTGTTGCTGACTACCTCTTATTCCCAAATCTCACATCTCAATTCTTCTCATTTCAGTTTTCAGACTAACTTAGTTCTCCACCCACAACCAGGCTCTATGCTCACATTTGCATATATAAAGATTAATTTATGTCCTCCAATAAAAGTTACTCTTGCTCTCAACCTTTGGTACCCCAGAAAAACTTGCAGCAACTTTGAAGTTTCATCCATTCCTGTCTTTCTTGCCTTCTGGCCTCTGTAAGTAGAAGGAAGTTGTACAGACATCTAATTTTTCTCTGACATGAAGTATGTCATCTCTACCCCACTTAAAAGGCAGAAACCGCTATAGTGGCTTTGAATTTTGAAACAATCTTTTTATCCAACTACATGCCTAAATCTCAATTATTCATTGTAAAGCAAGATAAGAATAGCTTGGGTCATTCAAATCTACTGAGTCTAAACATCGTGTATGAGAAACCACTTTCAAATATTTTAACAGAATTACAGACAGAGAATGAGAATTACTCTAAGAAGAAGTTCTAATTGGTTTTTCTTTATTTGATCATTCTCTTTTGTCGAGAATGTTATTATCTCAGACTCATGACTCTGGCCAGTGTAACCATTGACCACTTGTGGGTTTTAGGGCGGTATCTCTCTGGGATTGGTTACAGTCCATAACTGGACATTACTAAACATTCCTCACCAAGGTAGGTGTTTAATATGGGTTGTCTCTGCCTTCCCACCCAAATCTCATGCTAAATTGGAATCCCCAATGTTGAAAGAAGGACTGGGTGGGAGGTGATTGGATCATAGGGATGGATTTCCCCGTTGGTGTTCTCATTATAATGGGTTAGTCCTCAGGGATCTGGTTGTTTAAAAGTGTGTAACACCTCCCGTTTGCTCTCTCTCCTGTTCTGCCATGATAAAATGTACTTGTTTCCTCTTCACCTTTCACTGTGGTTCTAAGTTTCCTAAGCCCCCCAGCCATGCTTCCTATACAACCTGTGGAACTTTAATTCAATCAAACCTCTTCTCTTCATAAATTATAGAGTCCCAGGTAGTTTTTTATAGCAGTGTTAGAACAGACTAATACAGAAAATTGGTACCAGAGAAGTGGGGCATTGCTATAAAGATACCTGAAAATACTGAAGTAACTTTGAAACTGGGTAACTGGCAGAGGTTGGAAGTGTTTGGAGGGCTCAGAAGAAGACAGGAAGATGAGAAAAAGTCTGGAACTTCCTAGAGACTTGTTGAATGGTTGTGACCAAACAATGACAGTGATATGGACAGTGAAGTCCAGGCTGAGGTGATTTCAGGTGGAGATAAAGATCTTATTGGGAACTGGAGTAAAGGTCACTCTTGCTATGCTTTAGCAAAGAGACTGGTGGCATTGTGCCCTGCTCTAGGGATCTGTGGAACTCTGGACTCGAGAGGGATGATTTAGGGTATCTGACAGAAGAAATTTCTAAGCAGCAAAGTGTTCTGGCCTAGCTGCTAACAACATACATTCATATGCATTAACAAAGAAATGGTCTGAAATTGAAACTTACATTTAAAAGGAAAGCAAAGCGTAAAAGTCAGAAAAAAAAAAAAGTGCAGCCTGACCATGTGGTAGAAAAGAAAGATCCACTTTCTAGGGAAAAATTCAAGGCTGCAGAAGTTTGCATAATAAAGAGGAGCCAAAGTTTAATGGCCAAAGCAACAGGGAAAATGCCTCCAGGTCATTTCAGAGGCCTTTGTGATGGCTTCTCCCATCACAGACCTGGAGGCCTAGGATGGAAAAATGGTTTTCTGGGCCAGGCCCAGGGTCCCACTGCTCTGTGAACTTTAGGACGCGGTGCTCTACAACCCAGCGGCTCCAGCTCCAGCCATGGCTTAAAGGGGCCAAGTACAGCTGGAGCCATTACTTCAGAGGGTGCAAGCCCCAAGCCTTGGTGGCTTACACGTGGTATTGGGCCTGTGGGTCACAAAAGACAAGAGTTGAGGCTTAGAGCCACTGCCTAGATTTCAGAGTGGTATGGAAATGCCTGGATGTCTAGGCAGAAGTCTGCTGCAGGGGCAGAGCACCTCACAGAGAACCTCTACTAGGGAAGTACAGAGAGGAAATGTAAGGTTGGAGCCACCACACAGAGTCCCCACTGGGGCCCAGCCTAGTGGAGCTGTCAGAAGAGGACCACCAGGCCCCAGAATGGTAAATCCAGTGCTGAAGCCATAGGCTCACAATGCTAGCTCATGAAAGCAACCAAGGTGGCTATACCTTGCAGAGCCATGGAGGCAGAGCTGCCCAAGTCCTTGCAAGCCAACCCCTTGCATCAGTGTGCCCTGGATGTAAGACATGGGTCGAAGGAGATTATTTAGGAATTTTAAGACTTAATGACTGCCCCTCTGTGTTTTAGACTTGCATGGGGCTTACAGCCCCTTTGTTTTTGGCCAATTTCTCCCATTTGAGATAAGAGCATTTGCCCAATGCCTGTACCTCCACTGTATCTTGGAAGTAACTAAATTGTTTTTTTATTTTACAGGCTCATAGGCATAAGGGACTTGCCTTATCTCAGATTAGACTTTGGACTTGAATTTTGGGTTAATGCTGGAATGAGTTAAGACTTTGTGGGACTGTTGGGAAGGCATAATTGGTTTTGGAATGTGAGAAGGACATGAGATTTGGTGTGGGGTAGGGAACCAAGGGCAGAAAACTCTGTTTCCACCCAAATCGCTTGACAAATTAGAATCCACAATGTTGGGGAAGGGACCTGGGAGGAGCTGATTGGATCACAAGGGGCTGGATTTCCCCCTTGTTGTTCTCATGACAGTGGGTGAGTTCTCATGAGATCTGATAGTTTAAAAGTGTGACACTTTCCCACTCTCTCTCCTGCTCTGCCATGGGAAGATGTGCCTTGCTTCCCCTTCATCTTCTACCATGACTGTAAGTTTTCTGAGGCCTCCTAATCATACTTTCTATACAGCCTGTGGAACTGTGAGTCAACTAAATCTCATTTCTTCATAAATTACTGTCTTCGGTAGTTCTTTAAAACAGTGTGAGGATTTACTAATAGAGTGTTTCCTTGGGATCAGATGACCAGGAACATGGCAAGTCATGAGACTTACTGAAAGAATGAATAGAGAAAAAATTTCACCTACCTCCACATAAAGTGGAAGGAAGAGAATGTTTTACGCATGGTAGATTGGAAGGCTAGACTGGGTAGGTGGCCTACATGACCAATAACACATCAGATTAGTTTTATCATCAGCAACTTCTAGTATATACTATCAACTTTCATCAATAGAAGAGTTGATAAAAATAGTCTTGAGTTCAATAGAGTTCCAATATTCAGATCCACAAACATTTTTTTAGCATCTGCTATGTACCATGTGTGAGGCCTGGAAAAGCACAAGTAATTAAAAAATAGTTCTCACCTTCAAGGAGCATAGTCCACAGGACAAAATTAACTTGAATATGATATGATATTCAAATAATAAGTATACAGTATCTTATATAATCACAGAAGATTTATTTTCCTGTTTTGGGCAATCAAGGAAAGCTTCAGGAAAAGATGTCACCTAGGAAAAGATTTTTCTATTCTTCTGTGGTGGAGATTCCTATCCTATTTTCATCATATCCTTTCACCATGAAAGTTAGGGTTCTAAGATAAGCAACATAACTCTCCTGAAGTTTTGTCTCAGAGCTATTAAAATAGAGATGCTGAAAGAGTCAACAGAGCTATAATATGGATGTGAAGATCTATGTAAAACTGATGTTAGATTGTGAACTTCTGGCATAAAATAATTTGAAAGGTGATTACTTGAGAACATTTCAAGCTATGGTGACCTTAGAAACTTACTGCCCAAATTAAGACCCTCTGAGAGTAATCAATGAACACAATTAATAATTCCTAGGCTACATAGACAAACTGAGACTAATCTGAGTGTGCTGGTATTAGGGTCACTCTAGTGTAAGGCTGTATTTCCAGTCATGGAAAATAGTAAAACTTCTAACAACATACTTTATAATGACCATTGGTCTTCCTGTATCATACTGAGGTTAAACTGCTTGTGAGGGATTTTTGAATAATATTCTGAAATTTAAGATTAATTTTTGGCCTTGAAATTAAGCAACTTTTAAATTTTAAGTTCTATTGTCTGCATGTTTTTCAGAATTCAGTGTTGAAACTTAATCCCCATGGTGGAGGTGTTATGAGGTAGGGACTTTAGGAGATGATTAGTCATGAGGTTTCTCCTCTCATAAATGGATTAGTGCCTTGTAGAAGATCTGAAGGGAAATGGTTTAGGGTCCTTTTGCCTTTTTGGCCCTAAAACATGTGCGGATACAGCAAGAAGGTCCTCACCAGACACTGAATGCCGGTGCCCTTATCTTGACCTGCCCAGCCTCCAGAACTCTAAGAAATAAATTTCTATTGTTTATAAATTATCCTGTCTGTTGTATTTTGTAATTAGCAAAACAAAGGGACTATAACAGTGAGACTAGGATCACATCTGAATGGACCATTACTTAGAACAGGATGTGTCCAGAGAGGAGAGTCCAGGACAGCACTCAGCACAGCTATCGGGGACAGGCACTGGGGAAAATGAATCAACCCCTAATGCCAACAAAACTTCCTAATCTGTAGCACTCTTAAATCTTAGTCCATGTAAATATTCACCAGTGGCTGGGAGAGAAAGAGGAGGAGGAGCACAGGTAAAATCAGAGGCTATCTCAATAGGTAGGCAGAGACCATCAAAAAAGAATACAGGATAGCTAAGACTCAGCAAGTCAGGTAAAAAATGCAATATCTAGATGGTATTAAATCCAGTCACAGCCTTGGGTTCTGCCTGGAGAAACCTAAATCACAATTCAATTAGTGGTACTGTGGCACTGGGGGAATGCAATGGTCTTAAATACAATGTTGACTTTGCACGCTTTTAAAAATATGTATTTATAACAACGAGACCTTTCAAATAATAGTGATAATGGTCAGTGTGCATTGAATAATGTTTCAGTGACTGTTCTAAGAGCTTCACATCTTAAATGCTGTAAACTATTATCTTCATTTTGCTCTTGAGAAACAGAAGTACTAAAATATGAACTGTGAAGCCTTGGAGGATACAGGAAGCAATTAATTTTCCATTTTTGCAATTTTGTCACTTAAAAGGTAGGCTTGGGCAGAGGAGGAAAACAGCACTTTTAAGGCAATGTCATTTACTTAAGAAGCATATAATGAAATGAAAGATTTGAGAGTGTCTCAAGAGGTAAGAAGATTTTTTAAATTCTTCCAAAAATAGTGAGAATTTTCCTGTTCGTTTACACAATGCTAAGCTTGGCACATTATTACAAATGCCCACTTTAATTAATACAATAGTACAATGCAGTTCACCTAGAATTTATGGACGAGGGAGGAAGCCAGCTTGCTCCTATTTCTCAAAGAGATGTGGACAGAAAGAGAAGTTAGGGAAAACTTTCTAATAAAAAAATATCATCTGTTGCAATCAAAGAAGCTTTAGCAAGAACCAACCTGCTGAGAACCAATGGCAAATTAGGAGAGGGTAACTAGGCAGTGAGATCCTAAAAAGAGCTCTATCACCCAGAAACTCAGATTGGAATTTAATAACCTTCTTCTTCTGAGAAACATCAGATTATTGTTAAAGCACAAAACATCAGATTATTGTTAAAGCACATCCCAATAAACTAGAGCTCCTATTTGCCTCAGGATGAATGTTTTTAATTTTGAATCCTCCTCTGAATTGCTTATTGTGAATATACTTAATAATGCAATGTGGCTACAACATAGGAATGCACTGTAAGGAGGGGCAGAAGCTGAATAATTGGGTAAAACAATCTCAGTTTAAAACGAGCAGGGCATCTGGTTCGTAAAAGAAATACTGCATACACAAGTGGAAGAAAATAGCTGGAGAAAAACAAAAAGAATCAAAAATAGTGTAACACATAGAAAAGGAACTGCAGTTCCTTTCTCTTTTAAGTCCTAAATAGGAAGCCACATGATGTAAGCAGTGGGTTTCTATATTACCCCAGGGCCCAAACAACAACTGAAGATCTAAAGATGTGCTTTCGGCAATAGAGCTGGAGTAAGAAATAGACTCCAGATAACTTAGATTATGCCCCTCACAGAGGCCCAATTTAACTGTTTCCATGTTAAATTTCAAATAAACTATTTCTTTGATTAAAAAAACAAAAACCATAATTCTTAGAGTGCTGAAAGGGAGAAAATGAACCAATTATATTTATGTCCAATGAAATTAATTGCCTGAGAATTTTTTGTAAAAGGGCTCTGGATTAGGTCACAACATACTTACGTTAAATGCTGTGTGAGATATTCTCCAAAAACTGTCCTAAATGGGGCCTAGATCTCCCGGCACTATCATATAAGGAGTTCTTCTGATGGGACTAAGTTGAATAAATAATGGTTACCTGCTAGAAAGGTGTAGCTTGGTCTTTTTGTACCCTTTCGCAAAGAAAGACTGTGTATCTTCCATGAAAGGGAAAAGTATGCACCATCTGTAAATTCTTGCGAAGAGCCATAACACAAGAAAATCACCCTTATTCTCTCCTTTGATATGCAGATTTCTATAAATAGAAAGAAGCTAAGCCTTTGGGAAGCCAAAAAAGACAAGATAAAATTGTGACTGGATGTCACTATAAGCCCAGTTTCAGCCTAAATAAAATGAATCAGTATCTCTATACCTCTTTGCTACAACAGTTGCACATTTTCACCAGGCTGCCTGGTCAAGGAGAAAAAAAGGCTGGGGATGGAGATGCTGTCTTTGTAAAGGCTTTGGAAAGAGGATCGCAGCATGGCAGTGAGAAACCGTGTTGGTTCTGTATGGGACTAAGCAGATGCACTGTAGAAATCTATAATTCCAGGGAAGTGACAGCATTATTGCTGCAAAGGGTAGAAGCCTCAGAGGGGAAGTCACTATTAATCCCTACGTGGTTTGCTGCAAAGGATGTGCTGTCATCAACAACACACCCGAGGGTTGCTGGCTTGAATTCTCAGGCCTTGTTCACGTGAACTTGAGTGTCTTTGAATCCTACAGTGACTCTAGAGACTGGTGGTGCTTATATCTCTCTTCTATTCTGTGAATAACTGAATCCTGCCTCAGCTGAGAGTATTCCCAAACACAAGGACTAAACAAGTGTACAACTGTGGCACAGGTTTTAGGTGTGGGTCCGAGATTGCAGAGGGAAGTCAGGCCAGGACAGAATCCCTTCAGAGTTGAGGGTCAACATAACAACAAGCTCAGAAGCAAATGTAACAAGCTGCCAGGTCTCCCAGGTAAAATGTGATAACTGAGGTAGTTTAGAGAGATGAGATTCTCTAGTGATAAGAACATATTTAAAGCCAACTCCACGGATGAGGATTTCAGGATCTCCTAGGATACTGAAAGCAGGATGGGTTTTTCTGTTTGATTGGGTTCTTTTTTTTAAGCTACTAATGTGTTAATGGTCTGACTGAGAATCTTTTTTATTATTATTTATTTTCAAATTTTGTAGCTATATATTCAGTGTATATATTTACGAAGTACATGAGAAATTTTGATACAAGTATACAATCCATAATAATTACATCAGGGTAGATGAGGTATCCATCACCTCAAGCATTTATCCTTTCTATTACAAACAATGCAATTATACTTTTAGTTACTTTAAATATAAATAAGTTACTATTTACTATAGTCAAGTGTTACGCTATCAAATACTAGATCTTATTCATTCTAACTACATTTTTGTACCCATTAACTATATCCACTCCAACTCTTCCACCCACTACCCTTCCCAGCCTCTGGTAACCATCGTACTACTCTGTATTATTTGTAAGCCTCACGGTAACCATAAAATTTAAAACAAGAGATATGCAAAAAAATAAAAATAAATAAAAAGCAAGAAATTAAAGCATACTAATAGAGAAAAACACCTGCACTAAAAGGAAGACAGGAAGGAAGAAAAGAAAGAAGACCACAAACCAACCAGCAAACAAATAAAATGGCAGGAGTAAATCCTCATTTAGTAGTAATAACATTGAATGCAAATAGACTAAACTCTCCAATCAGAACACATAGAATGGCTCAATGGATTAAAAAGCAAGGTCCATTGATCTGTTGCCTATAAGAAACACACTTCACCTATAAAGACATGCATAGATTAAAAATAAAAGGATGGAAAAAGATATTCCATGCAAGTAGAAACAAAAAAAAACGAGCTGAAATAGCTATACTCACATGGTCTTGAAAGATATATTTCAAGACAAAACTTTAAAAAGAGACAAAGAAGGTCACTATATAGTAATAAAGCAGTAAATTCAACAA
Source organism: Saimiri boliviensis (assembly GCF_048565385.1). NCBI lineage: Eukaryota > Metazoa > Chordata > Mammalia > Primates > Cebidae > Saimiri > Saimiri boliviensis. Next base: position 32,609,421 of record NC_133456.1, on the reverse strand, counting down.
AAGGATATAACAATTACAAATATATATCCAACACTGGAGCACCCAGATTTATAAAGCAAATATTATTAAAGATAGAGATAGACCCTAATTCAATAATAGCTGGAGACTTCAACACCCCACTTTCAGCATTGGACAGATATCTAGACAGAGAAATGACAAAGAAATAGTTCATGATATCCCTACTTCTATTTTTACCTGGGAAACTTTTTGAGACTCATTTTATAAGTAGGGTACAGTTGGAGTTAAATTGTTCCATCATGCCCATATTTGCAAGGTAGAGTCATGTAATCTTAGTGTTTGACTTTTCTACTGATGAAGAACAGGGAGCACACCTAAAGTGCCTGTCAGTAACTCTTTCCAAAAGGGCTTTCAAATGCTGATTGATCAGGAATGCACACCACTTCTTATCAAAGGCCAAAATCTAGTGAGCCACAAAATTAAAAAAAAAAAAAAAAAAAAAAAAAAAAAAAAAAAAAGAATTTGAGACAGGGTCTCACTTTGTGGCCCAGGCTGGAGGGCAGTGATGCAATCATAGTTCACTGCAACCTCCACATCCTGGGTTCAAGCAATCCTCCCACCTCAGCTTTCTGAGTAGCTGAGGTGCACCACCATGCCTGGCTAATTTTTGTGTATTTTATAGAGAGGAGGTTTCGCCATGTTGCTCAGGCTAATCTTGAACTCCTGGGCTCAATTCAACTTCACACTTCAGCCTCCCAAAGCGTTAGGAATACAGGTGTGAGCCACTGTGCCCAACCAAAATATATTTAGTTTTATTTTTTAAGTTTCTCACATCTCTCTTGGTAATTATGGAATATAGGCTGTTCTGGTGATTACATTAGGTAAAGAAGAGAGTAATTTTTTTAATGTTGTACTTTAGGGGTCAGCAAACTATAGCCTGTGTGCTGAATCCAGCCAGCTCCCTGTTTTTGTAAATAGAGTTTTATTGGAACATAACCATGTTCATTCATTTACAGATTGTTTATGGCTACTTTGTTAGAAATGAGCTATTGCAACAGAAACTCGTCCACAAAGCCTAAACTATTTTTACCTGGTCCTTTACAAAAAAGGTATGCCAACCCTCCTACCCTAAAGTTAAATAATAAAAAAAAAAAAAAAATTGAACTCCGTAAAATTCCATGACAATTTAGTTCTGTGAGCAGGTCCTGATGAATTGCTTCTCATGCAATATAAGTAAGTCACAAAATGTCAGTTGAGTCTCTGGGGTTGCTGTGATTGTAAGGCAAAGGCGGAACCATCTGGCCTGCAGAATCTCAGGAGACAAGTGTCTTCAGAGGCACCAGCCACAATTTCAGAGACCCAGCACTGGCTGCTCGTCTCATAAGGAGTTGTGGCACATGGAGTGTGACTCAGAGACACATTAACCTTGAAACTCTGAACACTGCGATAGCCATCTTAAAAACCGCTACAACTAATTGTCATAAACCTTGCAAAAAAACAACCTTCTCCCCGAAGTATTGAGCTTTCAACTCTATCTCAGACAAAGCAACAGCCACAAATGGACTCTGGGAAGGTGAGAACCCTAGGAAGCAGACAGTCCAGGAAAGAAGAGCTCAGCTTCTCCTCTGAGCTCACTGACCACTAAGGCAGAAAGGCCGTTTCTGCTTTTCACATTTGAGCAAGACAGCTTCTCTGAAATGCCTGACACTGATCCTCTTACTTTTCTCTCATGGAAATCTCTAAAATCCTGTTTTTTCCACCTGCTGCCTCAGCTCTGAAGTAGCTCTTAGCCACTTGGATGCAAACCCTCCACAGAGTACAGTGGATTACTCGGGTCATTCTGCTACTGAACGGGCTTTGCTTACATTCTAGCTCATGGGTCTGCATGTAAGGGAGGGAAGAGACAAGCCTTAGGGGTGTCCGCGAGTTACCTTGTTGTGGATATGCTGCACTTCCGAAGATTTTCTGCTGCCTCTTCTCCTATCCATGCCTCGGTTAGTGGCTACTGCCAGGAGACGCTGAACTCTGTGAAACTGGCCTGGATGTGCCTGCTTTCTAAATGGCTTAGGCAGGACCTGCAAGGTGTTTGAACTTAAATGGCAACTTGATTATTTTCACCAGTTCTCAGCCCCTTTGTGGTCTTTGCTCTTCCAATTGCAAAAAAGCCCAGCCTCTCTTGAGTGTGAACTCCTGGTCACCATCTGCTTCTCTTCTACCAACTGTATCTGATATGTAATCACACTAATTATAATTCTGCTCTATTACATTCCTCATGGGTTTAAAGAGAGGCTGGTCTGAGTACATTTGGAACTAACCACTTCTCACCGTGAGAGGGTCCTCCAGCTGGCTTTCTGCCAGCTTTGCTGAATCATGAGTGAATGCAGAGGAACTCCCAGTCCTAAAAGTAGATCCCAATACTATCTATATCTCAGGGCCAAGGATCAAGAGACACAGTTCCCCCCACAATGTAACTGGGAAAACACCACGTGGTATTAGGGACTTTAACAATGCTCAACCAGAAGGCCAGGTGGTGAAGATTCTCCGCTATGGAAAGTACGTCAGGCTCATTAGCATATCTACGTGGGGCTCATCTGTGTGTGCTGAGGGGGCACACCTGTGGTCAGGGGCCATGGTTGGCTCTTCATCTCTCTCCTACTCCCCTTGGCTAATCCTAACCTGTCTGTCAGCCCCCATCACTTGGAAGGTAAACAAACAGCAAGTGATGGGGGCCGATAGACAGGTGAGGACTGAAGCAGATTAGGAGACAAAAAGATAGTGGTGCAGATTTTCTCTCACAAGCCTGAGAAAGGTTTGCACAATTTTTAACACAAAACTAAGCCTCTGCCAGGGAAAGAGCTTAGTTGTGAAAATGCTAGAGCCGCATTCTGCCAGACCTCCTCCCTGTCCATGACAGAGCTCTTGAGTGGTCATTGTGCTTGAGAGTCACTGTAAGTTCATTTTTATGGTAGTGGAGAAAATTCCACCTCTGAATCCTCCCAGGGCTGAAGTTACCCTGTTCTTCCTATCACTATTGCATGGCAGATGATGTGAGGAACTGACCATGTCCGAAGTAGCAGACCTCGTCCCCCAGCCACCTCCTCCAGCCCCTTGCTACCTACTTCTTTGTCACATCCCTCCATCCCCTGCTGTTTTGCTGCTCTTTCCTATGCCAGCCACACCGTGGAGGTGGGAGAGACTTTCTCACCACAAAGGTTCCAAGGTTCTAACGTGGTCCCCAGTGTGAACTAAATTGTCCACCCCCTGCCTCAATTCATATGTAGAAGCCCTACCCCAAATGTGACTGTATTTGGAGACAGAACCTTTAAGGAGGTAATTAAGGTTAAATGAAGTCATAGGGGTGGGACCCTATTCTGATAGGACTCGTGTCTCTACAAGAAGAGGAAGAGACCCTGGAGATCACTCCCCTTCCACGTGCATGCAGAAGGAAGGCCATGAGAGGCACGGGAGAAGGCGGCCACGTGCAAGTCGGGAAGAGAAGCCTCCCAGAAACCAACCCTGCTGGCATTTTGATGTTGGACTTCCAGCCTCCAGAACTGTGAGAAAATTAATTTCTGCTGTTTAAGCCACCAAGTCCATGGCAGATGGTTATGGCAGCTGGAGCTGACAAGTGTGTTTCGACACAGGAGGGACGTGCTTTGTCACTGGCTTCTAGTGCACCCTTCCATTGGTAACCTCCATCCTCCATCTCTTACATTGCCCCCCACAGGAAGTTTAGAGACAGCCCTTTGGCACTAAGTCTCAGGAGCTATGAGAGGGAAGAACATCAGGTTGTACTTGAAACCGTCTACCCTGCCCTGCCCGCCTGGCTTTGTCCAGAATCTGCAATTTCCCTAAGTCCTCTTTACAATTTCCCTCAGCAGGTCCATTTATTTAGTCACCACCCGAAAAGGACCCCCAGCCCTTATCTTGACCCTCTAGAAATCTTTCTTGGGAAGACAGCACTGGCCTCTGCAGTGACTACTTTTTTCATCTAAAGGTCTCTTTTTCTGTGTGTCTCTGTGCTTCTCACAGCATCTTTCCTTGTCTCTCTCTTTTGAAAATATCCTTTTGTTATTCTTTCTCTGTCTCACTCGTGAGGTCTGTCCTCATCTCTTACTCCTCATTTCTTTCTTCTCTTTCACTCTTTGAAGTAGAAACTATCTTTAACTTATTGAATATGGCTTGTTCTCTAACACTAATTTAAGTAAATGAGTCCAATGTTATATGCCTCTTCCTGCATAACAATAAATAAGCAAACAGAGATAAAATAAATACAGCTTCTCTAATCCTTGACCCCACTTTTCCTGGGTTTCTCTGCTCAGCACTACTAACCGACATTTGTTGGTGCCACAAGGGGGCAGTACGATCAAGCAGATTGTTTAACCCAAGCAGCTATAAAAGAAGTCAGAGGGAGACAGGGAGAGGTAGAGACAGAAATAAAGAAATTGCCTGCTTCTGTCACTGGGGAAGGGCCATGGCAGGCAAAGAGCGTGGAGAATGATTCCACTGGCTTTCTGATTCATCAGTTTTTATATCTATGAAATGAGATTATACCCAACTAGAGGAAATTAAAGTTCATCCTGGCACAAAAGTCTGTTTTGATTGAAAATCAAAAGGCAGGGGAAGGTGGTGAAGTCAAGCATGACTGAATCTTTGAGTACGGTTGACCAGAGGGACGTGGAGGCTTGCTTATGCACATATGGACTGTGTGGTGGTGGAATGGATAAAGGGAAAGATCTAACCGGCATCTGGAAATTTTTGCCTAGAACTCAGAAGAAAATGAGGAAAAGTGATGTGATTTTGGAGGTCACAAAAACCACGTACATGGAGAGCCAAATGTTCTGCGGCCTCCACCTGATGACTTAGGCAGGACTCTGCTTCCCAGTCCTGTGTCTTCCTAACCTCCCAAGCTGGGACCCAATATGTGCCTGTCCCAACTCTGGCATTTGCAAGTGACAAAAACTCAAATCAAATTGAAATCAGTGAAAAAAAAGGCAACTGGCTCTTGTATCTGAAGTCTAGAGACGCACTAACCAATATAGTGTGAGACACACATGTAATTTAAAAAGTGTCAGCACACACATTTTAAAAAGTTGAAGCATCAAGGTAAAATTAATTTTAGGAATATATTTTTTAATTGTTTATACAAAATTATTCTACTTTCAGCATGTAATCAGAATGTTAAAATTGAGACATTTGAAAATATGTGTACGACATCTTCAAAATGTGGTATGTATTTTACATTTCCAGCCATCTCAACTTGGCCTAGCTATATTTTATGAGCTCAATAGCCACATGTGCCAATGGCAGTCATATTAAGCATTGCAAATCTAAAGGTAAACCCCTGACATAAGGCTGAATCCAGAAACACATATAGTTTGGTGTGTGCTAAGTTTTGCATTTCCTTGTATGTTAGGCTCATCCTCTCCACAAAGATACTTTGACTAGGAAGACAGCTCACCTGTAGTTGCAACTTATTTTGTGCTTACACCTCACAGTCACGGAAGAAAAGACAATGCAATTTCAATAGCTACAAATGGCCCTGATGATGTCACATGATTATCCACAAATCAATTACTGAGGTCAGGGGAATGGAATCAACTCTAGTCAACATTGTTTTCAATAGCTCAGGCAAACAAAGCTCTGATTGCCCGGGCCTGGCCATATGCACCTCTCTGGACCTAAGGGTGGAATGAGGAGGCTGCTCAGCGCCCCCTGAGCCACACAGAATCAAGGAAAATGGGTCTCCAAAAGAAAGGATGTGGTACACATCACATACATCCATTTAACTGCCACTTTTAGATTTAAACAGCCCAGAGACCCTGGATTCCACGCAATTCCAAGGCAAGGGAGATTAGAAAGGTTGGTATTAATAGCTGTCCATCCAGTCACACCTTGACGACCAGTTCTTTTTCTACTTACACCATAATCATAGTGTCACAGGAGTGGAATTCCACTGGATTCCCACTTTTGAATCTGTAAGTCCATTTAACCAGCTTCTCAATGCCTGTGGCCAGATCCTTGCCAGTGTGGGTGGGATTCCTCTGAGGGTCTAACCCTGTTCCTCCCTCAGGCCCCTTGGAGCTTAGATTTCATTTTGTCCATGTGCCCTTTCCTTTTTTTTCCTTTGTGGAGCTCACATTTGCTCTGAAGCTCAGGATGATTCATCTTAGGCTCTGCTCCTTCATTCAACTATAGTAGCCTTTGAGAGGCAACCTCACTCCTCATGGCACTTTCCTAACACTGAACTCTGATAATAATAGCAATAAAAAAAATAACACAGAGAGATTGTATAGCATAAAGGAAAACAACATAGACTTTGGAACCATATTGAAGCTGGGATTCAAATCCAGCTCTGCCACTTAGTGGCTCTGTGATGTTGGACCAATTACGTAATCTTCCTATGCTTTCTTTTGTCTTTAACATATGGATAAAATATAACTTACCAGGCTTGTTGTGTAAGATCTATAAATATATGCAAAATGCTTAAAGGAGTCCCTATAAGTGTGTATCATAAAAGGGTGGATCAGGGAGCAGAACCCGTATGACGGATATACAGTAAGGGTTTTCATGGTGGGAGAGGTAAGAGTCTGCAAGGGGAAAGCTGGAGGAGGATTAGAGAAGAGTCACTCATCAGGGGCCACAAAGGGGACCTAGGTGAAGTCATAGGCCCAGTGACTGCTTGACTCCAACAAATTTGAATCGCGTAAGCAACAACAGCATGAGCTGCAGTGAACCTGGAGTCCTACACCACCTTTCTGAGTGTAAGAAATTGCTGTTTCACTTCTGCCTTCCAAATATTGCATGAATTTCTCTCGTGGCCAACCCTAACACAGAACCACAAAGGAAGAAATCCTGAGAAATAGTCCCAGCTTAGCTACATTGTCACAGTATAAAACCATCTCAAAGCATTAGCTATTATTATTGTTACTGCTACCAATATTGTGTGTAAGTTTTACATGGTTATCATGTATTGCTTATATTACACTCCACTAGGGTGCAAGGTCCCTGAAGATATCTTAGTAAAACCACTTAATGCACAGAGTTTATGGAGTTTTTACCTGCATGATATTTAATCCACATAACAACCCAGTTGTGTAGGAAAGGTCGGGTTTATGACTCACAGAAAGCTAAAGAGCAGCCGAGCTACAACTCCGTGTCTGGCAATCTGATCATTCCAATCCAGTGCACCACCCAGTCTTCCCATTGCCTCCTTCACCACCAGGGAGCAGCACATGGCACAGTGTGAGCCCTCAAGGATACTTCATAACTGGCTTTCCATTTACAAGTGCACATCAATTAAAGAAGAACGGATATTCCAAGGCACAGTGAAACTGATTTTCATGAGGTACTTTTAGGATCTGTCATTACTAATTCATCACACTTCAAATATTCAACCCAAATGTTGAATTTTTAGGGGCTGCAGTTTCATAGAATTTGCAGTAAGTGTCACCCTACAGCTACTGAACAATCGATGCTCCAGATCTAAAAGTATCAAGGAAGTGAAAAAGTGTAATGCACATCATATAACATCGTCTACATTTTAGCCTAAATAAAACAACACGAAACAAAAGAAAAAAACATTGCACCATTTCATGCCGCACTGCAGATGCCTGTTTTTGTGGCTTCTCTCTCCCCACTGCAACCTCTTGACCCCCTATTCATTAGGAAGTGTCGTCGTGACATGGTTATGTGCTAATTGCTGCAGAGTGGCGGACTGTTAAAGCAGAATTTTCAAAAGTGTTACTTGTTCTGTTGTTTTGATATGCCCAAGTCCTTATGACTATCCCTCAGAGTAGGATCTTGATGCAAAGCTGTCCCTAACTGTCCTCTCCTACCTTCTTTGCTCCTTCCCGGATCAACAACCATAATGAACATGGCTGATTTTTATAGCTGGACAAGCGTTTTTTTAGGTCTATTTTAAAACATGGGGGATAATAGGAACCTCGTATTTGTTTTACTCCTTGTACTTTTCAAAGAAATTTTTTAAAATGTCTGTAATCTTATTTGAAATTTCTAACTACCTGGTATAATGAATAGGGCAGATATTGTCCTCATTTTAGAAAAGTGGAACTAGGCTAGAGAGGTTGTCAATTGACTAAGGTTACACAGTTGGTCAGCTCAAGGAAGGACAGTATTTCCCAGAGCCATCCCCAGAACACATTCTGCTATTGTTAAAGAGGAACCAGGGTCTCATATACATATTAGCATAACTTATGTGTGTTCCATACTATGTAGATTTTGACTGAAAGAGGATAATCAACCTCAATAGTCTCAATAGCCACAAAATCATAATCTCCCATTAATCTACAGTCTAGAATGGGAAAGAACAGAACTTTCTGGTTGAGAGTGCCACACATATATCTATGATTTGAAACTGCTAGACTGGCTTTCCTAATCTTGACTTATGTTGGGGTTTCTAGAAGGTTAAGTTTGAGGAGACAGACTTTGGTTTTCTTCTGCATCTCCAGCATCTGGAACAGTCCCAGGCACATAGGAAGTACTTCACTGGTAATTCGTTTTAAATATTTAAAAATTTAAAATATTTGTTGAAAAAATAATAAAATCCTGAGAAAAGCAAAGTGGAAAGGAAGAATAGTGAAAATGTGCACACTGTGGCTTTGCATAATTCAGCTAAGTTTGCCTCGTTCACTTAATATATAGAGGCATGTATCTTCCATTACATATCTGATTCTATTCAATAAACAGAACTACAGAACAAAGGAGACGTTTAGCAGTAGGCATTCCTGCATTCCCTGAGCCCTTGTTATTTCCCCAGTTTTCATAAATGTCATATTCAAAAAGTCATTCATGGTCCTTCAAATCAGAATCTTCAATCCACGCTCAAAGGGAATTCCTGCCCCCACTCTCATCCCACAAGAGAGTTAAGTTTCCAAGCTTTGTCCATCAGGAATGGCTTTCTGAGTTTAGAGAAGAATATGCCGTAGTTTTTAAAGTATGTTTTGCAATGGCCCTATACTTGGGATTGTGTCCCATCCCATCCCATGATGAAATTGCTCCAGAAATACCACCAAACCCAGGCTATCAGGATTTCCACCACTGCCTTGGGGCTAGAGGCTAGGAGAGTACTCTAGAGTCTCACGGAGTGTACTGGGCAGTTTGTCATCTGATTTCTCCATTGAAAAGCAAGACTGGGTTCCCAGGCACATGCATTTCTTGCCTGAATTATTGAAACAATCTTCCAGCTAGTTTATGAAACTTAGTTTCTCCTCCATTTTGTCATTCTGTAATATAGGGCTTACCTCACCACTCCACTTTCTGCTTTCAAACCTTACAGTGCTTCAGTTCCCAAGAATAAAGGACAAAAACTTAGCAGTGCATGTAAAACCTCTGAACTCTAGCCCTCAACTATGTGACTATCTTACTGCTCTCTTTAACCAACTATCCATGAACAACACTACCTGCTATAATCAAAGTTAATAAACACTTTCAACAACTCCATCTCAATTCCTTGATTATTCTGGTTTCTCAGCCCCGGAATGTGCATTCCTCCCTCCTCTAATGCCTGAGAATGCTCACTGGTCAGGTCCCAATACTAAAAAATTCACCTGAGCACATATGATGTTGCTGGTAGTATAACTTGCTGTAATCTTTCTAGAAAATCATTTGGCAACAGATATCAGAAGACTAAAAGCTCATATTCTCTGGCCCAATTATTTGTCCTATCTATCCTTTCTAAGGAAACAAACTTAAGAAATTGTTCATTGGGAAATCCATTGCAGTGTTATTTATAATAGTAAAAAATACAATGACCTAAATTTCCTCCTGCTGCAGCATGTTTTAAACAGCAACTTTCAAACTTTTTTGACTATGATCCTCATTAGGAAATAAAAGGTGTATTATAACTCAATTGCACCATTTATCTATATTCATACAGCAAATATGTATTTTTGTTTGTGTGTCTGTGTGGAGAGACCTGAAATAAAATCTTCATGAGACAATACGTCATTTCTTTAAGATGGAGATTCATTCTTGTTGCCCAGGCTGGAGTGCAGTGGGGTAATCTCGGCTCTCCACAACCTCTGCATCCCCGGTTCAAGCGATTCTTCTGCCTAAGCTCCCTGAGTACTTGGGATTATAGGTGTGCACCACCACACTTGGTTAATTTTGGACAATACATATTTTTAACTACATACAATGCATACAATTTCATTTTTTAAAATGCTAATCACAACTCACTAAACCTAACAATTAATGTATTGTGAGCCACTGTTTGAAAAACACTAGATTTAAAATATGATCATAGTATAATGGAATGTTATTTAGCTACATATTTCTTTTTTTTTTTTTTTTTTTTTTTTTGAGACGGAGTTTCACTCTTGTTACCCAGGCTGGAGTGCAATGGCATGATCTCGGCTCATCACAACCTCCGCCTCCTGGGTTCAGGCAATTCTCCTGCCTCAGCCTCCTGAGTAGCTGGGATTACAGGCACGCACCACCATGCCCAGCTAATTTTTATTTTTGTATTTTTAGTAGAGACGGGGTTTCACCATGTTGACCATGATGGTCTCGATCTCTTGACCGCATGATCCACCCGCCTCGGCCTCCCAAAGTGCTGGGATTACAGGCTTGAGCCACCGCGCCCGGCCTATGTAAGTATTTCTTAATAATCAAACAAGAATGTATTAATACAACAGTGATATAAAGCAAGGTACCAATTGTCTACAGAGCCTGATTTTAATATTTTCTAAGGTATATGTGCATTGGGATGGTCCTCTGGGGCCACTGCGAACACAAAGGGTGCTCCACTGTGGTCAACAATTTGCCTAATATTGCTATGCCACAGTTTCTTGCAGGGAGCATGGCAGAAGAGCATGCGATCCAGACAATCCTGGAGTCCTGTGTACCCTTGGATTAATTGTAAAATGTATTTATTTTATTTGGCTGGGTGCAGTGGCTCATGCCTGTAAACCTAGCACTTTGGGAGGCCCAGGCAGGCAGATCACTTGAGTCCAGGAATTCGAGACCACCCTGGGTAACATGGCAAAACCCCACATCTACAAAAAATGAAAAAATTAGCTGGGCCTTGTGGCACATGCCTGTAGTCCCAGCTACCTGGGGGGCTAAAGTGGGATGATCGCTTGAGTCTCAGAGGTCAAGGCTGCAGTAAGCCAAGATCACACTACTGCACTCCAGCCTGGGTGACAAAGTGAGACCCTGTCTCATTTAAAAGAAAAATAAAAGTATTCATCTTATTCAATAAACAATATTGGCTATAAATACTGTGTGCTCAGAACTATAAAACATGAAGGTGTTCCAAATCTATCATGTGAAGGCAGATATTTGAACAAATAAATGCACTAGTGGTGCAGATGATGGACAGATGATGGACAATGGGGGGCCAGAAGAGAGAGAGTGCTCATCTCCATTGGGAGATAATGCCTGAGCTGAGGCTAAAGGTGGGTTTCCACCAGGAAGTCAAGGAAGAAAAGTAGAGCAGTTCAGATAGAAAGAAGGCGCATAGAGAAGGGTGAACCTTTGTGGTAAATTCAGGACTTAGCAGGCATACTGCCACAATTGGAGCATAAGATAAGGTGGGGTGGGGCTGAAAAGGGAGTCTGGAGAACTGAGTGCAGGCAAAATCATGGACGGCCTTGTGTACAGTGCCAAGGAGGCTGGACACTCTGGGCCACACATAGCCTGTGCAGCTTTAAAGACAACAGATGGCTAGCTCACCCCCAGTAACACTAATTAGCTGGCCCTTGATGAGATTTGCCATGTTTTACTTTTTTACTCAACCTCTTTGTGTAGGCAGTGAGGAGCCAGTTAAGGAATGCAGTAAGCAGAGGTGTAGTAACACATTTTCAATCAGATACAGTGTGGAGAATGGATTGGAAGTGGACAAGATTGAAAGCAAGAGATCCAGCCAAAGGAACTATCACGGTGGTCCAAGTGAATAAGGGCAAAACAGGCTAGAGGAAAAGCAGGTGGAATCCAGAGGTGAGGAAGGATATTGAAATGTCAAGTACACAGTCCGGACTTAATATAGAGGCAGGGATGGCGCAAAAGGGTGGTTTGGATCAGGGGGTTGAACCCCCCATGATATCCTGCATCCTTCCTAAATGCATAGGTTAAATAAAAACAGATACTGTCGGTGCTAAAAGAATCATAGGAAAAATCCTCCACCCTTCCTTCCTCCATCCTGCACACTTTCCAATAGATTGTTGTCTCTAAGTAGTTCTTCTCTCTAAAGTCGTAATGAGTGTCTGGGGGCAAAGAAATGAGACACAGAGGTGGAAGGGAATTAAGAATGACTGCCTTTCCAACACTTCAGGAAAAATAATGCCTCATGGAGTTGAAGTGAGAATAAATAAGATAATGTACGGATTGTGTCTGGCACATGGTAGGCTCTCAGAAATCACTTCCTCTCCCTGGAAGTGAGCGACTAAAGCCCAAACCCTCTCATTGTCTGAGCAAAAATTTCTACCCAGCTCTGTTTTCCCCTCAATCATATTTATAAGTTTTCTAGTACAAGACTAAAATAACAAGTTTTTGATTTCTTTTTCAGATAAGAGAGGAATTTTTTTCATCCTGTGGAATAAAGTCAGAACTGGGTGAAAGATTTTCCCCTTTCGGCTGTGTTCCATCAATCCAGAAGAAACTCTCTTTCCTGATAATCCTCTCTGAAATGTAATATTTTTTTCACTCTTATACTCAATGGGGAAAAAAAGTGCTAGCAGCAGCACTTCTGAATATTCCTTGTACCCATCTAAAAGTTAACTTCTCTTTAGTGCTTTGCAAGTAACCAGACACACTACACTTAAAAAAAAAAAAAAAAAAAAAAAGCTGCAGAGGATTCTAAGAATGCTGTTCTTTTTATAAAAGTGTGGTCACAAATCAATGCCTTGTTAATGAAGAGTTTCCTCTATAGAACTCTAGAGTTATGTGGAGACTCAAGACTTGCTTATGACTTCTCGCTGTGGGGAGGGGTGGGCTGAGAGTTTACACAATGGGGGCTTTCAGCTCCACTGACTTCAGAAGAGCTTTGCCCAAGAAGCCTGATGAGAGAATTGGCCTTTTCCCCTCTTTCCAAAATGTAAGTCCAGATTGTTTTGAGAACTAGGGAGAGTAGTGTACTTAACTTAATCATTGAAATACTCCTAAAAAATGTAAAATGCCCAGAAATGCACCTTTTCTTTTTCTTCTGAAAGCACAAACATTAGAAAATACTATATAGCAGTTGGGAGCCAGGTTGTCTACATTTGAATCCAGGTCCCAGGTCTGCCCATATTACCTTAGGCTAATTACTTATCACTTGTACCTGTGTTATCATCTGCAAAATGGGACACTATTTGTACCTATCTCACAGAGTGGCTGTGAGGATTAAAATGATTTAACAGATGTAAAGTGCTTAGAACAGCCCTTGGCATGTAGTTTGTTACCGGATACTATTCAGAAAAGGAATGCTCCAAGCTGGATCCAACCCATGATGCGCTGGAAACAAGTCTGCTCTGTAACAGAGATTCTAAGACTGGACCACAGGCCACGTAGATCCACAGGCATGTATAAGCAAGCAGGATTTAACTTTTAAAAAAAATCATTGCCAACATATACAATCCAAGAGTGACACAAATCAGCATTTTTGGCTTCTCTTGAAGATTCAAGAGACCTGGCCATCCTGACCCAACTGCTACTGACCACTCTTGGTGGGAGCCGAGTAGCTGCTAACCGCTTTGGGCAGGGCGTAAAAGTCAAGTCACCATACTCCCCATCTGGCCTAGTTCTCTCATTTACTTTACCTTTACAGACATTTCAGGATGTGATCTCTGTACGAAAAGGATTGGGGTGCAGAAATCACAGCCTCTACTCACATCATAACATAGGATCGGCACTGTGAAGTTGGAAGGGTGAACACACCTTGATCTCTGAATGACCGGGAGAAAGGAGGCGAAGAAAAGAATTGTAAGCTGGTTGTATATGAGGCTCAGGTCTTCTCTAATCTCTCCGGTGGAACTTCCTTTTTTCTCCTTATGAAATTCAAATACATGACTTAAGCAAACCAGTAACAGCTACAATTTATCTATAATTATGCCATTTTATATACATTATCTAACTGAGTCCACAGACCTATGATGCAGGAATTATAATCCCCATTTTATATCCCCAGAGAAGCTAAACAGCTTGCCTAGAGTCAGTTAGAAGGGACGGAGTAGGGACTGAAGGGCAGGCCCAGGGTAGCACACGGTATCCTTCCAGGTAGCAATTTCCTCCAAATTCACCATGTCTTCAGAGAAGACCTCTGTATCCCCCTCAAAACTTCTTGCCTATGACAATTTCCTCAAACTCACCCTCCCCTGGCAATAGCTCTAACTACTGAGCTGAAGGTGGTAAGGGAACTAGTGTTTTATGCAAATTGTGAATGCCCTAGGAAAGTGATGAGAAAGAATTAAATGGCTGTGAGACTCCCCAGTGTGTAGAAATTAAGAGGAGGAAAGCTCAAAAAGCTTGACTGCATGGAAAAATATTCTAATAGTCTTAGAAGTCAGAGATGGAAATTTTATTAAATAATTTTTAATGGGCAAAGAATGACTAGAAAGAATAAAGAACTCTGTCTATGCCAGGCCAAATTTGAGGCAGTACCAAGACCTTTACTATTTACTAGCTATCTTAATAGAAGGAGAGTATATGGCAACAGAGGAGCAACACCCTTGGCTCTAGATCTTACAGGCTTTATGACCTTGAGCAAAGTACTTAACCCATGAAAGCCTATTTCTTCATCTGTACAATTAGCATAATACAGTATTGAACTTGAAAGTGTTGATTATATGGGATATACACAGTGACCAGTATGCTGTCTAGCATAGAGTAGGTGCTCTATAAATTTTGATGTTTTCCCACCCTCTTAAATTATCCTCCGTGATTTGAAATTGATAGTAATCAGAACTTAAGTGTGTTATTTTGGAATAAAATGTGAGAAAAAGGGAAACACAAGAAAGGATTTGGATTACTATGTGTTCTCCTTTCTCTTAAGTAAAAAATGTCCCAAAGTGCTATTTCACATGCAGTAGCACTCAAATAGTACTTCTGGCAAAAAGAGCTGGAACACTGAGTAGGTGTAAATTACATAGCTATTGCCTAGAAAGTTAAAGCTTCTGAACTACTACTAATGGCAATATCAAGTGTTTACTATTACCAGACACCATGCTATTCATTTTATGTACATTATTTTATTTAGTACTCACAACCTTGAATATAGCTATTATTATTTCTATCTTGTAGATGAAACTGAGCCTTAGAGAATTTTGTAGTTTGTCCAGTGTAAGGGACAACTGAAACTCATTTATATATATATATACATATTATATATATAGGCATACAATCTTGTCCAAACCCCAAATGCAAATCTGATAAACTGAGGGAGCAACTGATGGATGATACAGAAATATAGCTTTAAGGTAAGTTGTAATAAGTCAAATTATCTTTTCGAATCTAACCTACTAAAATTAATCAGGTATCAACTGACTTCACTGTGTTAAATACATAGTAGGCACCTATACTTATTGCTTTAATAAATTTGTCTCTATCATTAATGTCTTATAATTAAGTCAGCATTTTGTGCCCTGCCTTTACCTAAAATAGGGAAATAATTCATTCTTCACAAGGATGCTGTGAGGAAAAGCTATAAGTATCTATATACACATGAAATTTACAAGTCAACTCTTCTTTGGATTGCATTTATCTTCTTAGCATTTTTTTCTGTAAAGTTGAGTATTACCTTACTTAACACAAGTGATTTGTCCAAAAGAGGGCTATTAGAAGGCAAAACAACTAGGATCCCAGATATTTATTTTTAGACATTGGTTTAGTCAGTTAGAAATACCTACAGAGAAAAGCAACTGACAGATTACTGACTAGTCTGGGAAAATTGTTTAACCACTCTTAGCCTCCGTTTCTGGACTTGTAAAATATGAGTGGTATCTTCTAAGCAGGATTGTGATGAGATTAAATTAGTACTTGAAATGCATTTTTTCACACACTGCCATGTAGTAAGCACAACAGATATTATCTTTATACAAAACCCTTCATAATTACTTAAGATTCTTCCAAACCACTGCATTAAGTATGTTATCTCCCAACGAATGCTGCATCGCTAATATAACATGAAATGCCCCCAGGGAACTGGCATAATCATTTGCCACCTGGGTAAATGACTCTGATGTGGACTTGCTTAGGGAATATTCTAATATTTGATTGCTACTTTTAACACTGAAGTGACCAAATAAATCATATGTTTTCAGTTTCCTTAATTTAACATATCCTTCAAGCACTTTCTCTGAATAAAGCAACATGCTAAGTGTTGCGACCACAACCAAGACAGATACAGAAGTAGCTCCACTTGCTTGAACTTGTAAACATCCACTCATATACGACTTGCAACTACGTGCTGCTCACAGATCTGGATCCCTCCTGCAATATGGACTTTCTGAGGATATGGCTGCAGCTACTTCTGTGTTTTTACTTTCAACACCCAGAACAATGCTCAGCACATTAAGGATCAAAAATGATTGTGGAATAATTCATTTACAGTCCAGCAGGAGGGATCAACCATGTGCACAAATACAGAAATATAATACAATACAAACTATGGCAATTCTGTTACAGGTAGTAAATGCTATAGCTCATTGGAGAGGGCAGTCATTTCTTCTTCTTAGACTGAAAAAGAGAATTTATAGAGAACAATGTATTTGAATTGTATTTGCAGTACCATTTGGGTGGAGAATATAGCTGGAAGGTGTAGGGGGAAAAAATTAAAAAGAAGAAATTTACTTCAAGGGAAGGTGAACAGGTCTGGAGCAAAGTTTGCATGTAGAGTAGAATGAAAAAGAGAACGAATGAGAATGAAAAAGGCAGTGAACTATTTGTGGAAGAAACTGAGTAAGTCAAGGCAAGGAGTAACCATTTTATTTAATACACAACTTAAAGCTTACAAATAGTAGGGTACTATGAGATATGTTTAACTGATGATTATTTCAAAAAGTAGTGATTCAGGATTTCTGGTTCCAGCCAAGATAGGATAGGCCCATTACAAACTCCCATTTTAAGATGGTCTTGCCTCCTACAATTAACACAAAATTGACAAAACACAACAAGCAAGCATGGGAAGACCCTAAAGAGCAGAAAGAAGGTGGACTTCCTCAGGAAGTTGGGATTCCCCCAGTGAGGAGCTGAGCCACTACTCACACTTAGCATTAACAAAGTGCAAAGCGTTGCTGTAAAGCAGGGCAGGTGGCACTGCTTCCTCCTTCCCCTGGTTCCTGCCAATGCAGAGATAAGCCTCCACCTCCACCAACCATCAGGAAGACCAAATCAAGTGGCACTCCACTTCCCTCCCCTGCTCCACTGGTGTCAACAGGGAAGCATGACATTGAGTTTCTACCCCTACCCTATAGCAACAAGTGGTGTGGTGTCACCAGGACCCAGTTTGTATTTCCTCTTCGAAGCAACAATGTGGTGCAACTTGGTGCCACACTTTCACCAAGAAGGTATAAGCAGAGCCGGGGAGAAGCTATCTTTCTACCCTGTTCATCTGCACTGAGGCAGTATAAACAGTCCACTTCTGAGGGGGTAGTGTCAGTGAGACCCAATTGCAGACTCAACATATACAGATCCAGAATCCAATAATATCCAAAATGTCAAAGAGAAAATAGTCACCCCAAGAACTAGAAAAATCACAACCTGAAAAGAACAATCCATACCTGCCAACATCAAGATCACAATCAGATGTTGAAAGTATCTGACAAGGTATTTTAATGCAGCCATAAAATTGCTTCACCAATTATAAATTCTCTTAAACTGAAAAATTATAAAATGGCAGTAAAGAAATAGAAATGAAATGATATACAGATATATATATATATGGATAAATGTAAAAAAATTATGCTAAGTGAAATAAGCCACACACACATACACACATAAAAACAAAACTCACATATAATACGATTTTTAAGAAACGTCCAGAATAGGCAAATCTACAGAGACAGAAAGTAGGTTAGTTTCTGGGGCTAAAGGTGGCATGGAATAAGGACTGTCTGTTAGTGGGTACAGTTCTCTTTCTGGGGTATTGAAAATGTTCAAATATTAGATTATAGTGATGTTTCTACAACTCTGCATACCTACTAAAAACTACTGAAATGTATAGTTTATTTGAATGAACTTTATGGTATGTAAATTATATCTCAGTGTAATTTAAATTAGTAATTACATTTTGTCTAAAAAAGGAATGTCATCGAACTAAAAAATTCAATAACTCAAATAAAACCTTGTTGCCTGGGCTCAACAGTATAATGGAAATGACAGAGGAGAGAATTAGTAAATCTGAAGTCAGCTAAATAGAATTTATACAGTCTGAACAACAGAGGTAGAACAGACTGAAAAAAAAACAGATAATAACGAAGATCCATCATTAGACTGAGGAAAGATATGAGAGTATTTTAAAAGATAACAGCTGAACAATCCCAAATTTTTCAACTGCTGAAAGAAAAGAATTGTCAACCATGATTACAATATCCAGTGAGGGATGAAGGGGAAACAAAGACATTCTCTGTCAAAGAAAGATTAACAGAATTTGTTGCCAGTACATCTATTTTTAAAGATCGGCTGAAGAGTTTTCTTCAAAGGAAATGGCAGAAAAAGGAATCTCAGACAATCAGGAAGGAAGGAAGAACAAAATAAACCCAGAAGTATGGGAGCGTACAATGGACTTCTCCTCATCAGTTTTAAAAACCATATCAGATGATTAAAACAATAATTGTACAACACCTTATGCTAACAAAAAAGATATTTAAAAATAGAGAAAGAAATGGGATATAAATGGAATTAAGTTTCCACATGTCAAAGTGGTAAAACATTGATACAAATAGACTGGCATATATTATGTGTCCATGTTTTAATACCCAGAACAAATACTAAATATACATATTACATAAAATATATAGTATATATTAATATATATTATATATATATAAAGCAATATACTAAAAACACTCTAAATAAATCAAGATGGAATTCCACAAGTTATTCAAGTAACCCAAAAGAAGACAAGAAAGCAAAACAGATAATGAGAAGCTGAGGGAGAAAGACTGATCCTGCTCTGATTACAAAGACAGTAAGAAAATAATACAATTTTATGCTCACAAAACTGACAGCCTAGAATAAAATAAGTATCTTGGAAACCACAAACTAGATGAAATACAAACTAGGCAAACCTTAATAGTCCTATAACCACTAAAGAAATGGTATTAGTCATTTAAAAACTGAAACAGAAATCTCCAGGTACAGATTTTACTAGAGAATTCCATAAACATACACACACACAAAATCCTCATCAAAATATTAACAAATCAAATATAGCCATGCTTAAAAAGAATTATACACCATGACCAAATGGGATTTATTCCAGGTATGCCAGGCTGCTTCATTCAAACATCAATCAATATAACTCAGACTATCAACACACCAGAGAAAAAAAAATCCTATAATTATGTAAGTAAATGCAGAAAAGCACTTAACAAAATTCAACACCCATTTATGACTAAAACTCCCAGAAAACTAATAGAGTGAAACATCCTCAACTGATTAAAAAACATCTGTCAAAACCTACACCTAACATCATATTTAATGGTGGAAGAATGAATGCCTATCCCCTAAGATTGGAAAAAGGGAACACCACTTTTATCTAGCATAGTACTGTTAAGTTCTAGACATTGCAAAATGGTAGGAAAAAGAAATAAAAGGCACACAGTTTGAAGAGGAAGAAACAAAACTACACCGATTTTCAAATGACATGATATTGTATGTAGAAAATCCCAAGTAATCTATAAAGAAGTTTAAAAAAAATATATAACCTCAGAATAAATAAATCAGCAAGGTTGCAAAACACAAAATTGAAGTAAATATCTGATTAGTAAAACAACAAATATATAGAAACCAATATTTAAAAAACAATAATTTATAATTGCGTCATAAAATGAAATACTTATGTAGAAGTCCAATAAAACATGTATCATATCTGTATCATAAAAGTTATAAAATGCTAATCAAATAAAACTAAAGAAGACTTAATGAATGAAGAGACATTGTGTTCATGGATAAGAAACCCCGACATAGTAAAGATGTCAATTCTTCCCAAAATGGATTCTACAGGCTTCAATGTAATTCATACGAAAATGGCAAGGTGTTTTGTAGACACACACCACCTTATTTCTAAAATTTATAAAGGCACAGGACCCAGAATAGGTAATGTAACTTTGAAAAAATAGAACCAAGTGGGAGAAACCACTCTACCAGATGTTAAGGCTAACTAAATAGCTACGATTATCAGCACAGTATTGGTGGAAGGACTGACACACACACAAAAATCAATGGAAGAGCCAGAGGCCTCTGAAAGAGATTCACACAATTATGTCTAAGTGATTTTTTTACAAAGGTGCAAAAGCAATTCGTGGAAGAAAGGACAGGCTTCAATATATGTTGCTGGAGCAACTGGGCATCCGTAGACAAAAATATGAACCTCAACCTAAACCTTATTATTTAAAAAATTAACTAAAAGTGGATCACAGAATTAAATGTAAAACTATAAAACTTTCAGGAAAAAAACAATAGGCGAAAATCTTCAGGACCCAGGCAGGTCCAGGTAAAAAGTTTAGACTTGACATCAAAGGCACAATCCACAAAAGGAAAAATTAAATCATGTCTCATCAAAATTTAAAAATTTTGCTTTATGAAAAACTGAAGAGAATGAAAAGACAGGCTATACACTGGAAGAAAATATTTGCAAACAATATATTCAGTAAAGGATCTGTATCTAGAATATGTAAAAACCTTTCCAAACTCAACTTTTACTTGTCAACAGTAAAAAACAAACAAAAAAAGCATTCTGGTGCATTTTGTTTTGTTTTGTTTTTTTGGAAGATGGGCAAAAGACACAAGCCGGTATTTACTGAAGAGGACACAGAGATGACAAACAAGCCCATGAAAAGATGTGCTAAGCCATCAGGGAAGTGTGAATTTAAACCATTATCACAAAGTTCACATGTTCTCACTCATTGGAGTCAAAATGAGTTACAAATTAAAACGACTGTTCTCTGAAAGGCAGAAAGTAGAATGATGATGATCAGAGGCTAGGAAGGGGAGCAGGTAGTGGGGGAAAGTGGAAATGGTTTAGGTGCAAAAATATAGTTAGAATGAGTAAGATCTGGTATTTGACAGCACAACAGGTTGTCTATAATCAACAATAATTTACTGTTACCTTTTAAAATAACTAAAAAGGAATAGAATTTGAATGTTCTTAACACAAAGAAATAATAAATGCTTGAGATGATGGATACCCCAATTACCCTGATTTGATCATCATACATTGTGTGCTTGTATCAAAACATCACATGTACCCTATAAATATGTATAACTATTATGTACCAATAATTAAAAATACATTTTTAAAACCACTATAAGATATGCTATCACTACATATCTATCAAAATGGCCATGTTTAAAAATACTGATAATACCAAATGCTGTCAAGTATTCAGGAAAACTGGATCACTCAGACTACTGGAAGAAATGTAAACTTATACGGCCACCCCAGAAAAGGGTATGTCATTTTCTTTCAGAATTAAACATGTACTTACCACATGCAACCCAGAAACTGCACTCCTGGACATTTATCCCAGAAAAATGAAAACTTATATTCACATACAAACTTATGCATAAATGTTTATAGCAAATTTATTCCTAACAGCCAAAAACTAGAAACAACCCAAATATCCTTAATATCCTCCAATGGGTAAAATAAACTGTGATACCTCTTCTGTACCAAGGGAAACCACTCAGCAATAAAATGTAACAAATTATTGATATATACTACAACTTGGATGGATCTCAAAGAAATTATTCTGAGCAAAAAAAAAAAAAATTTAAGCAAAGCCAATCCTCATACTGCATTCCATTTATACAGTATTCTCAAAAAGACAAGACTGCAGAGATGAAGAACAGACAGTGATGGGAGAATTTAGGAGGGTGGTGGCTATGACTGAAAGGGCACCATCAGGGATCCTGTATCCTAACTTTGGTATTGGTCACATGAAATCTACACATGTGATAAAACTGTATGTAACTAAATGTGCACACACATACACACAAGTGCATGTACAAGTGTTGAAATCTCAATATGGTTGATAGATTATATCCATCAACTTGTGATACTGTACAATAATTATGCAAGATGTTATCATTGGGAGAAATTAGGTAAGATGTATATGAGATCTCTGTTATTTCTCAAAACTGCATGTAAAAGTATAATTATCTCAAAACAAAAAGTTAAAACAAAGGAATGATCTAGTACACATCAAGAGCTACAATCATGCTCATAACTTGACTTAGCAAATTCAATTCTGAAATCAGCATTTATTGCTCAAAACCCACATAAGGCACTGTGGTAGATGACAGAGATTCAGTGGTGAAAAAGGCAGGCATAGAGACTGTGTTCATGAACTTTCAGTCTAGGAAATGGGAAAATAGCTCAATCTATAAAGAGGGTCACTACATCTTCAGTCATATGGATAAGAACTGGAATCAGACTAAATTTCTAATAGTAAGAAAAAGGTTAAGTAATTTTTGGAATACCATATGCCTATTAAAATGATTATAAATATTATTTAATAGGATGGAGAAAAGCTTGTAACATTAAGGAGAACATTAAGCTTTAAAATGACATACTCATTAGTATAGACAATTAATGACAATTTGTTTTATATGAATAAAATTTTATTGAATTTTAGATAATTAGAAAGAATAAAGAAATGCAAGATAAATGCTTTCTAAACAGCATCTGATAGCATCACCTTTTCAGTGTCATAGTATTTTCACTTTTCTTTATAAAAAGTATAGACATTCATTTATTTAAATTTTTACAAAGTAAGAACCATCAAATGGAAAAAATAATAAGTAATGCTACAGTAAATTCAGCTTTTTATCAATATTGAAATGGCAATGGTTAGGTTCTGAGTGTAGCCTTCTTGGAAGAACAGTGTCTGTAGCAGCTGTTCATTTCCATTCATTCAAATAACTGAAAGAAAAAACGTCAGGAGGCCACTCCCTGTGAAGACTACACTTGCAGGAAAAAGAGAACAAAAAGCATGGTAGTAAGAGGAAGTGAGAGAACATATACAGAAAGAAAAGACACTCTTCTTGAGACATGGGATATCATAAATAATCTAGAAAACAAATCTGGAAAGACATTTGTGGGTTGCTTAAAGTGTGGTTAAGGCAAGACAGTCACCAATACAAGTACGGCCAGATCTACATAGCACAAAATAAAGTGGGGGAGTTTGTAAATTAATCTGGTGAACCACAAGTCCAGCCAAGCCAGGTAGTAACCACAAAAGGAGTCTCTTTACAGTGGTGTAAAATGCTATTGGGCAACAGTGCAACCCTGAGCTGACAAAAATGGAGGGCAGACACTCCCAGGAGCACACCTGAAGATATACATACCTTTTGTCTCAGTGTTATCTCTTTTGCAAAAAGAACTATTTTGAAAAAAACAAAAACAAAACAACTTCTGCCCTCCCTGACAAGTTAACTTTTACTTGTCAAATAAGGAGAAAGTTACCTATCCCAATACAAAAGGCATCAAGTGCTGCTCTCGTTAAGACTGACCTACTGTAATAGCAAGGGAGATCCAAACAACTTTGCTCTGTTAGGGTGCTCAGCAAGGCCACAACCCCTTAGCCCTACCTTCCTGCCCACACAACCTAGCTCGTTCATGGTATGATGGACCTCTATGGGCTCACTAAATACAACCATTGAACAAGGTGTTATACAACAGTTTTTTCTTTCTTAACCCAATGCCTCTCAAATATTTTTTAAAAAAATCTTTCATAAAAAAATATTTTTCCAGGAAAAAATAAACAGTAATTGCCATGGACCTGTAACAGATCCTAGAATAACACAGACAGGCAAGAATCTGTCAATATCGCAATATTCCAAATATGAAATTCGTGGTTCAGGAAGAGATAGCTAAATAAATAAATATGAAGGGGCTTCTCAAAGAAGTTTCCTTTGTTTTCCCCATTTCGTACTGAATTTTGTTCATGTAAAAAGTTTTGATTATATGATAGAAGAGTCAGCCCTGTTGGGACCAATATTAACCATTTATACCATTAAGCCCTCTACATAACGAGGGAATTGGGAGAGACTGAACATATCACAGGGTTGCTCATTATTTTCTTAAAGACACCTACCTTTTAAAATAATTTCAATAAACTCCATCTGGCACTTTAGTCCTCTTAAAAATTATTAAGTTAGGCATGAAGAACAAGCCCATCTGGGCGGCAGTTTGGATTTTAAGTGCTATTCTGTTCTTATATCTTTTTCCTTGGCTTGGCACATCTTTGAGATCCAGCTTTTCAAACAGAATTCTAGGACATCTTTGGTGGGGAAGCAAGTCTTCATGATGGATCATTCCAGTCCATCTTACACATCTTAGTGGCCAAGTAACAGCATTGCCTTCTTCTTTGTGCATTTTACTAATATAAGAAAGTATTTCTTTCCCAGCACTCGCCCACCCTACCCTCCCCCTTGTGTGAGGGCATTCTGTTTATTCATATCTGAACACAACAATTCCTTATGTCCTATACCAGGGACCCAGCCCGACTCTGGGCAGGTACCATGACCGGCACTGCACCAATTCGCTCCAGCGTTGCGTGGCTTATGGTGTAGGAATGAGTGTGTGGAGACCGAGGCTTTCTACTGACTGAACCATTGCTCCTGGGCATCACCTGAGGTGATGACCCTCTGTTGGCTGTCACTACCAGAGTCTTGTGTTGACCCGGCACCAGATGGCTCCCATTAGCATAAATGGATGGTATGTTGGCATTGCCTGAGTGGAGGGAGAAAGAATGGCCCAAGTCACTGAAGTGGTTGAATGACTCTGCGTTTCTATGAACTTTTGGATTGTTGCTCCAGTATCGACTGTTGTAGGTATTGGAAGAGGTTAGTGTGTTGTTCGAGGAGGAAATCTCAGTGTGAAATGCTTTGGCAGAAGAACTCTTGGGTGGAAGATCATCCTCTCTGAAAGGAACAAAATAAAGTTGTCATTAGGATTTACTTCAGGTTATCTCCTACCCTGGAATCTTTCTTTTCATGTTAAGGCTTATACATCTGAAAAACAAATCCAGGAGAGACTACTCCCCTGTGAAAGCAAGCATGGGGCAACCCTGGATGGCCTCAGCTTGCCATCCATTCCCTTTGAGACAACAGTCAAGAAAATCTCTCCTCAGCTTCTCAGTCTCCCAACAGTAGAAAAGGAAATCTCAGAACTCTCAGAGAATAGTATCTCTTCCAATACAACTTCTAAATATATGTATGTAAATAAAATTCACATAAATATATATCATATGGTAAGTACATATTTAACAAATCCTGCTTTTTATATATTTATAGTAAATATATAATATCTTGCTTTATGTATATTTAAATATTTATATATAGTAAACATATTTTTATTCACATATATATATTTACTATAAGTAGGAAATTAGTCCAAGAAGAAATCTACCACACTAGGTGCCATAAAATAGCTGGGAAATCAAACTATAAGTAGCAGAACTTCAAGAAATAATTAGAGTTGGCCTGATTTTATTGCCCTTTGGAGTTTGAGAAATCACTGTCGTATGCTGATGGAGGCTTTCTTCAGTAATTTTATCCTGGGGTAGACTCTATCCCTGCATATGGTCCAAACTCTTAAGAATTACAAGAGGCTAAAAGAAGTCATTTATTTAAGATGTTAGCCAATTTATTTAATATCTATTGAGTACACTTTAAAATACATTTCATGTAAAAAAGACAACAAGCCCTACACCTAAGAAATCTATAGTCAATGAGGGTAGTGATCAATGCAAGAATTTCACAAGTTTGAACGGTTAGGCAAGGGCTAAAGACAACGTATGTGAGGAGGTGCTGTCTGGCCTAATCTAGAATCAGATCAAGGAATTTAGTAAAGAGATGGATCAAATGAGGGGCATGGTCCAGAAAGAAGGCAGGGGCTTGTGCCAAAGCCCTGAGCAAAGGGAAAATGCGGGACAGACTGGAAGACAAAGTGAGCTGAGAGTGGTAAGACAGAAGATAAGCACGCAAGGATCAGACCCTGAAAGGCTGTGGTATGTCTCACTAAGGAGACTAGAGTCATTATAGCCTTTTCAAAAAGGATATGCCATGATAAAATCTGAGACTGGGCCTGAACCCTCAAATTTCCCCAATATGACAGGAGTCACTTTTCTTTAAAGATCATTTTGGCACTGTTTTCTTTAAATGTTCATATCCTTATCTGAACTAACCTTTCTGAGCCAAACTGCCTTTCTGAGCCATAGTGCTGTGGCCTGTCTGTATACAGGCACTGGTATGCTCTTGTGGTATTCCTTCCTGCTCTATCTTCATGTCTATTACAAATGTCAATAGTAAACACATGTTTTAGACACGTTTTACCTTTCCCATTGTGGCAGCCACCTAACCCTGCCTACCCTGGAGATACAGAAGAGAAGGGGAATTCTTCATTTGTATCCTCCTAGTTGGGCACATGCTGGACATTTCCCACCTTCACGATCCAGTGAAGAAGGTTGAATAGTACCATGAAGAAAAGTGACATACAAGAAAGTATCATTTAGCCACTTTAATTATTGTGCCCATCAAAGTTTTATGATTAGCAGATATATCTTAACTGCCAAAAATGAATAGAAATATACATTGGCTATTCAGGACCAATAAAAAAAAATCAAACACACAAACCTTATTTCATTGGGAATTTCTTCTTCCTCCTCCTCTTTATTTTTGCTTCTCCAGTAAAAGAATGCCCCTAAAATTAGTGCAATGCAAAAAATGATAATAACTGCACCAGTGCCAATGGCTCCAGCTATTAGTCCAATGTTCCTGGGCTGGGCTGCAAAATATATTTAAGGGATATTTAAAGAAAAGAGAAATCAAGAAATAGCATATACCCATGCAACTGTAATAAGCACATAAGGTTCCTAAAGAATCTGCTTAAAATGTATCAAACTGTCTAAAATCTTTCATCTATATAAAGTTAAGCCTCAATTAACTTTCTATATTGTTAGTGGCTAGGACTAACATATAGTAGGCTCTGAACGTACTTTGAATGAATAAACAATAACATGGCTTACACATTTTAGGAGAACAATACCTACTTTAGGAAATAGCACCAATCTAACTTGCCTGATCCACCCTAAATGAACGCTGAAAATTAGGGGATATCTTTCTACCTCAACCCAATCAGATAACTTCCTTTTGCAACCAGAATTCAAATATCCCAGAATTCTCTACTAAAGAAAAGTTTTCTACACTGCCATTTATAACCTAGACACCCAAAAATCATGCAGATAAAAGAAATTAGAAAGAAACACAAGAAGGTCTTGCTATACCCATAAGATTATTATAGTTTTTATAATGTCTGTAACATTATACAATAAAAACTGGTTCAATTCTAACAATACTAAGGAGAAAGATACTTTGCCATAAAGATTACCATATTACTGAGGCTAGAAAGCACCATATTGCTGACATATTTACAAACTATTTTCAATAAAACCAAAAGAATTTCTATTTAATCTTCAGACAACCTTAAGACAATTCAGCAGAACGCTTCATTTTCTGGTTTAACAAAGATCTTAGAGTTTCAGACCCAGAGTTGATATCAGAATTTCCATAAGCTTACGTGAAATAACCTGGAGATCCAGAAGACAGGTGCTGGTTCCAATAGCATTAGAAGCCACACACTGGTACAAACCTGAAGACAGGGCACTGATGTTCCGGATGGTGACTGTTCCCTGGACCTGGTCTGTCACAAAAATAATAACTGAGTGAGGATTTGGCAGGAATAATAGCAAAACCAAATAAATCAGCAGAATACTATAAAAACAGATGAATACTTGAGACCTATCAATAAATTTCTTTTGGGGGGGTAGGGCGAGATATTATTGGTTCATACACATTAAAGACTAAAATCATTATCTCACTTTAAAGACCTGTAACTTTGGAGGGCTGTCCTAAATAAGAACAATCTTAAAACTGAATCTGCAGGTTAGCATGTAAGGTCCTAAGTGTTAGTAGACTTCCTTGAGGAAATGGTGGCTAATACTTAACCTAGAGAATTTAAGGTAACATCAAACTCTAGTTCTGAGGAACTGCAATAACATCAAGATCATGTTAAACTTATAATAATTTTAACTTCATGATTGATGAAGAAAATATCAAATCTGCACTCTAAGGTATAGACTGTTACTCCCTAACAACATCTATTTACAGTTGTTTGTGTTAGCTCAGAGCCTCCAAGAAACAGGCACCAAGACAAGCATGAGGTTTACTGGAGGAAATACCAGTAAACGAGATGTGAGAGGAAGATGCAGAAGGCAGGGAGAGCCTCAGACTTTGGTGTAGGTCTCACCACTCACTGTCAAAAGGAGAGGGAAGCAAGGAAGATTGGGTAAGAAGAGTCTCAAGCTGCAACACACTTTTATGGAAGTGTCCACCAGGCAGATGGGAAGTCCTTGAGCCAAAGTCACCTGTTAAGGGAGTCCCATGCTTTGCAGAAATAGGCCTGCACTAGTAGCCCTACTGTGGCTCATCACTGGCGAGGAAGAGCCCAGGTGAAGCTTGGCCTTGGTGTGAAGTAGTGGTGGATCTAGAGGGGAAGCAGCAGGGCTTTCAGTCAATTACGTTCTCCACATCAGGAGTATGAACAATACATTTTCAAGGCCACTGCACTGGTATTGCCAAGAAATGATTCAATAGTTCACATTTTAGTAATTCGTCAATATTAGCATAGTTTGATTATTTATTCCTATAAAATATAAATGATTTACAGGAATAATTTTTAAAAGTTTATGGTTACTAATATGTGCCAAGCATTGGGTTAGCTTTTGTATGCATTATTTCAATGTTTACAAATAACCCTGAGGTATTTTTATTATTAATCTCATTGAACAATCAAGGAGACTGAAGCTTTAGATGTGTAATAAGATTACACAGCTGGCTGTTAGGAAATTCAGTTGGATGAAGGGGCTGTCTTACCTCTAAGCTCTAGGCTTCATTGCCTCCCTTATACAGGAAAGATAATACATTTAGTCATCTCAACCATTCAAAATAGCTGCAAATTTAGAAGTAAACAGAAAAGCCTCCTAATAGGACAAGTAAAAAAATATTCTGACACAAAAGTCCAAAAGTATGCCTGGGGCAACACCTGGAGCTATCCCCACCCTGGGTTACTTATTTTTAGATGGAACTAAGATTTAGTTAACTGTTTTCTGCTGGCAACCATCATCTCTATCAAGATAAAAGGCAGAAGCAGAGAGGAGGGGTCAGCAATGTGTGCATGCATTTAATTCATTCATTTAATAAATAAATATGTATTGAGCATCTTCCTTTGTGCTTGGTTTTCTAAGGATGGTGATACAATAATGAACAAGACAGGCCCAGTCCCTTGCCCTAATGAGACAAGTATGCATAGAATTACAATAAATGGGTAAGTGCCAGCCATGGCTAGAGGACAGAGGGCGATGGGGAACAGACAGGAGAGACATCTAATGAGGACTGAGAAATCAAATAGGCTACAGGGGAGGAGAAAACAATTGTTGTCTCAGAAACTATCAGGCACACAGAAAGGTGCTTAATAAATAAAGGTGATCAACAAATAAAAGGGTTGTCTACTCTTTAGTGTCTGTTGTGTACCTCATACACTGTACTAAGAGCATTAAATGTGCTTCATTTAATCTTCATAACAAGCTTACATTCTATATTCCCTACTTTACAAAGGTGAGACAGCTCAGAGAAGCCATGCATTTGTCCAAGATCACAAAGTAAACAAGTAGCAGCAATCTATAAAATGAGGTTTGTCCAAGTCCAAAGTTTATACTCACCATACATATGTTTGGCACTCTAGCACGGCGCTTAAAGCCATATTATTCTACAGGGTGCAGCTATAGAATATTTCCTGACTAATAAATGTTCCAATGCTGTATTTATAAACTAAGCCATCTGCCTAGCTCCCTCTTCAACACATGTTCTAATATCATCAATGCAAGAAAATCATAATCTCCTGCAAATCAACCATACGGTTTGTGTTCCTGGGGTTTTTGTTGGTAGTGGTGGGGTGTTTTCCCCCTAAGTTCCGGAATTCTAAAAATTTGATGAGCTCACACCAAACCAGTAATTTTGTTGACATTTCCAGAGACAATCTGGGAAATTATAAACAGCTCCTCTACACAACATTCTGCCATGTAGAAAGAGGTAAATTCTGAAGATTCTTGCTTTAAAATGTTATTTTTAAAAGTGAAGTCGTTGTTCTTCCTTTTGTCTCTACAGATGCCAACATCATGAGCATGCTTCTGTAAGAAAATATTATGAAATGAGGTTGATATACTATGGTAGAGTTAACTTGGAATATAATCAGGGAATGAGACAGGTACATTGATAAGAGAAGATTAACCAGAACAAAATAGCCCTGTTTAT
Source organism: Saimiri boliviensis (assembly GCF_048565385.1). Taxonomy (NCBI): domain Eukaryota; kingdom Metazoa; phylum Chordata; class Mammalia; order Primates; family Cebidae; genus Saimiri; species Saimiri boliviensis. Next base: position 32,578,929 of record NC_133456.1, on the reverse strand, counting down.
GTAGACAAGGCAAAATGAAGATGGGAGCAACTTCAGCTAACAGCAGACTGTTTGCAGCCACAAAACACACAGCCCTTTCTGAAACTAACCGGCTAATTCCTCAATCTGTCATTTCACTTGGGCTGCCCGGGCAGGAAAGTAGTTTTCTGAAATATAGTTAAGAGAATAAATATTCTTTTGAACTGCTTTTAAAGAGTAGGGAAAGTTCAATGGCATGAAACCACAAAATTTGGGAAGCTCAAAGGGCATCACACCCCACTGTTTCAGTTCACAGCAACTATGCACCTGGTTCAGCAGCTACATAACTGGCATAGAAGGCCCTTCTGAATTACAGAAACCCAAATGTCAGTGTACACATTTCCAGTTCCATCCTTTCTCCTTAGTTCCAGAATGCCGCCTCTGGGTGCCTAGTAGGTGATGCTAAAAGCATGTTTTCCAATTAGACAGGCTAAGTTTGAATCTATTCTACCTCCTACTAGTCATGGTCTTGAGTATGTTAACTGTTTTCCTTCATACATTTTGATTTCCTCATCTGTAATATGGAGCTACCAAAGTGCCTACATATGGTAGGTTACTGAGAGGACTAAATGAGAGGTTACTATAGTACCTGGGAATGTTTCCATGCGGGAATTCCTTCCTGGTACTTCTAGGGGAACTGATATATGTTTCTGAATAATAAAAAATATTCAGTCAAGATATATGAAAAATGTCTAGTGTCTCCCAATAGATATTAATTCCCAATAGATATTGATCTTCGGGATTTGAAGAGTGACAGATAAGAATTCTTAAGTCATAAATTATATATTTCATAGCATGTATATATTTTAAATGAGTGACTATAATAAACTGAACATACATAAAAGTTTTAGAAGTATTCTGTAGACTATATAACAGTGGATATATACTTTATTGTTATTTGAATGAATATATGACATGAAAATTATATATTTCAATAATATGTAAAAATTATCCTAACCTGAAAAAGATATTTGTTAATTTTTTTAAAATGGTTAATAAAGGGAAAATTAATACAAAATAAATGACAAATTAAAATCTGTGAAAAAACTTAAAGATAATATCATAGCTACTTAATTTTAAACTCTATTACTCTTAAATTTAAAATACAACATTGGACACAGAACATTTTATTTCATTGTGTGTTGATACTGGCTGAATTAAGACAGAGACGGAGGTGGGACAGGGAAAGAACCAGTTCCCATTAATAGAATGTCCAAGGGCACCTTCTCGATGGATGTTAGGATACATACTGCTTCACAGCAGATCAGTTTTTTTGGTCAGTGATAAAAATATTTTGTCTGTTTGCCCTGATTTTGGTTTTGCCATTGAAATAGATATTGTGTTTGCCAAATCAGATTTTAAATTCATTTCTGATCTCACGTTAGTATATTTCAGAGCAACATTCTCATCCTCTTCTATTTGCATTTCTGCCATTCAAGTATTCACAAAGAGCTGAAGGCTACAGCAAATATTCAAATGTGCGAAAATACCAATGAACATTACTCAGCAATATTTGAATAATGTAGTGTGTACAAATACATTAGTATTTTCTTGCAAGAATGATTCACCATTAGCAACACTCTAAGACATACAAGACTTGGTGGGGCTACACATACTCATCACATGGCAAAAGCTACAAGCAAGACCAATTAGATTTTGACTGCTTCTCTCCTACCCACTTCTGTTGATACTGCTTTTACTTTTAACTGGACATTAATAGATTATTCTGAATCAGTATCTCTCTATGTTGACTGTAGCTCCCTAATTCTCAACAAATGGCACATGGTGCTCAAGAAATGTTACCATTATCATTATTCCAAACCCCATCTAGAGGTCCCAGGAGACCCCTAACTCACTGCCCTTCCTCGAGCAAACCTCTACAAATTCCTCTTCTGAGTTAAGATGGTTACTGTTGCTTCAGTGGCCCACAACAGGAATCTGAGTTAACTCTGACTCTTCTGAGTTCAAACATCTAATCAAGCTCAATATATTGTAATTTTTTCTTCAATCTCTCTCAAGTCTTACCCTTCCCCACTGTACTTTCTCCATCCCTGTCACTAGGGACTTAGTTGAGGTCCTCTTCATTTCTTGGTGGGGCTATTATCAAAGCCTTCCATTCATGACTAGCTGCCAATCTTTCAGCGTGTTTACTGACACAGTTTTTAAAATGCACATCTAGTGATATTCTCTTCTTTATAAATGTCAGTGCATCTCTATAGATAGAGATAACATCCAAATTCCTTGCATATTACATAAAGCCTTTCACGATCTGGACTTCACCTTTTCGAGCTCCTCTCTGGAGAAACCTCCATGAACCTTTATGTCAGCTTCACAGATCTTCTCACTTAAAAATGTCAAACTTTCACACTTGCAAGATTTTGAGAGCATGGTTCCCTGTAATACCCACTTTTACCCAGTGAAACTTCTGTCCATCATTTAAGATCCCTTTCCTGCTTAGGAACCCTTTTCCCTATAATGTTCTTCCTGGACTCCTCAGGGAGAAGTAATATTTCTATAATTTAAATTTTATGGCACTGCATACATTTTTGTAGCATTAAACGTGTAGTACTATGACTGTCTCTTTAAAACTGAGCTCTAGGACAGAGACACGTCTCTTTGTATTTCTCCACCTTTCCCAACAGTCTGCTCTAAAGCAGTTGCACAGAATAAAGTGCATATTTGCATATATACACATTTAAAAATAAATGAATAAACAAATTAATATAGTTACAATTGTTGGCATTCAATCTTTTAAAACAGAGAAAATACGAACATTATATAGGATTTGTTTCTTTATGTCAAAAGGCAAAAATAAGGGAAAAAACTCATCTTCAGTTAGAATAACATCTTGATGAAGCAGAAATCAGCACTCATTTATTCAGCACCTTTAGTGGGTGAAAATTTTTCTGCTCCCCATGAAAAAAATTTATGGGAGCACTCTTACTGGGAAGGGAAATAGCACTGTCAGTTCAAGAGACAGAATCAGGCTGTATCTGGTGGCTCACACCTATAATCCCAGCACTTTGGGAGGCCAAGGCATTTGAGACCAGCTTGGTCAACATAGCAAGGCCGCATTTCTACTGTATGTATACAAAATTTGTTAGGCATGCTGGCATCTGCCTGTAGTCCTAGCTACTCAGCACACTAAGGCAGGAAGATAACTTGAGCCCAGGAGTGTGAGGTTATGGTAAGCTGTCATCACGCCACTGCACTCCAGCCTGGGTAACAGAGCAACACTTTGTCTCTGAAAAATGAGAGAGGAGAGAGAAGAGGAAAGAGAGAATGGAGACGGGGGGCAGGGCGGGGGAGAGAGAGAGTATCAAGATTCCTGAGTGTTACAAGCACGCCAGAAGAACTGTAGTCCTTCTTATCGGTTCTGGGCAAACCTAGTCTCTTCTTGGAACCTCGGTCTTCTCCCTTTAACATGAGAGTGGGACCATGGTAATATTTAAGATACTCTCCTGCTACAGCTATGATCTCTAAAGATATACACAGAGTTCTCAGGCAAGCAGGAGAGTTAATGATCTCTCTTCACTGTATTAAATTATGAAAGGATGAGGAAAACAGAGGATTTCTTATAAACCATGAAAGAAAAATGTACAATCTGGATTCAGAAAATGTGAACCATTAATAATAAAAATAAATACACCACACTTTATATTTACCAAGATAAAGAATGGATGGAAAATTGATTGCCATTATTTACACATAATTTTAAAAAACACATTTTAAAGTTCTCTGTGTATCTTTAAAGTGTGAAGGTTATTCTCCCCTTGAAGTCAGAAAGGAGTTGTTTTTCCCCTAATTATCCCTCAGCTTTCCTTGCTGAGTTCAAGTTTTACCGAACTATCGTGAGAAACAACTGTGCTAATCTCCATCCTTGGTTGCCAAGAAACTGCAGGCTTGGAGAGTGGGTGTCACTTCAGAAAGGAATCCCAGTCTACGGCTTGATACGCAGTTCCTGTGAGCTAGCTCCAGCCCCGAATTTTCAATTGCTGCAGAACAAACCCCATGGTGTCTCACATCTCCAATCATCTCACTCAACATCACAGGGCCCAGCCGCCTGACCACCCTCACTGCATTGACAATCATCCCTTTCTTGTTTTGCTCATCCCTTCATCTTCCCAAAACCTCTAGAGATGTTGGCAGAAACAAACAGAAAATATAACTCACGGTTTTAGAGAAACTACAGAAGAACCATCCAGGTGAAAAGTTTACATGAGGACAACAGGAAAGGGATGTCATCATGAAGAAAAGTTAACTACACAACGAACAGGAAGATTAGCATACAAAGAGCACAAAGTTATGTGAAGGTGACTATAAAATTGGTATGCTTAAAATTATTAATACAGAATAGTCACCATAATAAAAGACCCAAAAGCAACACAGAAACAGCCAGGTGCTGTGATTCACACCTGTAATCCCAGCTACTCAGGAGGCTGGGGTAGGAGGATTGCTTAAGGCCAAGAGTTTGAAGGTACAGTGAGCTGTGACGGTGCCACTGCACTGCAGCCTGGATGACAGAATGAGACTCCATCTCTTAAAAAAAAAAAAAGAGGAAAGAAAATAAGAAAATAAATTTTAAAATTCAGGGATAGGCTGAACAGCCTTCAGAGCAGAAGAAAGAACTGGTGATCTGGAAAAATTTTAAAAACAAAAACAAAAACAAAAAACAGAATGCCACACAGAAAGGTAAAGAAATTTACTGATAAGCAAAGGGTTAAAAAAACATGGCATACAGAATTAAAAGAGTAAACCAAGAGCAAACAGGAAATGATAAAGAAAAAAGAGAAAAGGCTATATTCAAAAATATAAGGACAGAGAATTTTCCAAAAGCGACAAAAAACACAATCTCTCAATTTAAGAAGCACCACAAGCCCATAGCAGAATTAATAAAAATTAACACATACCTAAACTATATTCTGGGATCTATAGAACACCAAGTACAAAAAAAAATGCAAAAAGCAAAATAAGGAAAATGCAAATGCCTACAGATTACCGGCAGATTTCTCAATAGAAACAAGAAAGGCTGGAATAAAATGGAACATTTTCAAATTCTTGAGGAATGATAACTAATAATCTAGCATTCTATACTAACTAAACTGCATTCAAGAGTGTAGGGAAAAATATATTTTCAGAAAAACGAACCCAAGAACAACTTAACACTCATAGATCATCAATGTAATACCTACTGAATGGTGGGTGTACTTCAATATAAGAAAATGGAAGAGAGAAAAACTGACTGTGATGAAAGAAGCAATGCTGAGCAAAAAAACTGGCAGACTTCGGGGTAAATCTAAATAAAACTGAAATGTCCATAAACAATGACAAAAATCAGGATGATTAATGAGGAGAAAAGTTAAAAATAAGGTGGAATACACTAAAGCCAAGAAAAGAACTAAAACACAGACAATAAAAGTACAGAACTTAAACATATGAGAGAGAAGTTGAGAGTCATGATGGATAGAATAAAAATATCCAAAAAATGGCTAATAGGAGAAAAGAGAGAGAACTAATGAGATGAAATATTCACACAGATTAGGGGAAATGGAAGAAATAAAGCTTTCTATGGTCCTATTATTTGGATAGACGGTAGAGTTTTTTTACTTCTGGACTACATTAAATCAAGTATACATTTAATAATTTCAAGAATAGCACTAAGAGAAATACACTTATAACTTCAAAAGTAGAGGAGAAAAAATATTATTATAAAGAATATTTGAATAATCAGTAGGAACGATGGGAAGAGGGGACATAAAGAAAAAACCTTGATAAATAGAAAACCTCAAATAAAATGCTAGAAATTGAACTATACCCATAATCATTAATATAAATGAACTCAAAGGACAGAAGCTCTCAGATTATGGATTGAAAACCAAACGAAATCCAGATATATGTTGTCTATAAGTAATACACCAAAACACAAGGCATGGAAAACTGAAAGCCAATGAACCAAAGAATAGAAATGTGCCAACAAGAATTAGCCAAAGAAAGCCACTGTAGCTTTTTAAACATAGAGAAACAATGAGGTATAACAAATCTGTAAGCACCTAATGACCCGGGCTAAAAATAAATAAAGAAAAACTAGCATAACTTTAAGAACAAATTGACAAATCCACAGTCTTACAGTATGATTTTTAAACACAAATTTCTCATAAAATCAGAGCCAATGCATGTAAAATATTGCTCAAGATATAGTATACTGAATAACACAATTACCACACTTTATATGCAATGCATGTACAAATACATACTCTAACACCTGCAACTGAACATAATGGCTCTTAAATTCTCCATCTTGCTGGCTCCACTACAAATACACTGGCCCCTTTGATATTCATCAAATACATGGGCACATGTCCACCTCAAAGCCTTCATATGTCCATTCCCTCTGGCTAGAATGCTCTCCAGTCCCCATATCCACATGGCTCATTCCTTCATTATCTTTAAATATTTGCTAGAATATAATGAGGCTTAGCTAAGCACCTTACTCAAAATTGTTGTTCCTCGTCCCCTAATCTATTTTACTGTGATGTAATCTTTCCCCACAGAACGTTGCACCTTATCACAAATTCTGCAATTTACTGATTATATTTCATCTCCACCCATTAGAATGTAAGCTCTACAAAGAGAAGAATATCTATTCTGTTCACCAATGTAACTTCAGCACCTAGAACGGTTTCCAGCACCTGATAGGTGCTTAACAAACATCTGTTGAATGAATGAATGAATGAAGTACAGAAATTTATGCAAGTTACAAGAGGTTAGATAAAATCGAAATCTGGGTTTAGCAAGATAGATTTTAAAAATAGAGGAAAGTCACATATAAACAGTATTAGGAATGAAAAGGGGACTAAATACAGAGTTTAAAACTTCGTAAGAGAATAATAATGATGATAATTTAAATATTAATATTTAGTAGGGGCTTACACATGCCAGCTGCCATTCTGCACATCTTCCATGCTTATTCATTTAACCTTTGTCCAACCATAAGTTAGTTATGATAATTATCTCCATGTTACAAATAAGAAAACTAAGACACTAGGTCACATACCCAGTGGATTCAAGGTTCAAAACTATGTCCACCGATTCCAGAACTTACACTCTTAAATACATTATTCTGCTTCTGCACAGAGAATTCTATGAACATCTTGATGATGATATGTATAACTTGGACAAAAAAGACTTTTCCGGAAAAATATGGAAGATACGGAAAATCTGTACCATTAGAGAAACTAAATCAGTAGTCAAAAATCTACCAACAAAACATAAGAGCTAGGCAAACTTTCATAGGCAAATTCTATAGAATCATCGTGATGCCCAACTTATTCATACTATTTCAAAGAATAGAAAAAAGAAAAGCTACAAAACTCATTTTATAAGATTATTTGGTATTATATGATACTAAAATTGAACTAGGACAATAGAAGACAGAAAAAAAAACCTATAGGCCATTCTCACTTGGGATCATTGATACAAATATTTTCTTAAAATAGTAGCAAACCCCATGGAACAATTTGTGTTTTTAAACCTCAATCAAGGAAACTTTATTCCATAAATGCAGGGATGTTTTAACAATAGAAAATGTTAAATGTAATTGATTTATTGAAACTTGGGCCCAGATAATTCTTTGTTAGGAGGGCTTTCCTTGTGCATTATACAATTCCTTCTTTTTCCCCAACTTTACTGAAGCACAAATGACTAACAAAAATTGTGTATATTTATGGTATGTGGTATGATATTTTGATATACATATATACTGTAAAAAGTTTACCACAACCAAGCTAATATGTCAATCACACTACATAACTACTTACGTGTGTGTGGTTGAGAACCATTAAGATCTACTCTCAGCAAATTTCTAGTATACTATACAGTAATGCTAAATATAGCCATTATGCTGTACATTAGATTTCCAGAATTTATTCATCCTGAATAACTGAAACTTTGTACCCTTTAACCCACATCTCCCCATGTCTCCCACTTCCCAGCCCTTGGAAACCACCATTTTATTTTCTGCTTCTACAAGTTCAACTACTTTAGACTCCTCATTGTCTTAGTTTGTTTAGGCTGCTAATAACAAAACACCATGGACTGGGTACTTTATAAGCAACAGAATTTATTTCTCATAGTTCTGGAGGCTGGGAAGTCCAAAATTAAGGCCCCTGTGGATTTAGTGTCTGTTAAGAGCCCATTTCCTGGTGTCTAGATGATAATGTCTTCTTGCTCTGCCCTTACAAGACAGTTCTTTGGGTGGTCTGGAATCAACTCAGTTCTTCCCATTTTCTTGCTCACTGTTCTCAAGAATATCTATAGAACATGCTAGGAAAACAATATCCTGAGTTATGGAGGAACTGACTGGAACACCTCAGGTTCTGCTCCAGACCCTCCTAAAAACAGGATGTCCTTCAACACTTTAGTGCAGTGACACCTGGGTTTAAAACTCAGGGTGAGCTGCTTTCTGGGTTCTCTCAGCTGATACACAAGAGGGCATGTGCAGACAAGACTCTATCTGCTCCAGGCAGCATTTCTGAGCCTTGTGGAACTGGTTTTCAATGAATGCTAGGCTTCTGTTGTCCTTTGCTGCCTATTAAGTAATAAATTCACTTCATGAAACTCATTTTGTATATGAATGTTCTGTCTCATGAAACTCGGGCAAGTAACCAGTCAGAGTGAATCTGCTTCACAGTCCTCACTTGGTGAAAGGGACTAGCTAGTGCACTGGGTCTCTTTTATAAGGTTGAGGACATCATGCCTTTTTACCACTAAGTACTTTAGTGAATACTTCCTAAAAACAAAGACAGGTTTTATATCATCACAGTACATGCATCAAAGTCGAGAAATTTAACTCTGATCTAATAGCATTCACTAATCTATAGTTTACATTCAGCTTCATCAGTTATCTCCACAATGTCTTTTATAGCTACTTGTTTACCTATTCAGATGGTAAGCCAATATTCTTCATTACATCTAGTCATTTTAACCCATTTATGCTCAGTGTTCCATTACTGGAATGCTAAGCATGTGGGAGTAATTTATATCCTACTGCTCAAGGTCATTGCCAAGGTCTGATCGCAAAAAAAATCAAAAAATTACAACCTCAGGCATAAATGAGTTAAATCCTTAGTCTTTCTCATTATGGACAGTTTGGCCTTCACATTTGTTTGTGGTTTCCTCATAAGATTTAGGTTATGTGTTTTTGACAGTAATAACACAGAAATGATGTGTCCTTCTCAGTACATATATTAGGAGGTATGTGATATCAGTTTGTCACAATATTGGTGAAGTTTACTTTGATCACTTGGTTAAAAGAGTATCCAACAGGTCTCTCCCTTATAGTTACTTTTTTGTCATTAATAAGCAATTTGTGGGGACATACTCTGTAATTTAATAGCCTGTTTCCCATCAAACTTTTGTTCACTGTTTTCACTCAATGACAATTTTCTAACTCCATTATTCCTTGTATACACACTATGGCATCAGACTGTGGGGGAAAAAATGCTTGCTCTTTGACTCCATTTATTTATGTTTACCTGTAGGGATTTGGTGATTCATATTTTATTCTATGGACTATATATTTATTTTAATGTTCAAATTGTCCCATATTTGGCCAGAGGGAGTTCCCTCAAGCTAGTCCCTATATATAAAAGAAATTCTAATCTCAAAATATTATTCCCTTGTCACCAACCAGACTTCTGGGGTGCACTTTCCTGCTGTCAAATATTCTTTTTTCAGAGAATGCATCATGAGTTTATATTAAGCAATTGTAAACATAATCAGTAAAGTAAACTCTCTGGAAAAAAATCTAAGTTATTTTGGGGTAATATTCTATTTTGAGATCTACTTTATTAATATGGATATCAAGAGATAAATTTGAAATAAAAATATTACCATTTAATGTACATGATTATGATAGATATGGTTATCCAAAGTAATTATGATAATCAATCCAGAGTTTAAATTATAAAAGACAAAGTTTTCATCCTTGTCATTCAAGTTCACTTTTATACCTAAAGTTGCAGAATATTCAAGTTGAAAAGAGGATATGGTATCAAGAAATGTGACTGAAATACACTTATCCAGAAATAAAGAGGTTATGGAAGGCTCTTTCTATAGCTATTTCTCAACTACCACTGTCAACTCTTCATTTAAAATTCCAAATTCCATCCAATATTCCACAGAGATATTATAAATAAAAAAACAAAATGCTGCCACAGAGGACCTTAAAGTTATTGTTAGCCCCTTTATTAAAAAAAAAAAAAGTCAAAAATCTGAATACCATTTTCAATACGTCAAGACAAGAGCTATTTCAATCATGCCATTTACAATGGTGAGATAGACAAATCAGTCCACAAAAGCAGCGATTTAGCCAACTGTGTGTCTGAAACATTTAGCAATAAACAACAGTACTGCAGCAATCATTCTTTCAGTAATAAAAAGTTATTATGTTGAAAAGAAGTTTTTTTCATAATGATGAATTTGAGGCTAGGTTAATTAAAAGATGATGGGAAAGTCCATCAATATTAGTTAGGATTATTAGTGGAAATGTATAGGCTCTTTAGAGGCTTGTGGCACTGGCTCGTTATTATGAATAATTTTACTACAACTTAGGACTTTCCTTTTCCATGACAGATGTGGACCAACAATATAATTCAGATTTATCAAGCATAATTAAGGTGGTTTGGGGCCTCTGCATTAACTGCTAACACTTTATGTTTAAATTTCAGATTTGTAAATCTACTCTGAGAATACTACAAGAAACATTTTCTGTATTATAGATGATACAATACCTAAAGCTGCTAAATTTTATTTTCTTGAACCAGAGTATTTTATATGATTCTATATCTTCTCCTCATTTTATCTGACAAAATCTCTTCATTTTTTTTAAGGATGTCCTCTTTTAAATTAAATTTAAAGAGCTGGGTTTACATGTAGAAATCATCCATGATACACAGGCTTCTTCCATTATTACCTGTCTAGGCTGACCAATTCCTGGATCTGCTGTGACCTGAGGCCTTTTCCTTTACTCTTTCCTATCTTCCTTATCTAACCAGATTTGAGACTGAAAACAGGAGGATCAACCTCTTGACACTATGCTCATGTTTCTCCTAGTAAAACAGGCAGCTCTACCTCAAGCAGGAAGTGTATTCTTAGACACAAACTTAAGGAATTATCTTACAGTTAATGCAAAGAAGTTATCATTTAGATGCTTTAAATCTTCACGTGACTGGGACCAGAGTTTCCATGTATAGTTACCACTGGATGAAATACATTTCATAAAGGCAACAAAGAGAAGAGAGAGTACATTTTTTATTCACTTTAAAGCTGAAAACACAAAATGATCCAGAAAGCTTTTCAGCAGTTATAGGGTGTTATTTTTCAAACCTATTAAAGTTAATTACTCTTTGAATCTTAGAATCAGAATTGTCCATGATAACTAATAAAATGGGTAAAGCAGCACTGTACATACCCTGAGTGGCTGTTGGAGGTAGTTTGAGGGTATTGTCTAACTTCTCCCAAAGGTAAGTTGGTCGAGGAATGCCTTCCTCGGAGCTACAGAGCAGGATGACATCGCTGCCAATATCCTGGGATCCTTGGATTTGGCAGTGTGGGGCAGAAGGGGGAACTATAATAGGAAGAGTAAGCAATAAAGTACACATTTTACTGTGAGCCAAGTGATGATGGAGGAGACATCAACATTCAGTACACTGGACCCTTAGATTACATTGTTTTGGGAACATAGGAGACAGACAGCCTCATGCCTGAAACCAGAGGAGTCATGTACCCATTCACGAGGCTCAGGCACAGGTGCAGGCCTGCAACTTGGGTAAGCAGGGGGGAAATATGTACAAAGGACCTTCACCCTTTGACTGTATTTTCAAGGTATCTTAAGATCTTCCTTTCACTCTGCTTCACCTAAAGAAGAATTCTTAAGATCCATTGTGTCATCATGTTGCTTTTAAAAACATTGCTGAAAGAGGCTACCTTTAGAGATTTGGCAGGGCAAGGGAAAAGCCACATTTAGAGTTGGCAGGGTAAGAGAAAAGTAACCCTTACCCTGCCAACTATTCTCCAGCTAAGACCACCTTAACAAGGTCCTGTGTTCCTTTCCAAACAAAAACTGGACAGACCCACTTTACACCAAATTCTGCTTTATGCTGGGGAAAGTTAAACTAAGGTTCAAGTAAAAGCAAAGTTGATGATAATGCAGTGGACATTTCATGATCATTAAGACAGGACACAAAAAATATGGAACAAAAATTACCAAAAAGAACACTAAAGGAAGAAGGTGTTACAGTAACAAGAAAGAAAAAAAAACATAAACTAAGCCCATAGCTTGGGGAATGCAGACAGTAGTGTTTACATCCAATTTATGATTTATTTGTAATGCTAATGACTTTTCAGTAAATATGTTCACCCTTTCCAAAATGAATGAATGAAAAAAATGAACGCAAAGTATACAGAGGAATCATATAAAAAAGAGTGGGTAGAGGAAGAGAGAAAAATAAAAGGGCATAGGTAGAAAGAACAAAAATCCTAGAGAACCCTAACTACTGTGGTGGGGCAGACCAATCTTCGGTTGCCTTTGTCATTGCCACTGTGATGCCAGGAAGAGAAACCCAAAATAATTCTTTGGCAGTAGTGCTAATTATAAAATAAATTAAGGGCTTCTGTCTTCTTTAAAAAAAAAAAAAAAAAAAAAAAAAAAAAAAACCACGCTGAGAAGTCTGGACAAACAAAAAAGAAGTAAGGTTGGATAATATGGAAAGCAAGTCACCTAACTTACAGGTATAAGTATCAGAATATTTAATTCCATTAGAACTCTACACTCCGTACTCAGAGTATTTTAGGGTCTACACAATCTTTTAAGTGAATATGATTTTGAGAATAGAAATCCCCGACTTGGTCATTAGTTTTCTCATTTTTCTCATTCTGTTTGAAGGCTGGGAGAAAAAAGCACTAGGGGCTATAGTGTATTCTTAAAGAGGGAAAATGACAGGAATTCACAACACCTCTATTCTTAAATAACTCAACAATGAAGGAAAAAGAAAGCGGGGTGGAGTCTGACAAGTACTACAACAGTAGGTTCTGAGACTTGAGCAGGATGGAGGAGAATCAAGAACATCAATCTTCTCTAAGTACTTTTTCCATCTCCCCAGATGAACTGAGTTTAGCTACCTCTACCACAAGTATTCATTTAGAAAGCAGTATTTCATATTAGAGACAGAAGAACTGAAAAATAAAACATGTTTATAATGGATACAATTTAGCATGAGATAGTCTAATAACATGGTGTAATGGAAAGAGTGCTGGTTTGAGTAAGAAGAGCTAAATTTTAATATAAACTTTGCTGTTTATTTTCTACGTAATCTGTGGGAAAAAACCCTAAAACTATTTGGTCTCAGTATTAAGATGATACTGTGATTTATTCTTCAAATGAGGATACTTGTGGGAGGAAAAGGTGTTACTACAATTACATCAGGACAACAGGTGCAAGCCAAGAACTGTGGTAACCCCACTTGGTGTTACATAGATATGAAGTAATAGTATTATTCTCACACATGCTAAAACTTCTGCTGTGTACCCAAGTAATTATTGATTAAATTTGCTCTCAACAATAAGTTCTGTCCTGTAGAAGCTTAAGAAAAGTGAGAGACCACTTCTGATAGTATTTGATACCATCTTTCTTCACCTTCAGAAAATGTCATTAAAGAAGTAAGTTTTAGAGACCACCAGAAAGGAATGGGTAGACTATCTGTAGAAAGCACAGAGAAGCAGAGAAGAGGTAGAACTGAGAGAAGACAGAAAAAGAACATAAGAGGACTGAGGGTGTAGAATGAAGGGCAGAAGTAAGTACACTTGAGAGGAGATTCATAAGTAAAGCCCAACTGCCCAGGACTCTTCTGTCACTCACCTAACACCGTGAGACCGGTGACCCCAATGTTCCTGCCCCCTCTGTCTGGAAGGTTGTTGACCAGACACTGGTAGGTGCCTGTATCTGATAACTGAGTGTTATTAATGAAGATAGAGACATTGGTAGCTGGCATGGTGCCTGTAAATCCTACCCTACCATGGAACCGGGGGGCACCATCAAACGTCTGTCCACCCTGATACAGGATGACCTGCAAAAGAAAGCAAAATAAATAAACTGGCCATTGTATCCTCTCCTAGACACAAAACAGTAACTATATGGTGGACAGTACCAAATACTGCACCAAATGTTAGAAAATTTTATTTCTAATATAAGAATTATCACCAACATTTTTTTTACTGTACTTGTTCACAGGTATCTTGGAGTTTTAAATTCTCACATACCAAATTAGAATAGTATTTTTTCCTTACCTAACTCATCAAAACATAGAAAACTTCTTTGATGCTACCCACCCTACTATTAGTTCATAAATATTTTTACCATTTCAAAAAATTGATTCCAAAATAAAATTTTAAAAATATTAGCACTGCCATTCTCATGCTTACTAGTTCACACAATGATAGATTATAGGTATAGACTGAACGTAAGTAAATGTCACAAAAGGGAAGAAGAGTTACAAATCCATGATTGCTATTCTTATGTCAGCCTCCATTATCAAAGTTAGGTCTTCATGGAAGACTCAGAATGACTTAACAAACAGCCCTTTGGGCTGTGAATGAAGGACTAGGTTCTATTCAAGCTCTACCTGTAATGTGTTTAGTAACTCTAGACAAGTTCTTTCTCTGCTTCTTTAGCTCCATCCTTGCCTCCTAAAATAATAAGATTGAATGATCTTGAAGACTGCGTCTAACTACAAAAATTCTTTAAAGAAACAAAAGGAAGCTTCTATTGAATTTCATATCAGAAAATTTAGCTTATAAAATATTTTGAAGTAATAATAAGCTTACTGAAGGAAGAGGATAGTGATATATAGTAACAAGAAAAAAAAAAAACTCCATTATCATTGTAAATAAACGTGTAACCATTGGCACGATTCATTAATTTCCTGAGCATTATTTTCTGCAGTGAGTTCTACAAATTATGGGTCTTTTTCCTGTAATAGAAACAGCTTACTGGGGAGTAGCTTCCATTGTCATGTACATTCTTTCATGTACACATTCTATTAATAATTTATATGAGACTATTTACACTGGCTAACATGGCTAGTCATGTTTTACTTTGAAATACTAGTTAAATTAACTTTAAAGAAACCAAGTAGTACAACCTAATATTACTTCCACACTATTATCACTTATCTTTTCAAAGTACGCTCTCAACCATCTGTGTTGATGCCAGTCCCTTCTGGCCACAATTGCCTGTTAGCAATGTTTTTGATAAAATTCCAGGTTCCTACATAAACTCTCAGAAGGATACTCTTAACATCTGTTACCTTTTTAAAAAGAGGATAGCCTCTTCTGATAGTTGACTGACAAGGCAGAGGAGTAGGCCTTAAAAGAGCAGACGCACATTGGAAATGCCACCTTATTCTTGAAACCAAAGATGTACTCAGGATGCTTCCCTACCCACCTCCTCTGAAAAGATTAACCTTTTAGAGGTAGCACAGGATGGAACAGAAGTACCTGTTCAGGCTGGTTGGCATTGGAGAGAGGAATGACCATCCAAATGACATTGAGGTTAATGAGGGCAGCGCTGGTAGTGAAAGTGCAGGGCAGGACTGCTGTCTGACCCCGGGCCACCTGGATACTCCCAGGGCTCTCTGACACTTCCAGGGATGCTGCAACACCTACAGAAGAAGGAACAGGAAGGTTATATGCTCACCTTTTCCCCACAGTCCAAACTCCTTCAGGAAGGTTTGTGTGTTTTACGTTATCATATTATTATTGATCATGGTTGAGTAGACTGACATGATAGTCTTACTAAACAATGGCTGACCAGTCACTGAGTCAAAATAATGAAAACGGTCCACCCCTTTACCTCTTGGAAACTACAATAGAAAAATATCAGAAGCCATTTACTCTCTTTTGGAAGATGCTATCTGATATGTGGCCAGATTTAAATATGACACAGATGAAGTCAACTGATGGGGTTCGAGCAAAATTTGCAATGGTGATGGAAGATTAGAAATAAATGGAATTTTCAAAGTGTTGTTTCATTAGCACACTGCAAAATTAAATGCTTACTTATAAATCTAACAAAATATGTACAGCACCCATACACAGAAATGTATGCAACACTAATATAAGAAATCAGTAAGACTAAACAAATGCAGAGACATATAACATTCATGAATTGGAAAAGTCAATCTTAAGATGCCAATTGTCCCTAAACTGATCTATAGATTCAGACGCAGCCCAATCAAAATCCCAGTAGTCTTTTCTGCAGATATTGACAAATTCTAAAACATACAGAAAGACAAAGGCATAGAATAGCCCAAAGAATACTGAAAAAGAAGAAAAAAGATGGAGAATTCACACTACCTAATTTTAAAACTTGCTATACAGCTGTAGTAGGACATTATGGTACTAGCCTTTTAAGGATAGACATACAGATAAATGTCACAAGGTTGAGAGTACTGAAATAAATCTTTGCATTTATTGTCAAATGCTTCTCAATAAAGGTACAAGAAAATTACATGAGACAAAAAATAGTCTTTTCAACAAATGGTGCTTGGATAATCTGACAGTAATATGCCAAAAATTAAATATTCAGAATATAAAATCAATAGAAAATGATCATAGACCTAAATAAAAATCAACATAAAATGTTCACAGGCCTAAAGAAAAGAGCCAAAACTATGAAATGTCTGCAAGCAAACATAGAGAAAATCTTAATGATCTTGGGTTAGTCAAAGAGATTTTAGATATGTCACCAAAATCATGAATCATAAAAGAAAAACAAATTAATATATTGGACTTTGTTAAAATTTTTAAACTTTTATGCTTCAAAAGACTTAAGAAAATAAAAAGTCAAGAGTCAGACTGGGAGAAAATATTACAAATCATATGTATGATAAAGGACTTATATCCAGAATACAAAAAGAACTATTACAACTTGATAATTTAAAAGACAACCTAATTTTAAAATGAGCAAAAGATCTGCATAAACCCTTCAACAAAGGCTTAAAAGCACATGGAATGATACTCAATATCACTACTCAGCAGGAAAATATATATTAAAGCCAGTAAGACACTACTACACATCCACTGGAATGGCTATAATCAAGACAAGTCCAAGTACTGACAAGGCTGTGGAGAAACTGCAATCTTATACATTGCTAGTGAGAATATAAAATGGTGCAGCCACTTTGGAAAATTGTTTCTTAAAAAGTTAAACATAATCATAACATACAAACAGCAATTTCATTTATGAATGAAAAAGACTTGTCCATGAATGTTGATAGCAGCATTATTCACACCATGTCCTGAAAAGGAAAT
This sequence comes from Saimiri boliviensis, assembly GCF_048565385.1. Taxonomy (NCBI): domain Eukaryota; kingdom Metazoa; phylum Chordata; class Mammalia; order Primates; family Cebidae; genus Saimiri; species Saimiri boliviensis. The sequence goes on along the minus strand of NC_133456.1, from coordinate 32,561,544 downwards.
AATACAAATATCCATCAACTAGTGAATGGACAAACAAAATGTGATATATCCATACAACAGAATACTGTTCAGAAACAAAAAGCATCAAACTATTAATACATTTTACAACACGCATGAGCCTCCCTAAACACATTTCTCGAGGAAGCCAGATGCAAAACACCGCATAATATATGATTCCACACATATGAAATGTCTAGAAAAGGAAATCTATAGAGACAGAAAGTAAAATAGTACCACCCAGGGATACACAGGATGGTGCAGGGGCTTGTGAATAGACTCAGTGGGACGTTTTAGTGATGGAAAACTAAAACTAGATTCCTGTGATGGCTGTACAACTCTGCAAGTTTAGTAGAAGTCACTGAATTTTATACTTCAAAGGAATAAATTTTATGGAATATAAATTATATGTCAATAACATTTAAAATTCTAAAAGAGAAAACTGATTCACCAGAGCCAACTCATGGGAAGTCAAAATAACTGTTATCTCTTCTGCAAAGAATGCCTCCTTCCTGGTACAATGAAACAGAATGGAAATAACAGGGGATCAAAATAGGCCATGGAAACCCTACAAAGAAGTTATTTTGATCATGAAAAATACATTAAGTCTTTGATAGTATCTCAAACTGTTTTACTTTGAAGTGATAGTATCTCTCCCATAAAAGTAACGTAATAACATACTGTTATGATTACAATTAGTTTAAAAAATAAACACACCTAACACCTTCCTTCTATAGAACTTCATGTTCTTCACATACAGCCTGATGATGTTTTCAGGAGTTAAACTGGCAGAATAAAATGTTTTGCAAATTGTCTGTGATATAATATAAAGCACTTGATGACATCAGGAAAAGTTTCTAAGATAAATAACATTAGGGGAAGTCTCTAAATTTTTAAAAAGAAGTTGAAAGAACCTCAGGAATTAGCAGCAGAAAGGGAAGGTTATTTGATCATGGAGCAGGCAATGAATAGAATAAGGTATCTCATAAGGTAGAAGTGGGTTAGGGAATGTATTTGTTATAAGGTTATGATAAATTTACAATAAGTGCTCATAGAAATGTTTTTAAGAATAAATGTAGAAGCCAGGCTGGTGCCAGAACCTCCAGCACTGCATTCTTCAGGCAATACTCCAAGGAAGAGGTAAAGGGAATATGATCCCACCTTAATCTGTCCAGGATTGTAAGTACCCTCCACCAGCAATTCATTAATTTCAAGCTTAACTCAAATAAATTTTGATACAAAATTTTTTAAATGATCAATATGAACTAAGAATGAAAGAGAAAGAGAAAGCAACTACAATAGGGTGATCAGAGGACAACGAGCTGTGCAGGACAGAGCTGGGAGCCAAGGAAGCAACAGGACTGCTGGCATTTATCAAGCCTTCAGGCAGCAGAAGCTGTGAAAGGCCAACTTCACTTACTTCACATTTTCACATAAGGTTGACCCTAAAATCTCACATTCTGAAATAGCTGCAGAAGAAATATTCTCGATGAGCTGCTTTCAAAATTTGCAAAGGTATAGGTCTGAAGCTGTACAGATCGGGTTTGACATGTGGTTCTTTCATCTACTTAGCTGCATGGCCCTAAACAAGTAACTTACTCTAAGTCAGTTGCTTTATCTGTAAAACAGAGCTAAATATTATCATCACATTATACAAAGGGTATGATGAGGACAGTACCAGATGCTGAGGATGACAACCACTACCACTACTATTGCTAGTTAACATTTAGGGCACACTAACAACACCAAGTCCACGTTAAGTTCTCTCTCTATATAACATACTACATACACACACACACACACACACACACACACTCATTTAATCCTATAAGGTACTTACTGACATTATTTTCATTTTACAGAAGAATAGAAAAACAGAGAATTAAAAACACAGCTCAAGGTCACACAGTCATAAAGCTAGGAGGTGGTAAGGTCTAGATTCAAACCCAGGCAGTTAGTCTACAAAGCGCACACATTTTACTACTACACATAACTCAACACACAGAAATCACTCCATATGTGTTTGTTATTATTATCACTACCATATTACATGATGACCAAAATTAAAATTAGAATGGACTTTCACTTAAAGCTATTAGAAACTCCTCTACTTCCTGCTTCAAAATCTGCAAATGAGTTTCACTCTGCCTCACCTTCATCTCCCTCTCTCCTAACAGATTAGGAGTTTATCTAGGACCAACTCCAAATGTGAGCTTTAAGTATCATCTGCTTGGCCCCTCTAGTGACCTTATCATAGACTGCCCTCTTCTGTAACTTCAACCCCTCTCTCTGCACTGGAGACTTCCTGATAGCATTTAAACATCCTCAAGTATTTAAACTGAAAACAAAATTCTTAACTCCCTACACCCTACAGTCCTCACCAAGGAAGCCCTAGCTCTCTGATACTTCATGTTAATCTTTCTGGAAGCACTGTCTATACTGACAGCACTGTCTCCACAGAATCTATTCCGACTCCAAAGTTTTCAATCTACTTCTGCCACAATCACTTCTTAAAAACAATTTTCCCTAACTTCCCAGAGACTGCCTGTGGCTGTATGACACTTGTAATCATTCTCGGACTCTGGTAAACATCTGACAGAGATGACCCTTCCCTCCTCCTTGAAGTACACCTTTCCCTTAGCTTCAGTGATGTTAATATAATTCACTTCTGGTTTTCTTCCTAACTCTCTGGACACTTGTCACTTTCTCTTGCTGTTTTATTCTTTTCCACATGGTTATTAAATGTTGGTATTTCTGAAAGTGCTTCATGTTTTATTCTAAACTATCTCCCCACAGAATTTCATTTACCATCACAAATTCAATTCTCATACAAATGCTAATGGCTTTCAAATGTATATCTCAAATCCAACCCTCTCCTCTTACATCCAATTGCCTCCTAGACTTCACCATGTGGCTACCTGAAAGACACCTCAAAAGTCAGCTTGTTCAAGATCAAACTATTCCTTTGCATGTCCACCTCCCAAATATATTTTGGCTCCTTCCTGACATTCCCTATAGTTGTGAATGGCTCAAACAGTGCCAAGCTGGACAAGCCAGACATTTAGAAATCTTTAAGTCTACTCTTTCATCATCTCCCAAACCATGATGATCAAATCTGATACATTTTACAGATTAAATTTCTCTTGAGTCCTGGAATCAGAGCCTTTGCTCTGTTCTCTGTCTTTCCTCTGTCAGGTTTGCTTTGTTCCAAACCTCAACTTCTTTACTTAGTGACCTACTTATAGACCCCAACATCTTTACTTAGTAACCTACTCATCCTTCACAATAGCTCAAGTGTTACCTTCTCCAAGAAAAGCCTTCCCTGACCTCTCATTCTAGGTCAGGGTCTCACAAAGAAGTGTCAGAACACCATCAAGTTTTTTTTGTTTGTTTGCTTGTTTTTTTGTTTTGTTTTGTTTTGTTTTGTTTTGTTTGAGATGGAGTTTTGCTCTTGTTACCCAGGCTGGAGTACAATGGTGTGATCTCGGCTCACTGCAACCCCCACCTCCTGGGTTCAGGCAATTCTCCTGCCTCAGCCTCCTGAGTAGCTGGGATTACAGGCACGCACCACCATGCCCAGCTAATTTTTTGTATTTTTAGTAGAGACGGGGTTTCACCATGTTGACCAGGATGGTCTCGATCTCTTGACCTCGTGATCCACCCGCCTCGGCCTCCCAAAGTGCTGGGATTACAGGCGTGAGCCCCCGCGCCCGGCCCACCATCAAGTTTTTAATCATAACCAAGCTGTGGTATACTATAAGACTCACTCATTAGTGTGATTATTTAACAAATCCTCACCAGTATACTGTATGGTCTAAGAAAGCACACCATGAGAACTCAACAAATACATGTTGCTAAATTGATCTAATCCAATTCCTTCAATTTCCACGTGAAAAAATCAGGGTCTAAAGCAGGCATCCCCAAACTACGGCCCGCGGGCTGCATGCGGCCCCCTGAGGCCATTTATCCGGCCCCTGCCGCACTTCAGGAAGGGGCACCTCTTTCATTGGTGGTCAGTGGGAGGAGCACAGTATGTGGCGGCCCTCCAATGGCCTGAGGGACAGTGAACTGGCCCCCTGTGTAAAAAGTTTGGGGACTCCTGGTCTAAAGAGACAGGTTAGCCTAAGGTCGTAACATTAGGATTCCATCTTCTGACTTCTTTTTTACTATACCAAACTCTTCCACAGATCATGTCTCAGAAAACAAGTGATGAAGTTACTTGCTTGTGAAAGGACATTTCTTTACCAGGACTGATACTAAGCAATAAAAATTTATTTGTAAATACACTGCTCCATTCTATCTAATGTAGACAGAAACATTTAACATTTTAAAAAGCTATTAGTCTCTTTTGTTACCAGAATTCTCTACAGGATTTTAAAACAAAGCCATCCGAGACTCTAAGATATGATATATCAGATACCATAGAGAGTTTTAAGACAAACTACCCAAAAGAATTTGCATGAGGAAGATGGCTGAAAAGTGGGTTATGTAACTTTGAGGACTACAGAAAGGGAATAAATGTAAAGAGGCTTTGTGGAGAGAACTTTTAAATTAGAGCTGTGGCACACTATAAGACTCACTCATTCTATTCCTCTCCTGTAGGTCAAGGATGTTTGAGTATTCAATGGATCAGAGGTGAACACACATGAAAGCTGGTGCCGAGTCATCCCAGACTCTAACAAGAGGGCTCGCTGATGGGCCCTCAGTAGAGGAGAGCTGAAGCCAGGTATCTGGACTCCTAGAGGGTGTTTCACTGGCAGTCAGGGAACCAAACATATAATTCTGTATATAAATTAAGATTTTCTTGTTTTGTTTCATTTTTTAAATTCAAAGTAATCAGAATAGTTGTATGACCTGGTTTGTTCTCACCTAGGGAAAGAACTGACTCATGAATAAATTTAAAGGTCTGCAGAAGACAAAATTAAGTTGCTCTGTGATTGTGTCTCATGGTTCCTCTTTAACATATTGATAGAACTATGTGTAACAAAAAGGTTCTTAGTGTAAGAAGGATGGAAATGTGTGTGTGTGTGTGTTTGTGTGTGTGTGTGTGTGTTTGCATTTCTGATACTTCATTTTTTTTCTATCCTACTAAAAAAACCAAAAACCCTATTTCCTTTTAAAGTATATTTCCATGTTTGAAATTCTAGGCAAGAATTTAAATTTCAATGCTAAATATTAGATTAAAAATCCACTTAGGCCAGGTACAGTAGCTCATGCCTGTAATCCCAGAACTTTGGGAGGCCGAGGCAGGCAGATGACTTGAGGTCAGGATTTCAAGACCAGCCTGGCCAACATGGTAAAACCCCATCTCTACCAAAGTTACAAAAATCAGCCGGGCATGGTGGCAGGCACTTGTAGTCCCAGCTACTAGGGAGGCTGAGACAGGAGAATCACTTTAACTTGGGAGGTGGAGGTTGCAGTGAGTGGAGGTTGCGCCACCGCACTCCAACCTGGGCAACAGAGTGAGATTCCATCTCAAAAAAAAGAAAGAAGAAAAAACTACTTAAAACACCTTACAATTTGCAATGTTTACATGTAAAATGCATAATTTTAGAGTCAAATTGACAGTATTTTGCACTTGAATCTTCTTTGTACTTTTACCTCCCAAAAAATTAAGTCAACTCATGAATTCTGAATGACTCGCAGCAATTACATAAAAAAGACATAAAGTACATGGTCATATTTCCTCTTAGGAGTTAGTCATAAATACAGTTATCTATAATCTTTCTTTAGTCTCCTGTTTCCTAAGATTTAAAGCAGAAAGGCGTTCACATTCTCTCAAACCTCTTGGTACAAGTTAGAGGAAATGAAGCTGGCAACAAAGAATCCTTAAAAATCCTAGGAGGTACCATCCATACTACACAGCCAAGAGAACAGACAAAGGACGTTTTACAGTAATCTGCCTACTGCTGGACTCAAAAGGCATGAAATCTCCCCTGCAAATGCATCAGAGGTAGAACATCAGAAGTTCACAATCAAGCAATCCAATGGAGATTTCACTTCACAATAGTGTTTTCTGATGTCTATGGAGCAAGTGCTCATGTTTCAGAATCAGCCCAACTGCCAGAACACCCTCTGGGAATATAATCACCAAGGCATCAAAAAGACCTTACGGGCACTTATGTTATCCTTCTGCCTAAAATTTTAATAACAGCGGTCACAAAATGCTTATTGGCTTATATCATCCCATATGATCTCATAAGTACTTCTTACATATAAGACATGTAATACAAATTTATTTAACCTGTCAAATTAAGTTTTACGGTTTATCAGACTGAAATAAATTCAAAAAGTAAAATTCCTACACTATGCTACTTGTTTTCTGAAGGAAACTAAGGAATATCACAATTTGCTGGTATTGTGGTAATTTTTTTTTTTTTTTTTTTTTTTTTTTTTTTTTTTTTTTTAACGAAGTCTTACTCTGTCATCCAGGCTGGAGTGCAGTGGTGCAATCTTGGCTCACTGCAACCTCCACCTTCTGGGTTCAAGAGATTCTCCTACCTCAGCCTCCAGAGTAGCTGGAATTACATGCACACACCACCACACCCTGCTAATATTTGTACTTTTTTAGTGCAGACAGGGTTTCACCATGTTGGCCAGGCTAGTGTCTAACTCCTGACCTTGTGATCTGCCCACCTCAGCCTCCCAAAGTGCTGGGATTACAGGCATGAGCCACCACACCCAGCCTGTAGTAACTTGTTAAACAAATCACTCTCCCTTCATATTTTAACCAAATCTTAATTAGATGAAATAATCTACCTTTATACTTAATCATATAATCTTTTTACAAACTGTCATCTCAACTGAAAAAAATAGTTTGTGTTAGCTAAAATTCAATTATATTTTGGCCATCTACTCAGTGCTAAGTGAAATGAAGAGTAATATCTGACTAATTTATCAACATAGATGGCTCTATTACATATCGGTCATCTACATTAATCAATTTACAGGATTGCTGCCAAATTTCTACATCATTTTATATCATATCACACAATATATTTTATGGTTAGTATACGATGGCAAGCTACCATAAAATTATATGTCTTCATTTTCTGGCTGAAGCATTAAACATTCATTACATAGTCTATGTAATATGTAATAGTCTGGCTGGAATTTGTAATTGTATTCTATTTCTATGGTACTGCAGTTTCCCTTTAGACATAATTTCAGTGATTTCTCATTGACTTCTCCCTTTCAACCACAAACATTCCTCAGGGACCATCCCAAGGGCAAACAGCATGCCTCATACTGAACTAATGCACACTTTCTAAATTATCACTTTTCAATAGATCTCTCTCTACATATATATGTGTGTGTGTCTATATGTATGTGTGGGTACATATGTATATGTATATATACATATGCATATGTATACATGCTTATTTGACTCCTACATGCCACGGCATATACATTACGGAGGTGGCATTAACTTAGCAATCTCTCCTAAAACTTGCTCTAAACTTTATCAGAATTTTCTTCAGCAAGTTTTCTATTATTATCACTTCCTCCTGATTTCATGTCTGGCTATCAGCTTATGTATTCTATTCCATCTGAGAATCGCATTGCGGCGCAGGGTAGAAGGCAGTTAGTAACACCAGGCCTGCATTTCTCATGGCAATTGATTAGTGCTGCCCCTTTAGACAAAGCAGAGGTTTCCACATTGTCAGAATCCCCACCCACTTCTTGTTATTCCACAATATAACCCACCTTATTCAGTCATGTTACCTCCCTGACTCCTATGGGTATATTTATGCTCGTAACCCCTTATTTAAAACTAAGCAAGTAATGTGATTATAAGGAGCCATAAAGAACCAAGGCACAAAAGCAGAACCAGGTTTTGCAGTGTTATGATGGACATGATACTATGGTTGCTACCACACTCAAAACTGCCTTCAGAAAAAGGAGAAAGAAGCAATTCCTTGAACCTCAGTCACTACAGTTTATGACACAGGATCTTATTCACATCCTGGCTACAAGTGATACTACCAGGAATCAGCATTTGACTAAGGAGAGGCTGGACAGCTAATTATGAGGTAACTATTATTATATAATACAGCTTGGGAAAGCAAAAAGTTTGGAAACGTAGTTGCGTGTGAAGATAGAAGAGTCAGATAGCTAAAACAGGCATAAAGAGGGATATTACATAATGATAAAAGGGCGGGCTGATTCATCAAGAACTTAACAGTCCTGTGCATGCACCTAACAGCAGAGCTTGAAAGTACATGAAACAAACACTGACAGAACTAAAAGGAAAAAAAGTGAAAAAGATGCAATTATGGTTGGTGACTGAAACACGTCTTTGTCCTCAATTTATAGAACAGATAAAAACAGTAAAAACACAGAAGATGAGAACAATGAACTTAATATAAATGAAAACTTTAGGACCTTCTACCTAACATCATAGAATATACATGATTTTAAAGTAGACATGGAACGTGCACCAAGGCAGAACATATTCTGGATTATAAAATGAACTTTAAAACTTTTTAAATAATTAAAGTTATACAAAGAACATGAGTTAAACTAAACTCAATTAACAGGAAGAAATCTAGAAAATCATCATGTATTTTTTTAAAAATCACTTCTGGACAAGCACAGTGGCTCATGCCTATAAGCCCAGAACTTCGAGAGGTTGAGGCGGGTGGATCATCAGGTCAGAAGTTGAAGATCAGACTGGCCAAATAATGAAACCCCATCTCTACTAAAAATACAAAAATCAGCCAGGTGTGGTGGCATGCACCTCACCTACTCGGGAGGCTGAGGTAGGAGAATTGCTTGAACCCCAGAGGCGGAGGCTGCAGTGAGCAAAGATCACACCACTGTACTCCAGCCTGGGTGACAGAGAGAGACTCTGTCTCAAAAAAAAAAAAAAAAAAATCACTTCTAAATAATTCACAGGTCAAAGAAGAAATCACAAGGAAGACTAGAAAATATTTTAATTATATGAATATGAAAACACAACCTATCAAAATTTATGGGGAAGCAACCAAAGCATTACTTAGAGAAAAGTAATAATCGAATCTGAATGTGCATATTAGAAAAGAAGAAAGGTTTATAATCAATGACCTAAGTTTCCACTTTAAGAAACTAAGAAAAGTAATATAAATTAGATCAAATGCAGGTATACAGAAGCAAAGTATCAATATAAAGTAGAATTCAGTAACAACAAACGCACACACAAAAAAACAGGCTAATTCAATAAGATCAAATTTTAGTTCTCTGAAGTCAATAAAATGTATAAATCTCTAACCAGACTGACCAAGAACAAAGAGAAAACACACAAATTGTCAATATCAGATATGAAAGAGGGGACATAATTACAGATCCTACAGATATTAAAAGAAGAACAAAGAGACATTATCAGTACCAATAACTCAGACAGCTAACATATTTAATGATAAAATATTTTCCTCCTATGATAAGGAAAAGGTGAGGATGCCTGCTCCTGACACTTCTATTCAACATGGAAATCACAGCCACTGCAATAAGAATAAGAATTAAAAGACATAGATTGAAAATTAAAAAGTAAAATTGTATTTATTTGCAGATAACACAATTACCTACATTAAAAATTCTTATAAGTCTACAAAACAACAACTAATTCTAATAAATGAGTTTAGCAAAGTTTCAGAAATTAAGGACAATATACAAATAGCAACTGTTTTTCTATATAGTCGCAATGAATATCTGGAAATTAAAATTTAAAATGATGCCACTTATAATAGCATCAAAAACATGAAAATTACAAATATTTCCTGAGAGAAATTTAAAGACTTTACCGCATGGAAAGACAAACTATTACCAAAAGACTCAGTACTGTTAAGAGGTCAAGTGAACTGAAATTTATCTTTAGATTTAATAGAATCCAAATCAAATTTTCAGTAAGCTGTTTTGTATAAATAGCCAAATGACTTCTGAAATGTATGTACAAAAGTGAATATTAGAATAGGCAAATTTGCAGAAAGAAAATAAGTCATAAAGAAATATAGATAAAGTAGCACTGCTGTAAGGACATACAGAGAGTCCAGAAATAGATTCATACATAAATGGGCAAACCCCAAATGCCAGAACTTTACTGCAACTGTGAATGATGTCCCAGTGCTGTATCAGGCACTTAACACTACAACACTATCATCCTGTAAAGCAATTACTCTTATGCTGCTATCTATGCTGGCAATAGAAGTTCAACATAGAGCTTGTTCTGTCATGTTTCTCCTACCAAGTTTCTTCTTTCTTTTTTTTTTTTTTATTGTATGTAGACGGGGTACATGTGCAGATAATGCAGGGTTGTTGCACAGGTACTTACATGGCAAGGTGGCTGGCTGCCTCCATCCGCCATCACCTATATTTGGCATTTCTCCTCATGTTATCCCTCCCCAACCTCCCCACCCCCCAGCTATCCCTCCCCTACTCCACCAACAGACACCAGTGTGTGATGCTCCCCTCCTTATGACCATGTGTTCTCATTGTTCAATACTTGCCTATGAGTGGGGGAAGATGCAGTGTTTGATTTTCTGTTCTTATGTCAGTTTGCTGAGAATGGTGGTTTCCAGATTCATCCATGTCCCTACAAAGGACATGAACTCATCATTTTTGATGTCTGCATAGTATTCCATGAACTATGAAATAGTATGTGCGACATTTTCCTTGTCCAGTCTATCATTGATGGGCATTTGGGTTGGTTTCAGGTCTTTTCTATTGTAAACACTGCCACAGGGAACATATGTGTGCATGTGTCTTTATAATAGAATGATTTCGAATTCTTTGGGTATATACCCAGTAATGAGATTGCTGGGTCAAATGGAATTTCTATTTCTAGATCCTTGAGGAATTGCCACACTGTCTTCCAAAATGGTTGAGCTAATTTATACTCCCACCAACAGTGTAAAAGTGTTCCTATTTCTCCACATCCTCTCCAGAAACTGTTGTCTCCAGATTTTTTAATGATCATCACTCTAACACTGAGATAGTATCTCAATGTAGTTTTGATTTGCATTTCTCTAATGACCAGTGATGATTAGCATTTTTTCATGTTTGTTGGCCTCATATATGTTTTCTTTTGAAAAGTGTCTGTTCCTATCCTTTGCCCACTTTTTGATGGGATTGTTTGTTTTTTTCTTGTAAATCTGTTTTAGTTCTTTGTAGATTCTAGATATTAGTCCTCTGTCAGATGGGTAGATTGCAAAAATTCTTTCCCATTCTGTTGGTTGCCAGTTCACTCTAATAATTGTTTCTTTTGCTGCACAGAAGCTCTAGAGTTTAATTAGATCCCATTTGTCTATTTTGGCTTAGTTTGCCAAAGTGTTTGATGTTTCAGTCGTGAAGTCCTTGCTTATGCTAGGGTTTTTACGGTGTTATGTCTTATGTTTAAGTCTTCAATCCATCTGGAGTTAATTTTAGTGTAAGGTGTCAGGTAGGGGTCCAGTTTCTACTTTCTGCACATGGCTAGCCAGTTATCCCAACACCATTTATTAAACAGGGAATCCTTTCCCCATTGCTAGTTTTTGTGAGGTTTGTCAAAGATCAGATGGTTGAGACATGTGGCGTTGCCTCTGAGGCCTCTGTTCTGTTCCATTCGTCTATATCTCTGTTTCGGTACCAGTACCATGCTGTTTTGATTACTGTAGCTTTGTAGTATGGTTTGAAGTCCAGAGAGTGATGCCTCAAGCTTTGTTCTTTTTGCTTAGGATTGTCTTGGCTATGCAGGCTCTTTTGGTTCCATATGAAGTTTAAGGTGGTTTTTTTCCAGTTCTGTGAAGAGGGTCATAGGCAGCTTGATGGGAATAGCGCTGAATCTATAAGTTACTTTGGGCAGTATGGCTATTTTCACGATATTGATTCTTCCTAACCATAAGCATGAAATGTTTCTCCATCTGTCTGTGTCCTCTCTTATTTCCTTGAGCAGTGATTTGCAGTTCTCCTTCAAGAGGTCCTTTATATCCTTTGTTGTATTCCTAGGTATTTTATTCTCTTTGTAGCAATTGTGAATGGGAGTTCGCTCTTGATTTGGCTCTCTGTTAGTCTGTTACTGGTGTATAGAAATGCTTGTGATTTCTACAAACAACTCTATGCACATCAACCAGTAAACCTGGAAGAAATGGATAAATTCCTGGACACTTGCACCCTCCCAAGACTAAACCAGGAAAAAGATGAAACCCTGAATAGACCAATAACAAGGGCTTAAGTCGAGGCAGCAATTAATAAACTACCAAAAAAGTCCAGCTCCAGACGGGTTGACAACCAAATTCTACCAGACGTACAAAGAGGAGCTGGTACCACTCCTTCTGAAACTATTCCAAACAATACAAAAAGAGAGAATCCTTCTCAAATTATTTTATAAGACCAACATCATCATAATACCAAAACCCAGCAGAGAATCAACAATAAAAGAAAACGTCAGGCCAATATCCATGATGAACATAGATGCAAAAATCTTCAACAAAATACTGGCAAACCAATTGCAACAGCACATCAAAAAGCTTATCCACCATGATCAAGTAGGAAGCATCTGGGGATGCAAGGCTGGTTCAACATATGCAAGTCTATAAACGTAATTCACCACATAAACAGAACCAAAGACAAAAACCACGATTATCTCATAGATGCAGACAAGGCCTTTGACAATATTCAACAGCCCTTCATGCTAAAAACTCTCTATAAAGTAGGTATTTATGGAACATATCTCAAAATAATAAAAGCTATTTAGGACAAACCCAAAGCCAGTCTCATACTGAAAGGGCAAAAACTGGAAGCATTCTCTTTGATATCTGGCACTAGGCAAGGATGCCCTCTCTCACCACTCCTATTCAATATAGTATTGGAAGTTCTAGCCAGAGCTATCATGCAATAAAAAGAAATAAAGGTATTCAATTAGGAAAGGAGGAAGTCAAACTGTCTCTATTTGCAGACAACATGATTGTATATTTAGAAGACCCCATCGTCTCAGCCCAAAATCTCCTTAAACTGATAAGCAACTTCAGCAAGGTCTCAGGATACAAAATCAATGTGCAAGTTTCTTCTTTCAAGTCAGGGCCAGAGACTCTCTACATGAATCTGACTGAAGCACCGTAGTTCAAGATACACAAGAGGCCAGAAATTTAAGTTCTCATTTCTAACACTGGGGAGGTAAGACTCATAATGTGGGAATTCCTCCAAATAGAAATACTATTCAAAATATGATGGCCTGCCATGAATACGACTATGCTGACTATAGCAAGAAATAAATGAAAACATTAAAAAATATGTCTTTTTCCTTCCTGTCTCCTACCTTTTCTAAGCCTATCTTTGTCAAGCCCCCTGTGTATTCCTTTATCTTGTGGGCTTTGCAGGGTGGAAACTTGAAACTACTGAGACCAACGGGCTTCCTGTCATTTGTGAAGCCTGTGCTTACTGAGAACACTACACTGGGCCAGAGGAGGTGGGAGGGGCTGCCTTTGGGCCTGATAAAGGAGGAAAAAAATACTGGGAGGGGAATGGAAGTTGGCCAAGTTCCTTGACAAGAGGAGCTCCATGCTCTACTTTGCCCAGAGGACAAAGGAAATAACAGTGCCTCAAAGAGGATGGCTGTCCTGGATACTAGGGCTCTGTTATCACAACATTCCATGTGTCCTACAAGGCATAGAGGCTGCAGAGCAACAAGACTTCAAAGGATCCTGTAGGCTTCAACAAGGGGCTTCAACAGAAAGCAGTTACTCCACAGAAGACCAGAGGGGTCCTCCCAGCATTCTGGCTCTATGAGAGAGACGGCAGCATATAGAACAGAGTCTCAATAATTGATAATTATCACATTGATTTTCTTTTTTTAAACAGGGTCTCACTGGACAAGGAAAATGTGGCACATATACACCATGGAATACTATGCGGCCATAAAACAACGATGAGTTCCTGTCCTTTGTAGGGACATGGATGAATCTAGAAGCCATCATTCTCAGCAAATTGACACAAAAACAGAAAATCAAATATTGCATGTTCTCACTCATAGGCGGGTGTTGAACAATGAGAACACATAGACACCGGGAGGGGAGCATCATACACTGGGGTCTGTTGTGGGGGACTAAGGGAGAGACAGCAGGTGGTAGGGAGTTAGGGAGGGATAACATGGGGAGAAATGCCAGATATAGGTGACAGGGGATGGAGGCAGCAAACCACATTGCCATGTATGTACCTATGCAACAATCCTGCATGTTCTGCACATGTACCCCAGAACCTAAAGTGCAATATACATACATACATACACACACACACACACACACACACACACACACACACACACACTTCAACTTGATATTTTAAAAAACAGGTAGACATTTCTGACAAAACTTTGTGGAGCCTAGAAATGATAAATAAAGTTTAAAAATAAATCTTAATTCCCCAAGCACTAGACAGGACCTAAAAAAAAAATCTCTGTGCTTTCAAATTTCAAAAATCATAGTTTAAAAACAAGGCAGAGAATGGGCAGAGAAAACTGACAGGATCTAGGGGCTAGTTTTTCACTATTTCAGGATTGTCTTTTATTACAATGATAACCCTCTAGCCAAATCCGAACTTATATGTGACCGGCCTTCTTCAGGGAAAATAAAATAAAAATTCCTTGCTGCTTAGCTTTCTAAAGGACTTGTAAAAATCTATGTTTTTAACTTGGATAATGAATAGGGTGAGAAAAATATATTTTTCTTTCCTGTATACAGAGCACTTTATATTTTGGTAGGCCTTTCTGACATTGTGATGCTATAGCTGCATGTCCTTATCAGTCTGGTTACTACATTGAGATTTATATTGGGAAATGCTATCTAGAGTTTCCAGATGGCAAAAGGCCAGATAAAGGGCCTTTGCTGTTGAATACAAGCATGTACTCTCAACTTCACCACTTGGTTGAATATAGCTCTACTTGGCTATAATGAGCAAGCTCCATTTGTTTAATGAAGCATTCATATGACAAAAGTGGCTAAATCAACAAGTCGAGTTATTTATGAACAAATAAAGCCATCTGAAACCATCAGGAAGGATGTTACATTCTGAAACCAATTAAATTCTTTTTAAAAATAGCTCAATCGAAATATTTTATTCTTGTTCACCAGCAACACTGCTTCTTTCCAAATTAAACACTATTTTAAAAATTGTTCTTGATTCTTAGATATGTTTCTGTTAGTATTAGTTTAACTTTTAATTAGTTTAAAGAAGTCTTCAGTCTTTAACATGAAAATATTTTAAACGTGGAAGTAGAGTGTTCGATTATCCTTTTAGAAGTTCTCTTGAAATCTAGGAATATAGATAAGAGGTAATACAGCATCATCATTAGGTTCTGACAAAATGCATCTAAGATTACTTTCCATGACCCTCAAGGCTCTACTTAATCTGACCTTTGCCTATTTTTCCAGCGAGTCTTATAGTACTTTCTTCCACAGTGGACTTTTCTCAGGTCCAGCAACACACTGTGCTCTCCCATCTGAAGATTTGTATGGTCTATTGTCTTAGCTTGAAATACACACACACGTGTGCACACACACACACACACACACACACACACAACCCCTCTAATGTCTACCCATCCTTCAGATTTCAAAATTCTGCTGACCTCCAGAACAGACTACCTTTCCCTTCTAAATGCCCTCATGGCACCCTATCCTTCCTTGATACAGTCCTGACACTTTAAATTATCTTAATAGAGGCCTTTCTCAATTTGATTCTAAGTAGAACCTGTATGCTCAGGTCTCAGCACACAAAGCCCATAATACAGTAAATGTTCAATATATCTGATGTTCAATGTTATTTGATGCTATGCATCAAGAATTATGTGCCGAGTATTGTTTTAAGCAATTTATATAAAGCTTAATAAAAAACAAGACTTGGTGGTGACATGATTATTAACCATATTTACAGATGAGGAAACTGAGACCCAGAAATGGAGCTGGGATTCAAAACAATATCTAGTGTGACTCCAAAGCCTTTCCTAACTCCTACCCCTTACAGCCTCCAAGTAATGCTGAAAAGGGAACAGGACTTAGAATCCAGGTACAGCTACTGAACAATTAATTGTGTGGCCTGGGTCATGTTATTTCAACTCATTGAGACTTAGTTTTTTGTTTTTGTTTTGTTTGGTTTTGAGACAGAGTCTCCCTCTGTTGCCAGGCTGGAGTACAGTGGTGCAATCTCGACTCACTGCAACCTCTGCCTCCTGGGTTCAAGCGATTCTCCTGCGTCAGTCTCCATAGTGGCTGAGACTACAGGCGTGCGCTACCATGTCCAGCTATTTTTTGTATTTTTAGTAGAGACGGGGTTTCACCATGTTGGCCAGGATGGTCTCAATCTCTTGACCTCGTGATCCACCTGCCTTGGCCTCCCAAAGCGCTGTGATTACAGGTATGAGCCACCGTGCCTGGCTTGAGCCTTAGTTTTTTGGCATCTTAAGAAAAGGCATAAAAATATCTGCCTCACAAGATTACTCTGAGGAAATTAAAGCGCCTTGCACAAAGGAGGTTTTTAATAATTAGCAATTGAATTTGATCTCAAAATATAACCTAATGTACAAATAAGCAGGGAAAAAAACAGAAAACAGAGGAAAGAAAATAGCACGTATTCACATAGACTCATATAATCATCCCAGCAGCATGAAACTTCTCAAGAAAATTGTGATCATACTCTTATTTTGACACAGACCCACAACTGTGATTATTAAAATTAATACAAAGTTACTCTTAAGCATATTTTGGAAGAAGCTTATTCTGGCATATGAGTTATTACATATCTATGCTTTCCACCCTGCCACCTCAAAGAAAAAAGTCAAAAAACTTCCCATGATGAAGCAGTGGTGAAATTCAAAGGTGAAATGTAAAGTAGGAAAGAAATATTAGAAAACGAAAATTGGTAGGAAATGAAAAGATAAAACTAAATGAAACCACAGAGTGCAGGAAGAATAAGCAAGGCAAGAATAGAGGAAGATAATGGGGATAGAAGGCACTGTATTGTTGACAGCATCTGATCTAGAGATTAGTGTTATTTCTAAGCAGATTAACCACATCCCAACTGTTCCACATCAGGTCCCTTCTCTAAGCTTTTCTTACCTCATATCAGCAAATTGAAAATAAATAAAATTTTAAACACACAAGTGAAATTAAAAGAAAATACTACCCACACAAACCAGAAATGTCCCAGGTTGACAATTCATCCTAATAGGCTTATTGTCTCCTTCCATTCCATGCCTAGACTAAAATGATGAAAGTGATAAACCTTAAAAGAAGCAAACAAGAAGAGAATTAGCTCCTCTGTGCAATTTTTTTAATATAGTATCAAACCATCTACCTGTCAGCAACAGGCACTGCAGTATCGAAGATCATCACATGAGGGTAGAGGGCGTAAAAAACGATGCTGTGGTGGGAGATTGTTATTTCTGTCCCAGATACAGAGAAGAATTTTTAACCTTATTGTGCTTTTCCTTATCATAACCTTCTCCATAGCAACCATAGAACTGCAGTAGCAACAAATAGTTGGGAATACAAAAAATATACGGACATTATTAACCATTGGCTAGACACACACACACACACACACACGCACACACACACCCCTTGAAAAACTGCTGAATTCAGTAATGATTTTTTTAAGTCACTTAACTTCCCCTGAAATTTCATATTGCTATGGAAGACCAATCACTAAAAAACTAGGCTAGCATAGTATTATTGCAATTTTTCTACAGCTTGTATATTTGCAATGTATTTATAGCACTTTACAACAGATTTAACCTCTAAAATGAGCCTATTTTGCTAAAAAAAAAAAATAAGGAGGAGGAGGATGGGAAGGGGAAGAATGGGAGAGAGGAAAGGAGGAAATGATGGAAACAGGAAGGAAGGAAGGAAGGAAGGAAGGAAGGAAGGAAGGAAGGAAGGAAGGAAGGAAGGAAGGAAGGAAGGTGGGAGGGAGGGAAGAGAGGGAGGGAGGGAGGAAGGAGTCTTCTGAGGTCCAACAGATTTTTCAATGTTTAGTCTAGAAGAAGGGGCTTTTACCTCACTTACTACTCCTGAATAACTAAGATGGATACAGCAGTCATGTTATAGGATTTTAACTTTTGCCCAATATATGTCATATTTCTGGTGAAAAGCACTTCTTATCCTGATTAGTCATTCTCCTGAGTTTAAAACTAGAAAAACCTAGAAAGGGTCACCACTAACAAGCATTTTTATGTCAGGTAAAAACAATAAAAGAGTACAGTCACTCTTTGGGCACAACTCTCCCTAGTTTGTTATCATTGGTCCTTTATTTTGGCTTAACGAATGCACATAAAATATAAGATTCCTGCATCAAGAAGTTCTGCCACAAGACGAGTATAAGGGAGCATAATTTCATCAGAAAAAGCACAGCACCCTCGCGGCATCGCTTAACACTTAAGAAAACAATCTCCAAGGGAAACACATTAGAAGAATGTGTTTCCCTTGAGACCTAGTATTTTGAGGGACAGACTATTATACCTCTTCTCATTGTTTTCATTCCTAACTTCTGGGTGCCTAGGGACCATCTTAGAAGGTGCTAACCATCTGTTAGAAGCCTACACTAGGGTATCCCCATAGGGGATTCTGAGATGTTCACTGCTAACTTACTTATATATTTTGCAACCCAGATTTCTCACTAAATGAAGTCTTATTACTGGTTCAGCTGAATTCAGAAATGGTCAGGGAACTGAGGCCTGGTCACAGTTGTGTATGTGGTGGTTTGAGAGATTGGGAAGGAGGAAGGAAGAGGCAGTAATGGCTAGAGGCCAAGGGTCTGGGATCACACACTCATTCTTCTACTTCAGCAACCTGTTTATATGGGCCCAGGTCAATCCAATTTTACACTTACACAGACCAGGCAATGGTAATGGAGTGGCAAATCTGAGATGCAGTTCTCGCCCTCATGGAACTTATAATCTAATGGAAATACAGATCTTAACTGAGTAAACACATGGTAAAAGATGTTATGTAGAAGATAAGCATTTTTACTTCTCTTTTCTTCAGATGAAGTACTTCTGAATGTGAGATTTAGTTATAATTTGAGGAGCAATCACTAATCAGTATAGCTACTAGAACCACTGGCCTGTTAACAAACTACTGAGTCCTCAGGTCCCAGGAAAAAAATCACATGGAACCAAGGTCTGTAACCTAGTTAGTGGTCAGTAACCCAACACAAGGGCCCAGTGGGGGAGCTATAGGAGGCACCTCTTCCCAGGAGTCCTAGGACTCTGACCCTCAGCACAGAGGGTCCATGGACTCCCACACCACTTACACTGCCCTGCCAATGCCATCTGAGTTTTAGAGGGAATTTGACTTAAACTCTGAGCATACTGATCTTCAGAGACACTGGTGGAAGACGCCTTTTATGGCATGAGAAAAAAATGACAATGAACTGGAGACATAAAGAAGGACAGATAGAACTGTCCATGCAGTTACCATTTTTCTGCAAAAATTTGGCCGCTCTCTGCAACAGTCTGATTGATGGCTTGGGAGTGAAAATTATCCATCTCTACTTTAGTCACAATGAAAAAAGCTGTGTACAATAAAATGTGTGCTTCGACCGACTTTTGAGTTAAAGGGCTAAGAAAATTGTAAAGAATTTAAGGTACTACAATCACTTAAACAATATTAGTAATTTCCTTCCAAATAATTTGTAAAGTTATTCTCTTCTTTTCTCTCCTCCTAAAACAACTCCAGTTGAGACCAGAAGCAGCAGAAGTCCAGGACACCAACCACAACTTTCCTTCGCACAGTGCACACCATATATACTGAACCCAAGGCCTATCTTCCAGTCCAATAAGAACTAGAGAGACAGACTCACAGCATTCCAATTTAATTCTTCAGAAAACTCACTACTCATCAAAGTTGTCTGTAGTTTTGTGACAAAGATATTATTAGGTGCAAAATGGCTTGCAACTAATTAACAATCATAGAAGCATCCAACAAATGTATACATGTACAATCTGAGGATACAGAGATCAAATCAGTTATGTGGGTTAGATATCAACAAAAGGGCAGTAATTTTAAAGTTTTGTGAAGAAAGTGGCTGTTGAGGTGTGGGTTATAAGACTGACAAATAACAAGAAATAATTCTGTTAAAATCAAGAAGTGAAACTAAAAAATGTTCTTTGATGGATAAAGACTTTATTTACTACAAATCCAATACTTATTATAAATAAGATAACATTAGCTATAATTTCACATTTTTATGTGAACATTTTGAAGTATAAGTACATAAAGAAAAAACACACACCTCAAGCATACTTCTCAATAATTTCTCATAAAGAACACACCTTTGTAACCGGCACATGGTATAAAACCAGAAACAGAACATTACCAGATTCCTACATAAGCCCTCTTTGTGCCCCTTTTAGTCACTACCCTCTCCCATACTTTAGTTTTGCCTATTGTTAACTTGACATAAATACAATCATACTGTATATATTTGTGTGTGTTTGGCTTCTTCTGCTCCAACTTTTGTTGGTAAGATTTATACAGATTTTTAAATATAACTGTAGTTCATTTATTTCTACTACTACGTAGTATACTTGGATTCAGGAATCCACCATAACTTAATCATCCATTCTATTGTTGACTGGCGTTCGGGTTATAAGCACATGTACAGTTGTAAAATAACCACTTTTTAAAAGTGGTATGGCAATTTTCTAAACATATGCAAATTCTATGAACCAGCAAATCTATCCCATATATGTGTAAATATACACGTTAAACATATACATAGAAACATGCTGTGAAAGTGCTTTGCAAATGGTAAAATATAAAATGTAAGGAATGTTACCAAAAAGCTGAAAATAAGGTAACGTCACTGTTGCACTCAGAAATTACTGTAAGAATTCAAGGACTGTGGGAGGAAAAGGCAGACGAGTACTCATCTGCAGGAAATCGGCTGGGACAGGGCAGGCCACAGGGGATTGTGTCTACGTGAAAACTTGAGACTTGTGAAAGGAGTGGATATGAAAGCAGCATGTTGAGCCCCAAAACACAAGAAATGAAGTTCCCACAAAATGGGAGGCTACATAATCCCTAAGGCCTTTCAGCCAGTGCCTTAGGTGACCAGAAACTCAAGCTAAGCAGGGAACAGGTCTGTATGCTAAAGTTTTGGTCTGGGAAACAGGGTGGTGACCATTCATGAGGAGGATCAGTGTTGGGTGTTATAGCACATACAGCCGTTTGTTGTCCTGTACTCTGGCTCAAACGCAGGGAATTCATCCCTAGTTCCTCACAAGAAACTGGAAAAACCTTAAAAAGCAACCATTATGTTTAAAGGCACACTTTTTTTTATAGAAAGATAAAGAAAGCAAAGACATCCTGATAAATCTCATAAAATAACTCTCATACAAAAAGGGATATTTTTGGCCCTGGCTCAACCACGGTAGCATAGGGGACAAAGGGCATAAGAGGCACCAGAGAGTTCACAGTAAATGTCAACAGCCACCAAGACCATCTGTCCCAAGAAACCAAAAAAAAAAGAACAAAGATTTTTACCATTCCATTATTGGAGCAGAAAGTCACAACTGCTTAACTTCTCTGTTACTATTACACATGCACTGACTCACTAGGATTGCTACAGCCACCTCAGGAAAAAAAAAAAAAAATTATACTCTGCCTCAGAGTTGCCCAGAAGCTTAAAAAAAACCTATGGGTAGTATGACCATTCACATCGTTGAAAAGAAATACAACACATAAACATACACAGACACAAAATCTACACAAACACCACTTCAAGAATGATAAGATTCTTCTGAAATCTAAACAGATTTCACAGTGGTTAACATCTGAGAGGTGTTTACAATGAAGCATACTAGCTGAATGTGATGAAACCTGAACTGAGATCTGTTATCTTTCCTCTGAGGGCTCTAAGCAGTTTCACTTTTGCATGCATTATTCTCAACATTCTTGTAAATTAGGTGGACACTGCTGCTCTTACCTTCATTTTACACACAAAATAAGGAAACTCTGGAGTGATAAAGTAGCTTGCATAAAGTAATCCAAAAAATTTATCAAAGCAAAGACTAAAATTCAAGTCTCATGATGTTTCCACTGTAACACATAGCCCCAGGAGAAAGGATTAAGCAAACAGCTGTTCCAGGTAAGTCAAAAAGCCTCTGCGTATCTTCCCTTGGGGAGAAGTGATGCATTTACTCTAATGTGAGGGTAATATTTGAAATTAATTTACCAATGAAAATTAGCCTTAGTCCTCAAGCCCAAGGCCTACAATAAATTAGGTCACGCTGGAGAGGGAAGGAACAATTATCAATGCAAATGCTCAATAAAGAGGGGAAATATAAAGAATTATCCCTAATATTTACTGAGTCAGGAATGGAAGTATTAATTTATACTTCCCCATGAAACATGTAATACTTGATGCTACCAGTCTTTTTAAGGAAACCACAGCACATACATGCTCACTCTATACTCTCTGTTTAAGGAGTAACATGTGGGGCTCCATCATGAATGGCAAAAGAGACACAATTCTATCCAATAACTTGAATAGCCCTAAGGGATCTGATCTGTTTTATCACCTCACCAGCTCAAGCTTTCTCCAGCTAAGTTTTAACAGAGTAAAAATTACTCAAATCACCATTAAGGTTAACATTGTGCTATTTCCCATTATAAATAATAAAGCAGGCCGGGCGCGGTGGCTCAAGCCTGTAATCCCAGCACTTTGGGAGGCCGAGGTGGGTGGATCACGAGGTCGAAAGATCGAGACCATCCTGGTCAACATGGTGAAACCCCGTCTCTACTAAAAATACAGAAAATTAGCTGGGCATGGTGGTGCGTGCCTGTAATCCCAGCTACTCAGGAGGCTGAGGCAGGAGAATTGCCTGAGCCCAGGAGGCGGAGGTTGCGGTGAGCCGAGATCGCGCCATTGCACTCCAGCCTGGGTAACAAGAGCGAAACTCCGTCTCAAAAAAAAAAATAAATAAATAAAAAATAAAAAAATAAATAATAAAGCATTATTCTAGTGATAGCAAATGTTGATTGCCACGATGAGACACAACTGTATTATGATATAGTAAAAAATTTCTAAAGTAATATGCCTTTTATAAATTTCATAGAGAATATTCAGGGTTAAAGTTTCTCAATGATATACTTCTCCTACTGGGCGAAAAAATATATACACACAAGCATGTATATACCCCAATTCAATTTTCCCCTTCTTGCCTGGAAAAATATTAATAATGTATCTGTTGAAGTTCCTGGAGGAAAATAACCTTCTTTGTTCCCCATGGAATTTTCTCCTCAGCTGGAGAATCAGCTAGTGCCAGAGGCCTACAGTTACCAAACTAAGGGCTTTGTCGGGGTGGCAGGAACCTCAAAAACAAACTTGTAAGCTACTGCTGGGGAGGAGATTAACAGCTCAGTAGTGTCTTACACTACTGTGTATTACCAGTCTACTAGCTCTGGCTTGGTGATTTCTCACCAAGGAACGGATAAGTTGACAGTAATGAGTATGTTTATAAGCCATTAGGTCAGCTCCATCCAACAGAACTTTCTGTAACGATGAAAATGTTCTGTATCTGCACCACCCAACACAGTAGTAGCCACATGTCGCTATTCAGCATCTGAATTATAACTAATGTGACTGAGGAACTGAATTTTAATTGAGATGCCTACATGTGGCTAACGGCTAGCATGACAGATAGTACAGCTTTAGATACTCAGTCTTTTTACAGACTCAGCTATGTTTCATGCATGTATACCTTATATCAGGGATTGCAACTGGGGATTCATAGACCAAAGTTGGCTGACAAATGAGTATGGTTTGGTGATCATGGTATTTCAGTTTTTAATCTAAATTGAAACTTACAGACAGGGCACTCCCCAGTTGGTCACTGTATCTTAATATGTTCTAATTCTCCATCACATACACATTTGCACACACACAGACACACACAAACTACACACACATAAGCATTTGACTTTTCTATTCCTACAAAATGTGGTGGTATTTTTCAGATTCTTTTTCACAAAACATCACTTCAAGAAAGCTTCAAGTGATATTTCTTTTAAAAAATAATAACAGACTAACCATATCTATCCCTTTATTGGTTATTTACTATGTGTCAGGAACCATTCTAAGTTCTTCACCTTATTAGTTCAACCCATCAGCATCCATTGGGATTGGTTCCAGGGTACACCCCCCCGAGACACCAAAATCCCCAAATGCTCCCCAATCATCTCTTACATAAAATGGTACAGTATTTGCATGTAACCTACAAATATTCTCTCAAATATCCTCTCAAAAATCATCTCTAGATTATATATAATACCTAACACAATATAAAGGCTATAAAAAAAATATAGTATTGTGTTTTTATTTGTATTTTTATTTTGTGGTTTTTAAAATTTTTTTTCCCAAAATATTTTCAATCTGTGGTTGGTTGAATCCATGGATGCACAACCCACAGATATGGAGGGCTGACTGTATACATACAGACATACCTCAGATATTGAAGATTTGGGGCCAGACCACCAAAATAAAGCAGAAATCTCAATAGAGCAAGTCATACACATTTTTTGGTTTCACAGTGCATATAATATACTACAGTATATTAAGTGTGGAGTAGGAGTATATTTAAAAAGTACGTATCTTAAAGTAAAAAATACTTTATTGCTTAAAATGCTAATGATTATCTGAGACTTCAGTGAGTCATTATCTTTTTGCTAACACAAGGTCTTATCTCTATGCTGATGGTTGATAAATGATCAGGATAATGGTTGCTGACAGTCTGCGTGGCTGTGGTAATTTTAAAAAATAAGGCAACAATGAAGTTTGCTACCTTGACACTCCTTTCATGAAAAACTTCTCTGTAGCAGGCAATGCTGTTTGATAGCATTTACCCATAGCAGAAATTCTTTCAAAATTGCAGTCAATTCTCTCAAATCATGCCATTTTATCAACTAAGTTTATATAATATTCTAAATCCTTTGTTGTCACTTCAATGTTCTTCACAATATCTTTACCAGGAGTACATTCCATCTCAAGAAACCATTTTCTTTGCCAATCTACAGGAAGCAACTCCTCATCTCCTAAAGTTTTATTATAAGATTGCAACAATTCAATCACATCTTCAGGCTCCATTTTTTTAAAGATAGAATAAGCTTTAAATAAAGATGATTGAGCATTTGTCAAACTAGCATATAAATATTACTGGAATTTCCCATGATTTGTTCAAAAAACTTGTGGATATACAAAAATGAGAAGTAAAAATGAAATCTTAAAACTGAAATATGACCCATAAAACATAAGCACTTAAAGGAATTATATTAATAATGTTTTGAATGCACTGATCAAATGGTGAAATCATTTCATTTGGAAAACTCCCATTTTTATGTTATTTTTCCTGAGATCTTATTTTTTAATTTAATTTTTGATTTCCACAGGTTTTGGGGGAAGAGGTGGTGTTTGGTCACATGGATAAGTTCTTCAGTGGTGATCTGGGGTATAATTCAGTACAAGTCTGAAGGCCTAAGAACCAGTGGACCTGATATAAATCCCTGTCCAAGGGCAGAAGATGAGATAAGAACTGTCAACTTAGGCAGTAAGGCAGGAAAAAAAGGTGAATTTCTCCTTCTTTCATTTTTTTGTTCTATTTAGGCTCTCAACTGACTAGATGATGCCTGCTCACACTGGGGAGCGCAATTACTTTTCTCAATCCAACTATTCAAATGCTAATCTCAGCTAGAAAGACCCACTCAGAAAAAAAATGTTTAAGCTGGGTACCCACAGCCCACTCAAGTTTACGCATAAAATTAACCACAGTTAATTATTAATTCAATTTCTTTAACAGACACAGGATTGTTTAAATTATTTCTTCTTGTGTGAGTTCTGGAAATCTGCGTCTTTTAAATAATTGGTCCATTTTGCCTAAGTTATCAAATTTGTCGACATAGAGTTGTTAATAGTATTCCCTTATCAGAACCAAATTTTGACTATAAGAAGTCTGCTCCCAGAGCCCATGCATGCTTTTAACCACCACACTCTCCACTCCTTGTAGGCTAGCTTATTTTCTCCAATCATCATTTATTTCACAAGCAACATATTTTAAACATAATTTTTCAATGCAATTACTAGTCCCACTTTACCTCTGTTTTAAGGTAAAGTAGAGAGTAATTCCTACTTTGGAAGAGTAGTCAACTGCCAGCAGAGGCTTCAGCAGAAAGTGCTCTGTCTATAGGCTAAATGTTGGAACACCTGGTTTTGTTATCAACTTGACCAAGGGTAAAGTAACTAGCATTCCTTTCTTTGCCTCCCAAAAGGACATCAACCCCCAAACTTCTATCTTTCCTACTTTCTCTGGGCTACCAAACTTGTTACATATTTCCAATTTGATTAGGAAGACATTAGCAAAATAAGCCAGGTTTACAGCAGCTTAAAAGCCATCCTAAAATCAAAGGTGCTAAAATACAAAAGTGGAAGTTCAGAAGAAAAAGAAATCTTAAACTGCTTATTCTAGAATCACTTGAAAATTACCTTTTCTCTTGTATTTCTCAGAATTACTGAAACCGCCCAAACTTATGTATAGTATTTCAGAAGAGGTAGGAAAAAGTTCAAAGTCTACTAAAAGAAAAGTTAAATAAATTTCACAATTAGCCTTGCCAATGATGAACATCATTACTGTCCTTCCATAAAAGCAGCAAAGAAATACATGGAAGTTGATAAATATGGCAATAAACTAGAATCCAGACACCACTGTTATTACCATTACTCTGACCACCATTTATTTGTGCTTTAAAGTGAAAAAGGAAGGGGAACATAGGCATATTCTGACACTAAATTTGTTAATTTTTCCCTTTCCTTGTCACACTGTATTCAGAGATGCTTATATGAAGACTATAACCAGGAATCTTGTAGCCATGCATTTCATTAGTCTCCAAATTTCCCTCGTCAGTAGAAAAAAATGGGAAATGTTATAAGCAGCAAATAAAAAATACTATAAAGGGATGCATGCATATTCACTATAAAACTTCAAGAAATATAAATATTTGATTGTTGTGATTGTTTCCACCACTAGAATGAATTCTAAAATGAAGAATGCTAGATTTACTTGCAGTGAGTAAAAAGCTGATATGACAAGGTCAGTCTGTGACATGAAGGATTAATAAGTGTGTTCTATAATAGATGTTCTTCAATACTTATCACCAAAGGCATTATTATAATAATATGATGAAACAGAAGTATAGACAAACAGAGAACAACTATTTATTAAGGGCAAGTTTTGCCCTTAGCATTGAGTGAAGCATTGTGGGGAACACAAAAGCAGCAAATGAGATTCTCAACATTAATAGAAGTCATCATGTCATTTAATAAATTCCAAGTGCAGACTCCCCCTCCTTCCTTCTGGCAGAAATTCTACTTCTGCTGAATTCTATGGACTGGAAAAGGCTGTTTCGCTCATATATAAAGTTGGATACATCATATTTTATTAGTTGCTAAAGCTGCACTTCAGAGGTGTGTACGGATTAGGTAAGGAGTACAAATAGAAAGCCCACTCTGCAATGTGTGTAGAAGAGTTTTCTTTAGACAGAGGTCCATTATGATGCTCCCTACCATGAATTGTGGACGAAAATCTGCTTAGAGAAAATACAAGCCTCTAATAAGATTCCTGATTGAGACTGCATGTGCTACTGGATGTCAGAAGAGACAGACATGGCTTGGCTCAAAAGGGAAAGACTATGGACAGTTTGAATAGTGAGATATGGAAAAACAGGAAGAATAATAATTAAACAGCAAGTAAGTAGTACCACACTCTAGACAAAGGAAACTGTAATAAATTCCTTACAGAGAGATATGTCAAGGGTCATTCATGACAGAATTAATAGGTGAGTAATAACATTCATAGATAATGTGACTCCACCAAACACAGGACTACCAAAGCCATTCTTACCACCAGTTGTCACTGTTGAATTTACAGAAGGAAAGCAACTGCTATGAATAATAAGTGATTTTCCTCAAAGAAAACAGACAATAGGTATCCTAAATTTTTAGGGGGGCGTGGCCTGAGGAAGTCTTCATTAGATAGAACAGCTGTACATGTGTATGCATGTGTGTTTAATTACTGCTGCTGCTGTAAGAAATAACAAATGTATTGAACAAAAAGGTTATACACCAAGGTAATGATGTATGTAGCTCAGTCCTTTAAGTTAAGGCTCTCAAAGGATCACTGAACATTAAAACAGTCTAATATCTAAAACTTGGAAAATGTTCCTATTATCTATCCCAGTAATTCTAGTTCAAGGAATATATACCAAGAAAACAATCAAATATGCAAAGATTTACAAAGAAATGTGTGTAGTACAGCATTACTTAAGATGGTGAAATTTTAAAAAGAACCCAGATGTCCAGCAACAGAGAAATAATTCATCAAAAAACTATTATATGGCTATTTTTTAACTGCCTTTGAAAAACTGGAAAAAGGGAAACTGATCATGTTATAATATTAGGTGATGAAAAAACAGGATAAAAAATTATATAAGATGTATTTTATCATATATGTATGTATAAAATGTATCCTATACAGGTGTGCAATGATGCAAATATATCCAATAAAAATTACTGTTTTACCAGTTGATTATGATTCTTTAATAGTAATTGTTTCTCCTAGCTACAACATAGACAATTTACTTCAGACAATTTAAGGTTAAAAAAAAAAAAAAAAAAAAAAACCGGAAAAATAAAGTAAAAATCCCCTATAATACCACCACTCAGAGATGGAGACTGTTGGTATATTTAATATATTACTTTTATAATCACATAATAAGGCTACAAATCTATTTTTTGATGGGGGATAATTTTGTGGTAAAATATTACAAATTTACTTTTGAAACATTCATCTGTATAAGGAAAATGCAGCTTCTTTCATTTATACAGTTGATTTAATCATCCTTAGGAACCCCGTCCTAGTGGAGAGAGGGAAAACAGACTTGCTAATCAGCAATATTTCAAGCTTTTCCAGCTTAGACAATCCTTTGGTTTAAACATTCATTTATTTGTAATCTGACCTGCCAAAACAGCTGGTTTAAATGATCCCGTTTGGATGAATCAGGGACTTCAAGACAGTCCTTAGAGCTCCACTCCCACCCAGGAAGATTAAAAGACACAATCCATAAGGAGGCTCACAAGAGCCTTCTGGTGATGGGGAGGGCTTTGGTCCAGCTGCTGTCCCTAGGCATCACTGCTATTGTCAGCTACAAAGTGGCCCTCTTCCTGGGGCCGCTTTCTGCTGAAATGTGGCTGGTCCCAGGCTTTTTCGGAGAAACTTGCTGACACCTGCACTGGAGCCTGTGGTCATAGACAATTGACTGTGCTCACGAAATCCCTTCATAGAGCTTGCTCTACTCCAAAGCTAGGCTTCTGCAAGTTCACAGGCTCTTTCACACATCCACACTATATTCATTCCTTAAAACCCAGGGTACCATGTAATACACAAAGGGGCAATTTTCCTATATAAAAATTATACCTCAGAAAAGTTATTTTTTTACAGTGGTAAAGGGCAATTTGTTTAAAATGTTCACATTAGCAAAAAGAAAAGTCTCAAGGTAAATGACTTAACCACACAATGAAGAAGTTACAAATTGCATAGTAAAATAAAGTCTAAAAACATAGAAGAAAAGGAATTTTTTAAATGATTCTACAAAGTTCTTGGCCTAAGGTGAGTGTGTAAATGGCAGTCTCCAGTGGCGAGATCCCGTGGATGCTAAGGGCATAGGAGTGAGTTCATAAAATAATGGGGTGCACTGTTTGCAATCAATTTAAAAATAATAGTATAGCTCACCAAAAGTCAGTTTGCTTCCTGTTGTCACTATGAAAGAGCAATTGTAAACAATGTCATTAATAAATTACTCCCTGTAAAATGTATTGGTCTATGTGCTCAATAATTGCCATGGTTACTGTTAAGTTTTAGTCATAACTACGTAGTCTATGTGTAAATTTTGAACTGACACATTCTCATTTCTTATACTTTAATAAATGTGGTACGCCACACGAAAGTTATTTCAGAAAGAACACTGATTATTAATGGGATTTACAGATAGGTAATTATATGGCCTGGCCTCTGATACATGTTTGTTGGAAAGAACCGGAGCTCACTTTCAGGTGTAGTTTCTGTCTCCGACCCAGATATGTCTCCAGCTACATATTCCTGTGCTTAAAGATTAGATTCTAAATAAACAGTGAAAGAAAGAAACACAATTTGAGATATTTCCATTTTGTTGTTCTACCTGCAAATAATTTTCTGAAACTTGCAGAGTTCAATCTTTTGGAAGTTTCTTCACAAGTTCTCCCCTACCTTTTGTCAATTATTACATTATTATAATCACATGACTTTAATTTATAAGTTGCCTTTTTTGTACTATAATATTTACATTGTTGCTGATATGATTTTATGCATACAGATTTCCATAATAAAAAGTATTTTCTGGCCATTATTATTTGTTTCATTTCATTATTATTACTGAAAATAATTTTGTCGTATAGGAAATGTGAGTGTTTAAAAGCAATCTACTCTGGTTGTCAAGCACTCTGGAGACGTCACTGGCGGGATCATTTACTAAAATGGGAAATACAGGTGGAGGCAGTATTTGGGGGAAAATGACTTTGGGTTCAATTTTAGACACTGAGTTTGAAGGTTCTAAGGGACAGACAGGTGAAAATGTCCAGTACGTAGCCATAAATAAAGGTAAAGAGCAAGATCTGGAAATTTAAAAAAAAAAAAAAAAAGTGGGCCATTAAGGTCATGAAACTGAACAACAGAACATCCAAGTAAAAGACAAAAATAAAAGCCAGAATTCTGTGGGCATACCTGTGAATAAGGGGTATGCAGAGGAAGGAGAACTGGAGAAAGAGAATAAGAAGGAATGACTGGAATTCCAGGCAAGACAAGCACCTAGATAAGGGAGAAACAGGGAAGAAAAAAGGAATCACAAGTATAAAAAGCTATAAAAATCAATTTGTATGTGTCAGTTAGTTTATCATGAAGCTTGCAAGCCAGTCACACTGGATTAGGCTACCAGGAGGTCTCTGATAGTCTTTGCAAAAACAGTTGTCAAAGAGTAGTACACCTGGTCACTCTGCTGACACACAGGATTGCACAATTAGAAGCCCACATTGCCCACCCTAGGTGAGCCTTAGTGGGATTCTCTGGGCTCTGGTGAACTATAGAATGAGGTCCCCGAACCACATGCATCAGGATTATCTGCTGCACCTGCTTAAAATGCTGACTCAAGGACCCTACTTCAGATACTGAAATCAGAATCTCAGAGGTAAAACTCAACACTATGTATCCTAAGTACCCCAGGTAATTCTTACGCATGCTAAAATTTGAGGACTGCAGTACATGTTCTTCAAGGTCCATTCTATCTCTGACATTCTGAGCTTCAATGGATTGTCTCTTTCTGAAAATAGGATGTGAAATCATGATTACTAAAATCAATGTAGAAGTCAGCAATTACAGAATCAACATGCAATAATCAGAGGTACTAAGGGCAAAAATAATACTTTTTATTTACATCAATTCATTTTGATCATGTGATACCTTTATTCTGATGAGGGTTGAGATGCTATAGTCCTGAGGGATAATTATGTTCATAAATAGCTAAGAGACTCAAGGAGATAGGATTATGGGCCAGGAAAACTGTGAAACAAGAATTTAAAAAAAGAAAAAGTTCTGTTTAGTAGTACTAAGGTGCTGAAAAGAAGTCAGAGAACCTAAAAGGACTAGATTATTACTGTTAAATGTATTCAGAAATACTTATTTTCTTTCTTTTGGTTGGGAAAAGAACCATATTTCCATTCATTTCTATATTGAAATAAAGAGTCAATGTTTCAAATCTATACATAGAGACAGAGAATCAATGTTTTTTTTCCTTAGGGAGGCTACAATTTTAATTAATATTCTCTAATTGACATTGACTTTAATCGACTGGTGACAGTCTTATGATGGGCCTCTCTGCCAAGCTTCCTGAGTGAGAACCACAACAAGCTCCATTTGAAGAGAAGCCTTTTGTTCTCGGGGATCTCTGCCTAAGCAATGCTTTTTAGGTCTCAAAATATCAGAGCCAGAAAGATCCTTGAGAGACCATTTAGTTCAACAGTCTGTATCTTATTTTCTCAAATCATTACACCTACCAACCCCCACCCCCAAAGTCTAAAGGATCTGCTCACTTGAGTTCTTCCAGTTATGCCCTTTTGACTCATCTACAGCATCCTATACATTGGACTACCTTAGAGAAAATGGTACTCAGGTATACATTACGTTGTGGGTTTGCATATTTTTGTTCTAAAGAGATTTTTTAAATAAAAGAATAAGTGAAAAAAAAATCAAGAAAGTTAGGTGGGTTAAATCTGTGCATGTATACTAATCATAGTGTTCCACAGACAGTTAACCAACGTGCAGACAATGAGTGCAAGTCAGAGGATGGGATGAAGAATATGCAGAGCTAAAAAGGAAAGATAGGGGTCAGGACAGAAGCATTCCCACCAGTGTGTCACAAGCTATGAAGGAGGCCTGAAGATACTAGCTTCAGGTAAGTACACACTTCCCAGCAAATACACAAATTATTTGCAGGAAGAAAAGCAGGCAGAGGGGAGTAGATACAGATAGAAAGAAGGGAAGACATTTTTGTATTATTATTATTATTTTATTATTGCATTTTAGGTTTTGGGGTACATGTGAAGAACATGCAAGATTGTTGCATAGGTACACACAAGGCAGTGTGGTTTGCTGTCTTCCGTCCCCTCACCTGTATCTGTCACATTTTACACTTTTAACTAGGTATTAGGATCTCTTAGACTCTGAGCATATGGAATAGTTCACAGGTAATGAAAATTGTTTTAAATTCAAATAATCACTTCTAAAGTACTTAATTCAAATAAAAATCTTATCAAATTTATAAGACTATTATACAAACTCATTCTAATGTTTGAAATTCCTATTAGGAAATGTCTACCAAATCTATCATATAGACTACTAAATCTAGATGGGTATAATCAAAATTTTAATTTCAATTCAAGAGTTTAAAGAGTTTAAAGCAGTATTTACCTTGTCTTTGACATTCCATAGCTCAGAGTTAGCCTCAGAATATAACAATAGTTGATATGATTCAGATTGGAAATATACTGTCCCTTGACTTTTTTCCTAACCACTAAGCCCAATTTGTCATCGTTTTTAAATTCTGTATAACTTCCATGTACCTTATGCACAAGTAACTCCTGTTTTCAGAGAGGTTATATACCTTGCCCAGAGTTGACAAGAATTCAAGGGCTTGGCCACAAGCAGATCTTAGATTCAGATCCTGAATCTTTTTTCTGGTCACAGAATAATTTAAAAATCTGATAAAACTCACAGGCTGATCCTCTTCCCAGAAAAATAAACATAGAAAATATGTTTTAGCATATACTTTTAGAAAATGTAAATAATCCCATATCAGGAGACTTCAATTTAGATAAAGCATGTCTTCTAAGGGACCATACTCAAACTCTAACATGAGCTACATAAGGCACTCCAAGGAGACCCGGTGAGACTCTACTCCTTAGCTAAATGTATGAGCTGTAAGGAGTATAAAAAATAAAAAGAGAGAAAAATAAGAAGAAATGAAAATAAAATTAACTATTTGATGAGCGTCTAAAATGTGTCAGGAATTACTAAATAAAAGAGCTCTTCTCTCTCCTAATGTATGCTTTGTTGCTTCTTTTTTGGCTCAAAAATGAATCAATGTTAATCAACGTTAGTAAATATAGTCATCTTATGTCAGATAGAGGTAAAAAAAAAATTACAATTCTTAAGGAAAATTAATTCAAAATTACCATAGATTATAAATAAATATGGTGCTGATCTCCTAAATCTAACAAACATATGTGAGTTGCACTGAAAATCCAAACATTTCCAAAATAATTTTTTAGGAGCTAGAACAGATGCATTAAAAATCTAGCAGAAGTAAGCTCCAGGTGCTAAGCATTAGGGTAATTTAAATTTTCTTCTTTGTACTTGTCCTCCACTTCTAAAACCTCTGCAAAATATATATTCTGTTTGGAATTAGGGAAGCATCTATTAAAACATGTTTACTACATAGCAATATAAGCATCATTTTAGAGGGATGAAAGAAAGATGAGGAAAGGCCAACTTATTTTATATTCAGTAGTTGGATGGATGAGTTTTGGGTGTGGAGCAGTTCATAGGGTTCAGAAAACACCAGACAAGATTAAGGAAAGGTAAGAAAACGCCTCAAAAAGGAGAAAAAAAATAGAAGAATAAAAAGAATTGTGTGAACAAAACCACAACAGTAGTTAATCAAAGAACCTAGTGTGATGCAAATGTAATCAAAACGCATGTCAGTGCACAAAAATACTATCTCCTTTTTTACACAAAATGTATAATGAGTAATACAAAACCAATACCAAGTACACATTCACTTGGTAAATTTCACCTTACTACATACCACCAGCCTTTATGCTGTGGGTTAATCACAGTTTCATCAAGCAATCTATGCATGCCAACTCCGCTGCGTTTTCAGCATATTCATGTGATCACAGAGGCTCTCTTCCACATTTCCTGCTCTGGTGGACTGACCCCAACTTCATCAACTTGCGTCGCAGCCAAACCAGATGATTCTCATGTTGCCTGATCACATGTCATCCAGCAAGGTGGCAGAACAGTCTGCTTCCTGTCCTGTGGTCCACCGTCAGAGGCAGGCCCCTGTGAGTGACCTCTGGCCACTGAATTGAAGCATGATAGAGAAATGGCACTGCTAATGCTACCCAAACAACACATGAGGCAGTTATAAAAGATTCAGGTCACGCAGCTGCTGAACTGTGAACTGCTCAAAGGCAGGGGCTAGGACTGTCTTGCTCAGCATAACCCTGCACATAATAGATGTATGATCAACAATTATTTAATTAAATGCATCTGAAGATTAGGGACCATGTGCGTGTGAAGCACTTTCGTATGTATGATCTGCTTCACAAATGCCCCTAATAAGGTAGGCATTATCTCCATTTCATAGATGAGGAAATAGCTCAGAAAACTTACATGTTTTCAGTCTAAAGTCACATGGTTCCTTTGTGGCAGAACTGAGGTGTTAAAAGGCCCCTGGCTCCATGTTGCTTTTTTCTACACAACAGCACCTTTACAAGCTTGATTATTTGGTTTATTTTAATTATATTCTACATTAGCTAAATATCAGAAGAGTACGGTAAGTTTACCAAAAGACATCTAGCCTTTCTGATTTGCATTTACCTATCAAGCATTTAAAAATATGCTTACTAGCGACTGAAATTTTAAAAAGTAACTTTCATCTCCATATTATTTATCTTCAGTGACGATTATAAGGATCTCCAGGTTCAGGTTAGCACAAAGGCAGTATTAATACAGTATATCAAACATTATATATTTACCCAAATTTAAAGCAGCCAGATCACTTTAATAAGGGTCAGGTTTGGATTTAAGTTTAGGAGAGCCAAGGGAAAAACCATTTGTCACTTCTTATTCTTTATATCTAGTTTATCCTTTCACGAACTGATTTAGCTTAGCCAAGCCAATCTTCCTCTCCCTTCGTCTAGTTTCCATTCCCAGGACATGTTTAAAAGATACAGGGCTCTGCCTGCACAGGAGGTGGTAACACAGCACCACATTTAGAAGAGACAACTGCTCCTACCACTTTCTGTAATTCTACCTAAAAGATAAGCTAAGAAAGGAAAAGGAGAGGAAAAAAAAAAGATATACTTTCCAAAGTAAACTCCGGATTTTGACGGAGGGCTCTAATTTAAATACACTGTTATATTTTCAAGGGAGATAAGCTATAAAAGGTACCTTAACATACGGGGATGCTAAATAAACTGAGCTTCAAGAACTGATGCCAAAAAACACCCAAAAGGCTATCTATACACACACACACACACACACACACACACACACACACACACACACGTGGGGGAAGAAAGAAAGAGAGAGAGAATCTTTTAAGTAAATGCCCAGATGTAACATTCATAACTTGAGTAAAAAAGTTTATAAAAGTCACTGACCACATGGCATGATCTGCATTAAATTTTAAATCTCAATCTTTCTTTACATACTCTGTTAACATTTAGATATAACTTCACAGGATTATGCTGTTTCAACTGCATTAACTCTTCAAAACAAACTATTTCACTTTCCACAGCTATCTGCCGAGAGCCCAAGAAGCATCTTTCAAACATTAAACATAAGCATTTCCAAATGAAGCTACCTCCATCTCCTGCCACTCTCCCCCTATTGCTGTGCCCTGTTGTCTAGCCTTCAGGTCCTCCAACCTACCTGGCTATTTTCAACTTCATGGTAACAATCTCTTCAATGCTTTTGCTCTTTAGCTCCTACTGACTTCTCAGTAGGAATTTCTACTAGTAAGTAGGAAGTAAGCTTTGAAATGCAGTAGGTCTCAGCTTAGAAATTACTTTAAGAACCCTTCTCATAAAGGAACCCCCCCTCACCCATCCATTTATTTGCATGGTACCCTGTGCATTTTCTTCTCTGCACTTATTGAAACATGTCAAATAAATAAGCAAATGAGAAAGCAAGTGAATACATAGAGTTGTACTGTTTTCCTCTTTGTAGGAGCTTTTCTATCTTATTTTATTTTTTATTATGCATTGACAAGCAGTGCCACTGAATAAGGCAGGAATTCTTCCCAAAGTCAATGCATATTCTTCCTTATTCTCACAATAAGGACACATTCACCAACAACTTTAATGTGACACAGGGTAGTTTCAGGCTCACTCCAGTAGGAAAGGGGGAGAGGTAGACGCAGACAGAGACAGAGACAGTGTGTGTGTGAGCGTGTGTGTGTGCGTGCGTTTTAGAGATCTTAACGAAAATGTACCTCAGATAAAGGTGACTTATAAGCAGGGTATTGAAAAACTCAAATGATTTGTAAGGTGCCATCTAAGATTTTTTAAAATACCAGATACATTATAAATTTTTAAGTGTGAAAAAATAATACATATTTTATAGGTCATCCCTAAGGAGAAGTGTATGGCCTACTTCTGCAAAATGGGTTTTCTATTCCTCTCTGGATCTGGGGAAATCAATGCACGACTAGGGGAAGGGGCTGAAGGGGAACAGAATGGCATTCCTGTGTGCCTGAGGCCTCTCAGGTTTCTGTTCCTTCCTTCTCAAGTCTCTTGCCTGCTTTGGGTCCCCAGGGAATTACACATAATAGCCAGAGAAATAACATGAGAAAAGAAGATCTAGCCTCTCTAAAACCTAATGGGGAAGAATTATTCTGGGAAAAGGTCCTTAATATTTAATTAAAAAGTAAAGTACAGGACAGAGAAAGTAAAGTCCAGAACAGGAAAGGAAACTTATCCAAGCACATAAACGAAACACTGAACTAGAATTTAGGACAAAGCATTCTTCCGAAGCTACATCAAAAAGGGGATCCTAATTAACAACAGATAACTTAGCAATTAAAAAATATTACACAAGACAGAGCAATAACTATCTTTATCCCTTTGATAACGTTGAGCAAGCGTGAACTAAAGATGTTAAACCTGTGATGCCCATATTCCAGAGGCCCCTTTAGAAAATTATACCATTGCATTAAAAACACTCAGAGGACTTATTTAGCTACCTATTTTTAAGTGACATTTGAAAAATTAACACCATCAAGCTTTCTAAAAATAGAGCAAGTCAGCTTTGTTGTACTTGTCAGAGATGGGAACAGCGCATCCACCCACTGCTTGCTTCTTTAATTTAACTGCTAGTGTGGTAGAGATACTGAAATACATAAAGAATAAAGCAGATAAAGATAAAATTCATCTCATATACATAATGTAAATAGCAATGGCTTCCACCCCATTAATTAACAAGTAATTTTTCAGTATCTGCTCTATGCCCACCATATGCTAGCATTCAAGAGAACACAAGGAAAAAACAGGGTAGGGCCCATGTTCCTAAGAAGCTTATCACTGAGTTGGAGAAAAAAAAAAAATAACAGCCATAGAACAAAAATCAAGAAACAAAAAGCACTACGTAAGTGCTAAGTGGTAAATATTAAAATAATAATGGTAATAATCCAACACTGTTGTGACTATAAAAATAAAGAAAGGTCTTAAAATGGCAGCTCAGTCAGGGCTAAACCATGAAAACTGGTAAGATGTATACTGGCAACAAAAGAGGAAGAGGACAAAAAGAGGAAGAGGACCGGTCACATCTGAATATAAGTGGGAAAACTATATGCAAAGAAAAAGCAGTTGGGCAGGAAGCTGAGACATCTCCTGGTAGACACAAGGCTATGAGGGTGCCTGAGCTGCCTAAAGGAGAGGTTCAGGTTGGAAAACAGTGGGAACAACAAGGTGGACCCAGATTATGAAGAATCAATACGTCCAGGCCGTGTACTGCCAACAGCCATGGTAGCTTCCCCGATGAAAGCAGCAAGATTAGAGAGGCTTCACTGTAAAGGAACTCATGTAGCAGGTACTAGGGCAAAGCACAAACTCAGGCGTGCAAGCAATTGGGAGTTTATTTCTGTATAACTGAACTGAATTTCTGTTTTGAAACTCCTATTCTGCTGAATACTAAAAATTAAATTTGTCAAGTAAGGGTAATCTCAATTTCTGGTTTCCCCTTCCCCGTGGGCTGCATGTATATTCAAAGGATTACAAAATGCTAGATTTTCGTGGTAGAGGAAGGGAAGCATGGGTGGAGGTCATAACAGTTTATCCGCAGGTCTACCTAGATCCTTAGCTCCTTCCCTCATCTTCTTCATCTCTGTCACAAGCCTTCTGCAAGTCTGGCTTTCTGTTGGCTACATCCATGCCCCTCTGGGCATACAGGTATCTCCTCATCACCTTCTAATTTACCTTTGCCATGGGAAATTTGCAAAATTCCACAGGTCCATCTAACTAGACAGCTATCTCTACTATTCTCCAGCCATGCTAGGCACAGGGAATCTGCATGCCACCACCCGTAGCTCCACTTTTTTGAGGACAGAAAGAACTAATTCTAATTCTTCCATCACAGTTCCCTTCATGCCTGGAATCCGACTTATAAAATTCATAAGTCAAGAATTCAACTCTTTTGCAGTATGAGACATGCTATGTTTATCTTTTCCTGAAAAAGTAATTCAGATTTCCAAACAACAGAGAAAGGTAAATATAATAGGAAATAATAATAGGGAGGGACACTGATTAAAACTCCAATTGTTACCACAACAAAATAAACTAGACATAAAGAGGTCCTGAACTAAGGAATATTTGGAAATGAAATAAATATGTATGTCTAGAGATATTAAATGGAAAAATTGGCAGGAATGTTCCATGGAAGTAGGGGATACAACATAAGCAAGAAAATCAAATAAATTCATGGTTTCCTGCCTTTAAGTATATCGGAATTCTGGTATGATGAAAACAGAAGCCAGTTTGAAGTGGAAAGGTTTTGAATCTGGTTTTGAATTACATTCACATATTTTCTTCATTTCAGGTGATGATTTAAAATAGCAGCAAAAAGAATAC
The DNA here is from genome assembly GCF_048565385.1 of Saimiri boliviensis. NCBI lineage: Eukaryota > Metazoa > Chordata > Mammalia > Primates > Cebidae > Saimiri > Saimiri boliviensis. The sequence continues at coordinate 32,522,058 of NC_133456.1, read as the reverse complement.
ATTCTAGGAGTTGGTACTATTGCATTCTCAGTAATACATCCATTACTCTGGTTTTCAAATACTATTAGCTTTCAAACAGCTACACAATTTTATGAAAAAAGAAAACACAACTAATTTTAAAAGTTTTTAAAATCTTAAAACATTAAAATCTGCTCTTCTCTTCCAACTTCTCTATTAAATGGTCTTTTCCACTGTAGAAATAGGTACATAAGTTACTTATTCTTTAGTTAAAAAAAAAAATGTTTAGCTAAAAGAAGAACAAAAATAGTTTTGTGGTGTCACAGCAGTATTGGCAGCTGATGCAGAACAGGCAACAATAAAGCTGGCAATAATGAGGTGCCAGCCCCAGCTTCACATGCCCTGCCAAAGCCCAGAGGTGAATCCTGCTGAGCTTTGGAACTCATAGATGTGCCTCAGGCTCTCTTATGAACTAACACTCTGCCCAGATGATAACCTGAAGAAAAATAAGAGGCAATTATAGTATCAAAGAGCAAAAAGCACTAGAATAACTGAAGCACACAATGGGCATTTACGGCACGCTGTATTTACAGGGGCAGAAAGCAGAGAGACATTTTTACATTCTACATTATTAGGTCAGCTTCTATCAGATTAGCAAACTTCAGGGGGTGACAATCTAGTAACAGAAAATAAATACCAAAGTGAAAACATTTTAGGTTTATGTGTAAACATGAAAAACAGAACATCAAAATTCAGGTAACATTAATTATCCTGAAGTGACTGGAAGAAAAAGGGAAAATAAACAACATGAAAATATAGTTGGGCCACGCACAGTGGCTCTCATCTGTAAACCCAGCACTTTAGGGGGTCAAGGCAGGTAGATCACGAGGTCAGGAGTTCAAGGTCTCCTTGGCCAAGATGGTGAAACCCCGTCTCTACTAAAAATACAAAAAAAAAAAAAAAATAGCCGGGCATGGTGGCAAGCACCTGTAATACAAAGATATTCAACCAAAACCACCTAAAATTTAAATTATTACTGCTTTACATTGAAGACAAATATTAGAACAAAAAGCAGTTCTATCTTAAAGAAGAAACTCCCAAGTTCATAAGAGCAGAAAGGAAGAACTCAAGGGTCTGCTCTGTTTTGGGGGTTGCTCTCACTACATTTTCACCTGGACTTGAAATTTGGAGGTTTATTCCTGTCCTTCTCTCCAATTCCCAAATGGTGAGAACTAAATGGTCAAATATTCCTGTAGGATCCAGACAGATACAAGGATTTGAATGCCTGTTTCCTTTAAGTTCCATAATCTAAAATACAAATGGAAAATACTACCCTATATTTAATCTCATTCATGTATTTTCAACTCATGCTCATACTACTTTTTGTTTTCCAATGTACCTATTACTTCCTAATCCACTTATTAGGAGCATTATTCTTATTATGCTTCATGTCTGTTGTCTTCTCTCCTGACTAAACTGTAGGTTCTATAGGGGCAAGGATCTATTTTTTCAGTTTGCCAGAGAATATTGCTCAATAGTTGCTGAATGAATGATTTTGTATAGTCTATGCAAACTCTGACACCCCGTTAATTTGCCATTTTGAAACAGTAAAATCCCTATGCCTCATACATAACACATGCGTACAGGGCTGGACAGACAGACCCTTGTTATTCTGGGCAGACATCATTATTAAATTTGTAGAAGCTATAGCTCAATGCTTGGGAGGTATAATTCAAGAATAAATGAAACATTTTCAGATACGTAGCCCAAGGTTTCACTGGCATAAATGAAAAGCAAATTAAAGAGTTAAGTAGCCCCTGAGGAACTAAAGTATAGACATTTTCAATAAAGAATTAACATCTCCAAGTAGCACTGGGATAAAGCATAGGCCATACCATAAACGAATAGAGTTGGAGTCAGTGACCTTCAGGTAATGCTAGGACCTGGGTAAATTCTAGACAAAGATGCACACACTGAGAAAGACATTACGACCCTGCTCTACGTGACTGTTTCCACTGGCAATATGGATACCAATTTCCTCTACTATTAATATCTCCTTTTATGTCTGTTTCAACTGCTTACTTGCAGTCTCTCATTCCCAGTGTTTTGTTCTCTCTGCTGCTCTCTCACCCAGGATCTCTCACCCAGGGATATGCCCCACCCACCCAAGGGGGAGCAAAGCTTGTCATATGTAGATAGAAGCCAGTCCTCTCCTGCCCACAAACACATGCCAAGCTCAGCAGTGGTCTGGCACACATAAATGAGTCCTGATCAGAACAGAATGGAGCATGGACATCCCCTAGAATTAACTGTTCCATGCATAAGGCACTGGGCATGCACCCAGAAGCTGAATCCATTCAACGCATCCAGAATAAGTCCCCTCAAAACTGGGGAAAATCATTTTCTCTGTCAAGTGCCTGAGCTGGGTAGAATTTGGTGACACGAGGGCTTTGACATAAAATTAAACAAAGGAGTAAAATAAAAACCCATTCGTTTCTCTAACCTGACTTGTCTCAGTTCCCAAAGGCCTGGTGCCACAGCAACTTGGGAGACAAAGTGAGGTAAGCCATGTTGGTCTCTTTTGAAGTCCTATGCTTCAAGCCCTACCATCAACCTTTTAGCATTGCTATACTATAAACAACTATGCTAAGCACTGTATGGTCTAGTAAATAAAAATGTAAGAGAAAATAAGCGGTAGAATACAATTAAGATAGTGAGGAACAGAGATGGACCTTAAAGGATTTAAGACTTAGAGAAACAAGGAGGTTTCCAAACAACAGCAATCATATGTGCAAAGAAGCAATGACAGAGACAAACATGACCTATTTTAAAGACAGGCAGGACATAGACTCATTGAAAATAGGGTTTATCAGAAAAACAAACACTGCATGTTCTCACTTATAAGTGGGAGCTGAACAATGAGAACACAGGGACACAGGGAGAGGAACAACACACACTGGGGCTTGTCAGAGGGGCCAAGGGAGGAAGAGCATTAGGATAAATAGCTAATGCATGCAGAGCTTAATACCTAGGTGGTGAGTTGATAGTTGTGGCAAATCACCATGGCACATGTTTACCTATGTAACAAATCTGCATGTCTTGCACATGTATCCCAGAACTTTAGATTAAATTTAATTTTTTAAGAAAGAAAATAGGTTCATACAAAAGAGCTACAGGAGATAAAACGGGTTGGTTTCTCTTCAGGTGACCATGATGTCAAGATAAGAGGCATGGTATTGAGGGCAATGTGAGCCTTTACTACTAGTATCTGAATAAAAAAAGAGACAGAAATATAGTATTTAATTTATTTGGTGGCCACAAGTAGGTTGAACTGAAGTAGATAATTACCCTGAGAAAGATCCATTGGAAGAATAATAGTTCAGTATTAGCGATGAGAATCACCACTAATGTGTTGGCAATTGCAATTAAGAAAACAGGGCAGAGAGGGAGATTAGGAAGAACAGTCAGACGTAAGAAGGCGGCTCTTCCAAGATTTGGAATGGCACGCTAATCTGCCGTGGGTGTCGGGTGGCACTGCAGTCTATCCTAAGAATCCCACAGCGGTTCAGCACACTTGTGGTTGCAGTACCTCATCTCCTGGCCCTCCTTCAGTACAAACCACATTCTGTGACTGGCTTCCCAAAAGAGAGTTTTGTATATCTCTAATCTTGCCTTCTCCTTTAAGTTCTCCTTCCTCCTTTCTTCCAAACTGTTTAGTATCGAAAATGTGGATGAGGTTTCCACCATATCACTACATCGCGAAGCCCATCTTTTCATTCTACAATCTTTCTTCTTATCACTTTATCACTATCGCTTTCTTCATGATGAGTTAATCTCATTAAAAATATATTTGCCAAAACACCCAGTTACCATGGTGATTAAGAAAGCAACATAATAGACAACAACAAAAAAATTGCCCTTCTCCATTTCCTTGCTTAAACATATCTCACTTCCTATCACTTGTTTTGATTTACCTATATACCAACTCAACTCAATCTAACCCCTTTTGAGTTCATTCATAGGCTAACCCCAATATTAGAATAACAAGTAGAGCAAGAATTATGTTGATTGTTAAAATTAAGTTGTTTGTTTGGGTTGCCCATGGCAGAGGCAATAGCAGGGCAATTTCTAGGTCAAATAGAAGAAATGTGATAGCGACTAAGAAAAATTTTATAGAAAAGGGTATGTGGGCAGAGGTTGTAGGGTCAAATCCACACTCAAAGGGATTATATTTCTCTGTATACGTATTTAATTGTGGGAGTCAAAATGTAATGGTAATTAGTAGTAAAGCTAGAAGAATATGAGTCGCTAGGGTTAGTGCTAGATTAATTACTCTCTCGAGTCTATCGAGGCCTACTGATTGGAAGTCAATGGTACTAGTTATACTAAGAGAGTAAGATCCTCATCAGTAGATAGAAATATAAAGGAATAGTCATACTACATCTACGAAATGTCAGTATCATGTGGCGGCTTCAAAGCCGAAGTGGTGATTGGATGTGAAGTGATATAATTGTTGGCGAATATATCATGTGGCAAGGAAAGTGGTTCCAATAATAACATGAAGGCCATGAAAGCCTGTAGCTATAAAGAATGTAGAGCCGTAGATTCCGTCAGAAATAGTAAAGGAAGTTTCTGAATACTCTGATATTTGTAGGTAGGTAAAATAGATTCCTAGTACAATAGTTATGGATAGTGCTTGAGCTGATTCTTCTCGATCAGCTTTTATTAGGCTGTGATGTGCTCAAGTAATTGCGACTCCTGATGTGAGTACTCCTGGGGCTAAACTAGATTAGGCCATTAATCTCCAGTCTCTCAAAACAAGCCTAGAAATAGCTCAACCCTCCTTCCATGACCAATATATGGTGCAAGCTTCATCCTAATTGCTCTAATTACATGACGAACATAATGAGATACAGCAGCAGATGGCTACAGATTACACTCTGGAGAAGAAATTCTCCTCTAGCTCCTCTTATTGAAGAGATTTTGCCTTGAACAAAAAATTTAAATTAAATCATTTTGTTCACAAAGCCAAATATATGTTTTTTTTAAATATTACTCCACCAATTTTCTATTTCCTTCAATTGTATCTTTCCTTTAAAAAATTTACTCATTGCATATAGGTTTATGTTACCATATATGACAAATAAATTTGAAGCCCTGCTGGATTTAAAAAAATGTGCTCATAGAAAAGTTGTTTGTTAGGAGTTTATATATGGAGTCATATACTTCCACAAACCTGAAATACAATCTCAAAGATATGTTCTATCAAATAAAGAATTTGTGGGGAGGGGTCTTTAATTTCAGCCTAACGAAAAGTCTCTATCCAAAACCTTGTCAGCCCCAGCTTTTCACAAAAGATGAAGTATCTACTCGTATGCGCACAATAACGAAGATACGGAATCAACCTAGGTGGCCATTAACAGTGGATTAGATAAAGAAAACGTGACACATATACACCACGGAAAACTACGCCGCCACACAAAAAAGAATGAAATCATGTCCTTCACAGCAACATGGATGCAGCTGGAGGCCATCATCCCAAGAGAATTAATGTAGGAACATAAAACCAGATAATACTGAACGTTCTTATTTGTAAGTGAGAGCTAAACATTGAGTACATATGGACAAAAAGATGGGAACAACAGACACTGGGACTACCAGAGGACAGGGGGATAAAGTCAAGGGCTGGAAAACTACCTGTTGAGTACTATGCTCACTACTACCTGGGTGACAGGATCATTCATACCCCAAACCTCAGTGTCATATGATAGACTTTAACAAAGCTGCCCATGTACCCTCTGAATCTAAAAAGCTGAAATTATTAAAAATAAACATAAATAAAACAGAACATAAAACTGAAGCATGAAATAGAGAGAAGAGCCAACCTTAACTAAATTCAAGTTATCTGTTCCCAACCAACCCTAAAGGCAGCTTAAATTGTATGCATTTCATGGTTTGGTTATATGCCCCATTAAATTCCTCTTTTTAACCTTAAAAAAGAAAATGAAAATGGAGTGTCAGACTTCCAGCCACCATTTTAATAATCATCACTTCAAAGTCAATGTCCAAAAATGCAGTCAATGTCTCCTCCTGAGAAATTAGTTTGTTTTCCCAACTTGTTCTTTTTGGCTAATGGTAACAGGCTCAAAACTTAAAGTTATCTTTTCTGCTTCTCATGCAATTGTCTGTACTTTCAAATAGCACCTTATATATAGGGAATCCCTAAGGCATGATCCCAAAACCATCATCATCACTGAAGGAAGTGCCCATAGCTCTCTTCACCTGCTTCCCAATATCTCAAAGTAGCAATCTACCACTGCTGCCACGATCTGGGGTTCCAAAAAAGTTCCCATGCTGCTACAGTAAGTATAGGAAAGAAGAACGAAATTCCTGCTTCCAGGGAAACTAGAGATAGAATCAAACTTTTATTCCAGTCTGAAGACAGAGGACATTCTGAAAACCAGAACAGGCGACCCTCCTTCCCCCAAAGTTATAAGCCTCTTGCTTCATTCCTCATATTATTTCTATGTGGACTATTTTGTGTGTGTGTATATGTATATACAATTGAATTTAATCTTGTTTACAACTGAAAATATATTACCCCATTTATTTGTTTTTCTTTTATTTTTTATTACACTTTTAAGTTGTGGTACATGTGTAAAACATGCAGGTTTGTTACATAGGTATACATGTACCATAGTGGTTTGCTGCATTCATCACCCCGTCATTCACATTTCATATTTCTCCTAATGCTATCCCTCCCGTAGCCCCCCACCTCCTGCTATCCGTCCCCTAGCCCCCCACTCCCCAACAAGCCCCAGTGTGTGATGTTCCCCTCCCTGTGTCCATGTGTTCTCATTGTTCAACACCCACTTATGAGTGAGAACATGCAGTGTTTGGTTTTCTGTTCTTGTGTCGGTTTGCTGAGAATGATGTTTCCAGCTTTATCCAAGTCCCTGCAAAGGACATGAACTCATCCTTTTTATGGCTGCATAGTACTCCATGGTGCATATATGCCACATTTTCTTTATCCAGTCTATCACTGATGGGCATTTGGGTTGGTTCCAAGTCTTTGCTATTGTGAACAGTGCCACAACAAACATACATGTGCATGTGTCTTTATAATAGAATGATTTATAATCCTTTGAGTATATACCCAGTAATGGGATTGCTGAGTCAAATGGAATTTCTAATCCTAGATCCTTGAGGAATCACCACACTGTCTTCCACAATGGTTGAACTAATTTACACTCCAACCAATAGTGTAAAAGTGTTCCTATTGCCGGGCGCGGTGGCTCACGCCTGTAATCCCAGCACTTTGGGAGGCCGAAGCGGGTGGATCACAAGGTCAAGAGATCGAGACCATCCTGGTCAACATGGTGAAACCCCGTCTCTACTAAAAATACAAAAAATTAGCTGGGCATGGTGGCACGTGCCTGTCATCCCAGCTACTCAGGAGGCTGAGGCAGGAGAATTGCCTGAACCCAGGAGGCGGAGGTTGCGGTGAGCCAAGATTGCACCATTGCACTCCAGCCTGGGTAACAAATGAAACTCCGTCTCCAAAAAAAAAAAAAAAAAAGTGTTCCTATTTCTCCACATCCTCTCCAGCATCTATTGTCTCCGGATTTTTTAAAGATCGCCATTCTAACTGGAACCATGAGAGACCCCAGTGGCCTACATTCCAATCATGAACTACAACAATCCCAGCCAGGGGAAAGCCCCTTGGCCCTCAGAGGCTTTGAGATTAACATAGGGTATGCCCTAGAAACCACACAAAGGCACTGTTCCCGAGGGGGACCTTACACTGAGTCCCACAATCCCCTGAGTCCTAAGCAGCTGCAGCACAGTGCCATTTTAAGAGCTCAGCCCACACTGGACTGCACCCTGCCCTGCAACCAGGCCCAGGTCAGAAGTCTCAAGGAACAATCCCACCCCCAGCCCAGCAGAGGGGTGGCCATGCATTCTTGCACATCCTGAGGACCAATTCTACTGCCCACACCACTGCAGCTATAGACTGCTGTGGGCTGAAGTGCAAGAAAAGCTCATACCCACTGGCTGCCTGCCTATGGCTGGCTCCAGGAAAAGCAACTAGGCTGTCCCTGATAGCAGGGCCACAGCACAGATGCCGCTGCCTCCACCTGAGCATTCCACCAGTGGCCTGGGGTTCACCCTACTCTACCCCGCCTGCCACATACAACAGCTAGTCTATTCACATCACTGTGTACAACTGTCTGTAGTCTATACACACCACTGGGGGGCCTGAGGGCACAGCCCAGCCTGACTCCACCCCTTCCACAGTGCTTGAGCACACAATTCAGGGGCTTGGAGATTGCCTGGTCCAGTCCACCACCTGTGGTATCTGAGCACTCCTCCCAGTGTCCAAGGTCAGGTCCACTCAGCCTGGTACTATCACCACAGCCAGCACCCAACTCCCCACATGCCACCTGCAGGTCATCAGCCCACCCAACTGGTCACAGCCACTGCCAACACTAGCACAGACCACTTGGGTTTCAGAGGGTTGTATCACTGCTGCCACTGCCAGTGCTCATGCCACATCCACTGCCAGGGACTCAAGAACTCTTCAACCCACCCAGCCCACCATTGCCATGCCTGATATCTGAACAAGCCACCTGGAAGTAAAAGAATCAGCCTGCCTGGACCCGCTAACACTGGTGTCAGTGTATGCCACCTTGGGCCTAAGGGCAAGCACAGTCAGCTCCCTGATGCCACCACTGAGGCCTGAAGACTGGCATCCCGGACCCAAGCACAATTTCACCACAGCCTTCTCTGACAACCGTATCACAAGCCTCCAAGGAAATCAGACACCACTGATGCAGGTTTATAGTCAAAGAAATCATACAGAGACTGCACTATTGCATGTATCCAGAATCAAAGCCAAAGTATCCTACCCAACTAACACCATATATTCATCTTCAGGAAAATGTCCTCCCCTATGAAAGCAAAATCACAAAACTGGAAGAAGCAGCTGTTACACCAGATGCACAGATATCAATGTAAAGACACCGAAAACATGAACCAGAAGGAAATATGAAACCTGCAACACATTTCCAACAAATAGGAAACACATTATCCAGCAATAAATTCCCATCAAAAAGAAATTCATGAAATCTCAGAAAAATAATTCAAAATGTTGAAAACGTTAAAAAGAAAACTTCAATGAGCCATATGAAAACTCCGAAAAACAATACAAAGAAATCAGAAAAACAATTCAGGATGTTACCTAGAAATTTACCAAAGAGATAGATATAATAAAAAAAGAACTAAACAGAAACTATCAAAGAATTCATTGAACTAAATACAATATACATTCAAAAGTTTTAATGATAGACTAAACCAAGCAAAATAAAGAATCTTAGAATGTGAAGAAAGGTCTTCTGAAATAACATAATCAAATAAAAGTAAGTAAATAATAATTAGCAAAGTCCTCATGACATATGGGACACAATAAAGCAACCAAATATTCAAATTATTGGTGACCTAGAAGTCAGAAAAAGAATGAAAGAGTTAGAAAAACTATTGAATAAAATAATAGATGAAAACTTACCAAGTCTAGAAGGAGATTAAGACATTCAGATATAGGAAGTTCAGAGATCCCCAAATAGGAACAATATAAAAAGGATATACCTCTTTAATATATGGTACTGGGAAAACTAGATATCCATGCAAAGGAATGAAACTAGAACACTATCTCTCACCATATACAAAAATCAACTCAAGATGGATTAAAGATTTAAAAGTAAAATCCAAAACTATAAAACTACAAGAAGAAAATTTATGGAAAACTCTTTAGGGCATTGGTGTAGGCAAAGATTTTATGGATGAGGCCTAAAAACTACAGGCAACAAAAACAAAAATAGAGAAATGGAACTATATTAAATTTAAAAGCATAATGAAAGAAACAATCAAAGGAATGAAGAGGCAACTTCTCAACTGGAATAAAATATTTACAAAATATTCATCCAATAGAGGGCTAATACCCAGAATATGCAAGGACTCAACACAACAGTAAAATAATACTATGTAAAAAGAGTCAAAGGACATGTATAGAAATTTTCAAAAGAAGACATATAAATGGTCAACAGGTATATGGAAAAAAATGCTCATCACTAATAGGGAAATGCAAATCAAAACTACAATGAGATATCATCTGACTCCAGTTAGAATGGCTATTTAGAGGAAAAAAACAAAAAAAAAAAAAAAAAGAAATAACAGATGTTGGTGAGGACATGGAGAAAAGGGAACTCATACACCGTTGGTTGTAATATAAATTAGCACAGCCAATATGGAAAACAGTATGGAAATTCAAAACAACAACAACTACCACAAACAGAACTACCATACAATCCAGCAATCCCACTACCAGATATTTATCCAAAGGAAAAAGAAATCAGTATAAGGGTCACCTCTGCCCTCCCATTCACTGCAGTACTATTCACGAAAGCAAAGACAGGAAATCAACCTAGGTGTATATCAACAAATAAATGTATATACACACACATATACACACACACACAATGGAAATCTATTGACCACAAAAATAAAGGAAATCATGTCATTTGTCACAACACAGATGATGCTGCAAGTCAGTATGTTAAGGGAAATAAGCCAGGCACAAAAAAATATTGTGTGTTCTTACTCATACATGGGAGCTAATAAAGTTGATCATATGGAGGTAAAGAGTCACATTTTCTTGTTAAGTGGTTAAAGATACTTGAAAACCCATTTCCCAGAAATCAAACCCATTTACCATTTTATGTGGTATGTGAGCCAAGCAGAATAATATCTAGGACTGTGGTTGACAACACCTTGCCACTCACCAAGTTTCACCTCAAGGATCACTTGTGTCTATGAGTGAACTGAGTGCTCACTACATTTTCCACTGTAGGAAATTCTTATAATTTTATGTTGCTTTGGCATACACTTTATTTATTTATTTATTGTTTATTTATTTAGCTTTTGAAACAGGGTCTTACTCTGTCACCCAGGCTGGAGTGCAATGGCGCAATCTCAGCTCACTGCAACCTCCACCTCCTGGGTTCAAGCAATTCTCCTGCTTCAGCCTCCCAAGTAGCTGGGACTATGGGCACATGCCACCATGCCTGGATAATTTTTTTTTTTTTTTTAGTAGAGATGGTGTTTCACCATGTTGGCCAGGTTGGTCTCAAACTCCTGATCTCAACTCTCTGCTCACCTCTGCCTCCCAAAGTACTGGAATCAGCCACTGTGCCCAGCCATTGGCATCCATTTTAAACATAAGTTGGACTTTTTCATACCAGAGGGAAGGCTAAGTCATCGTTGACAGTTTCCAGTTCTTCATCTCTTCCCTGTTCCTCAATGTGACTGATCCAGATACCTTCCTTACCCAACTGCCTCCTGGAGACCACCTCTCTGTGGGACAGCTAAACACAGTCTATTTAACTTGCCCCACTGACCTCCACACCCCACATGGATTGTACAGATATGCCACAGTGACGTCCTCTCAGACACAGCATGCCTACACAGAACCTGTGCCTGCTTGCTCTAAACCCACCAATTAGAACTCCCTATGGGAAACCTACTTGGGTAACACACCATGGACCCCAATAAAGACTCTGACCCACAGCTCTCTTTCTCTCTTCTTCCCGCCCACTGGTTGAGAGTACATGTCCTGGATGACTCCCCTTCCTCCTACTGGCTCTGAGGTGTGCTGCCCTCTTCTTTCTGGGTCTGTAAATAACATACACTGCTTCTGTTATTTCATGCCTCCTCTGTGTCTCACCTGACCAACCTAACTCTCTACCCAGTCATGGCTCTCCTAGAGAGTGGCTATCTCAGTAAGCACAAACTGGACACAAGTTAGGCATGAACCACAAAGGTGTCTGCCAGTATAATCAAATTCCCTGTAAGAGGGACACCTGGTCATGAGCTAGACACTTAGGTTAGACTGTCCACCAGAATAAAGAAGTATCACATAAAGTCACTTAGTAAGCATCTTAGACCACCTCCCTTGGATCCCCATCACGGCAGAGCTGGAATTTCTAGCCACTCTCCAGAGAGAGAACTCAATACCAAATTAGAGGAAAATACAACATCCACTGTGCTTCATCCTTAGCCTGCATGTAAAGGCCCTACTTTCCTCAAAAACTTAATTGGAACTCTTATGTTTTCTCCACCGTGCCCTTTAATAAAACCTCCCCAAAAAATAAGCTGATAAACTTATTCGCTAATAAAATTATTAATGACCATTCCAGATTACAACTGTTTGACATTTAGAGAAATGTAAGAAGCTTTAAACAAAGAATATTCTATTATAGGATATGGGAAAATAAAATAAAGGACAAAGGGTTTTATCACCAAAACATGAATTTACATAAAACCCATTTCAAATAGAAAAATTAATGTTCCTTTCTTAACTCTGTGTCTGTTTCTTCGATAAAGTCCTCCCTCCTCCTTAATAAAATTAAGGAGAATATCTTAATGAATACCTAAATTCACTAAAAAGGCCTATTCCTAAAAATGACCCCTCAAAAATTTCTTTCATTCAGTATTCACCTACCAAAATTAATAATAGTCATGTTAATCTACATAGGCTAGATTATGCCTTGACAGCACAATAATGAACTCTCAGCAGCTTTAAACAAGTTTATTTCTTGCCCGCACAATGTCCTATATGCATGCAGAAACTATATTCCAAATGGTGATTTGGAAATTCAGTCTAGTATCACCTTGTGAATCCATCATCTCAACATGTAGCTTCCACAATTCACATGGCAAAGGGCTTTGGCTCATAAATGACACATAGCACCTCTACTTTTAGTCTACCAGTTAGAATAAGCACACAGTCCCAATGTAATTGCAAAGAAGACAGAAAAAAACAAAACAGCTTAAGTCTGGATCTAAAGATGAAAACAAGACAGGACTAGTTGAACATGCAGCACTGCCTCTGTCACAATGAGATATTTACTCTATATATAACTAACTAACATGGGCCTGGAGGTCTTTATCTGTATAAACACCTTTGATATCCACAGCTACCCCAGGAGATAGGTATTACTATGATCATCTCCAGTTTACAAATAAAGAAATTGAGGTTCAAAGAAGTTAAGTAACTTACCTAAGTGTGTAAGTGGGCTAGCTAAGATCCAAATCTAAGAAATGTACTCCAGAATACACTGTGGCATACTGCTTCTCAAATATACAAGACACAGTTAAGGATGCTGGTCCTCAAATATCTGTAGAGCTGTCATATGAAAGAACACAACTTAAAGACATAATACTGAGATTGAAATGTAAGCAAAGGAAAGTATTTCTGAGTACATACTATGTGCCAGGCACCATTCTAGGCATTCTAGATATTGCACATATATCTGATCCAAGCATCAAAACACTTCAAACAAGGTGGGTATTATTATTCCAGTTACACAAACGAGAAAACAGACTCAGAGAGATTAAGTAATTAAACTAGGGTATTACACAGAGCCAGTATTTAAACCCAAATCAATCTGGCTTCAGAGCCTAAGCAATTTTCCACTCTATCTCACTGTTAGTTATTCAATGTAGATACAGTAAATGCAAATCCCAGTCCATAAATCATAGGGGCAAAAAAGATAACGTAATTCTTTTTATTTTTTTCTATGACTAAACAATTTCAGTTGTGAGTCTCTATTTCGTTGAGAGGCAGATACTTACTTAATCTTGGCACTTTTCCTCTGAGATATTTCTGCTTTCTTAGCTTCCATCAGTAAGTGGGGTGAGTCATGGTAGGGAGACGTCCACTCTCCTCTAGAATTTATCAAACCTTCCTAGGGGGTTCAAACACGATGCAATATCTAGGTTCATTCAACTCCCTATCCAGCTTTCCATCCTCTTCTCGTCTACAAAATCTTTTTTTCTGACTTTTATTTTTTCAAATTCAGTTTTATAGCCAGACCCAGGCTTTGTAATTTCTGAAGTTAAAAAAAAAAAAATGCCTCTTTTTCACATACTGCTGAAGCGTCCTTTCCCTTCTCTTATCACCAGAAAAAGTAAAGTCATCAGAAAGTCACAGAAAATAATAGGAACAGAAAGCACATTGGTTAATGTATCATGGTATCGCCATGTTACATAAAGAAGACCCTTCAACAATTAAAGTTGCTGAAAATGAAATGTGCTATATGAGACCATGAACCTCCAATCAATACAAAACGCATTTAAGAAAAGAACGGTTGATCATGTGGCTAGGACATTACAGAGGTTTAAAAGATACATATGAATTGGAGGTAAGGTATAGTGATCAGACCTGGAATATTTTACCTTTATGGATAGAAAAAAATAGAAGGAAGGGAAGAAGAGAGGAAAGGAGGAAGGAAGAGAAACAAAACCCATAATTTCAAGGGAGCCAGAACAAAATGGCTGATGTTCTATGTACATTCAAATGAAAGAGGTTAGGAAGAGACAGGTTGGCATAAATCTCAATATTGACAAGAGGATAACTAAGGAAAAATGTGTATAGAAAGTAAAGGAATACATCAAGAACATTCAATAATATGATTTGCTAAGATCTCATGAAATAAAGTCTGCCCTCCATGCTGAGAAAAGAAGAGAGAATGGTAAAGGAACAAGGTGAAGATGTAGAAGATTATCCCAAAAATGCAGAGCTCCAAAAACTCACTGAAAGCTGTCACTCAGTGACACCTTGATTCTGATCTAAAGCCACAGAGCCCTTCCAGGAAAGAGAAGGCAGGATGAGTCACATGAGAAGATAAAAAGCCACTGCCACCAAGACATTTACATATATCCCTTCCATAGTCTAAGGAATACATCCTGATTTTTTCTAATAATTTTCTCTAAACTTATGCCTGAGATCTAATAATAATAATAATAACAATAAATTACTTTAAAGCACTCCCAAAGGCATCAGAAAATATGCTGAGCCACATTAAAATGTAGCTTGGAGTGATGTAAAGTATCACATTAAAATTTAAAACCCTTCAAAATTCAATCTTGTTTAATTTCAAAGCTATATCTCAAATCAAAAGGCACTATGGGAATTGAAAGAGAACAGGGAGATAACAATATTCTATCTCCATTAATGAAAGAATTAAGGTAAGAGGGAAGCGGGGAATCTACTGGACGTTTTTAACTACATCCCTGTTTGAGACATAGTCTAAATTTCTGCCTCTCACAATGCAAGGACAAAGGAATCATTCTACTTGTTACTAACGTCATTGTTATCAATTAAGGTTAAGGTTAAAAAACTGTATTTCTGGCCTTGACCGCTGTAAAGCCCTAGACCTACCTATCAAACTGCCTGCTGGTCTTTCCTCCCCTTGCATAACATCCCACAAGCAGAACAAATTCAATTTGTCTGATACTGAATTTATTAACATCATCTTTCCCCCCAAAGCTGATCTTTGCTACTCCAATTACATATACCCAACAAAAGAACCTAAGAGATTCACCCTGACACTTTTTCATCCTTTACATGAAACTATCACTCATTTTCCCTCCTAAATTACTCTCACTTGGTCTCCTCCTCTTTATCCCTCTGCCATTTGCTCTTTCAGTCCAGGCCCTGAACATCTCTCCTCTGAAGCCCTAGCACCAGCTTCTTGACATGTCTAGTCCTCCTTCTCCCTTGTTTTCCTGCAATACATTCTGAGCACCAGCACCAGAGTGATTCTTAAAAAATGCAAATTGGATCTTGTCACAACTTCAGTATAGAGCCTTGGAATGAATGGCCCCCATTCTTTATAGGATATAAATCAAGTTTCTCAGCATGACAAAGGGCCTTCCATGGGCTGGCCATTAATAGCTTCCCTTCCTGACACTTGCCATGTCACAATCTGCAATTAAGCAAGCCCCAACAATTTGCAGTTACACTTGTTATGCAGCTTCATACTTTATCTTCCCTCATGTACTTCCCTCTGCCTGGAATGTGTTCCCTCTCTTCAAGGAGCCACAGTTCCAAAATCCATTGTTTTACCTCCCTGACTTTGTGCCACCCCTCACCTGTCTCCCACCTGATGAGAGCAAGTATCCTCTACCTTATGTGCACAGCAACCAGTCATGCCTCTAAAGCACCTATCACATCCCATTTAAATGTCTGTTCGTTCATCTGTTTTCCTCATTAGATTGTAAATTTCTAAAAGAAGCTGTCTCCTCCACTCACAGTAACTGGTATGCAATAAATATTCATTGAACTGAACTGAATTTTATCCATTAAGTGCCTCAATTTCTATTTTATACTATCTGTAACATTTTCTATTAGTTTCTAATATAGGCATGAGTGGGGAATTTATAGTAAATAATAATTTCTATGCTCAATTTAACAGGAAAATGGAAAGCAGCTTTTACTAAAGTGTTCTCCAGGTCAGCAGTGCATGGTGCCTAGTACATACTTTCACCATGTTATTTCACATTTAATATAGCCATGCATATTACGTAGTGGCTATAGCCTGTTTTCACAAAGAAGGAAACTACAGGTCAGAGGGGGATAGTAAACTTTTTCAAGGTTAACTAGCAGGAAAGGATGGGTTAATATTGAAATATAGGTTTTACATGTATGCACTAGTGTTTCTCACATAAGAAAAAGAAGAACACAGAAATTGAGCCGAAAGAAAAGGCGATACAAAGTAAATAAAATGTTCTAAGTTCTCCTCCAGTCTCACTATTTCCTCTTTTCTCCATATCCCTCAGCAGAATATGTGACTCTAGGTAATGAGGTCACTCTTAGACTACAACTGTTTCTTAGAACGCAGTGTGAAAGGAGAGTTACAGTTAGCAGTTCCATAAAGTTAAGCATTCATTAGCTTCATTCCACTAGACATCTGTCCACTAAACCCTTTCAACCCATCTACAAACACATGGACTAGGAAAACGTGTAGAAGTTCAGGTTAAATCCATCACCATCACTACAAATACAACTGGAATTACTAACCTTCCTAAAGGTGCTTTCCCATTCTGGTATTTGAAAGACACTGTAAAGAGACACAAGGCTCAACTCTGTGAATGGAATGCAAAACAGAATGTCTAACTAGAAAGCAAGGCCAGATAAGTATAAGTGTGAGGGTTATTTCTTGTGTCCATCCCAGAAGGTGAGAACACCTCTTCTCCAGGAAATGGGTGAGGACAAGCTGCCTCTCACACGATACCCACACACGTTCTAGGTTTGGGGACACTAGGAACAGGTGGTAGACATTGAGAACTGATGTGGTATGAATCAGTGCTTCAAGCTCAGGAGCAAGGACTAAACCAAGTCCAAAGCCTGCCACTTCTAGAAGTCCTGCCTGGTAGTGTGGAGCCATAAAAACATGCCTGGCCTAATCAGTGGAGGTAATCTAGTCCCAACAAAAATTGCTTCTGCTGCTAAACAATGTTTGGAGTTCATCAGTCAGAAAGCTAAAAGGGCTACAATTCAGGGACACCCGGCAAAAAGCCCAACATCAGTAGCCTTGAAAAAGACAAGGAAGAAAAAATGTAGCAGGATTTCACTACGCATGTGACTTGAGACTTGGCAGGCTGCCTTGGCAGGGCTGGACAGTCTGTGGGCAGAAAATTCACATATTTTTTTCCTGTAGCCAGAAGCCAAGAAGGCACAGACAGAGGAATACCAATTCAGATCCTTAATCAAGCTAATAATCAGTAAGACCTTCCTAAGGAAAACAATGAATGAATAATCACAACTTTCATCTGTTTGACACATGCATATGACTGTTCAGCATTACTCTAACTGGGCTTTATTACTTTTACAACCTTAAAAAGTTCTGTAACATATTAATTGGGTATCAAATGCACAACCAATCCAAGTTTTCTCACCTGATAGGCAGAATGCTAAACAAAGGTCTGAAGCAACAGTAAGGGACAGAGTTCAGCTCAAGTCAACCAACATTAATAGGGCATGAATTAAGACACTGGGCCAAGAGCAGCTAATACAAAGATGAATAAGGTATCTTTGAGGAAGGTACAGTCGACTGTAGGAGGGGAAAAACGCAAACAGAATATCAATATAATACTCTAATTGCTGGCATAGTATGTTCATAATAGTGTATGAAGATTACTAGCCAGAGTTAAAAGACCAAAAGCAAAGAAAGCAAATGTCAATCAACCCCTGTGAGGACTAAAAGGAAGAGTTAAAAAACTACCCTAGAGATAATTTAGTCTGGATTTCAAATAAGGACACATGTTAAAAAGGGGGAATGACCTGCCCAGAGTCATAGTGTTAGTTGGTTGCAAAACCTAGGCTGGAAGTCAGGTTTCCAGTGTTTTCCACCATAGCAGAACACTTTTCCAAAATCACAGGAAACTGGGCAAGTTCCAGGCTTCTGAATCAGGAAATATGACTTTCAAAAGTGCAGATTCTAAAGACATATTGATTAATGATCTGTGAATGAGAAAGGGGAGTGCATGGCTGCTGGCTGTCCTCAGGGTGGAAACTCGGAGGACAGAGTAGCATCTGCGTGTGGTTAGTCAGTAAAAAAAAAAAAAAAAAAACTTAAAAAGCATTGCATTTGTTACTCAGCAACTATTTAATTTAAAAATTACTTCAATGGCACTGCTAGTTCTATTCTCCTACAGCAAAGCACTGTTTCATCACTTCTGCTAAGAATGTGGAAATGTCTCCTTCCTGAACTCAGTATTTCTCAAAGTTCAGCAAAACTAGAGCATATTACAACGTTAATATCTCTACTTCGGACTGAATTAGAAGGCTTTCTCCATTCGGCTTTTACTATGACATCATGAAGTTCTAAGTCCCATATAAACCAAAAGAAAACCCTACCCAACAAAATGCAAGCCAGTTATGATTACAGAGTAATGAGACCAATGTTACCCTTAATCATTCAACAAACATTTGCTGACTAACCCTGTGTCATGAACTATGTCAAGACCTAAGGTTTTTGAGAGGAGGAAACAAAAGATGGGAAGGCAAAACACAAGATCAATCAGACACAATCCTTGTCTAGTGAGGAAAGCAAATACACAAGCAAAGAATTGTAAAACTGTTTGATAAATGTTATAAAGCAATGTGACTCAAAATGTGGCCCTGGACCAGTGCAGACCTGCAAATTGTTGGTTGTTGATCCACACAAAGATGGCTAAATACACACATTGAGAGTAAATATATAGAAACCTAGATAGCATTTTAATAGTAATTTTAGGTCTGCTGAAGCTAACAATTTTTAAATGAAGCTATTTTGTTTTTTACACTTCATTTTTCTACTATTTGATTTTTATTACATTTTACAAAATCATCAGTCCACAAATAGTTTAAGGAGCAATGGGTAGAGTGATATAACAGAAGTACTATTTGCTATACTATCCCATACAAATACAGATGAAAAGAAATGGTATTTGAGATTTAAGAAAGCTTCAAAGTGGAGATAACTTTTGAGCAGCAAAGAGTAAGTAGGGGTTTTCCCGAGATATTCAGGAGAGGCCTCAGGCAGAGGAAGAGCATCTGCAAAGGCTCAGAGTCATTCTAGTAGATGGTATGTTTAGAAAAATAAACTTTGAGGCACAGTAATAAACAGTGCAAGTGCAGAAAGTTAGGTTACAAGGAGATTCACAAAGACTGGTATGATTTTACAGTTCAGGCTCTGGGCTTTCCCCAAAATGCAATAGGGAACCACTGAAGAGTTGTATAAGCAAAAGAAGGTTAGATTTATGTTTTCATCAAAGTTATTCTGACAGCAGTGTGGTAGAGAGATTTGAAAGGGAGAGAGAATAAAGGGAGGAACGCAGACCAGTTGTGAACATACTGAAATAACCTAGGTATGACGTGAAGAGAACCTGCATTATATCAAGGAAATCAGGCCATAAAGAATAGCTCAGAGAAATGTTTCAAAGGTATGGATGTATAATGTGCCTTACTTAGGATGGGTCATAATCTGTAATTAGATAGTTGTTCACTCAATTAAGTGTCCTGATCATATGAAAGAAAGATCAGTACATACAGATGCTAAGTGAGTTACTGAGACATAGGAGATAGACCTGGGAGTGAAATATAAAGTTCTGGAATAATCATGGGTTTTAATAATCTTACACAGATTCACATATATATATATGTGAATATATATATATATATATATATATATATATATATATGAGAAGAAAAATGGATAAAGAGTTATAGCCATTACATTTATTTTTCACATTTTATGTACAGAGCAGTATCGTAGACACTATGGAAAACACAAAAGGAAATCATAATAGTCCTTTTCACTGTTTCTAACCCCTGGGCAACTTGAGGGTCTCCACCTAGAAGTTAGTTCCAGACCACAGAAGCCCGATGTACTTATTTCAGCAGATATCAAACCAAGACTCATTTTCAACCCAGAGAAATTACGTGGGTTCAGAGAATCTATAAAGGGGAAGGGTATGAACATATGTGTAGGTAGGAAGGCAGAGTTTCTTGTTTAGAAGAAATATTTCCTGAAATGTTCCCAAGGAAAATATGAGTCCCCTGGATGAAATCTCTTGAATCACACAGCTCCTCTGGAATCACCGAGTCTGCAGAGAATGTATAGCCCTCTCAAATCCGATGTAAACTCCACAGAGATTCAGGGAATCACATCTCCTAAGAATACAGGTTACAGGCTTAGCAAGCCCCTGAAACTCACTTAGAAAGGACCAGAAGTGGGAGCACTGGGCAAACATATACCATTCTTCTTGGAGGATTTTTAAAAATGTAACAGACAATTAGAGGGAGTCAGAAACAATTCAATTATTGTCCTATCATGAATATTCTGTACCCACAGTAACCATAACACATACAGGGAACACTACTTATCATAACACTATTGTTGTGGGCAGACCCCATATCTATGGTATGGTGGTCTGACTGAATCTTACAAGGCTCTCATAAGCGCCTACTATATTTCAGGGCACATGATTTTACGAAAGTATTTAATAAGCTTAGTTTTATAACAACACCCACTGTATTCTAGTCATGAACTGGGACAAATAAGCCTTTTTGTACTCCACAGCTGCATCTATTCAAGTGAAATACCATAATTAACCTGTGAATTTAATCTAAATATTCAACAAGTATACAAAATTAAATATTAAAAGTTTACTTTACCTAAAGAGTAATAAACTTTTAACAAAATAGTCAACTGCCACTTCGTTTTCTTTTGTGAAAACATTATTAGCCTACACCTTTGTAAATGACAATGGATATAAGATAATCACATATACAAGAACAGAGCATAAAATAATCTCCTAAGAGCAGTAACTACCATTTTTTTATTTTAGAAAATGAACAAATTCTCAATCAGTGCCTACCATCTGCAAGACACTATGGGGAATCAATGGAAGACAAAATGATCTAATTATCCACAAGGTCTGGAAAAGATCGAGAACAGAATCAGTTAATACCACCAGTGTATGGAGGTAAGCAAGGAGAAGCTCTCCATACAGTTTCCAAGATCCTCTGCAAGTCCCGTACAATGCAGTAGCATGGAAAGTGATGAATAAGCTTCATTGATAATAGTGACTACGTCACAGCTGGCTGAACATTCAGTGCACAAACAGAAGGCTTCTGTATTTGCTCGAATCAACCATAGGAAAGTTTTAGCAAAAAAGACTGTTATATTCAAATGGAAATCAGTGCTTTCCAGCAAGAATGGACAATTAGCAATTCCTTAAACTGGCACTAAAAGGAAGAACAGAGAAATGTACCAAAAATGATCCCAACCCGTATTCCAAAATGTGAAAGAAATAAGAAAGATTACTATTGTTAGCATTTTGAGAAACTCATGTACCAGACATAAGGTAAATCTAGATGTTATGAGTCTCCCAGCTATCAACTTATACTGATACATTTTACCCAACTACTCTCTAAATTTCTTATCACATACAACTTTAAGCTGTAGGCCAGGATTTCAGTATATGGTTAATTTAGATGGTGTTCTTTAAACATTTAGCAGAAAGTGCAAAGTCTGTTGATACAACATTTGAATCTACATTTTAAAAATGTCTGTTCACCAGATTAACAGATTCTTGCAAATACCTCTTCAAGACTAGCAGGGCAAATAATCACCAACCTCACTCCAATCTTTAAGCACACACACAATTATGGCCTATGTGATGTAAGGATCTGGTTTTGTGAATCTGATCCTGCAATTATAGAAGTTTGCAGGTCCTTAAATAAGTTACAATGATTCCATGGCTACCCTGGTGTTGAAGAACACAAAGGTCAAGGAAATAGGCACAAGAAATTTCACCAGAGTTAAAGCAATTATTTCCTAGATATAATGCCAAAAGCACAAGTGATAAAAGAAAAAACTGAGGGTCAACTTTATGAAAATTAAGAATTTTCGTTTTTCAAATGTGACACTACCGAAAAAGTGAAGAGTGCCAACAGAATGGAAGTCACACAAGTGACTTGTATCCAGCATATATAAAGAAATTTAAAATTCGGTAACAAAAAGATAAATGTCAGCTGTATCACATCTGGAATACCAGCACTTTGGGAGGCCAAGGCAGGAGAATTGCTTGAAGTCAAGAGTTCCAGACCAGCCTAGGAAAAACAGTAAGACCCTGGCTCTACAAAAAATTTAAAAATGAGCTGGGCATGGTGGCACATACCTGCAGTCCCAGCTACTCACAAAAGGCTCATGTGGGAGGATTATTTGAGCCCAAGAGCTTAAGGATGCAGTGAGCCTTGATGGTGCCGCTGCACTCCAGCCTGGGCAACAGAGCGAGGTCCAAATAAATTAAGTAAATAAATAGGTAAGCACATGAAAGATATCCAGAATCATTAATCACTATAAAAATGCAAAACCACAAGATACCATTTCAAATCCATTAGAATGGCTACAACAAAAAGACAATCACAAGTGTTAACAAGGATATGGAGAAACTGGAACTCTCACACAATTCTGCAGAGAATGTAAACAAGTGCAGTCACTTTGGAAAACTGTTTGGTGTCTAAACAGAGTTGTCAATTCTGTAATTACTAAGCAATTTCACCTTTAGTTATATATGCAAGAGAATTAAAAGCATATCACATAAAAACTTTAACCTATATTTATAGCATATGTATGTGTTCACATCGTGATAGTCAGAAAGTAGAAACAAACCAAATATCCATCAACCTATGAATGGAAAGATAAAGAATCATATATATATACATGCAATATTATTCAGCAACAAAAAGGAATAAAGTAGTGATAAATGCAAAAACACAAATGAACCTCAAAAACATTATATAAAGTGAAAGAAGCCAGTCACAAGAGACCGCATATGGCATGATTACATTGATATAAAATGTTCAGAAAATGCAAGTCTCTATAGACAGAAAGTAGGTTAGAGGTTTCCAAGCACTGAGAGAGGGTGCAAGGGTGCAGGAAGTGAATACTAATAGATACAAGTTTTCTTCTGAAGGGTGATAGAAATGTTCTCAAATTATATAATGGTACTGGCTACGTAAATCTTTAAACATACTGCAAACAATCAAATTGTATACTTTACATTGGTAAATGTTGTGGTATATAAATTGTATGTCAATAAAACAGTTTTGCATTATGCCTAACTGAAAACCTTTACACACTGCTGAAAGCAGTTCCTCAAGCTACCTGATACCTGATGAGGCAAGGTACATACAAAGTAGAGCAATTAATCTATTATCGACCTGTGTCTACATCTCAAGCATTAACCTAGAGTTGGACTGGCTCTGGGGGCACCAGAGAACCCAAAATATATATTCTATACATTATGAATTCCTAAAAATACCAAAGCCTAATAGCACTTACTGCCAGTTTTAGTTCCATTTACTTCAGTAAACATTGATTGAGGCCCATCACTGGCTAAGGACTATCTCTAGAATACAAAGACATAAGACATAGTGGGGCTGGGCATGGTAGCTCATGCCTGTAATCCCAGCACTTTGGGTGGCTGAGGCAGGAGAATCCCTTGAGCCCAGGAGTTTGAGACCAGCTGGGGCAACATAGCCAGTCCTCATCACTATCAAAAATAAACAAAATTAGCCAGGTGTGGTGGCACACAACTATAGCCCCAGCTATTCAGGAGGCTGAGATGGGAGGATCACTTGAGCCTGGGAGGTTGAGCATGCAGTGAGCCAAGATGGCACTACTGCACTCCAGCTAGGCTATGGAGCAAGACCTTGTCTCAAAAAAAGAAAAAGAAAAGAAATAGTGGGCCTAATACCCAAGGATTTCACAGCCTGTTGGGTCTAAGACAAATACATATGCACATGGTTCCAGTTCAGTACACCGTGTGCAAACTACAGGAATAAGCATGGGGGCAGATAAATAGGTACAGAGAAGGGAGTAGCTAATTTTATCTTGATATGACCCACAAAGGTTTCACAAGAATAAGGATACCTGAGCAGGGCTTTAAAGGATTGGTAGACAGGAGAGGAATGGTACAGGGAAGAAGATGGAGAAAGGAAAGCAGGCCACAGTCAAGGCAATGAAAGGGGTATGTAACAGCAAAGCAACTTGAAGGGCTGAAAGAAATTTGGGAACAAAAAGGGTAGTGCAAAAAAACGCCAGAATATGAGTTTGGGGATTTAAGCTAGATTATGGGTATGCTACAAATTTCAAACCTTATTCTAAGGCAACAGGGGGGCTTTGAAGGGTTTTAAGCAGGTGAATGAAATTATCAGATTTATGTACCCCAAAACTTAAAATACAATAAAAAAAAGAAAAAAAAGAAATTATCAGATTTATTCTAGAAGTATCATCCTAGCCAATCATCTGCAGAATGAAGATTCACTAGAACAAGGGTTCTCCAGGTTTCATTTACCTAAGTAATCACTTCTAATGTGCTTACAAATGCAGCGTTACATAGTAACCCCAGACAAAGAAAGCAATAGGGAAATCACCTTGCAACACTGGAAGGCCTGGAGCCTTATACAGGCGATGACCACCGACTGGCCTCCACCACTGAAGAACACCTAAGGCTCTGCAGAAGATGGTGTGGAAAAATTTGAACTAAAGAGAGATATTAATAATAATGGGAGACTGGAGATTAATTAGGAAGCAGTTTAATAGTCCAGGGGTAAAATATTCAGTACCTAACATGACAGACAAAAAAGAAAAGATTTGAGTCCAGAAAGCTCTTTTAGAAAAACAATTGACAGAATTTCAAGACTGACTAGATGTAGCATGAGAAAAGAAAGAATCAAGGATGACTTCCAGGCTTATGGTTTATTTCTTTATTATTTTATTTCATTTTATTTTTTAGAGACAGAGTCTCACTTTGTCACACAGGCTGGGATGCAGTGGCACAATCTTGGCTCACTGCAACCTCTGCCTCTCAGGTTCAAGCAAATCTCCTTCCTCAGCCTCCCGAGTAGCTGGGACTAGAGGCACATGCCACCACGCCCAGCTAATTTTTTGTATTTTTAGCAGAGACGGGATTTCACCGTGTTAGCCAGGATGGTCTCGATCTCCCGACCTTGTGATCTGCCTGCCTCAGCCTCCAAAAGTGCTGGGATTACAGGCGTGAGCCACTGCGCCCAACTAATTTTTTGTATTTTTAGTAGAGACAGAGTTTCACCATGTTGGCCAGGCTGGTCTCGAACTCCTCATCTCAGGAGATTCACCTGCCTCTGCCTCCCAAAGCTGGGATTACAGGTGTGAGCCACCGCACCCAGCAGATTTATGGTTTAGGCGAAGGGAAAGGACTCTGTTGGTAAAATGGACAGGGATACCTGGCTTACCTAAAGATACTGCAAACTTAGTAATTCCCAAAATTGAACTCTCTTGGCCTCGTCAAACCTGTTCCCAGTGTTAGCAGTTTCACATCTCAGTACATTGCACCAGGTTATGCTGGTGTTTGAGCCAGAAGCCTCAGAATCACCTTTGACAGCTGCTCTTCCACATTCCCTACATTCAGTCCCTCACCAAGTGTCACCAACTCCTATCTCAAAATTTGTTTCATTTATTCACCACTTCCATCACCACTGCTACCCTGCTACTTCGATGCCACCATCATCTTACACCTTGATTTCTACAACAGCCTCTTAATCCAGTTTCCTTGTTGCTATCCTTGCCTCACTCCAAACCATTCTACACACACAAATTGGCTTTCTAAACTGTAAAACCCTTCAGTGGATTTCCACTGCCCTTTAAAGACAAAGAACATGTCTTGTTTTATTCATCTTGGGACACTCAGTGCCTAGTACACTGTAGACAATAAATATCCTTAAAAAGAATAAGAGAAAGGTTCAGGCCCGGAGTAAGATGATGAGTTTTGTTTCAGGATCCTGGGGTTTGATGTGTCTATGGGATGTACATGAGGTGACCCTATGGCAACTGGTAGTAGGAACATGAATCCAAACTCACATTTGGCCTCACTATTTCAAGACTAAATAAGTAGAGTTATCTATGGTAAACAGGACTAAGACTATTTTAGGTAATCATGAACTAAGTTAACAAAGCTTGAAGCAAGCTCAGCTTCTTAAAAAGATTAAAGTGTCTCTCTAATCTGGAATTCTGCAGCTCTGGGTCAGATCTAGGTCAGCATTTCAAGGACAACAGAAACCACTGACCTAGCACTAGATTTGTGGTGGAATCTTTACAAGAAGCTATTTGGCAGCAAAGCCTGTGATTTGCCCACTTCCTTCAAAATATTTTCACAACACCTCTGCCCTCCCTGCTCCCTGATGTCCTCACCAACTTCCAAATGACTTCTCTATTAGTTAATCATGAATCTTACCTGACTCTCAGACAGCAGATCTCGGGTGGTGCCTGGAAACCTGTATTCTGACAACTATACCAGGCAATTTCTCAGTCTAGGGAAAGTTAACAGTTTAGAGAACATGTGCAAAAGTTACCTTTATTCCTCTCTTCAACTGACGCTAGATAGCTGCCTTAGAATGTTACTGATATAAGGACTTTCAAACAATAATAAAATTATAATTTACTGCAGGTTTCCTCTAATGCTACACAAAAATATTTAATATAATGTACTGTTCATGGCAAATGCTAAGAGCTTCCAGGTTTCTAGTAAGTAACCATTACTTTTCCAAAGACACATGTAGGAGACACTGATTATAATATCTAATACCCTTTTCCTCCTTAACTTTCCCCAACATGAGTGTTTAACTACTATATACAAACCTGTCAAGTTCAGTAATCTGGTAATGACACCACTATTTTGATTTTTAAGTCAATATATAAAATAATCATATATTTTCTTTTAAAACAGAGCTTCTCAGAACCTCTGCCTACATACCCAGGGAATGCGTACAATGCTAAGTGTCAGATGAGTTGGCTTATGATCTAATAATTTGGTTTATTATTCAGGTGATCACAGGTGATAGCCTGGTAACTTTGTCCATCCTAAGGTTTTACACTGATTTTATGCTTGGTTGTATATCAATTGTTTTGTATCTATAAAGG
This sequence comes from Saimiri boliviensis, assembly GCF_048565385.1. Classification (NCBI taxonomy): domain Eukaryota; kingdom Metazoa; phylum Chordata; class Mammalia; order Primates; family Cebidae; genus Saimiri; species Saimiri boliviensis. The sequence goes on along the minus strand of NC_133456.1, from coordinate 32,494,750 downwards.
ACTACTGGTTAAATAGAAAAAATATTTTAATTATTGAATTCAATAAAGAACATAAATGCTCTGTATATTGTATTATTTGATCAAATTTCTTAAGACATAAAATGTTTCCAGTATTTCAAAATCCACTGGGGAAAAAAATGAAAATGCAGCAAACATAACATCAAACTGACTTTTTTTTCATTTTTGGTGATTAAGTATTATCTGCACCCACAATGTATTATTTGCAAAAAAAAAAAAAAAAAAGAGAGAGAGAGAGAGGGAGAGAGAAGTTTGCAAACAGCAGTTTGAAATATGTTATATTTTACTGCATTTTAAAAGAAAGCCCCAAATCTATTTTTCAAAAATAAGCAGAAAATATAAGACTTTCAACTACTGTGTGACAGACCAAGGTTTTTATTTATTTTTGATGCCTCAACATAACCTTAAATTTCAAATTGCCCTTTAAGCTACACTCATTTCCAAAAGCATATGATTTTAAAATTTGACAAATGGTATCTACTTTATGTGGTTCAAGTAAATTAAGCAATCTTTACATAAGCTATAGTATGTACAAAGTTATTCATTTTGGCATTGTTTATAATAATAAAACAACGGAGACCATCTACGTATCCATCAATAGAGGGTGCAGGTTATGTTACATCAACACAGTGAAATGTTATGAAGACATTTTTTAATAATAAGGAAATGAGTATAGTGTGCTACTCTTGTGTAGGAAATGAGAATGCATTGGGGAATATGTAAATATATTTGATTGTATATGGGTAACATAACTCTAGAATGATCCTTTAAAAAAAAAATTCTGGGCCAGGTGTGGTGGTTCACACCTGTAATCCCAGCACTTTGGGAGGCCGAGGCGGGTGGATCACCTGAGGTAAGGAGTTCGAGACCAGCCTGGCCAACATAGTGAAACTCTGTCTCTACTAAAAATACAAAAATTAGCAGGGCATGGTAGCAGGCACCTGTAATCCCAGCTACTCGGGAGGCTGAGGCAGAAGAATTGCTTGAACCCAGGAGGCGGAGGTTGCAGTAAGCCGAGATCGTGCCATTGCACTTCAGCCTGGGCAACAAGAGAAAAACTCTGTCTCAAAAAAAAAAAAAAAAAAAAAAAATCCAGCAATACTAATTCCCTGTGGGGAAACAAATTGAGTGAATGGGGCCAGGATGCAAGAAAAACTTACTAATAAACATCTTTTTACAGTTTTTGAAATTTGAGTCATGTGAATGTATTAGCTATTCTAAGAAAGAAATGGTTAAAATAAATAACATTTTAAAAAACTGAACCATAGATAAGAGTATTTTAAAAGAAATGAAGACTTTCAAAAACATATTCCTTAATGAGTAGGTTATATATAATTACATAGATAAAACCAGTGTGTAAAGAAACTGCTATAATTATGTCTTCTCTTAAAACTTCACACTATGTGCCCATTGAGTTGTATGACATATAAAAATTCTAGAGTTAATTTAATTTCATCCCAAACCTTTTCTTTAGATGTTCCAACAATAGTTGAAAGAGCAACAGCAATGGGTTCCTTCATTCCTCAGGTCTCAGAAAAAAACACACCAAACATGAGGTTCTTGACACAGCCCCTTAAGAAGTGACTGAGCGAAAAATTTGGAAAATATTCCATTTTTCTCATCACACTGTATGTCACTTGTTAAATGAAGTCAAAATGTCTCTTCATTCATAATGCTATATTAAATCATATATTAAAAATAAACTTCATAATACTGTACTTAATAATAGAATATCCATTTAAAGTCTGTATCTTATTAACATTATCTTTCATAGAACCAAAATGACAGAACGCTTCTTAAAAATTAATTTGTAATGCAGTAATTAAAAAATAAGCTCTTGGGCCAAAAAAGTTGAGAACAAAGCAAGATGACTACAGTACCAGCAACTGACAAAAATCAAAAATGTAAAACAAGATGAACAAAAAGGGTTGGCTTCTTGATTAACCATCTAAATTCAAATGTATACTCCCATCATTCATTCCTCACTGAGTTCCTAACACATTGGCTTTAAAAGGTCTTCGAAAGATTCATTATTCTTAAACTTCTACTCCTACACACCACCCTTCCAACCTTTGGCAAACACCTCACTTTTTATCTTTATTAGAATAAATTGAAGGAATTCTCCTCCCACCACGTCAGTGTGTCCACTTTTTCACCTGTACTTTCCCCTTCTCTCCCATCCCACAGGAAGTATGCTAAGTCCCATCCTGCTTTAGCCCATCTCCCAACCTCTACCAAGATCTTGTTTGTTCAATCATCCTACAAATCAACATTTCAAGTTTTCCCTTTCTTTGGCCCCTTGCTTTGTGCCTTCAAAAAACCAAAGATCTTCTGATATTTTGAAGAATGTATCTTGATCATGCTTCCTCCTTTAACTATTTATTCTATTTCTTTTTCTAATCAAGCTGCTTATATATGTAATTCATACCCATAGCCTCTACCTTCTTCCCTCAGAAAATAAATACTTCAGCTTCAAATCCTCTACTAAAATAGCCTTAAGAAAGTTCCCTAATATCCTTCTAATGATGAACTCAAAAGTGAAAGTGACCTCCATGTTAATCTACTCCATTCACTCCCCTCTACAGACAAGGAAGCTGAGACCTACAAGAGATTAATTTTACCAATATAACAGTGAATCTTGTAGGCTGAAATCTCAACAGCCTTCCATCCAGAAAAACAGACTTTTCTTGGTTAAGAAACAAATACAAAAAAAAAAAAAAAAACAAGTAAATAAAAGCTCAAGATTATTTCAGAAATCTCCACAAAATAAAAATCCACATTTGTCTAAAATGGAAGTCAATAGGAATATATCAAGAACTCATCCAAAACCGATTTCAATTGTCTTTGAAATATGGCCTTCCTTGCGCTTTTTGAATTCCAAGACCTCCAAACCAAATAATAAAGTTCCACTGTGAAGGCTTTTCAGGAAAGGCCATTTTTTTCTCCTCTTCTCCATCTGCCATGCACTATAGCACACAGTCTAAAATTGAATATTAAAAGATCCTGCACAGAAATCTAGGGATTCTTCAGAGAAGTAGAAAGAGAATCAGGGAAATGAGGAGGAGAAAGTTTTTAGGCAGAGGAAGCAATCAACAGTGCTAAAAGCTAATTGTTCACATCTTCTCCCCTACAGATGTGAATTGTTTATAGTTCACATTTTTAGTCATTCTGAATGTTTCTACAGTATTCCTGATTTAGGGTATAACCTCTTCTACAAAGAAACATGCCCATCACCTACCTGTGAGGGTTAATTTAATGTGCCAACTTGACTGGGCCATGAGGTGCCCAGATATTTGGTCAAATATTCTGGGTATTTTTGTGAGGGTGTTTTTGGATGAGGTTAACAATTAAGTCATCAGACTAAGTAAAGAAGACTGTCTTCCATGGGTGGGTGGGCCTCATCCAATCAGCTGAAGACCTGAATAGAATGAAAGACTGACCTCCCAAGAGCAAGAGAGAATTCTCCTGACAACTGGTACATCACTTATTCCTGGTTCTATAAGCAGCTTGCAGCCTTCAGAGTCAAACTAGGACACTGCCTCTATAGATTTTGAACTTGCTAGCCTCCATATTCACAGAAGCCCAATTACTTATATTAAATTTCTTTACACACACACACACACACACACACACACACACACACACATATTTCGCTGGTGAATCCTAATAACACCATCTGAGCATGGAGTATATATATTCTTTAACCTATTTGCTCCAATGTTCACCCTTTCAGACTCAATTTTAGAGGTCAACCACTAACCATACAGTAAAACCTTTGAAATTCTGTTACCCAAACTTTCTCCTCATCTTCCATAAAGCCCTTTGCAACGTCCATGTTACCAAAAACAAAAAAGAAAAGAAAAAAAAAAATGAAGACCATAAACAAAGCACCTATAAACAGTTCGTATAGTTTGGCTCTGTGTCCCCCCCCCCAAATCTTATCTCAAATTGCAATCCCCAAATGTCAAGGGAGGGACCTAGTGGGAGATGACCGGATCATGGGGGAAGTTCCCCCATGCTGCTCTCATAGTGAGGAAATTCTCATGAGATCTGATAGTTTTAAAAGCGTCAGTTTTCCCTGCATTCTCTCTCTCTCCTGCTGCTTTGTGAAGAAGGTACTTGTTTTTCCTTCATCTTCCACCATAATTGTAAGTTTCCTGAGGCCTCCCCAGCCATGTGGAACTGCAAGTCAATTAAACCTTTCTTTATAAATTACCCAGCCTCAGGTAGTATCTTAATAGCAGTGTGACAACTAACTAACACAATAAGCAACAGGAATTAACAGATAAAAAGATTATTTTCCTTAAAATTTAGCCTCAATAGTTATTTTGATTGTCAAATAGTTGGGAAGTTTCATAGCCTTTTGCTTTCTTATTTCTGTTTTGCCATGCTATTTGAAGTCCCACACAAATTGGGAAAAGGCAAGGTTACTACAAGGAACCTAACAACTGCCTTGAATTACACAATACCTAGATTACAAATTAAATAGTTTAAAACATAAAATCATGTTTTATTTGCTAAAAGAATAAGATATTATTTTGATATTTTGAATATGAATTTAATAAAATTAATAATCAGAATGAGGAGAAGCGGCGTAATAAAAAAAGGAAAAGAAATGGACAGACAGATGGAAAAAAGTAGAGAAAGTCATTCAGAGAAGAGTCATCCTATTGGCTTTATTCTGGGATGCTGTAAAGTGTCCATTTGTTTTCCTTTCCTCCAGACTCCTGTTTCAGAACCAGGAGGATTCCCTGCAGGAACCACAGAGATTCCTACAGGAACCAAACCCATGAACAGGACTCCTTCTGGCAAAGAAGTATACATGAGGTTACTGCAATTCAGCTGGGGTTCCCCAGCAACCTTCTCACTCCACTGTCTTGTTTAAAAGGAATAAAAAATAGAAATACAACAAGGAGAAAAGCAGGAAAGGATGAGAGCCCTTCTGCAATGGTTAATTGTATATGTCACCTTGACTAGGATAAGGGATAGCCAGAGAGTGGGTAAATTGTATTTCTGGGTGTGTCTCTGAGAGTATTTCCGGAAGAAATTAGCATTTCAATTAGTAAGCTGAGTAAAGAGGATGGCTCTTCCATAAGTGAGTGGGCATCATCCGATCCATTTAGGGTTGAAATAAAACAAAAGGCAGATGAAGGGTGAACTAAACGATTTTCTGGAGCTGGGACTTCCCTCTTTCTTGCCCTTGGACATAAACTCCCCTGATTCTCAAGCCTCCAGGCTTAGACTGGAGCTACACCACTGGCTTTCTCGGGCCTCCAGCTGACCGCCAGCAGATCATGGGACTCTCAACCTCCATAGCTGTGTGAGCCAATCCCTCATAATAAGTCTCTTTCTACATATCTCTATATCCATCTGTCTATTTATAGAATTAGATATAGATATAGATATAGATATAGATCTATCTTAGATATAGATAGAGATAGATAGATTAGATAGACAGACAGACAGACAGACAGATAGCTAGCTATAGATAGCTATATAATGGTTTCCTTTCTCTGGAGAATGATAAATAGTATACCTTCCCCAGTTAGCAAGCACCAAGGATGTTTCTCTTAACACCTGTGTACTCAAGAATGACAGCCAAAACAGGATATCTGACTCTCTTAAGTAAATATAATTTTAGACTCAAGGAATCATACTAGTTAAAATGAACTAAGAATTCATTCAATTCATTGATCCTACTTAGAAGTTACTAAAAAAAAAGTGCTTGGAGAAAAAAAATCATCGCAAGGTTTCGTATGGAAGAATAAGCTTCTAAAAAATTAATCCTTCCACAAATAACAACTTTGGACAACATATTAAAAACAATTACCTGAAAGTTCTGGCAAGTGAACAAAAGCAGCAGGTTTGGGAACAAAGTCTAAACTGTGGAAGTGACTGGCATGGGGCCAGTTTCAGGTTTTTGCAGCTTTTCCCTGAGGACAGTGATGATGGTGGCACTGGGCAGCTAAGCTCCCATTTAAAAAAAAAAAAACACCTAAGTGGCCTGTAGAACCAAGGGAAAGAACTCAGAGAAACCATTGCCCCCAAATAGTGAGGAAAAACCGTGGAAAAGAGAGAGCCAGAGAAGGAGAACATCAAATTCTATATAAAAATTCTGCCCAAGTTTCTGGCAGACCCCTGGAGCATGTGTGCATGGGGCAAACCAAAATTAGTGTAATCTGTGAGGAGAGCCACCACTTACTGTGGCCACAGCACATGAAGGCTGAAACTTTAGTAGAATAATCTGCCATCCTTCTGTCAGAAGAAACCAGGACCCAAGGCAACACAGGCTACCAGAGAGAGAAAGAGGAACCCTGGAAAAAAGAGGGCCCGAGAAGTGGAACCCAAAATTTTAGAGAAATACTCTGTAAATCTCTGACTGAGCAATGAGCCATATATGTACAGGCCAGACTCAAGGCAGCCTGAAATTAGATGTGAGTCACCATCCACTGCAGGCATGACAGAGGTTGCAGCTTAAGTCTAACCAACTTAAATGCCTGCTTACAAAGGAAAATATTCAACATACTTTGGATCAAGAAAACAGAAACCAGAATCTTAAAATACAGCATTCAAAATGTTGAATGTATGATCTAAAATTATTCCTCTAAAAGAAGTTAAGAAAATCTGATTCATTCTCAAAGAAAAAGACAATCAACAGATGCTTTATTAGTCAGTGTTCTGTCTGTCTGTCTGTCTGTCTCTCTCTCTCTCTCTCTCTCTCTCTCTGTGTGTGTGTCTGTGTGTGTGTGTGTGTGTGTGTGTGTGTGCAGACACACATATTTATAAGCATATATTCTTTTCTCTGGCAATATAGTGTGTATGCATGTGTGTGGAGGTGGGGAGGGGGAAGAGAGAGAGAGAGCACGCTAGGAGGAATCACTAGAGAAAAGTTGAGGAATGGCATCGAAAGGGTCCATTCCAGGAAGCATAAGATAGAAAAGTGATACACAGGCAACTTAAGATCCCCAAAAAGACTCTTAAGAGATTGTCACAGATTCTTGGGGACCTCTGAGAAATATGGAGAAACTAGCAAACTATCAGCGAGTAGTCTCTCAAGGCAAATTCAGAAGAAAAAAACTACAAAGGTCCACAATTCTCAGAATTATTTATTACGGCATCTCCAAACCTTTCATGAGCTTGTCAAATAAGTTCTAAACTACGATTTTACGGATTATATTCAACATGTCTGCAATATATATACCGACCCTCCAAAAAAAGATGGCTTTGTTTGTGCTCAGAGGTGTAGCATTTAGCAAGCTGAAACTGAATTTCCAGTCTTACCATGCAATCTAGATTTCTAACGTCTGGCTGGGACTTCAACACTAGAACTAGAAAATGTACAAAATAGCTAGAATTCAGTCTCAATACAACATGAACCTCTCAGCTTTTCACATTTCTCATTTCTTAAATACATTCCCATCAACATTTTTTCCCTTTGTACATTTCCCCCATTTTAAAAGGAAATCTTTTTAAGGAGTTTTCCACTCGCCCATTTTTTTGCTTTGAAACAGAAATTATAATAAGTGTTTTAAAACTATACTGAAAATCCATCTCTCTTCTTAAACTTAATTTACCAGCATTTTTGAGGAATCTCGCATGATGTTTAAAGACCATGACAGCCTCAACTGATCTTCCCATCTCCCTCCTGGTCCACTTCCAATCCATCCTCCACACTGCTGCTAAAGTCAAATTGCTAATAAAGCAAATTTAAGCAATTTATTACTCTGTTTAAAACCTTGGAAGCCTTCCCACTGCTCACCGGATAAAGTCCAAATATCTGGTGCTTGCCTATCCTTCTGGACCCATCTCTAGCCTCTGCTCCCCTTAAACCCTACCCTACTCTCCAGTCATGTAGAACTACTTGTGACTCCCAGGCTATTTTATGCCTCTGTAACTCTGCTTACCCATTCTCTGTGCCCAGAAAGGCTAACTCTCCCATGCCTCCTCCTTTCTCCATTACCTCCTTGCTTCCTGAACTTCTATGGAGTTCTATGAAGACTAATCACATCTTGGAGGATAAACAGAAGTCAGCAAGTCCATCCTTCTAGACTCACTTCTTCTACCCCTCATCTTGCAAACCTGACTTCCTTTAGCAATAGACTCACAGATTGTTTTCTGCAATTTCCTCTTGGAACTTTGGAATAACAGTGGTTCTGTCAAAATATTCATTTGTATAAAAAGTGATTCCTCACAAAACTCACACTCCAATGAAAGGTGAACTGCATATACAAACCTCCTCACTTGTTTCCTTATTGCTTTATTTTTAATCTCCATGGATCCCTTTTTTGGTCTCCTCAACTTAACTGTAACAGAGAGAGAAGTAATGTATTGTAGCGGTGGCAGAGGGGCCACAAAACACTTAGTTCCTAAATAAGTTTCCCAATGAATGTTGCTAATTGAAAATATAAGGCAAACAGTATCAATTCTTTTGGCAACGGACATCTACTAATAAATGTGTGCCAGGCACTGTTGTAGATTCTGGGGACACAACAGTATACAAAAGAATTTACAGACACAGATTCATTTATAAAAACAAAGAACTTTGTAACTTATAACAAAAGGTACATTAGAGACCATGGAGTCCAATCCACCCATTTTACAGTGGACAAAGTGTTTTGCCCAAATTCACCCCGCTAGTTAATAGCAAAGATAAGACACAGGAGTTTTCTCATCCAATGTCTCTCACTTTCCAACCTAATTTACCAGTTTGAAGTAATTTTGAGCAATAAGATTCAACACCATTTCTGGTTTTAGACACTATATACATCTCAATGGTTTAAAATAATATTAGTCTATATATGAAAAGAGGCTTGACACTACTTTTACAGAAAGAAAAGCGGCAACATAAAACAAATCTAAAGGGGATGAAATAACAGAAACCCAGCAGTGGAAGCTGAGCGTCATCTAAGTCAGCAGATGACATCTATTTGCACTTGTTAGCACTGCCTGGCATGTGCTACACCACCCCCTCGGGTAATTTACATTTTTTTAAAGCATGTATTTCTAAATTTAGGAAGTTAGGATAATCAGGGTGGAAAAGCCCATCTGTTTGACGTTCACTCCAGCTGCTGCAGATTCTGAAATGAAATTTGAGTATTTTCTTCTGTTTCATCATACGCAGTCTAGAATACAATGGCATGACAGAAGCATAAAAAGGTAGCTACAGGCAATGTATCCTAATATATATTTTACTCTATCACACAACATCCCCCTTGTGCCTAAATAACCCTGCCACAATTACACAAGCACATACACTATTTATACACAGTACATAAATACATCTGTGTATATTCATGGCACATCCACATTTTTCTTGTGTAATATTTTGTTGAGATGGAAAGTTAAGAGGCAGAAAGACCCTAAGAAGAAATGATTTTTGACCCTAAAGAAGTTAAAATTAGTTTGACTAAGACAGAAAAAATAACTGAAATATTGCTTCATTTTAGTATTTCACTCATGTTATTGGAAAGAGCATCAATGTGGATTCTGACCTAAACTTTGCCACTTACATGCTGTGTGGCTTTGAGAGATCACTCTACCTCCCTGGGTTTTTATTAAATGACATGCAAGAATAGAAGCAGGAGGAGGAAAGAGGAAAGAGTGGAATACAGAGGAGAACCCAGAAGACTGAAGGTATTTTCCAGATCTACAATTCCAGGGCTGTATTACAGCTATATAAATTTTCACAAGGAAACCATTGTAAGTGGAAAAAATCTTCACTTTCTGGCTTGGAATTATCAACACTAAACCCTCAGAAGCAAATCAATAAATACCTATTTATACATATTTTATGTACCTAGAAAGTGTAGGAGAGATTTATAGTAAGTTAAATAAATGCCTTTTTAGTACTAACACAACTTAGAACTATTTTTAAAATACACACAATTCAAACAGAAAAAGTTTACTTGTCTAAATTACAAAAATAAAAGTGAGACAGACATTATCTAGAATGATGTTTATTACTGCAAATAAACATCACATGTAATTGCTGATAAAGCCCCAAAATGGAAGTATAAAAGTACCTCCAGAAATAAACATTTGCTGGGTCCACACATCTTTCCTAAATACCTTCCCTGTGTAAGGCACTGCAGTATAAGCAACACTGGACAATGATAGTCTCAGACAAAATTATTAAAGTTTCATTACTGCTATTAGCAATAAACAGTCATTTATTTAGAAACGAAAACAATGCTGGTGTAAGATCTACCTTGTTTAACACAATTAATTGCAGGGGTGTCAAGAGACAGAGACCCTCTACCCACTACAACCCTGTCACTTCACTAAGGAATCCGTTATAAACCTGGAGGACACGAACAAAACTGAAAGGTTGTAAAAGCTTTAAAAAGTATATTTACCATGACTTAAGGACACCTAAGTACCTAACATAATATTTTTTCTGTATTATGGTATTCTTCGCATGCCTCTGTTTTAGAGATAAGTAAACATTTTAAGAAGACGCAGGGATTTGTGAAAAAACAATTTAGTGCTATCTCATTTTTTACTGCCTTAGATGTTGTTATAAAACATCTTTAGTCTATTTTTGCCTCTGTTATATCCTCAGTACCTAGAACACAGCCTAACACAAAGCAGGCACTAAATAAATATTTACCGAATAAATGAATAAATGTTTTATTTAAAAAAAACTGTTTTATAATGTTAAAAGCTGGGGGAAAGGAAAGTTAGAGACTCCTATTCACTAAGCACCTGGTGCCTTAAGTCCATCAGTTCATCTAGGCTATCCACTTGGTGGGGTAGGCATTACCCGTCCCACTTTCAAGGTTAAACAATACTCTGACCAAAGAGAAGAAAATATGGGACCATCTAGTCTAACCAACTGAACTGGGGTGCAGGTGCAAAGCCCATATGAAAGAGAGAGGCAGGACATAAAAGAAAACCAGTCTGAGCAGACCAGGCAGAAAGGCTGAGCTAGGAAGGTTAGGGATCACGTAAGAGGCAGCACAAGGAAATAGGAGCTGCAAACACAGAGGTGTAACTGGCTGGGCCAGAGCCAGGCAGGAGGCACAAATGGTGTCACACTGGGCTGTGGGGCACAGAAGAGAAGGAAGAGAGGTGTGGCAGCCCTCACGAGCGAGACTTTAAGGGCCCTGGGAGCTGCAAAGCTGGGGAAGCCAGGTGGCATGTGTCACGCGTTCCAAAATTCTCAAAGTAAAAACTGCCTAGAAACATGTCAATTCCAGCAAATAACAGCAAGAACATGAGTGACAAAGATGATGGTCATTTATGGTAATTTATTATTCAAACCATCATTCTTAATTCTTTTTAAAATAATCTTTAGAAATCTAAGAGGAAAAACCAATTTTCACCAGAAGGAAGAGAATATTGTAAATACAGGATTATTGACTATGCAAGAAAATAATTTAGAATGCTGAAGCAAATAGTTCAATGTGTACAGATTACATGCATAACAGAGCTTCAAATGAGTTACCATAGCTACCAGAGAATAATTAATTTCGAGGAAACAAAAGAAAAGACATATCATTAGGGGCAGTTTTCAGAGCTGAAATGATAAACATGGAATCCAAATTTAACTCAAGTTACTTCCTAACAGGAACTAGCAACGCTCCTTTCCCCATGACTATTTCTGAGAGTATCCCTAACCTCCTCCCTCCCCAGTCTTGTGTGCCAGGCCACCTCTGTGCTAGTCTAAATCCCACTCAGATCCTGCAAGACTCAATTGGTTCCTGACTGTTCCAAAGTCTCTGACTCTGGCTGTATTTCTAACCTGACAATGCAATTATCATGTATTGTTTATGAAATAAATGTGTACTAAGCACTGGCTAGGAAAGGAAGAAGAGGGTTAAACAGACAGTTAAGGGCATAAATTACAGTAAACAGACATGGGCTAAAGTATGAGCCAAGTTATATGGATGCAGGGGGGGAAAAAAGCTAACTCTGGGGAAGACGTCACTTGGGATATGATATCCAAGCTGGTACTAAAGCATAAGCATTATTTTTCAGGCCCAGAAAGAAAAATAGGGAAATTTGAAGGTGAAATAGTCATGTTTCACTTAATGACAGGGATATGTTCTGAGAAATGCATCGTTAGGTGATCTCATCATTGTGCGAACATCACTGAGTGGTACTCACACAAACGTAGATGGCATAGCCTACTACACATCTGAGCTATATGGTAGAGCTTCTACACTACAAACCTGTACAGCATGTTACTGTACTGAATACAGTAGGCAATTATAACACGATGGTTAAGTATGTGTGTCTAAACATATTTAACATATAAAAGGTACAGTAATTATTTGTACGGTGTTATAATCTCATGGGACCACTGTCAATGTACGTGTGGTCCACTGTTAATCAAAATGTCATCATGCAGCTCACAACTGTAACTGTACTTTCCTCTTTGTTTCTTGAGGCAGGATGATGGGTTTTGGAAAACAAAGAAAGTGAGCCATTGTGCTATCTTATTTAACCTTTCTGATCATCATTTTTCTTGTTTATAAAATGAAAACAATATCAGGTTGTGGTGAAAATTAATTATATAATGCATACTCAAAGACTAGTCAGGCATTCAAAAAATATCATTTCCCTTCTCTACTATAAAAGTATAAACTCAGTGAAGGCAAGAACTGAGTTTTATACCTCTTCCCTATTGCCTACAATGTCTAACCAACAGTTGAGCACAATTTCCTATTGACTGGTAATCTCAAAAATACGATTTTTAATAATTCCCCTTTGAATTTGATACCATTTATTTGATACAAATTAAAATAAAATGTTAAACTCTCACAGCTAGTGCTTTATTACTCAATAGGCACACCAAAAAGAATTAAGGCATCAGCAAGGCAGAGAGATAGACGCAGATGAGTGAGAGAGAGAGAGAGAGAGAGAGGTCCTCTTGAGGATAAAAAACCAGAACTGTGTTACCTGCTCATCTGTACTTTACAGTTTACTGTTTCCAGCTTCACAGTGCTTAAGATTCTAATGCTTTTTGATGTTTAGGGTTTTAAAGGTCTGTTACAAGATCTGCTCATAACTCCTGTAAATGTTTCCCAAATTCTCCAGTTAGGCCCCAGAATGCAGACAACATCACCACAAAGGAGAGCTTATGAAAGAAAATGTAATCTGCTTACTGATCACCTGAGGCTGACACAGTATTAAGCACTTTATTATTTTTACATATTACATATTATCTTTACCTACTATCTTACTTAATCTTCCAGGCTCTTAACTACAGGTACTGGAGTTCATTCTGCTCTACAACTGAATCATCTATTTCTTCACTTGGAAATAGGACCAATACTCATCTATCTCACAGGCTTAGTTTAAGGATTAATGACTAAACATATATAAAATGTCTAGGCAATGCATGGCACATGGTGGGTACCCAATAATGACAGCTATGTCCTTAATGAAAATTTGACATCAACTGGACACTTGTGACACTAAAAGAAGAAATGTATGAGACTCAGAGAGGCATGCAGAAGCAGTAGCAGCAGCAGAACTAAAGCTCATCAGAGCTGGCACTGGGGGGCTAGAAGACTTGGCTTGCCATCCTCTGGCACATGTGCCCAGAAACTATTCAACTCCAGTGTTCCAAGCTGTTTAACCACATTCAGTTTACGGTGAGCACCTCAGTATCAGAAAAAGCCTGCCAAATCCAAGTATTTTTAAAAAGCACTCCAAGCGATCAAGCGAATAAAGAGGCTTTTCTTAAAAGAAAATATCACTTATTGAGATTCAATAAACCATTGTAGTGCAGTTCTTGCAACTGCTTCTATATTTGCTGCCCCACTGGTATATCAGCTAAGTTAAAAACTAGGACAGAGGTCAAAATTGGTGCATCTGGCCAGATAAGGATCCTTGATTCTGTGGGATTAGCCATACATCTATAGCAAATTTTATGAAGAGGACAGCAGTAAGTACATTTACATTTTTTGTTAATAAATAGGCATATGGAAAGAAACAGAGTCTATTTTCTTTCTAACTGATCTGATCTTACCACTTCTCACTCACACACACCCCAACTCACCCCCATACTAGATGGGTGACAGGGGTCAGGAGGATGATTAGATCAGAATGAATTTAGTTATCTCAGGCAGATCCAAGAATTTGCACAGCCTAAGAAACCTCTAGATTTCTCTTTTCAATAGCTCAGAAAAATTCTCTTTCAGATTTCTTTCCCTTTGTCCTGCTTTACTTCAAGACAGTATCTTCCTGCATGAAGGAGAGTGCTCAAATTACCCCCAGTCAGAAAAGACAAGAGTTGGCCCTATAGCCACACCAAGTTCTCTGGTTTCTCTACCTGCCTCTGCTGCAGAATATCTTGACAGACTAGGCCAGACTGGTAACCAGTAAAATATAATTGCTCCTCTGTGAGGGTATTCTTTCCATTGTTGCTGTTATTGAACAGGAACAGTGGTGGGTGTGTGCAGGTTCCCACCCCTATACTGTGACCCTGGCCATTTGTCTCTGATTGTTATAGACTGAGTGTTTTTATCCCCCACAAAATTCCTATGTTGAAACCTAAAACCCCAAGTGGTGACAACTGAAGGAGAAGCCTTTGGGAGATGATTAGGTCATGATGGTGGAGCTCTCATAAATGAGATTAATGCCATTATAAAAGAGGCCCCAGAGAGCTCTTTGCCCCTTCCACCATCTGAGGACACAGCAAGAAGATAGATGTTCATAAGCCAGAAAGAAGGATCTCACTGGACACTAAATCTGAAGTCACCTTAATCTTAGACTCTCCAGCCTCTAAAACTGAGAGAAACAAATTTCTGCTGTTCATAAGCCACCTAGTCTATAGTATTCTGTTACTGCAGCCTTAACAGAGGAAGACACTGATCTTGAAATCCCTGCAGAGACCTCTAGATTGTAACACACGCCTCTATCAATACCCCTGCAAGGACACACAGACACTATTAGGTCTCTCATACAGTTCAAACAGTCCTGAGTAACCAGGAGCACTGCCTCAGACTCCACCTGCTCTCTGCCACTGCCTCTATGTCATCACTCTTACATATTCACGTATAGCTGAACAGCTTACACACTCCAAAGAACCATACTACCTGGGAAAATCAAATGGCTTGGTGAGAACAAGAATGAGAACTGAGCAGGAAATAATACTTCACTCACTCCACAAACGTAGCACATTACACCATAATGAGCTAAATCATGTTTGTCTTTTAGAGCAAATCATGGAAGTTTCCTGTAAACTTGAAGACTGGATCATACACATTTGTCATTCTTCTATCCCCAGATGAGCATAATAAGCCTTCAGTTGTTTTTCTCCTTACGAACCACTGAATACATAAGAATCAAATGCGCCATGCCTGGGATAAAGACCAGGCAGGAAATACATAAGTATATTAACTGTCTGGCTATATCTTCTTCCACATGACATTTTAACTATATCTATACTTCTGTTTCACTGTACAATCCTGACAATAAGTATTCTGCAACTACTTCTTTTCTGATTCACATAAATCTCCAAACTGTAACTACAGTTACAGTTATAATTCTAACTATAGTTGTATAAGTATAAAGTTACTTAATACCAGATACCATATTGAACATCTCTTCATAAATCACAGTGGTGTATACAGAATAGGTTCTCAATAGTTTGTTGGAAAATAAAATATTTTTTTAAACTGATGAGAAACTCTCCTGAGGGAAAAGAAAAATGTCAAATGCACATAACACTAAATTTGGAATAAAATTTCTGTGACCTCCCTGAAAACCATCTTTTGGCCACAAGTTAAAATCCCTTGTACAGTACAAATGTAGGCAGTGGTTATATGATGCAAAGGATTCAAAAATATAAAAAGTCATTTAAAACTAAAATGACCATTTAAAACTAATTACCATATAATGGAAAAATATCATGAGATTAAAACCTTAACCTCAACTCCAGATACAAAGATTATGTTAATGAAGTAAAAGGCTGTGACAATGATAAAGATGATGGCGGCAACAGAGGAAGAGGAAGAAGACAACAAAAAGAGGAAAAAAATAATGCTTATAAAGCAGTCATGCATAGAATTCTCTTTGGGCCTCTATACATCTTTTGAGAGATGAGTCTTCATGACTTGATTATTTATTAATAAGAGTTTACCGATCACTCACCATATGCAAGGCACTGTACTAGACTCTACAGGTAAAACAAAGTGTAAGACTGTAACAAAGTATAAGACCACATCTTACTTACCTATAAAGGCTAAACATAAATAAGGTAGCCATCACAAAAAATAAATTTTTGTGCTTAACCGCCAACTCTCATTGCATACAAAACAATAAATTCCAGGTGGGCTGTAGGTTGGAATATGAAAGGTAAAACAGTATAGCTTGCAGAAGATAACAGGAAATATCTTTATGACATTGGGAAAGGCAAAAAAAAAATTGTAGCCAAGACACAAAAAAATGCTAGTAAAAAAGAAAAAAGTTGCTTAAATTAATCAACTAAAATTAAAAACGTATGTTCTTTAAAAGATATCAAAATAATATAGTAAAAAAGTTTCAGAGTAAGAGATTTCACAACATATATAAACAATAATGTGCCGGTATTCCAAAAACCATGTTTTATAAACCTATTGAAACCAAGGGAGTGGGAGGGGACACCAACTCCTTAATTTTAACAGCTGGAAAGAAGCTCAAGTATCCGTCAACAGATGAGCATATAAAATGTGGTATATTCACACAATGAAGTATTGTTCAGCAATAAGAAGAAATGAAGCTCTGGTATATGCTACATGTGTGAACCTCAAAAACATTATGGTAAGTGGAATAAGCCAGACAAAAAAGGATAAATGTTGTATAATTCTACTTATATGAGGTAATTGGAATAGGCAAATTTATAGAGATAAAAAGTAGGTTAGAGGTTACCAGTGGTTAGTGGAAATGGGGAGGTATTGCTTAACAGGTATAGCTTCAGTTTAGGGCAACGTCAAAGTGTTGAAAATAGTGGTGATAGCTGCACAACACTGCGAATGTATTAATGCCACTGAATCATATGCTTAAAATGATTAAAGTGGTTAAATTTTATGTCATATATATTTTACCAAAATTTTTAAAATAATGTAAAATACTAAAAATCATTGGATTGTATACTTTAAATGGGTGAACCATACGATTTGTGAATTAAATCTCAATAAAGTTGTTTTAAGAACTGGCAAAAGACTAGAACAGAAAACGTGTAAAAGACAACACCTAAATGCTAGTAAAAAGGGGAAAAGATGTGTAACTTCATTAGTAATCAGGGAAGTATAAAACACCTACATGCATACACACAGAGACACAATGAGATACCATTACACACCTATCAGAATGGCTGAAGCAATAAAATAGATTGACAATACCTACTGTTCACTGACAAAGATGTAAAGGAAATGAAACTCTCATATAGTGCTAGTGAGAGAAAGATCAGCACAGCCACTTCAGAAAATGGGCCATACCTAGTAAAGTTAAATACATGCAACTTCTTTCTTAGGGATATACCCAACTGAAACACATTCTGATACGCTTCAAAAGACACATACAAGAACATCTGCAGCAATGTTACTCATCATAGGCCAAAACTAGAAAAAAACAAAAGTCTTTGGCCGAGTATGGTAGCTCATGACTGTAATCCCAGCACTTTAGCAGACCAAGGTGGGTGGGTAACTTGAGGTCAGGAGTTTAAGACTAGCCTGGCCAACAGGGCAAAACTTATTCTCTACTAAAAATACAAATTGACAAATGGTACCTAATTAAACTAAAGAGCTTCTGCACAGCAAAAGAAACTACCATCAGAGTGAACAGGAAACCTACAGAAGGGGAGAAAATTTTTGCAATCTATCCATCTGACAAAGGGCTAATATCCAGAATCTACAAAGAACTTAAACAAATTTACAAGAAAAAAAGAACCCCATCAAAAAGTGGGTGAAGGATATGAACAGACACTTCTCCAAAGAAGACATTTATGCGGCCAACAAACAAATGAAAAAAAGCTCATCATCACTGGTTATTGGAGAAATGCAAATCAAAACCACAATGAGATACTGTATCATGGCAGTTAGAATGGCAATAATTAAAAAGTCAGAAAACAACAGATGCTGGAGACGATGTGGAGAAATATGAACGCTTTTACACTGTTGGTGTGAGTGTAAATTAGTTCAACCATTGTGGAAGACAGTGTGGCAATTCCTCAAGGATCTAGAACTAGAAATACCATTTTACCCAGCAATCCCATTACTGGGTATATGCCCAAAGAATGAAAAATCATTTTACTATAAATACACATGCACACATATGTTTACTGAAGCACTATTCATAATAGAAAAGACTTGGAACCAACCCAAATGCCCATCAATGATAGACTGGATAAAGAAAATGTGGCACATATACACCATGGAATACTATGCAGCCATCGAAAAGGATGGGTTCATGTCCTTCGCAGGGACATGGATGAGGCTGGAAACCATCACTCTCAGCAAACTAACACCAGAACAGAAAACCAAAAACCAAATGTTCTCACTCATAAGTGGGTGTTGAACAATGAGAACACATGGACACAGGGAAGGGAGCATGATACACCAGGGCCTGTGGAAGAGGGTACAGTGGGTAGGTAGGAGAGGGATATCATTATGAAAAATACCTAATGTAGATGATGGGCTGATGGGTACAGTAAACCACCATGGCATGTGTATACCTATGCAACAAACCTGCACATTCTGCACATGTATCCCAGAACTTAAAGTATAATTTTAAAAAAATTAGGTGGGCATGGTGACATGCAGCTGTAATCCCAGCTACTCTGGAGGGTGAGGCAAGAAAATCGCTTCAGCCCAGAAGGCCGAGGGTGCAGTGAGCCGAGATTGCACCACTGCACTCCAGCCTGGGTGAGAGAAAGAGGCTCCATCTCAAAAAAACAAACAAACAAACAAACAAACAAACAAAAACATGCCTTTCAGCAGTAGGATCAATAAATCAACATCACGGTGCATTCATACAATGAAATGTTATAGTGCAATAAAGATGGAACCACAGCTACACACAGCATCATATACAAACCACGTAAACTATGCTGAATTTTAAAAGCTAGACACAAAAGGATGCTTAAGAAATATGAATTATTCTGTTTATATAAATTTCCAAAACACATAAGCTGATTTCTAGCATTAGAAGTCATAAAGTGCTACCTTGGGGGAGCGAGGAATGGTACAGGGGTTGAGAGGGTCATGGGGGAGGCGTACTGGAGGCTGGTAATACTGTCTTTACTCAAGTATATTCACTTATGATAATTGATTAAGTAGTGCTCTAAAGATTTCTACACTATTTCTAAGTATATTACACTTTTAAAAATTTTTACTCTGCCACTATTGCCTTTTTCAGTAACTATAGCAAGTTTGAAATAAATCACTATACATAAGTCAATGTTCTTCAGTAGAGTGAACTACGTACAAATTCTAGAAAGACAGCAGGACTCAGGAGGCTGAGGTAGGAGAATTGCCTGATTGCACTCCAGCCTGGGTAACAAGAGTGAAATTCGGTCTCAAAAAAAACAAAAAAAAAACAAAAAAAAAACAAGAAAAGAAAGACAGCAGGAACATGTTAGAAGATAGTGGGAGGCTAAAGTAAACTTAGTTCATATAAAGGAAAAGGCTGAAAAACCACATTAACCTTTTCAAAATTGGAGCATAAATGAAATGTAATTTTAATTCACAACATAAAACAACCTACTGTTTTAAACTATTTTTGTGAATAAGAAATGTCTGTTTTAGTAAAAATTATAAAATTCATATGAATATCTCAATTTCGTGTATAGAATTTTAACTTTTTACCCATAAAATGAGAGAATTTTATATTGGATTATCTATTACCTAACGTAAGACAAAAGGCTGCTAAAAAGCAAACATCTAAAATTCATTCATTTACTCAATATTTAAGCACCTTTCATGGGCACAGCGTAAAATGCACATCCTAAGGAGCTTGTAAGAAAGTATAAGACAAGGCACAGCAGTTTGGGAATGGGCACCAGGGGCAGCCCAAACTCTAATTGCTTAGGACATTATAAAAGAAAAATATCTTTTATAGTGAAGTTGGACTAGAACTGTAAGGCAGTCTCAGAGGAACAGACTTGAGCTAGGCCTTGGAAAGACAGGTGGCACAGATATCATGGTTAGAGGTTGAAGTATTTTAGACCAACCAGAAAAGGAAAGGAAATGACAGCAACAGCACTTCAGAGGTAGATATGAACAGAGTGTTATAAGGGCTACGGAAACAGGTAGGGAAGAATAGAAAGCTATAAAAGACAATGAATGATAATCCAAAAACTCTGGGATTTATCCACTAAGATTTTGGGAGTCTGCTGTTGCTATTATTGTGGAAGGAAGGGGGGAATATAACAAGGGCAGTGTCTGACAGAAAACAAATCTGACAGAAAGTAAATGGATCAAAGAGAAGAAGAAAAAGCAGATTAAAAAAAACTGTTGGAATCATGTAAACTTAAAATGATAAAGCTATTAAATAAGAATGTGGTGAAGTCCGGGCGCAGTGGCCCACACCTGTAATGCTGGCACTTTGGGAAGCTGAGGTGAGAATGAGGCGAGAGAACCACCTGATGTCAGGAGTTCAAGACCAGCCTGGCCAACATGGTGAAATCCTGTCTCCACTTAAAACATAAAAATTAGCCAGGAATCATGGCAGACCCCTGTGATCCCAGCTACTTTATGACTGAAACAGGGAGAATTGCTTGAACCTGGGAGGCAGAGGTTGCAGTGAGGCAAGACGGCCCCACTGCACTCCAGCGTAGGCGACACAGTGTGACTCTGTCTCAAAAAAAAAAAAAAAAAAAATGTGGTGAGAAAGGAAAGGATAGTAAGATCACAAAGAAGAAATAGTTCAAAAATTCAGTCCTTTTCAAGATGTTAAAAAAAAAATAACTATTTTTGCCTACAAATGGGCTATGGGATCATGCACTTTTACAGCATAGTGCTATTACAATTGACATAGCTCCTAAAGTCTGGACCATATCCGAAGCCTGAACCAGATAGAAAATCAGTCTGCCAGAGATTTAAAAACACATATGCACATGTATGCACCCCTCCACACCCCATATATGTAAACTGCCACATATAAAATTAGATAAATCTATGTGCGTTTACCTAATTAACATACATGAAGTAGAAAAAAAAGTAAAGGTTTTATGAAGTTTAACCTAAACATGAAAAAGCTGAATTAGTTCACTTGCCACAGTTGGGATAAATATAATGAAAAGGACTAGGGGAATGGATTTCACTACTCTCCACTCAAGTGGAGGAAAAAGCTGACATACCAACTCCCACTATGTCAAGAGAGTCTGAGCTGAGAACTCAAAAGGAAGTGCTGAAGACTGCGAATTATTTTTGTGTTCATGGTCTTCATCATCATCAGTTTATAGAATATTTGTTAGACATTGAAGGAGTAAGCAGATTTGATTTATTTTAATGCAGGCAGATGGCTTGGTCATGGAAATTGTGAAGAGATTTACTGAGCGGCTTCATCAGATCAAGGACATTATGGAATTAAAGGGCTCTAAGAGACCTTACTGGTCCAGCTCCCTGTGGCTCACATCATTATACTTTCTTATTAATGAGAAAGGCAACTGAACCCCCTAAACTCAAAAATAACTGTGGTGGGAGTAAGGGGTTGGGAGGACAAGAGTGCAATTAATTTTTTCAAAGTAATGCAAATGTTAAGACTGAAAATGAAAATACATATTAATCAACAGGCAACTAAAACATGTCCTGTTCTGAGAACAATGAAATCACAAATTAGAAAGAATCAAAAGTCATCAATTTTAGAAAATATTCTCATGAAAATTAATCATGTTTAAATTTCTTTAACTATACTTTAAAGTACAAAATTCAAGAATCATCTCTTATCCATATGGTTGTATCAGGAAAAATTTAATGACCTGAAAACAGATTCTACTTACCAAGATAAAATGCTAGGCAGTGAGTTTATGAATCTCAGAACTAGTTTAGTTTTGTCAGTGTAACCAACTCTGTCCATTTTAGAGACCACCTGGCTTTGTACAAAAACCACCTCTCTCATGAAAATGAAAAAAAAAAAAAAAAAAAAAAAAAAAAAAAAAAAAAAAAAAAAAAAAAAGAACAGCTAGGAAACACTATCGATATAAACAACAACATAAAATCAAAATTAAGATGTGCCCTTAACCACACCCCTCCAAAGCTTTCATTTTAAGTATCACCATATCCCTGCCTAAAACTTGTTTTTTAAAAGTTCACAGGCTTTTCCCTTTTAATCAATAATAACACTAGTAAAATGTCTGTATTTATCATGACATATAGTATAGATAAAATTTAGACATGTATGCTTGGCATAGACAAACAAAGCTCATTATCAGAGAAAAACATAGAAAGATCATAGAAATCAAGTTAAAGGATTAGAATACAGTGATTGAGGTGAAAAGAAGATACTGTTATACTTACAGCCTGCTTTGAACTGACCCTCTCCTGACATACAAGATCTCTCCATGATATAAAGGATTGAGGAGAAAAAAATAGTGTACACAGCCTAAGTCAAAGTGAGCACCAATCAATTTTAAAATAAATTTCAAAAATAAGATTATATTTGAATGACTTTTTAAAATCTTTCTACCACAGATGGAAATAGCTTTAATTCTGAGGATAGAAATTACTATAACATTTTATTATATTGGTAGGGGTAAGGAGAGAGGAAATTCAAGTAACTATTTTAGGAAAAGTTTTACAAACATGTTAAAACCAGCCACATAATATCTCCAGCTTATCTTATTACAGATATTTTCAATACTGGAAACGATGTCAAAGAATCACAAGATTATAGACTGGAAAAGAACAAGAGATTACCTAGTCTAATTCCCTCATTCTGCAAATGAAAGCAGGCCTGGAGAATTACATGATACACCGTAGGCGACAGCTCCAGTGGCGCACCCTGAATAGACTCCTCTCCTGACTTAAAAACTGGGACTGATCAATCCTTGTAACAATAACTGCCACTAACTGAGCACTTGCTGTATGTCAGGCACTATGCTAGACACTTTAGAGATCATAGTTTTCATTTAATTTAGTACTTCTCAACACAGTAAGAAGGTCATCTCCATTTCACAAGAAAAACTCAAGCTCAGGACATTAAATAACATTCTCAAAGTCATAGAGCAAGGAAATGATGAGTCATAATTCAAACCCATTATGTCAGACTCTACAAAGCCCATCAACTTCTACATGCCTATATTAGCATATAACTATGCCCACACCCCCACATTCTCACATAACCCCCACCAATGCCCAGCTTCTAAGATGATTTCTGTGTCTGTCTGGCTGGCTCCAGGGTTATTAATTACATGGGATTGTATAGTCAGACATACTGGATTTGAATTGTGACAATGCTATTGTCTCCCCCCAATTGTTAAATGTGTACATCCAAACAACTGCACTTTGGGTCAGCTAAACTATGGAAATATCCATACAAACGTATAGGCTATATGTACAAAGATGATCAATAAAACATTATGAATATGAAAAAATCAGAGACAACATAAATGCGCATAATGTAGAAATAGCTAAAAATTATGGCATACTTGCCATGAAATACTAAACTTCCATTAAAAAGAATGAGATAGACCCATGTAACAGATGTGATAAGATGCCTGTATTAGGCCAGGCACAGTGGCTCATGCCTATAATCCCAGAACTTAGGAGGCCAAGGCAGGCAGATCACGAGGTCAGGAGTTCGAGAGCAGCCTAACCAACCTGGTGAAACCCCATCTCTACTAAAAATAAAAAAATTAGCTGGGTGTGGTGGCATGTGCCTATAATCCCAGCTACTCAAGAGGCTGAGGCAGGAGAATCACTTGAACCCAGGAGGCAGAGGTTGCAGTGAGCTGAGATCACACCACTGTACTCTCCTAGGTGACAGAGCAAGACTTTGTCTCAAAAAAACAAAAAAGCCTCTATTAAATTATGTTTTAAAAACATTTTTTATGGCATGCTGTGGTTTAAAAAATACATGCATGTGCAGACTTTGTAATTAGAAAAAGTCTGGAACAATGAACAGTAAAATTAGAGTACTTGGTGGGAGGAGGTAGGGCCATGAGTCATTTCTTTTATATATATATATACTTTAAGTTCTGGGGTACATGTGCAGATCTTGTAGGACTGTTGCATAGATACACACATGCCATGGTGGTTTGCTGCCTCCATCCTCTCATCACCTACATCAGGCATTTCTCCCAATGTTATCCCTCCCCAACCTCTCCTCCCCCGCTCCCCAGATGTCCCTCCCCTAGCCCCTTACCCCCCCAATAGACCCCAGTGTGTGACATTACCCTCCCTCTGGTCATGTGTTCTCATTGTTCAACACCCGCCTATGAATGAAAACATGCAGTGTTTGGTTTTCTGTTCTTATGTCAGTTTGCTGAGAATGATGGTTCCCAGATTCATTCATGTCCCTACAAAGGACATGAACTGATCCTTTTTGATGGCTGCATAGTATTCCATGGTGTATATGTGCCACATTTTCTTTGTCCAGTCTATCATTGATGGGCACTTGGGTTGGTTCCAAGTCTTTGCTATTGTAAACGGTGCCACAATGAACATACGTTTGCATGTTTCTTTATTATAATAGAATGATTTATAATCCTTTGGGTATATACCCAGTAATGGGATTGCTGGGTCAAATGGTATTTCTATTTCTAGATCCTTGAGGAATTGCCACACTGTCTTCCACAATGGTTGAACTAATTTACACTCCCACCAACAGTGTAAAAGTATCCCTATTTCTCCACAACCTCTCCAGCATCTGTTGTCTCCATATTTTTTAATGATCACCATTCTAACTGGTGTGGGATGGTATCTCAATGTGGTTCTGATATGCATTTCTCTAACAACCACTGATGATGAACATTTTTTTCATATGCTTGTTGGCCTCATTAACGTCTTCTTTTGAAAAGGGTCTGCTCATATCTTTTGCCCACTTTTGAATGGGTTTATTTTTTTCTTGTAAATCTGTTTAGTTCTTTGTAGATTCTGGATATTAGCCCTTTGTCAGATGGATAGATTGCAAAACATTTTTCCCATTCTGTTGGTTGCTGGTTCACCCTGATGATTGTTTCTTTTGCTGTGCATAAACTCTGAAGTTTAATTAGATTCTATTTGTCTATTTGGCTTTTTGTTGCCATTACTTTTGGTGTTTTAGTCACGAAGTCCTTGCCTATGCCTATGTCCTAAATGGTTCTGCCTAGGTTATCTTCTAGGGTTTATATGGTGTTGGGTCTTATGTTTAAATCTTTAATCCATCTCAAGTTAATTTTAGTGTAAGGTATAAGGAAGGGGTCCAGTTTCAGCTTTCTGCACATGGATGGCCAGTTTTTCCAATACCATTTATTAAACAGGGAATCCTTTCCCCATTGCTTTTGTCAGGTTTGTCAAAGATCAGATGGTTGGAGATGTGTGGCATTACTTCCAAGGCCTCTGTTCTGTTCCATTGGTCTCTATCTCTGTTTTGGTACCAGTACCATGTTGTTTTGATTACAGTAGCCTTGTAGTATAGTTTGAAGTCAGGTAGCATGATGCCACCAGTTTTGTTCTTTTTGCTTAGAATTGTCTTGGCTATGTGGGCTCTCTTTTGGTTCCATATGAAGTTTAAAGCGTTTTTCTCCAGTGCTCTGAAGAAGGTCAATGGTAGCTTGATGGGGATAGCATTGAATCTATAAACTACTTTGGGCAATATGGCCATTTTCACAAACACTTCGCCACTGAGATTTTACCACAGAATATGTTACTTTTAGATGTTTTTAAATTATAATACAAAATAAAGAATTTCAAATGAGTTCATTATTTATTGTAAAATAACACATGTATATTCCATTTAATGCCACCCCATATAGCACAGATTTATTGTATGGCTAGTTGTCTCTACAGCAATTTCAAAAAATAATAATAATAAATCTAACGTTCTATTATGGATACCAGCATTTCAAATATAGTCCATGGACTGATGCAAATTCCCAAGACCCTTTCAGAAAGTCTGTGTAGTAAAAACTAATTTTCTTACTAATAGTAGAGTTTTATGCCTTTTTCCCTGGGTTGACATTTGCATTGATGGTACAAAAGCAGCAGTGGGTAAAACTGCTGGCACCTTAACACACATCAAGGCCTTGGCATTAGAGTGTAGTCATCATAGTCTTCACCATCATGTATTCACGATTAAAAAAGAAAATCCAGTTTCACTGAAGAATGTCTTTAATGAAACATTAACAATAATCTCATTAAATCTTGACCTTTTATAACATTCTATGTGACAAAATAGTTAGTATAAAACCACTTAAGCCGCATACTGAAGCAAAATGGTCATCCCAAGATAAGGCACTGGTGCAACTGTTTGAGCTCAAAGCTGAAAGAACTAATCATTTTCTATATGCTTGAATAAACAACTCAAAGACTATGGCCATTCAAACTTATATACTTAGCAGACGTTTCTCAAAACTTTACAAAATGAGAGACTACCACTTCAAGTGAAATAACTGACAGTCATCTGCTGCCAATGATAAAATTCAAGCAAATATTAAAATTTTGGAAAACTTATATCTGACATTGTGAGCTTAACAGCTTCGTAATACTTAAAAGACTGTTCTGATAATCCCAGTGGTGATATTGACAAATGTAATTTTTAAATGTTATATAACTTAATATATTAACATTTATAAGATTTGTGTGAACCAATATTTTCCAATGTTCAATGCACATATTTATGAAAAATCATGCATAAGTAAAAGATCCATTCAAAGTACAAGATAAACCAATGGATTTTAATATGGCAAGCAGGAAATCTTTACTGATATTTGGTTTCTAGTTCCACATTTCAACCAGTGTTTAAGAAACTACTGCATATCATGTTCCGGTAGAATACCAAAGATGAATATCCAAAATTATTTGAAAATGCTATCAAAATACTACGTATCAGTGTGAGACCAGATATTCTTCACATTTTCCACCAAACCAAGATTATGTATCACAATAAATGAGATGCAAAAGCAAATAGGGGAATCTGTTATCTTCTAATAAGCCAGACATTAAACAGAGTCCCAAAAATATGAAACGGTGCCACTTCTCTCACTAATATTATTCAGTTTGGGGAAAAAAACATTACTTGTCATGAAAGCATTTATATTAACATGTAATGGATGCCTTGTTGTTTCTAAACAGATGAACAGATGCTTTTAAATTTTCTCACTTTTCATTTCTAATATAGTAAGTATCAATAGACATCATCCACATAAACTAAAGCTCTGCAGTCCTCAATAATCTTTAAAGCCCCAATAATAGTTTAAGGCCAGAAGTTTGAGAATCTTTGCAGTACACTGTTAATCAATTTTTCACGTGCCCTGTATACTATCTTAAGTCTTGATCAACAAGGCTATCTGTATTTACACATGGGCAATATACATAAATGAGCTGTACTATAAACTTTCTTAACCAATAACAGCCTAAAATGTTAGCCTCATTTGAATATGTTCTGCAAGAAGAAGCACAGCAGCCTCTGTTTTTGCCATGTATTCTGGGTTCTGGAAAATGATCTTGACTCATGGGGGCTAACAGAAGTTGTATACCTCATAGCGATAGACCTGACCCAAAGAAAAAAAGATTAAGTATTAGGCCTTGATGTTTGATGTTTGCTATTATTTAAGCCATCTTTAAGCATATAGTTGAGGATTTATAATTAGTAAACAACTTTTGACATTTTGAGAGATGCATAAACAATACTGCAAACTGCGACTATGGTCCATAAGGGTATAAATCATGGCTGGAATAAACTATGAATGGAAATATATACAGACTTCAGGATAAGGGAAGGGAACAGAAGAGACAGACTACTGCCAATCTGTCCAAACTCTCCCAACATAAGGCTGATTTATAGTTAATGCTCCTATTTCTAAAAAAAAAAAAAAAAAAAAAAAAAAAAAAAAAAAAAAAAGTATTTCCAGTACTTTGTACACAGTAATGTAGGGAGAAAAGGGAGGCCTCAGACTACAAAAGATGTTATTTTAACTAATTATCTCTGTTCTTGGGAGACTAGTTCTAATACACAGGTCCTCAGGACTAAGAATACCAGACATAAAAATGGCAAACTTCAAGGTTCTAAAGAAATTGCCAAAAGTCCAAGATCATTCCTTACTATATGAAGCAAAAGCTTCAGAATTCCTTAGGAAAAAAATATTTCAAAACTTTAGGACTGCAGAAAAGTTAAAAATCAATTTCAAAAGATCTTTAAGTATTGCAATTTTGAATAAACTTCCACAGAAGTCATAGAACTTCAAAACAAACTGTGAAAATTGTTCTCTATCACCTGTTCCACAAAATATTTCCCAAGGTGTAAAGATTAGTTGAGGCTGACATAGTCACACCAAATCCCTAAAGAAAATTTTAACAAAAAATTTATTTTTCTTTAAAATAGAAAATGTACTTAAAGCTAGAGAAATCTAAATAAACTCTGTGGGCTGTACCAACACCAATTTCCTGGTTTTGATTTTTACTCTGGTCTTGGGGGATGGTAACATCAGGAGAGGCTGGGTGAAGGATGCATGAGACCTCCTTGTACATTTCTTTGCAACTTCCTATGAATCTATATTTCAAAATAAAAAGTTTAAAATATGAAAAAAAGAAAACGATAATCTTCACAGGTGCTCTAAACACACAGGAGTATCACCTATATTGGTAAACCTTCATTCACAAGTATCTACTGAGCATTACCATAGTGCCTGGCATGGCAGACATAGTACTGCCTTTTGGGGAAAATATATTTACACACACAAACATGCACAGAGAGAGACAAAGACAGAGAGATGAGAGAGAGAGAGAGAGAGAGAGAGAGAGTGAAAGAGAGAGAGCGAGTGTGCAGGGCAGAAAGGGAATTCTATTATAAAGTTAACTTCATTAACCAAGGGTAAAATATTAGCATGTATCTATGCCCACACTCCCACACTCTCACATACTCCCACTAATGCCCAGCTTCTGTGATGATTTCTGTGTCTGTGTGGTTGGCTCCAGGGTTACTTCCCCCCCCCAATATCAATCCTTGAAATGGGTAGAGCTGAATAATTGGAAAGAACCAGGAGTAGATTACCTTAGAAGAACCTGATGTTACTATTGCTGGCAGAAGAACATAACATCTTCCAAAATGGAAGGAGAGAATGACAAGTAAAAAGGGAAAAGAATCATTCATGGAAATAGAGGAGAGAAAGGTTTTATGTGTGTGACTGCTGTGAACAGTAAAACTGTGGGCAAAAGTGAGTAGAGGGGTTCCCTACATTAGGACACTGTCATGTTTCCACTGTCAATCTTCAACAGACTTTGGTAAATATTCAAATTTAAATTTCTAAAAATATTGAACTGATAATTATTTTAAGACCAACCTACAAATGGCATTAGAGTTACATTCACAACGTCATATTTTATTATTACACATTTGTTACCCTCAGTGAAAAAATGGCATTGACTTTCCAATCCCACAAACCTATTATACTTTAACCACCTATTCCAACCCTCAACTTTGGTCCACTATCATTCATGGCTGCTAACATTAATCTAATTCTCTGAAGATCTTCACAAGGAACTCTATGTGGTACAAGAATTTTCTGAACTTGGTGCTTCTAGCACCTCAACTTCTTTCCAGGAATCTTCTTCTAAATAAAAGTGTCCTCTAATACCATCAGCTTATATCTCTTTCAAGATCAGGAGAGTTAACTGCTAGATGAAAACAAATCAGTAGGTAGACTTTTTCAAATAACTCTTTATTGAATAAATACTGTTTGCCCTGGTAAATTTGTATGGGTTTAATCCTATTCTATAAATAAAAATTTTAGTGAAACTTATTATTCTTTCTGTAATATATGAGTGAGGCAGAGCCATACTGTACCTATATAACATCTGATAATGGCAATGATGTCCTGGTAAATCATTGACTGAGTCTTATTATTTGCAAATTGGAAACAATTAAATTTTCTCTCTGTGGTGGACTTCATACTTCTACAATTTAAAGCCATTACAAATGCAACTACTACTCTGGTCTTTTTATTGGATGGTAGGAAACCAGGTACACAGAAAATTAATTACCCAAACTTTAACAGGAAAAAAAAAATCCTTCCATGGTTTAGCAAGATAGGCTTAACTAATAAGCAAACTAATTAACTTTCCACTTTTAAGACCAAACTCAGCTCAAATCAGATGGCTTTTTGAAAACCACCCAAGAACCAACAACCTCTCTTAAGCCAGTTGCTCACAAAGTATGATCAAGAGAGGATTTCAGATCCTCCAGATGGTGTGGGGGCAGTTCTCAAAATGCAAAGATGAGATGTGTTAGTGCCAGCTAGCCCTCACCGAACAAAAAAAAGAAAGTTGAGGCAACTGTGTTCACTTGAAGTGAATTAGAAAATGGAAATTCAGCAAACCCTCCTCAAACTGCCTAAAATAAGTAAGTGTTGACAGAGTATAAAAAATTATCATTAGTCTAGATAATAATAGATTTGGAATCCCAATTCTAAATAAACTAGTTATAGGGCCGGGCACAGTGACTTAGGCCTGTAATTCCAGTACTTTCGGAGGACAAGGTGAGCAAATCACTTGAGGTCAGGAGTTTGAGACTAGCCTGGTCAACATGGAAAAACCCCCATCTCTACTAAAAATACAAAAATTAGCCTGGTGTGGTAGTACATGTCTGCAATCCCAGCTACTAAGGAGGCTGAGGCAGGAGAATTGCTGGAACCCGGGAGGCAGAGGCTGCAGTGACCCAAGATTGCGCCATTGCACTCCAGCCTGGGTGACAACAGCCAGACTCTGTCTAAAATAAATAAACAAACAAACGAGTTATAGATGAAAAGTTTTAGTGGGAAGGCCACAATTTTCTTAACTTTCTCCCACATCAGCAAGTACTGCCTGTCCCTTGTTTTACATTATTCACTGCAACTAAAGAATCTTTTGCACCAACCCATCACCTTGTTTGACACTAAATCACATGGCATAAGTATGAAGATTCAAATGAGAATTTTCATTATAAATGTTTCCACTATAAAAGTGTGAAAACACATTTCAAAATGTGCCACATACTGTTACCCGGGGAGGGGAAGCCAAAACAAGTACTTTTACCTCTTGCATCATTACCTTGTGTCTGACAACAATTCTAAGCATGATGCTTTTTAAGTGCTTGATAATGTAATGTTTAAATTGCTTTCTGAATAGTCCATGTTGAATATATTTGTGTAATAAGCTTAAGGTCTCTGAAATTTTCATCCCGTAGTTGTCACCTTTCACACAGGTCAAACTAGAGATTTTTACTAACAGGTGAATCCTTCTAAAACAATTACAGTATTAAATTTAGAGCTCAGAAATTGGATTTTTACAATAAATTTTTAATAGTGGTTAACACTGAAAAGGTTCACAACTTTTTTCATTTTCATTTCATTGTATATGGTCGTTTCTTTTAATACATTTTCTCAAATTCTGGAAAGTTATCTGCTATTTCAAGAAATTACAAGTAAGAGAAACACTTTAGTTCTATCTAACCCATTGGTAGAACTATATAGAAGTCAACTTTTCAATTCAAATTCCCTTTAAACTTACTCCACAAATATAAACAAAATAACAAAATTAAAACAAATAGAAACAGAAACTTATTAACATAGATTTTCTTTCATTTATTTAAAAGACTCTCTATTTCTACCTTTTTAGTATTACTTTATTGCAGTGGCCACTGCTATTAGTTATTTATCTAGCATCCATTTCCCTTTACCCCTTTGTAATGGAACCAACTTTGTTCAATCCCTCCTGCTTATTCCACATTGAAAGTTGTAGGGATGAACCATAATTCATTCAAACCAAGTTTGCCCTTGACTAGTTCAAGAAGTAAATTTGGTTAGGGCATGATATTCTCCTGGAGATAGGTATGCTAGCACCAACAGGCATGCTAACTGTTCATCGTCTCCTCCTCTCCATAGTAAGGAAATTGAACATCCACACTTTTTCCATGGACAGGTGAATAAAGCCCAAACTCAGCATTCAAGGTTCTCTACAATCTTTCCCCAACTACTTTTTGGCCCTCTCTCCCTTGCACACATCTCCTGCTCTAGCAGCTTGGTCTTTCAAGAATGTACTACTGCCTGTTCCACTTCATATCCTTCCTTCAGGCTGTTCCTTTGGCTAAGAAAGCCCATCCACTCCCATCTGAGCCAATTCATATACTACTCATTCAATATTCAGATAAAAAGGTAAACTTTTCCAAGAAATCTTATTTGATATCACCATTAACAAATGGAACTCATCATATACTCCCTGTATCACAAATTATTTGTGCATGCTTATAGCCTGTTTTAAAAATGCAAACTCCTCAAGGGCTGCAGACACTCACAAGTGTCTTTGTATTCCACCACCACCTTTCTCCACCAAATACTCAAATGCACGGAGTGATGGCTCTGTAAATATCTGTTGAACAAATGAACGCTGTTTTTGAAAGTGGAAAATGCCTTTACATAACAGTTTATTGCAAAGACTGAAATGTCCTTGGAAATCTTTAAAAACATTCTTGCATGGCTTGGGAATAGTTTTGCGAAAGAAAAAGGAACAAATCAGATGACCTTGCAAGGCTAATTCTGCAAATTATATCAACTCTTTTAAAGCCCTGCCTAATAAATCAAGAACAAACTACGCAAATGCTAATTACAAAAAAAGAGTAGCATTTATTATAATATAAGAGTTTAACAATAGATCGTTCTACCAAAAATTTGGGCTGCTCTTGTAATACTGGTAATATTTTCAGTTGTGTCCATGGATTGTATAAAAAGCGTATTTACTCTCTTATTTCACACTGAAAAGTAGTTTGAAAGAGAAACACTGGCCATCTCAAACTAGTAACAGTATAAAATATATTTGGAAGCACAAGTTCATAACATGTACATATTGATATCGTCTGCACATCATCACTAAAAATTATATATTGAACTCTATAAGTTATCTGTAATTTTTATGATTACATCTTCACTAGTTGCTGTGAAGAAGACATGCAAAAAGTTTTCGTATTCTCTTCTCCCCTATTTAATAAATTGCACAATTTCAGTTGGCTAGAATTAGGTCACTTCAATATCAGTTTGAAAAGGCCATAAAATGACTGGAAACATACTGATGTCTCCAGAAAAAAACAGCGTTAACACAACGTTCCATAAATCACTGAAGCTGCTTTTTAAATAACATCCTTTAGAAAAATGTTCAGTAAACCTCAGCAATAAATTAAATGGGACAGAAAACTTGATTCCACAGGACAATGCACACACAAAAAACTAACATTTTATAGGATGAAAATCAGGCCCTAAATTAGTATGATGGCTCTTCAACGAAAATAAAATGTAAGAAAGATTAAACAGAGAGTAGAAAATCAAATTTATAAACAGGTGTTTTTAAAACCGTTAACAAGAAATTTAAAGACATTTATGTCTTTTGTTCCAATATTGTTTTTTTTTTTTTTTTTTTTTTTTTTTTTTTGGTGAGCCAACTTACAACTTAAGTCCTTTGGCGATGACGCTAGAGTATAAATAAATTCTTGTTTTCGAATGTAGTATAGCACAGTATACAATTATTTTTTAAATAAAGACTATTTTCGACCCAAGCGTGTATAGGCTTCTAAAAGGTTACGTTAAAGCTATCATTTAAAGTTTTCCAAATGATTTTAAAAGTACCTGTAGTTTTCTAGGGCCGCCTAGTAACGGCAACTAATTCTAAATACAGTTTCTAACTGGACCAGTGAGTAAGGGACTTCGTTATTTACAAGGGATCCTGCCCTCCCCAGAGCCCAGCGAGGTGAGAGTCCGGGCGCTGCCAGGACGGGAGGCAGCCGGTGAGTGTAGTTACCTCTCCGACGAGGAGCACCTGAGGCGCTCGGCGGCTGGGGCGCGCCAGCCTCGGCCCCGGCAACGAACACGGCCCCCGAGAAAGTTGGGCTCCCGGCGCTCGGAAAAGCAAGGAGGCTCTCTGCCTTCCCCAAACAGCTCCGCCCGGGCCCGCCGACCCAGCCTGGCCCCACCGGGAGGAAAGGGCTGGAGCTACTCACCGTGCAGAGAGAGGAGCAGCAAAGACGCCAGAGGGGAGCGCCGAGAAGTCATCCCGGGGCCGCCACGAGCGCACCTGCCGCCTACCCGGCTCCCGGTCGCGGCAGGAGGGGCGCGGGCGTGACTCTCCGGGTTCTTGGGGCAGCCTGGTCCTCCCAGACGCAGCGCCGGGCCGCTGTCCTTCAGGCGGAGCGGGGACCGTCGGGCGCACGGACCAGCCCAGTGCAGCTGCAGCGCCGCCTGGCTCCGCGGGCGCGGAGCTGTAACCAGGGGCGTCCCGGGCTCGCCAGCCGCGCCCCGCAGCGCCACGGCCCCCTCGCCCTGCCCCAGGACCCGCCGACCCCTCGCTCCGCTCGGGGAGCCACTCCCCCCAACTCACACCCAGCTACTCCAGCCGCGGCTAGTCTCCTAGCCGCGCCGCCCACTCGCCTCGCTCGGTCTCCAGGGCAACCGCGGCTCCAGCGCGACGCCTGGCGGCCCACCCGCGGAGAAGAGCGCGGCGCGCAGCTGGCGCGGCCCCCGCCACCTGTGCTTCGCGCCGCCGGCTCCCCCGCACGCCTCCGCCGGCGCCGGGAACCGCGGGGCGGGCGCGCTCCTCGCCGGAGTGAGGACCCGTCCCTTGCTCTGAGCCCCTAGGCGAACAGGTGGTGGTGGCCTGATGCATCCCGGGGAGCTCTAGGAGTGACTTTTCCACGGCCTGCCAGAGTCTTTCCTGTTGCGGTTTTCAGATAATCTATTTGGCCATTTGACTTTCAGTACTCTCTTCTAAAACCGACATAATCTCAAAGAACCTGACGCTGGCTAAATTAGGAATTCCTAATTTTACAGGTTTGTTTTGTTTTTTTGGTTTTGTGCTGTTTCCTGAATACCTTTTCACCTTTCCTCCTTGAAAAGTGGATAGGAGCTGTAATGCCCCACACTCCTCATTCTTATCAGAGACTGCCATCTCCTCTTGATCTTTTTCTAAACCTCATGACAACTTCTAATATTTTAAATTTTCCATCTTAAACGTTAGTGCTTTCTTAAACTGATTTTAAGTATGTGTTAACTAGTGGGGAGGTGCGTTTATTGTGATGGTTGTTAGTTGGATTTTTGTTGTTGTTTCTTTTTGGGGTTGGATGGGGAGAAAGATTTTCCCGGCATCTGAAATTGTTTTAAGTATCTACCTACATCTTTTCTTATAAAACCTGCCTTTATTCCCTTTTCATACTAGGCTCTGTTCTTTATTGTACAGTTCCTAGTCACTTCCTGCTTCAGCCTCCAAACTGAGCCTTCTAAATTTGAGGACACACCTGCTGAGGGAATGGCAAGCCATTTTAGTCAGTTTCTGTGGCAGCAAAAATTAGAATTCTTGGAGCCATTCAGAAATTGAGCCCTTGTCTGGCAAATACAGTCCTCCCAGGGAAACTCAGAAACATAAATAATATGCACAGGAGAAAAATATGTAAAACATTTTTTAAACATACATTTGGACAAGGATTGGAAGATATATGTAAAATTAAAATATCAAGATGGTGGAGTTATGGATGTACTTTTTTTTTTGAAAATGTGGATATTTTTAAGGTTAAAAAAGGAAACGTTAAGAAATGTTGATGACTTTTAACAAGAATATCCTGAAAGGATAAATTTTGATTATGAATTAAAGATGCCTCAACTATTGCTCACTACTCCCAACTTGCTAGAATTCGCTATTATATCTCTAATGGCAAGAAATGAATGATATGGCAGCAAAGTTTTTCATATTAATAATAAGGTTAAATTTCGAACTATTATGTCATAATGAGGCTCACGTTCATTCTTTTAAACTCTAGGGTAAGGACTAGAGTTTCTTTTGTCCATCCTAATCGATTCCTCACCCTCTCTTGTACATATTCCTGCAGTCTAATCCAGTCATAAGCAGGATATTAGAGTAAGCAATATAAGAAGAAAAACAAGGAAGCTGTCAAGTGATAGGAACTACTCAAAGCAATTCTTCACCATAATCCCAGATATAAATATAGATACAGAATATTTATCCTTTAAATAAATAATCTAATAATCTGAGCTCAAAAGCCCTGATAAAGCAAGTTATCTGATGTATTTATCACATCAATTTAACAACTATTTACCAAGTATCTACACTTTATCAGGCACCAGGTTGAAGTTTAAACCAAAAAAAAATATGACCCCTGACCCCAAATAAGTTCCAATTGCATATGGGCTGTATTTGTACTATCACGAATCAGCAAAATAGAGTCCTGCCTCTTTGCCACTTAAGGATACTTCTGCCTTGCCAGAGAAGAGCTACTGACTCAATAAGAGGACAGTGCTCACAGTTGGTTGGAGGAACCCTTTTAATAGAAAAAGGAGCGTGGCTTCTGAATGGAGAGTGAGGATGATCATATTTCAGGAGGCAATCCAGCTGCCCAGAAGCATCAGGGCAGATGGTAGATGGTGGACCAGAAGAAAGCCGATCAGGGGTACTGGAAGTTCCAAGTGCTGTATGTGGAGGCTGCCAAGGACTCTCTCCCAGGAAACAAAAAAAAAAAAGTGTATTTTTAAAAAAATTCATGGAGATAATACCATTGGCATATACTTTGGGTAATTTTTTATTAGTAATGATTAGTTTCACCAGCTCTTTTATTCTAATCTGCTTTGTGACTACAGAAGGATTTCGTTAAATCCCTTAAGTATTCTGAGTACTAAAGACACAGACAACATGTTATACTTGTATAACACTTTACAAATTTTAAAGTGCTTTCACAACCGTTATCTGATTTGATCTTCACAGCAACCCCAGGGTGGAGGGGTAAGACGCATATGATGACCCTCTCTTCACACAGGAGAATACTGAGTCTCAAAAAGATCAAGAGACATCTCAGAGATTGCAGACATCAATGGGGAGACGTAGAACGAGGGTCTTCTGACATTTACCATGTAGTTTTTCCTACCACACCATGAAGTCTTTTTCTTTTATCTCTTTATAGATCAACTCCTAAAAAATTATAAATCATAGTGCCTTAAAGTTATCTGAGGGTAACCCTGTACTTGCCTTGTAACCATGTATCCCACCTCTGCTCCACCACCATCCGTACCACACCCACACATCACCTCAGAAGCTGTAAAATTCTGATGAGATAGGCCCCACCTCATCTCTAGGGGAGCTAAAAGTTGGTCAGCCTTATCAAGAAAGAAATGGAGAGGGGAATGATCAGGACAAGGAACCCTGGTAGAAGATGCTATAGCACCTTTGACTCAGAAACACTGATGACATGAAACTAGGTCAACTTCTAAAGTTCACATTTTAATTCTAGGCAAGATTCTCTCCTCAACCCGTCAAAATGCTGGACCACCTCTTTGCACAATCAGTTAATCTTCATTTAAGAATGGAAAATTAACTTTATTATTAGCTTAGGAGGAACGTAATTAAGAAAGAAAAACAATGTAGGGAATTATAAGGATTTCCAATGCTAAGTATAAATTATTTTTGAATTAGCTATTTTAAATTTTTAATACCTCAGATCCCTCTTCATTCATGTATATAAATTAAAGGTTAATTGCATTTAAGTTTTGGTCGGTATTTGTCTATGAAGTGTTTTATAAGAACATCATTCTTAAAGTTAGGAAAAACCTGTTTGATCCTTGTTTGAGCCAGTAACTCATTCTATGTATATTTTAACCCAGCTGCTTAGAGCCAGCATATAGTCTAGAGCACAGCATGGTACTTTTAGGAGTAAATTTTGAGAGGAATTCTTCTCCCTCCCCCTCACTCTTTGCAAAAAGTCAGGAAAAACTCTAAAATAACAGTAAAGAAGCGGAGAAGAAAATAGTTGCATCATTACAGTAAGACAGCAGGCAAACCAACAAGTGTTTATTGTATGTTGACCTAAAAGAACCACTTAATATTTTAAAACAACATTCTCAAATTTTGGATTAACTTACAACCTAGGTATATTGACTGCCAAACTTTTTTTTTCTGCTAAGCATCAAGACCTTATTTCAATGTTCAGACAATTTTCCAGAGTTTGATTTTTGGTGGAAAGTAGAGTCCACCTTCCCCTACACAGGCCAGAAATATCCCCTAGCGACTAGGGTGCAATCACATAACATAAGTTTTCAGCCAACTAGAGAGGCTCGTCTCTGGAATTGTAAGTCTTGAGCATGTGTAAAAAAAATTTAGGGATAAAGAAATATGAAGGAAAAGGAAATGAATGATAAGACATTAACGAAGGAAGAGGTGAAGAAAAGTTCATTCCACTGTGCACTGACCAGAAGCAGTTGTAGTTGTGGTGCTAGCAGTAGTGGTGGCACCAGGAGCTGTCCAGTGAGTCCCCACCAGAGTGTTTCTATGGTGTCATTTGGCTATTCATCCTCTTTTGGTTGCTGCTGCATATTTTCAGATCCTTTAGACTTCCCGTCTTTTCTATGAGCTACTTAACAGCTTTTTCTTCTTTAATGAACCACCATCAGTTTCTGTTACTTGCATCCAAGAGCATTGTCTTTAGGATTAAAGTGTGCTGAAATTCTTGTCTTTCCAGAAAGTTGGAGATATTGATTAACTTATACTTCAAAAGAGGTGAGGAGGGTCCTACCTGATGAGAGCCATCAGAGATCTTTCTAAACCAGCAACATCTAAGAAAAGATTCAAAAGATTAGAAGAAACAACCCTGAAAAGAACCAGAAGAGGTTGAAAAAACGGCCTCCAGTCTGATAGTATATATGACCAGTATGTGGATCAGAGCTGGTGAGGGGTATACATTTCACACTTAAATTTAATCCATATTTATGGCATATTTACAATGTTCCAGGCACTGTAACTATACTGTACACTTTAATACACATAGTTTTATTTAAATCTTCACAACAATTCTGTGATATAAGTAGTTTTCTTCATTTTTCTAGGTGAAGAAAACTGAGATTCAAAGAAGCTTTAAACTGCAAAGTCAAGATGATACAGCTTATAAATAGTAAAGTTTAGAAAGTAAAACTAAAGTTTTATGTCTCTATGGCTAGTGTTCTTTCTACTATATGCTGATACCTCCATTTGAATTAGCACCCTGATTGACAATTTGAAACTGATAACCTTTCTGCTACTTTTAATACTAAAATATCTTTTGTTCAAATTTTAGCCTATCTTTTGTATCTGTTAATGAACACTCTTCCTTAAGAGATACAGACATATACAATTAAATAGATACCACCCTCTTTAAAAATTAATCAGAAATATTATATTTTGTAAACATGAAAGACTAAATAATATCTGGATTTTAAATGTTTTTAATAAAATCAGGAATAACTTAAAAATTGGAACTCAAAAACAATGAGCTATGCTGTTTCTATGGTAACACAATAAGGAAAAAAATTAGATGGCCTAGAAGATACTTTAATTCAAATAAATAAGTTCATAGCTTTAATATCATTTTTAGAAAAATCAATATATATCTAATCATTATTACAAAAATCCACATATTAATATCATGTATTCTTAAAGGTGCTGCAGTATTAGACTCTTCTTATGTACTATTTCATAACTTCTCAGTCCTACCTCTTATTCTAGTTTCTGCTGCAGGCTTAGATCAGCATCTCATGGGTATAACCTAACAGTGTCTTGCTTTGCCTTGGCCCATCTCAAATACCTCTCTCTTCCTGCTCCAGAGATTGTCTGACACCAGCAAGAATCTGGTGCCATAGACACGTGCAACCTGGAAGCACAGGGGCCACTCTTGACCAACGTAGGATGGGTGTCAATAGATAATCCTTCTCCCTTGCATCCTCCAAGTGGCAGTTCTTAGCCATGTTTCATCAGGCTCCCCAGAAGTTCCTGGCATGATCAATAGCAACCAACCAACGACAAATGCATCTTTGGCTTTTCTTCTTGCCTTTTTCACTTCCCCATCAATTATTCTTTCTCCCTGAAATTACTTCTTAAATAAACTAACTTTATATCAGCCTTTAGCTCAGAATATACTTTCAGGGGAATGTAAGCTAAGACAACTAACTTTAAATAGACTTTATGTATCTATCTATATGGTTCCTACTAAGATTTACCTATAGTTTTTTTTTCCAGTGACCAGCTCTTTTAAAATATACATCAAAATTATGATAATAGTATACTTCTTATCCTAGAGACTTGGGTATGTCTCTATAGTGTGTATTTCTTGATGTCTAGAACCAATAAGATAAATAAACAAAATAGAGCCTTTGCATTTGGCCTTCTAAATGATAAAAGGTTTGCTTAATTTCAGCTCTTCTATATATTATTAATAAATTTGGAAAGTCACCTAACCACTATATGTCTCAACTACCACCTTATAAAAATGGAATATAATTCCCACTTCACAGGTTATTAGAATTAAATCAGGTAATGTGTATGAAAATGCCCATTACAGAGTCTAGCTGATAAGCAGCCTGGCAAGTCCGATTAGCTGCTATTATTATTACCATTATTAGTAAAATTGCTTTTATTTGAAAGTTTGCCATCATGGGAATACAAGATCCACTGACTTGATATTTCCACCCAAACATTTCACTGTGTTGTACTTTGCAGCCATAAGCAAATATTTGAATTACCTTAATGCTTAGAATCAAGATATCTCCACAGAATAAACTGAAAATACCTCTGTATAGATCTTTGAAATGAGAGGCTGCAAAACATTATCACTTCAGCAAATGCCTTTGTCTCATAACCAAACCCACTCTGTTCTGCCATCATTGAATTTGCACTGCTCTTGTGCAGGCTTTCATTAATTCAACAACTATATAAAAATCCTGCTATGATGTGTTGAGTGTAAACTAAACAATCAGATGATACAAAATGTATAGTCATATTATCGTAAGGTTCTAAAATGACTGGGGTAATAAGTTGCCTAGCAAGATGGCCAAGAATTCCAGAATTCGTGTTGCTGAATCTGTATCTATTTATGTCCTAGCTATGGTTTAGCACCACCTGGTGGCACTTCAAACTAAAGCTTAGCTATTGATGGAAATGTTTCTGGGTCCCTATATTGATTGTTACTTCCAGGGTTGCATTAGTGATACCAGGAACAGTGAATTGGCACTTGTTTCATCAGCTTGATGCAAGAATACTGGGCCATTATATACAGGGACCCACCTTCTGCTTCTCAAGGCAGGATTGGGAAGGATTAACCTTCTAACTTCATTCACCCCACCACATCCTCCACTTTAGCCTCCACTCCCTTTAACTCCCCTCCCTCACTATGAGAAAAGGACTGAACATAGGACAAGAATTAATTGTCAATAGAATTATATATTCATTCTCATTATTAATGAGGTACACTGTAATAAGGTTTTACAGTATTTTGGGAATATACCGTCTCCCAGGCTCTGTCCAGGGTACTGATGATAATACATTAGGTAGTAAAAATCAACAGGTCTTTGCTTTTATGAAACCTTCAGTCTAGTGGAAAA
This sequence comes from Saimiri boliviensis, assembly GCF_048565385.1. NCBI lineage: Eukaryota > Metazoa > Chordata > Mammalia > Primates > Cebidae > Saimiri > Saimiri boliviensis. The sequence continues at coordinate 32,453,238 of NC_133456.1, read as the reverse complement.
GACAGAAATTTATTGCGTAATCCTACAAACAAATGTGAAAAGTGGTATCAAGGAGAGAGGCTGAGTTCTGAATGGGCCTATAACAGAACAATTTGACATAATCAAAGAAAGCTGGAAAGAATTCCCTGAAGACATGATTCCTGTACAAAAACTGAGGGTTGGAAAGTGAATAATTTTTGGAACAGGTGAAAAAATGGAGATACTTTGAAACAAAACTCTGCATTTTAATTACTCTTTGCAAATCATGTTTTCTTGCAAATTTTTCCTTCTGAGGACAAGCCATGAGGGTTCTGTTTTGTTTTGTTTTTGTGCGTAGACATGAAAAATGCAGGTATCTAGAAAAAAGAAGTCATCTGCTTTGAGTGCAATGGTTACATTGTTTCAGTCCATGCAAAAATACTTTCGGCAGGCTTCAAGAGAGGGGACCTCTTACTTCTGTTGTGTTCCTGTTATTACAGTGTATAGTTTTGTTTGTTTTTAATTTCAATAGTTTCTCTTTATCTAGAGACAAGTCAGATGTATTAGCACAAAGGTGTTATATCATAAGTCTTCCTGAATTCAAACCAGAAGATATTATACAGATGATGTTCTAACCCCAGCAAGAAGGAAAAGAGTTTTTCAAAGAGGAACAAAAGGAGAGAAAGAAAGAGAAGGCCAGAAGGTCAAATATGAGTATCCTTATTTTCTCTGTAATGTGTAGTAGTGCAAGGAGGCATTGCTGCATTTAAGCAAATGAGCTGTGGAAGAGTGATGGTTGGGAAAATGTCTTGATAGGTGGACAAACAGATGGTCTCATGGAGCTGGACGTGTTCCATTATAGTGGTCCAGAAAGTGCAGAGTAGTGTTAAGTCCTTGGTTGAAAGGAGGAAGGAGACTCTGAGATGCCAAGAAAATGAGGAACCCTGAGTTGGATTAAAATTACCACAGGTGATGTACTACAACGAAGTCAGAAAGAAGTTCCCCTACATTTTACTCTAAAAGCTTTTTTACTTTACGTTTCACATTTATCTCTACAGTCCATATAGATTTAATTTTTATAAATGGTATAAGATAGGAATAGTCAAAATATTGAATGTAACTAAGCATCATTTGTTAAAAAGGCTTTTCTTACTGAACTGCAGCACAGCCTTTGTCATAAATGAGATGACTGAGTATGTGTAAGGGTTTTTCATTCTATTCTGTTCTCACTGGTCAATTACTCCATACTACTCCCAATACCACCCTGTCTTAAGTACTATAGGTTTATCAGTCTTGATGTCTGGTAGTATAAGTCCTCCAGCTTTGTTCTTCTGAAGATTGCTTCGACTACTCATTTTTCTTTTATTTACATATGTATTTTGGAATCAGCACCTCAATTTCCACAATAAAACCTCTGGGATTTTGATTGGGGTTGTACTGAAACTATAGATTAATTTGGGACAAAATATCTTTATAATAAGGCTCCCAATCCAATCAATGCATTTAGTATTATTTCATTTCTTGCAATAATATTTTGTAGTTTCTTGTTCCTTTGTAGTTAAATTTATTGCCAGTATATAATGTTATTTGATGCAATGATAAATAGTACTGTTTTTTAAATTTAGTTTTCTATTTGATTATTGCTGGCATACAAAAAAATAACATATATCTAACTTGTTTCTGAAAATCTTACAACATTCACTTATTGATTCTAATAGTTTGTCTATAGATTCTTTTGAATGGTCTACATACACAATCATGTCATGTGAAAATAAGTTTATATCCTCCCTTTCAATCTTCATTCACTTATATTTCTTGCCTTATTGTACTTCCTGAGACTGCCAGAAAGCATTGAATGTAAGTATTGGTACCTGGCCTCTTTGACTTATGCCCAATTTCAGAAAAACAGTTTTGAATATTTTATCTTTTCAAGTAATATATTATGTAGGTTTTAAATAGATATCTTTATCAAATTAAGAACATTCCAGTTTATTGCAAGTTTGCCAAGATGTTAAAAGATCATTAATGTGCACTAAATTTTCTCAAATGCCTTCTCTGTCTCTGATAATGTCATCTCTCACTTTTTCTTGGTAATATATAGATTGTCTTCGTTGATTTTTTTGAATGCTAAACCATCAGTGTGTCTGTGAAATCTTCCTGGTCATCATTATGGGATATGCTTTTTAAATACAATTGAATTTCTTTAATGAATCTACTTTCACGAGACAGTGGTCTATAATCTTTTTTCCTTGTAATTTCCTTGTCAGGTTTTAGAATCAAAATTATGCTGTCCTCACAAAAAGCAAAGAAGCCAGCTGGGTGCAGTGTCTCACACTCATAATCCCAGCACTTTGGAAGGCTGAGGCAGGTGGATCACCTGAGGTCAGGAGGTCAAGACCAGCCTGACCAATATGGTGAAATCCTGCCCTACTAAAATTACAAAAATTAGACAGGCATGGTGGTGTGCAACTGTAATCCCAGCTACTTGGGAGGCTGAGACAGGAGAATTGCTTGAATCCGGGAGGTGGACACTGCAGTGAGCCAACATCTCATCACTGTACTCCAGTCTAGGCGACAGAGTAAGAAGCTGTCTCAAGAAAAGGAAAAAAAAAAAGAATTTTGAAATACTTATTTAATTTTGCATAAATTCTTAGAAGAATTGACTTGTATATCCATTATTTTCATCATGGGAGGGCTGTTTTTTTTAATGGACAACCTTTTAAAAAAACGTAACACTTCAGGTTTTTTATTTCTTCTGTCAGCTTCAATTAGTTGTATTTTTAAAAGATGCATCCATTTCATCATAATTTATCAAAACTTTGATGTCTATAAAATCCATAGTAATGTCCCCTTTTTCATAACTAATATAAGTATTTGTATTTTATTTTTTATCATGGTAAAACAAGCAGACAACAGTTAGAGCCCACCTGGATCAACTGATCCAGGATGATCTCCCCTCATCTCAACATTTTAATTACATCTGTAAAGATCCTTTCTGCAAACAAGGTAACATTTGTTAGGACATAGACATATCTTTTGGGGTATCACCATCCAGCCCATTAAACCTTTGTTTGCAACAGTTTTATGATGATATGCTTACTATAGTCTTTTTTGCATGTATCATATTTATAGTTTGCTGTGATCCTTAATCTGTAGCTTGATTTATTTTCAAAGTTTTGGAATATTCTCAGCTGTAATCTCTTCAAATATTCCTCCTTTCCCATCTCTATCTTCTCTTTCTGGATCTCTAATTAAACATATTTTAGACTCTAAGTATGATTCATTCAAAGTGGTGTGCTGGAGCAGCTCATACCAGGTTGTCAGAGCCAAGTGTTAAATATTCAGGAACTCTGTGAGATTGTTGTTAAATCATTGATAGTTTGAAATCATCCATGGAGATAGTATTTACACCATGACAGCCAGCAAATACTGCAAGTTAATACTTTATTTTTCCCAGAGAACTGGATTGTCATCATACCAATATACCTGTTTGCTATATTCTAGTTTGTTCTGTCTACCCTTTTGTCTTGCTGTGCTCCAACTTGGATATTTTCTCTTGAATTGTCTTCCATTCACTTAATCTGTATTCTGCTGTGTCCATAAAACCTGTCTATTGAGTTCTTGATTTTAGATATTATACTTTTTAGTTTTATACATCTATTTCATTTCTTATAGATTCTAATTCTCTGGCAAAATTTTCCATCATCTTATCTATTAGTCTACATTTTCCTTTATTTTCTAAATCATAGTTACTTAAATTTATTGTCTGTAAATTCCAGTATCTGGACCATGTGTGGCCCTAGCATAACTGTCTGCTTTTTTCTTCGTTATAGGTCCTATTTGTCTTGCCTCAATGTAAGTCTAGTAGCTTTTTATTGTATACCAAACTCCATGTATTAAAAATAAAATAAAATACAAAGCTCCAAGTAATGTTACCTTTCACCAAAGTGTTTCTCCTGTCCTGTACTAGCATATAGGATGAGTGGTTCGCTGATTATTGCAATCCAATTACTGAGCTGGGTTGGAGCTCAGTTTCAGTGTTAATAAAAGTCAAGCATACCTCTGGCTTCCCTCTTTTCCTCAGGCTCTCGTGAGCTTTCTTATTGAGATCCTGGCGAGCTTTCCATTTCTTCAGCTCTGACAAACTGTCGAAGATCTAGCTCTGTCCTTCTAAGGTCCTCAGCCCACCTTCAGCCTCTTGCCTCCTACATTTTAAAATCTAGCAAATGTCTTCAGGAGGAGATCAACTGTATCTTTAAGGAAGTTCCCTTCCCTTGGTGGGTCTTTGTTTCCCAAATAAAATGAGACTATGCAGGGAATTTCACTCTGCCTTTTAGAAGCTTTCAGCTTAGCTCTTCAGCTCCCTGTGCAACACCAAAACTTGGCTAATGTACTGTGGAGAAAAATCAGATCTATATTTAAGTGTTTCAAGTTTCTTTAACCCTGTATGACCACTAAAAACTTTATTTCATGTATTTTGGTCTCTGTATTTTGGTCCCTCAAGCAATGTCCTCAACTCATACCCATGTCTAGAACAGGCAAAGGCCCCAGAGGGAGGCATTTGTTCATCCATCTACCCTCTCTAGGTTCTTCCTGCTCTAGGATTTTAGTGTTAAAAACTTGCTCTTACAGCTATCTGATACCTTTAAAAACATATTTTAATTTATCTGGCCATTGCAATGGAAATGTTGGCCTGCTGCAATCTATATACATCTTACTTATTAGTAAAAATCAATATCCCTTGTAGATTCTGATGAGTAGCCAATCTTAAGCAATACTGACTACATCTAAGAAACTATTATAAGGTTGAGGTTCAGGCTGAATTACTTAGGTTCTCTCAGCTTTCCTTCACTGCTATGAGATAAATGGGTCTTCACCTACCATGCCTATCATGTTCCATGCAGGAGAAAATAAACCATCCACAGAGCAGAAAAGGCATACCACCAGTGGATCGCCAACTTTTAAGAAGTATTTGCAGAAGTCCTAACCATAAACTTCCATTTGTTTACAGTGTTGACCCAAAACATATTATTTGTCAACTTCTATCTGTAAGAGAGGCTTGGAAATGTGATATTTTAAACTTGAATACATTATTGCCCCCATGAAAACTTCATAGCAAAGAAAAAGAGAAAATGGATATTAGGTGAGCAGCTAGCAATCTCTGCCACAGTTCCATTCTTAGCACTTCTTTTAGCTTCTTTCTTATCTAACTAATAAATTACTCTCTATAATTTCACCAGAGAAAAATTATTTTCTGCTCCAAGTACCTTATCAAAAGCCCAAAGAACATTCTGCCATTTCAATTGCATGCAAGCAGCACAAGTTCCATATCTGTAGTGGTCCTTTATCAATGAGAAGGAAATAATTTTACTGGCAACATGTTTCTCTGCCATTCAATTCCTCTCTCTAATAAGAATTTTTTTTGTAAATCATTTATTTACTGATCTCTGCCAAACTGCTTTTGGGGACTCTGGCTTTCAAAGTAACTTTTTTTAAAAATAAGTTTTAAACAGAACAGTAGTTAAAAATAGCTTTGTCCTGACTCACATGATAACAGGACAATGATTTATTTCTTCTAAAAAAGAGATCACAACTTAAAGTCTTTCTTAAGTAAAGCTTGTAATTGGAGAATAAAAGGTATGATTTACTAGTGACAATGATTATTTTCTGTATCTTTGGTAGAGGGACGACAGACGACATGCTTACATTTTAATAGGCTGTGTTGGTAATCAAGACCACAAAAACAATGAGTGAGTGAAATATATATATGGAAATTAATTAAGTCAACATTAGAAATTTTAAAACACTGAGTAGAAAAATCCTTTTGGAAATGATCCTATTGAGAGGGTGAAGGAAGACTACATGACCATTGTAGTCTTTGAGATTTTATGAATAAAATATAATTATGGCTTAAAGATACCTGACAAATGCATACATTGATTATGAAAAGGCCTATTTTCAGATAATAATAAAACCCCAGGTACCCTCCACAATATCCTGCAAGCAGCAGGGTAGATGCTCTCAAAGTGCTAGATATTATTATTAACATTTCACAGTAAATAGAAATTCAAGAACCAACTTCCCTTTTTGGTCCTTTCAGAATAAACAAACAAAATTAGGAAAACTAGTTGAAGCAAAAAGTCGGGGGGGAAATCACATATTTGCCACCAATTAAAAAGGTGCTACTTTGTTAACAGTCACTCACTGTTTCAGGAGAAAATTTTTTACTTCTCGAATTCTGTTGTCATGGCAATAAAAATTGAGACCTATTTCTTCCCAGTTCTAAAATTCCTGTATAGCAATGATTCACTCGAATATGAGACAACTCTGTAAGAAAAAGCAATGGGTAGGAGGAAGTAACATCTGTTGAGCTCCTACTAGGTGCTAGGCACGTTGCAGTATATCATTAACGTTGGGAAATATATTCCATTTGCAAAGGAGAAAACAGGCTCATAATGCACCTTGATCAAGAATACATAAGAAGTTAAGTTGGAATTCAGATGTTGTGTACTTTAGAGCTCATGCTCTACTCCCTTTACGACAGTTCTTCTGGATTAGGCTCCCCAAACTTTTTACACGGGGGGCCAGTTCACTGTCCCTCAGACCATTGGAGGGCCGCCACATACTGTGCTCCTCTCACTGACCACCAATGAAAGAGGTGCCCCTTCCTGAAGTGTGGCAGGGGGCTGGATAAATGGCCTCAGGGGGCCACATGCGGCCCACGGGCAGTAGTTTGGGGATGCCTGTTCTAGATCAAAAAAATAGATCATATAATTTTTAACCCCAGGCCCTCCACAAGAATTTCAGATGTGTTTTTTCCTTACTATTATGAAAACTGAAAACAAAACTAAATGAATCTTCAACCAAAAATAAATGAATCTTCAACCAACCACTTTTCCTGGGTGCCTGCATATAGGAATTGCTAGTAATTACACCTATGCCTGAAATAATGTATTATAATATTGTTCTAATTAAAATATTGATATATATTTGAAATACATAAGGGAAGAAAATATAAAGTGATAGGAGTGGAACTAAGAAAGCATACCAAAATAACTACTGATAAAGGATATTTTATGCAGTCTCAAAATTTAGCTACATTAAGATAATTTATTAAATTGTGTCCTATCTGGACAGCTAAGGATCACATCTTCTGGTGTGCAGATAACTTTCAAGTATCTATCTTTAGAGTTTATGTGCATGTTTTTTATTCATTCCTTCTTTGTTTTTTGTTGTTGTTGATGTTTACTTTGTTTTGGTTTGAGGTTTGGGGTTTTGAATTTTTTTCCTAAGTGAATATAGAGTGGTATAGAGGCACCTGTGGAATAAAGACAAGAGGAAATTGAGGACAATGATCAAGATGCTGTGCCATTTCTCTCCATGTCTATACATGGAGAGATGTATAGGTGGTGGATGGGTTCAAATTCCTCCAAGAGCAGTATTAGGGCAAAAGGCTAAAGGAAGTACATTCATGACAGGAGACTCTGAACACAACATAGCTACTTCTTGTCCAAGTGATCATGTGCAATACAGAATCACACAGATTAGTTTTCCTTTCCTCCAACTCTACCATGAACATATTTTTGGCCCCCAGTAGGTAGAGAACAGCAATACCCATCCAAGCAGCATCCTCAAAAAATAACTGTTGGGAGAAATGTGTCTCCCAGGTGGCTTGCAATTAGGAGGCTTACACAAGAGTGGAATAGCACAGACAGAAGTATTTATGAGCACATGTGAAACACCAGAATCATGGAGCTTCTATGAAACAACTGAAAGAAATTTTTGAGAGGAGGATGAAGTTCTGCAAGAGCAGGGAAAGCTAAGAGGCAAAATGGGCATAAATGACCATGCCAGAGTCCTACTCACGTAACTTGCAATTGTTTTTTCCCATTCTTTTCATATATTGTCTTTTCACTTGATACTGTCCTTTAATGCACAAATATTTTTAGTTTTGATGTAGTCCAATTATTATTTATGTTGTTGCCTGTGCTTTTGGTGTCATATTTAAGAAAGCATTTCTTAATCCAAGGTCATGAAGATTTAGACTTATTATCCCTTCTAAGAGTTTTATAGTTTTAGCTTTTATATTCAGTTTTTTATCGATTTTGAGTTGATTTTTGTATATGGTGTGAGGTAGGGGTCCAACTTCATTATTTTACATTTGGATATATAGTTGTCCCAGCACCATTTGTTGAAAAGACTATTCTTTTCTTATTGGATAACTGGGCATCCTTGTCAAAAATAAATTGACCATATATATGAGCATATATATAATTTCTGAACTCTCAACTATATTCCATTAATCTATATGCCCATCCTAATGCCAGAGACACATTGTCTTGATTCCAGTGCTTTCTAGTAGGTTTTGGAATCAGTAAGTGTGAGTCTTCCCACTTCATTTTTTTCCCCAAGATTGTTTTGGCTACTCTGGGCCTCCATTATATCCATATGGATTTTCGAACCCACTTACCAATTTCTAGCCAATGAAAACCAAACAGCTGGAACTTTGAGAGGGATTGTGTTGAAACTCTAGGTTAGAGAGTATTGCCATCTTAAAAATATTAAGTCTTTTGAACCTCAAACATGGAATGTCTTCTACTTATTTAGTTATTCTTTAATTTCTTCAGGATATACAAGTGTTGCATAGGAATCAGAAATAAGAGACTCTAGGAGAGTACTCCAAGAAAAGAAAAACTGCCTGAAAACTTTCCAATTTCCATAAAGTCTGCCTATATTTAGCACATGTCTTCTATGAGATTTCTTTGTTTCCATACAGTAAGTTCACTATATTAATCTAGCTTGAGTGGGTTTCTGTTCCTTGCAAGCAAAGGATCGTGAGCTAAGGTATTATCTATACAGATTAACAAATACGCCTTTTTAAAGATCAGAAAGTGTCACAAAATCAGAGCAGTACTAAAGAGCAAAGTTGAGATTTGAACTCAGATCCAGCTAACTACAATATCTGTATTTTTCCCACTACCATCTTTTATGACTCCTTTAATTGCTTGCGTATGTATCTTTAAGAGTTAGGTTACCTAAATATATATGGACCCAACACTGGAGCACCCAAATTCATAAAACAAGCTTTTAGAGACTTACAAATAGACTCAGATAACCACAAAATAATAGTAGGAGACTTCAACACCACACTGACAATATTAGACAGATTATCAAGGTAAAAAGCTAACAAAGATATTTGGAACCTAACTTTGTCATTTGACCAAATGGACCTAACAGACATCTACAGAACAGTCCACCCAACAACAACAGAATATACATTCTTTTCATCTGCACATGGCACATACTCTAACATTGAAGATATGTTTAATCATAAAGCAGTTCTCAACAAATTTAAAAAAAATAGAAATCACACCAACCATATTCATGGACCACAGTGCAATAAAAACAGAAATCAATACCAAAAAAGGTCTCTCAAAACCATACAATTACATGGAAATTAAACAATCTGCTCCTAAATGACTTGAGGGTAATCAATAAAATTAATACAGAAATCAGCAAATTCTTTGAAAATAATGACAATACAGATACAACATAGCAGAATCTCTGGGACACAGTTAAAGTAGTGTTAAGAGTAAAGTTTATAGTGTTAAACACCTACATCAAAAAGTTAGAAAGATCTCAAATTGACTTAATGTTAGACCTAGAGAAACCAGAAAAACAAGAAAAAACCAATGCCAATGCTAGCAAAAGAAAAGAAATAACCAAAATCAAAACTGAACTGAATGAAATGGAAATGCAAAAAAAAACTAATCAACAAAACCAAAAGATGGTTCTTTGAAAGAATAAGTAAGATAGATATACCACTAGCTAGACAAGTAAAGAAAAAAGGGAAGATCCAAATAAACACAATTAGAAATGTCTAAGCGGACATTGCCACAGACCCCACATAAATACAAAAATTCCTCAAGGACTGCTTTGAACACTTCTGCGTACAAACTAGGAAACCTAGAAGAAACAGATATATTCCTGGCAATATACAACATCCCAAGATGGAACTAGGAAGAAATTGAAACCTTGATGATACCAATAATGAGTTCTAAAATTAAATTAGTAATTTTAAAAAAGAAAAGTACCAACCAGAAAAAATCCTGGACCAGATGTATTCACAGCTAAATTCTACCAAACATAAAAGAAGATCTGGTACCAATCCTACTGAAACTATCCCAAAAAAAAAAAAAAAAAGAGGAAGGACTCCTCCCTACCTCATTCTGTGAGGCCAGCATCGTTCTGATTCTAAACCCAACAGAGATACAACAGAAACCATTCAGGTCATTATCCCTCATGAACATAGATGCAAAAATCCTCAGCAAAATACTAGAAAACCAAACCCAGCATCACATCAAAAAGCTAATCCACCACGATCAAGTAGGCTTTATTCCTGGGATGCACGATTGGCTCAACATATACAAATGAATAAATGTGATTTATCACATAAACAGAACTAAAAACAAAACCCACATGATCATCTCCATAGATGCACAAAAAGTTTTTTATAAAATTCAACATCCCTTCATGTTAAAAACCCTCAACAAACCAAGTATCAAAGAAATATACCTCAAAATAAGAGCCATCTATGACAGACCCACAACCAACATCATACTTAAGGGACAAAAGCTCCTATTCAACATAGCATTGGAGTCCTAGCCAGAGCAATCAGGTAAGAGAAAGAAATAAAAGGCAGCCATATAAAAAGGAGAGGAAGTCAAGCTATCTCTTCTCACAAATGATATGACTCTATATCTAGAAAACTCCAAAGTCTCTATCCAAAAGCTCCTAGATTTCAAATGTAACTTTAACAAAGTTTCGGGATAAAAATCAATGTAGAAAAATCGGTAGAATTTTCATATATCAATAATGTCCAAGCACAGAGCCAAATCAAGAATGCAATCTCATTCACAATAGAATAAAATACCTAGGAAGGAAACTAACCAGTGACATGAAAGAACTCTACAACAAGAATTACAAAACACTGCCGAAAGAAATCAGAGACGGCACAAACCAATGAAGAAACATCCCTTGCTCATGATTAGAAAACAATCAGTATTTTTAATATGGCCAAACAGTCCAGAGCAATTTACAGATGTAATGCTATTCCTATCAAACTAAGGCATTTTTCATGAAATTAGAAAAAACTATTCTAAAATTCATATGAAACCAAAAAAGAACTTGAGTAGCCTAAGCAATCTCAAGGAAAAAGAACAAAGCCAGAGGCATCATACTACCTGACGTCAAGTACTATACTACAAGGATGCATTAACCAAAACAGCATGGTGCTGGCACAAAAACAGAGACCATGACCAATGGAACAGGTTAGAGAATGCATAAATAAAGCCATATACCTACAACTATCTAATCTTTGACAAAATTGCCAACAACAAGCAATGGGGAAATGATTCTCTATTCAATAACTGATGCTGGGATAACTGATTAGCCATATGCAGAAGATTGAAGCTAGATGTGTTCCTTTCATGATTTACAAAAATCAACCCAAGATGGATTAAACATCTAAATGTAAAGCCTAAAACTATAAAAACCCTAGAAGAAAACCTAGGAAATACCATTCTGGACATGGGCCCTTGAAAAGATTTCATGATGAAGACTCCAAAAGCAATTGCAACAAAAAGAAAAATTGACAAATGGGACCTAACAAAACTAAAGAGCTTTGGCAAAGCAAATGGAACTATCAGCAGAGTAAACCAACAGTCTATAGAATGGGAGAGAATATTCACAAACTATTTACCTAACAATGGTCTAATATCCAGAATCTGTAGGTAATTTAAACAAATCAACAAGCAAAAAGCAAATAACGCCATTTAAAAATCAGCAAAGGACAGAAGAGAAGTAAAAAGACATTTTTCAAAAGATGACATATAAGTGGCCAACAAGCACATGAAAAAATGCTCCATATCACTAATCATTAGAGAAATGCAAATCAAAACTACAATGAGATACCATCTCACACCAGTCAGAATGACTATTATTAAAAAGTTAAAAAAAAATAGGTTGGGCCCAGTGGCTCACACCTGTAATCCCAGCACTTTGGGAGGCCAACGCAGGCAGATCATCTGTGGTCAGGAGTTTGACTTCAGCCTGGCCAACATAGTAAAACCCTGTCTCTACTAAAAATACAAAAAAAAATAGCTGGATATGGTGGTGGGCACCTGTAATCCCAGCTACTTGGGAGGCTGAGACAGGAGAATTGCTTGAACTGGGGAGACGGAAATTGCAGTGAGCCGAGATTGTGCCATTGCACTCCATCCTGGGTGACAAGAGCAAAACTCCATCTCAAAAAAAAAAAAAAAAAAAAAAGTTAGAAAATAACAGATTTTGGCAAATTTGCAGAGAAAAAGGAATGCTTACACTCTGTTGATGGGAATGTAAGTTAGTTCAGCCACTGTGGAAAGCAGTTTGGAGATTTCTCAAAGAAGTTAAAAGAGAACTACCATTCAACCCAGGAATCCCATTACTGGGTATATACACTCAGAGGAATATAAATCATGCTTCCACAGAGATACATATGCACGTGCATTTATTGCAGCACTATTCACAATAGAAAAGACAGGAATCAACCTAGATTTCCATCAATGGTGGACTGGATAACCAAAATGTGATGCATATATACCATGGAACACTATGCAACCATAAAAAGAAAAATCATATAAGGATCAAAAGACTACCTATCGGGCACTACCTGGGTAATGCAATAATTTGTACACCAAACCCCAGCAACATGCAATTTACCCATGTAACAAACCTGCACATGTACTGCCCTGAACCTAAAATAAGTCAGAAGGAAATAAAAAAGGGTTAGGTCAAATTGCAGCCCTACTAAGTAAGATAATTATTTATCTATCAAATTGCACATCTGCCTCCTTAGGTAATTTTTCTTAAATCACATTTCTAGTTTTACATATGACTCTCTACACTTGCTTAGCTGAAACCCTGGAAGTTTCCCTTTTATAATTTTTCTATGCTTAGTAAAGGAAGCTTTGATTCTTTACACTCTGAGGATTATGGGAAAAAAATTCTTTATTCTTGAATATGCTTCTGTTAATACATTCTAGCATCATGTTGGCTTTTAATAATACCACAATTCTATAGTCCTTCTCATGTTACTCCAAAAAAAAATGGACAATTTGCAAACCACAGCTTTGTACTGATCAATATGACAGTGTGCAAAAAGTAAACACTATCTACACAATTACAGCCGACAGATTTTCTTCTCTTCTTTCTTAATAACAGTGGGAAGTCTCCTGCAATAACAAGTAACACTGAAGAGAAAAAGCCCAGAGAGGAGGGGCAGAAGCCTAAGATGGTGTATTTTTAGTCATTTTGATTAAATTATGGAGATGTGAAGTTGATAATTTATTGAAGGGGAACAGGGAAGTCTATGTAAATGTTTGCAGATGAATAATTAATGTGACTTTCCTACATAACTAGGCCTTTAATTAAAGCCACTGTGAAACAAAGAAAGAACCAAAGAGCACAATTATTATAGCAGCTAATTGTAACTTTCCTATCCTAAGTACTATTTGAAAGTCCATGCTTAATTTGCATCTTTAAAGGAAGACAGCCCAGACCTAGGGTGAGGGTTGCTTTTTATCCCAGTTTAACTACTTTTCTGCAAATCAAAAATCTATGAATATTTTAATGAATTTTTTCCTACTAAAATTTTACCCAAAAAGTTTCAGGATTTATTTGGTTGGTTTTTTTTTCCAATATATTAATTTTCATTTTAGGGCAATATATTGATGCCTCTCAATAACTTGGAAAGTAAAATGAATACTCAGTGTTTTTAAACACTAATTGTGTCATGTGTTGTTTCACCTGTTATCTACAAGAGTTGATTATTTGGCTGTCTAAGGGGTATTTTTCATCTCTTTAATATTATATTCCTTATGATCTCTTTCTTACTTTTCATCCTCATAGTCCCATATTTCTTCTGTTTCTCTTTTGCTCATTTTTATTATCCTGTTTCTTTCACTTCTAGTTTTTGTCTCCATCTTTCCATCTTCCTTGTCTCTCCTCATAATCTTATCCTTTACTTCTTTTCTCTCTACTTTTTATTGCTCCTTGTTCCAGATATTCTTTTTCCTGTTCTATTTCTTTGTGCTCTACTCGATCTTTATTCTCATTATAATGACAGTAATACCTATGTGAATAGGTATTGAATACCTATTCTCATTATAATGACAGTAATACCTATGTGAATAGGTATTGAATCCACAAGAGCAGCATGGGTCCCTACCAGCTCCAAAGGTGACACTCCTTTGATAGAGTATTTTATATATATTAAGTATGGACTAAATATATATAAAGAACTGTCCCATGTCTTATGGTTCTTTTAAAAAGCTATTTCCTAACATACACTGGATTTGTATTTAGGAATTCTAGTCCTGTTTTTAACACAAACTGTATGCCCTTTGGCAAATTACTTTACCACAGGGAGCCTCAATTCCTTACTTATAAAATGAGAGTTGTTTTGGCTTCCTAAAGACCCTTTCAATTTTATGATGCTATTACTTACTCATACCCACTTCTGAATGATCGGTAGAAAAATTTAATTCTTATTCCTTCCATGGGTGTTTGCTTGCCCAAATAAATCTGTGTCTGGTGGAAATTTAGGAAATTTATTTTGGGACAAGAAACACTTCTTGCCTGTGAGGCCAAGGTAAGCACTGAGAATGAAGAATAAGGAAAAAAGGGAGTTTGAGGTCACAGTACCCAGACTACCTAAAATGTAGGAAACTCTAATGTGAGAAATTATAAAGCCTGATCTTTTAATTCCCCTATATTCAGGGTCCTGAGATCCTCAGATAGAAAAACTTCTTGCTTCATTCAGTTTGCCCATAGTTAGCTCCAATCCTGAAATTTGACTATGTAAACACCTCCCACTTGTAATTATTTATATTCACTCTATTTATCCAGACCTCTTGTTAATTGAAATTGATGGCCAAATTTATTTACCAAAAATAAAATCAATATAATAAGTTATAAAATGTAATAGATAAGAAAAAATGGCAACATAAAAGTAAGATGAAGTGTGAGGTTAGTACATATACTTCATGCCATAATATCCTCCACACTTAACTACAGATTGGCCAGAAATTTGGCTCTGAGCTTCCTGGCAGGCAATGCAAAGAGGAATATGATCAGTTATAAAATACAGGGCCTCTAAAAGGTAAACAAAACAATAGTTTATAAGCAGTAGAACTAGGTTCTAATAACTGAGAGAAAATTCTTCTATGAGTATTCATACAGAAGATAATATATAATGAATTAAATCCTATCCTCAATAACATCCTTACAGTCAATACAATAACATGTTTTATGGGTTACATCTTCCACTATAATAGTAACCCATGTTTTATGGGTTACTATTCTTCCACATATTATGACAAAGTTCAATAATTATCTTTAAATTTCATGAAGTTCAATAGCAATCATGCTCATCATTAAATATTTCAGATTAATGTCACAGTAAGTTTCATTGGTTGCAATATAAAATTCAGTTTATGTTTAATCTTTTCTTTTTGAGACTTGCTTTTTTTTTTTTTTGAGTCTTACCTTGTCACCCAGGCTGGAGTGCAGAGGCACAATCTCAGTTCACTGCAACCTCCGCCTCTTGGGTTCAAGCAATTCTCCTGCCTCAGCCTCCTGAGTAGCTGGGATTACAGGTGCCCACCACCATGCCTGGCTAATTTTTGTGGTTTTAGTAGAGACAGGTTTCACCATGTTTTCCAGACTGGTCTCAAACTGCTGACCTCAGGCAATCTGCTTGCCTTGGCCTCCCAAGGTGCTGGGATTACAGGCGTGAGCCACTATGCTCAGCCATGTTTAGTCTTAAGTGTTTGCATGCTCAAAGATTTATAACAACAAAAAATTAAACTTTACCGAAATCTTCAGGAGGCTGAGGCAGGATAATCACTTGAACCCAGGAGGCAGATGTTACAGTGAACTGAGATCATGCCACTGCACTCCAGCCTGGGCAACAGAGCCAGAGTCTATCTCAAAAACATACAAACAAAAAAGGATAGAATATCAATGTATTAAAATCAGTAGTATTTCTATATACTAACCATCTCCAGGATGAGAGTGAAATAAAAACACATTTACAATAGCCATAAAGAAAATGAAATACCTAGGAATACAGCTAACCAAGGAGGTGAAAAGAAACTACAAAGGAAAACTACAAATCACTGCTGAAAGAAAACAGAGATGACATGAATAAATGGAAAAACATTTCATGCTCATAGATTGGAAAAAATCAACATTGTAAAAATGGCAATACTGCTCAAAGCAATTTACAGATTCCAAGCTATTCCTATCAAACTACCAACATCACTCTTTGCATAATTAGAAAAAACTATTCTAAAATTCATATGGAACAACAAAAACAAAAAACCTATATAGCCAAAGCAATTCAAAAAAAAAAAAAAGAACAAAGGTAAGGCATCACACTACCTGACTTCAAACTACTCTATAAAGCCACAATAACCAAAACAATTTGGTACTGGTACAGAAACAGACATACAGACTAATGGAACAGAACAGAAAACTCAGAAATAAAGCCACACACCTGTAACCATCTAATCTTTGACAAGGTTGACAAAAACAAGCAATGGGAAAAGAATTCTCTATTTAATAAATTGTGCTCAAATAACTGGCTAGCCATATTCAGAAGATTAAAGCTTGATGCCTACCTTTTACCATATACAAAAATTAATTCAAAATGATCAAATATTTAAATTTAAGTCCTCAAACTATAAAAATCCTGGAAGACAACCTAGGAAATACTCTTCTTAACATCGGCCTTGGCAAAGAATTTTTGGCTAAGTTCCCAAAAGCAACTATAAAAACAAAAGCAAAAATTGACAAGCAGGACCTAATTAATGAGCTCCTGCACCAACAAAGTAAACAGATGGCCTACAGAATGGAAGAAGATATTTATAAATTCTGCATCTGGCAAAGGTCTAATATCCAGAATCTACAAGGAACTTAACAACAACAACAACAAAAATTTTAAAATGGACAAAGGACATGAATAGACACTTCTCAAAAGAAGACATACAAGTGGCCAATAAACATGAAAAAATGTCCAGCGTCACTAGTCATCAGAGAAATGTCAATCAAAACAACAATGAGATGCCATCTCACACCAGTCAGAAGGACTATTATTAAAAAGTCAAAAAATAACAGATTCTGGCAAGGCTGAAGAGAGAAGGGAATGCTTCTTTCCTGCTGATGGGAATGTAAATTACTTCAACTACTGTGGAAAGCAGTCTGAAGACTTCTCAAAGAACTTAAAAGAGAACTACTATTTGACCCAGCAATCCCATTACTGTGTATATAGCCAAAAGAAAACAGATCCTTCTGCCAAAAAGACATACTCATATTGTTTATTGCTGTGCTATTCACAACAGCAAAGACATGAAATCAACCCAGGTGCCCATCAATGGTAGATTGGATTAAACAAATGTGGTACATATACACCATGGAATACTAAAAAGAATGAAATCATATCCTTTGTAGCAACATAGATGGAGCTGAAGGCCATAATATTAAGCAAGTTAATGGAGGAAAAGAAAAATCAAATACTGCATGTTCTCAACTTATAACTTGGGAGCTAAACATTGAGCACACATGGACATAAATATGGGAACAGACACGGAAGACTACTAGAGGAACAAGTGAGTGGGAGCTTGGGTTGCAAAACATCCTGTCAGATACTGTGCTGATTTCCTGGGTGATGGGATCCATATTCCAAACCTCAGCATCACACAACATTTCCATGTAATAAACCTGCGAATGTGCTCTCTGTATGCAAAATAAATATTGAATGTTTTTTTAAAAATAGAAAAATAAAAATAAAAAAATTTAAAAATAGAAAAAAGTTTACAGAGTGTAACATAAAGAAAATGTTTTTGTACAACTATACAATGTGCTTGTGTTTTTTTCCTCTCTCTTTTTTTTTTTTTTTTTTTTTGGTTTTGGTTTTGGTTTTGGGTTTCGGGTAAGTTTTTTTGTCTGTTTGTTTCTGTTTTTATATGAGACGCAGTCTCACTCTGTCACCCAGGCTGTAGTGCAGTGTCTCAATCTCGGCTCACCGCAACCTCCACCTTCCAGGTTCAAACGCTTCACAAGCCTCAGCCTTCTGAGTATGTGGGATTACACGTCTGCGCCACCATGCCCTGTGTTTGCACTAAGTGTAAGCTAAGTGATACAAAGCAGTTAAAAAAAATAAAATCAAAAAGTTTCTGAAGTAAAAATATTATAAGTTAAGATTAAACAAAGTTAAAGAAAAAAAATTTAATAAATTTAGTGTAGCCCAAGTGATGAACTTCCTTCCTTTCTTTTCTTTCTTTTCCTTCTCTCCTTCCTTCCTTCCTCCTTTCCTTTCCCTTCCTTCCTTCTTTGCTTTCTCTTCCCTTCCCCTCCCTCCCTCCCTTCCTCCCTTCCTTCCTCCCTCCCTCCCTTCTTCTTTCTCTTTTTTTTCTTTCCTTTCTTTCTTTTTTCTTTCCTTCTTTCCTTCTTTCTTTCTTGTCTCGCTGTCACCCAGGCTGGAGTATAGTGGCGCAGTCTCGGCTCACTGCAACCTCAGCCTCCCGGGTTCAAGCAGTTCTCCTTTCTCAGCCTCCCAGTTAGCTGGGGTTACAGGCATGTGTCTCCAGGCCTGGCTAATTTTTGTATTTTTAGTAGAGATGGACTTTCTCCATGTTGGTCAGGCTGGTCTTGAACTCCTGACCTCAGATGATCCACTCATCTCGGCCTCCCAAAGTGCTGGGATTACAGGTGTGAGCTACCACACCCAGCCATGGACAGTGTTTCTAAAGTCTACAGCAGTGTATGGTAATGTTCTAGGTCTTCACTTTCACTCACCACTGACACACTAACTTACCCAAAGCAACTTCTAGTCCTGCAAG